>NC_134865.1:64858290-65575790 GCF_049852395.1 Peromyscus maniculatus bairdii
ATAAATATATTAGTATATTACAAAGGTAGTTTTTGATTGTTTTTCCCAATATGGACTGCATAGTCCAATAATGAATGTCCCCACACTGGAGAGCCAAACCCCTATAACTGTTTAGTTTATGAGGAAAATGTTTTCACAGCCCTGACCTGGTACTGAAGGAGTGGAGAATTCTAGGAGAGCCACTGTTCTTCAGTCCATGCTGGAAAACAAAGTAGCTGGGTTCCAACGTCTACCAAGAATGAGAGTTATAGTAGTGGCAACAGAGTAGATGCACTCATCAGCCAAGAACAACAGTGGACAGGAAAAGCAAAAGCTTTTCCTTGGAACTTCCATATTTTTGTGCTGCTCTGGAATGTGCTGCCCACACTGGAGAGACTTTTCCAAAGTACACCCACAGACTTACACAGAGAAGTACCCTTTATTGATTGTAAGTCCAATGAACTTACAAGATTTAACATAGGACCCCAACTCAGACTATATGCTATTTTACCTACCAGACACAAATACTCATTTTTTTGTCCTAATGTATGTTTCCCTGTATCTACCCAGGAGATGGAGTAGATTTGAAGGCAATTAATGCCCAACTATTTAATTATTTTGGTTTTAGTTAGGGTTGACTGGAAAAGTTTTAAATTAAATTATAAGTTGTAGCATGAATCTTAAAAGTTCTTATTAATAAAATCAAACCTGAAGCCAGTTATTGGGGTGAACACTGGAAGATCAGAGAGCCAGAACAAGCCACAGCTACCTCACTTCGCCAGATCCTCAGCTGGTCTTGCTTCCTCAGACTGGAGGCCTCTGAGTCCTCATCCAGAATGGGTCTCAGCTGAATTGCTGCTCAAAAGCCTGAATGCTTTACCAGGCCAAATGCTTAACCAGCCAAATGCCTTTAGTTTCTGGTCCTCACGCCTTATATCTTTCTGCTTTCTACCACAATACACAATAAGTAAATACTAACGTGTTTTTTTTTTCAGAAACTAATGAGCCACTTGTGAACCAGGAGAAGAAAAAGTACATGTTGATGGGTTGAGGAAAGAATGATCAAGGCTTTTAACACTCCTTACTTATGGATCAGACAGAAATACCTCAAATAGTTTCACTTTAGAGGCATACAAGAGGTAATTTTTTTGTAACTCCTTCCCAGTCATAACCTCTTGTGGACATGTATTAGTTAATTTTCTTGCCACTGTGCAAAGCATGAGATGAAACTCATTTAAGGAAGGAAATGCTTCTATTGGTCATAGTTTTAGAATGAACCCCAGAGACAGTATGGCAGTGGAATCTTGAGGTCACTGGTCACATTGCGTCTGTAGCCCAGGAACCAAATGGTAGTTACTCTCTTTCCTCATTTTATTCATTCCTAGATCCCAGTCTATAGAATTATACCACCCACACTTAGGGTGCAAATACCCACCTCAATTATTCTAATCTAGAAAATCTGTCACAGACATATTTGGGAGGTTTGTTTCCATGGTAATTCTCAATGTCATCAAATCGATGATCAAAGGTCACTATCATTTTTTAAATAGGCAACCCTAATTTATTATTAAGAATATCAAATAGATATTGCATCATTTTGCAACCACACTAGCGACTTGGAATATTACGTAGGATTAAAGACAAACTAGTGAATACCAATAAGTGTAGCTGGAGAGTTTTCTCTCCGAGTCCTGCCAATCCCCGGCAGTCCCTTAGCCCACTTATAAAATAAACATACAGAAGCTTATATTATTTAAACTGCCTGGCCATTAGCTCAGGCCTATCATTGTCTACCTCTTACTCTTATATTCAGCCCATTACTATTAATCTATACTTTGCCACGTGGCTCGTGGCTTATTGGTACCTTACATCTTCCTTGTCCTGGCAGCGGCTGCAGTCTATATTCCTGCCTTCTTCTTTCCTCATGTCTCCTCTTTGTTAGTCCCACCTATACTTCCTGCCTGGCTACTGGCCAACCAGTGTTTTATTTATTAGCCAATCAGGGCTATGTATGTATGTTCAGACATACAGAACATCCCACAGCAAATAAGTAGATTTTCCTGGGAACCATTTCAAAATAAAGTTTCTCTTTAAATGGAGTTGCTCATTTGATGGGTTATAAATTGGAAGCTTACTGCTTGAGTCCATTCTGTATAAGGACCTGCAACAACATGTAGGCAGAGCTAACAGAAAGAGACTTAAAGAGGCTATTTTCTAGTTATTTTTTGAACCTCTCTATTAAACTTCAGCCTATAAGTACAACCCACTAGAGTAATCCAGTACATTTACCTTTGCCTTAATTTACCTTAACTTTTTCTTACTCATAACTAAAAGTGACTAGTTTCATCAATCCAAAATGAATAAAGTTGGAAAAAAGTCATTTGAGGAAAAAAGGATGGAACACTGAGGCTAAATTGATGTGAAGAATAGGAAGCCCACCAAAATCCACATGTAAAGACAGCTTCAACTAGTTCTCTGGATTTTTTGTTAAAAATGATATCATACAGCAGAATAGACATGCAATCAGATTCTACTTAGATTTTGAATGGCATGGTTATGTAACATGCTTTTACTTTCATAAAATGTATTATTTGGCTATGACCTCTACAGGTGAACTCTTTTGAATGATCATTGCTACCAGAGAGCTAAAGGGTGAGAGTGAAAAATTAAAACTTATTTTGAATGTATTTTAGAAAGAAACCGTTCATAAAAGGAGTGATTGTTTTTCAAAAATGAAAACATTGAAATTGAATATTTTAGAGACTATGAATGTAGGGTGTGTGTGTGTGTGTGTGTGTGTGTGTGTGTGTGTGTGTGTGTGTGTGAATTTGCATAGTATGTGCAAGGTTTTAGATTTGCTTACCAAAACTCCAAATCTCTAACAAGAATGAAAATCCCTGAGCCTTTTGATCAAGTATAGGTTGGCATATTTCAGCTGTGAATTAAACTTTGGTGTGATTTAAATCTATTATTCCTTTAAACTGTATTGTATTTTTGTAGTAAAATAAGTTATTGTCATTCTTAGTATAGTTGCTGCCCATAGCACAAATCAATAGACCTTAAATATAATTTTCTCTTGAGAAAGTTTATTTGGTGTCTCCTGAGGAAAAATATTTAGTGGTATTCAACTCTAGAAAAGACTCCTCAAGTAGGACCCAAATTTTGAAGCCAAATGTTTCAATTCTCTGTAAACACATATGTTGTCTATCAATATTATAGACAAACATGCACAGAATATTCACAAACATACACACACACACACACACACACACACACACACAAACACATGGGGAGAGAGAGAGAGAGGGAGGGAGGGAGAAAGAAACATGAGCTCATTTGATACATCTACATCACCAATCCTATACCTATGGATCAGGAAACATCACAGAAAAGGAGATGAAAAAAGTAAGCCAGAATACCAGAAATTGTGCTGTGAATATTAGAAAATGCATAAACAAGACTGGGAGAATAATGATATTAAAGATATGCTAATGTGGGAGGAGGGAAAGGGGGTAAATTTTATGGGGTCTTACCTCCAGGTAAAGAACAATAGGCAATAATGACTACTAGGAGAAGGAGAATTAGCATCTCCTAGGAATGAGCAGAATTATTGGTTGTACAATGAAGACAGGTTAGCCGTAAAATCATGCACACAAGAACAAAAATAAAAGTAGACTCAGCAACATATATATATATATATATATATGATACATATATAGAGATGCATACTAATATCTTATATGTAATTATATATTTGTACATATATATACACATATATATGAATACTTGTATTCAAAGAAAAAGAGACTACTGATTTGGGAGTGGGGAATGATAGTAGAAGAGTTCTAGAAAGGGTATCAGGCAGAGGCTGGAGGGAAGAAAGGGAGTGGAAAACATATAATTTCATCTTAATTAAAATCAATATTCCATAATGCATAAAATATTTAGACAGGGTAATATGAAACAAAATAAGAATGGAACTAATGACAATGAAGTGGCCATAGACTGTGATATTACAGTTGCCTGTACCTAGTAGAAGAGTGGCTGGGATCCTAGGTAAAGATTCCAGCAAAGCATCACTTCTATGCTCTTTACAGAGGTTTATAGATTTATTTATCATAAGAGCATGAGACTGAAGTTTCTTTATGTGTTACCACCCAGGGACCAGCTCCTGACCTTTAGAAGCTGCCCACTCTCCCTAGGACGTGGCATCTTCTCACTCGGAAAGAGAACTGATGGAAAGAACATGTCTTATGATTTAAATCTCTCTTATTTCGGCTGCCTCCAGTAGCAGGACAATGCTCAGAAAGAAAGTGAAATTGGGGCAATCTTTCTGCCAGAAAAGTATTAGAATTCTGGGAATGATAATTCACCATATTTCTAGGAACTCCAAATGGAAAATTAACAACAACAAAAAAAATGACCAAGTGAATGTCGTTCCTGAAAGTTCATGTGTGCCATTGGCTGGTAAAAAGTAAGATTCTCACCATAGCCTTTGTGAGCTGGCACATGTCCGTGCTTCCTGCCTTATTTCACATTCTGCTCTTTATTTTTCTGCTTCCTTCCCTCTGTTAGCTTTATTCTTAGGAACACCATCCAAGGTAAAACAAATGCTAACATTGTCATGTTTTCTAGTCTTTCCCCCTCCTACTTCATGGACTTCATTAGTAATCCCTTTTTCTTCCTTTCTAAGTTGACAGTCACCAAATAGATAACAGTGTTGGAAAGATTTGATGGAGCATTAACATGAACTACTGGTAGGAGCTTGAAGGTTTACCATCCTATAGAAAATGGCCCAGAAATAATATCTTAAACTGACAGAAATTGTCTGTGTAATAACTTTAAAAGAAATTTCATCTGGATCCATGAAATTTTTACATGTCTAATATATGTTTTAAGGTTGAATGCATTCAATAAACAGTTTCATATGGAATAAATTATGAAGTCTGTAATTAAGGTATTTTCTAAATGTAAATCAGAAATAATTTATTATTTTATATAATGTTAACACTTTATCTTCTTCACTTATTAATAATTTCAATGAATAGGTTATTTACAAAACATTAAAAAGTTAGCTACTCAAAATGTTCTTAATTACAACTTGTGAATAAATTTAAGACTATGTTTTTACTTTTTAACAGTGAATTCAACTCATGTTCTCTTAGAATATTTTGTACATATAAAATGTAAACATGTTGATATATTTGCAGTTTCTGAGAGCTCTAGGCTACTGTTTCACATAATTATTCGAGGCATTGTAACTATTTGAATATTAGGTAACAGAATGTTTTAACATTATATGAGACTCATTCATATGCAGTTACATAACACTGAATTCCACAAGGGCTCCGTATTATAAATCCACTCTGCTGCTAAATAGTTATCACCTAGTTGGAGAACTTTTGCCTGGCTGCAATAATAAAAAAGGCACAGTCACTTATACAACTTTCATAAATATGAAAGAGGAAAAATGAAGGATAGAGAGAAAAGTATAATTTTAGTTTTTAATTTGACAGTATTGCACATTCCTAATAATAATAATAAAACCTGCAGCACAAGCTAAAACTATTTTAATAGTTGGATCTAATGAGAATGAGGAAGGAAGGAAGCATGGAAAAACTTGAGATCTTCAGTGTGCACTGGACTGATGGATTGCTGACACACCTGATATGTGCTTATTCATAGAATGAGAAGGTAGTTTTAATTCAAAAGTACTATAAAATTTTATCACTTTATTTTGTACTTTGTGTGGTCATTCTCACTCTCTTTCCTCTCTCTCTCCTCTTTCATGCACAGAAAGAAAAAGCAAATAAATGGAATAAATGTGCTAAAAGCATTATCTGCAAATTTAATTTTTTTAAAAAAATTATCTCTTCTTTTTCTTCCTTCTAACTTTTCCTATGACCTCCACACCTCAAAATCTTACTTTCTTTCAAATTTGAGGTCTTTTTTCCTTTAAATGTTTTATATTATACATATATATAATATATAATATATAATATATAATATATAATATATATATGAATTCATGCATAAGTAAATGAAATATTCTAAGTCTGTTTACTGCTGTCTGTAAACAGTTAGCTTGTATACATATGATTTGAGGGCTGACCACTAATATTAGATGACTGAGTAGGGTACTCACTCCTTGGAAAGACTAATTTTTTCAGAATTAGACATTTTATGAAATATGTATATAATGGACTGAAAAATTAAAATAGTTTCTAATGGTAGCTTGGAAATTCCTATGCTAGAAGGGATTATAAAATAATGTGCAACCCTTGTATTTATACACTATTATTTAATATGACATTATTGTTGAAGTTTTTTTTTTTCTGTTACACAGATTAATAACTAATCAAAGCTTATTTCAGGACTCAACTGGCATCCGTCTTCCAATTCAATCTTCTTTAAAATATTTGTTTCTTTTCTCATTTATATGCCTGCTCTTTTAATCTTCAAATATTATATATCCACGCCATTGGCATCCAAGTGTATCATGTGCTTTGGCCTTATTCACCTTCCCTTGGCTTTCTAGCTAGTATCTCAAAGGGAGGGATCTTGTGTCTGGCACTAAGATTTTAATTTAATTTCCAAAGTCTTTGGGAGAAGCATTGATTCCCCATGCAGAGTACCTGTGTTCAAAGTCTCTCCTGCTTTTTATTAAATTCTATTTTTAATTAGCTAACACATAAGTGAGTTTTCAGAAGGCTTCCTGACACATACTTAACTTTGGTTAACCTGCCTCCTGTTCCCTCAGTGCCCTCCTCCACTTCAGCTAAACCATTAATCTCCAGATTTTCTCCATGATCTTTCGTATGATATGTGTTCTACTATCCACTTTATTATATTTTATACTTGGGTTACATGATCACACATTTCTATACAGTTTTTTTTAATATACCTTTTATTAGGATAAACCTTTCTCCCATGTCTTGTTTCCTTATCCACCACCCAACTCCTTCTTGAACCTTTCTATCCCCTTCCGTCTCACTATTTTCATTTTAATTATATTCTGCTTTTCCATCTCCCCCCTTTTTTTTTTAATCATGTTCTCAGTAGCACATTACTAGTTATCAGGCTTCCACATAGAAATTAGAAATCTGGGTCTTTTCTTTTAGAGTAGTTGATATCAGTAGAGACAATAAAATACTTGCATTATCTTTGTCTCTTCTAGACATGACATTTACTGGCTTCTGTCCTATGAAACCTCTCACAAAGGACATGTTTTTATTTCCATACCATTCATGTTCACTTTTGCATCTAATTCTTCTTTACAGTCAGCTAAATGCAAATTAAAAAGGCAGGCAAAAAACCAAACACACATGTTCCAATCCATCAATTTTCCAATATTTCAATATTTTAGTTTGTTAAGTTGGGCTATTATTCTACATTAAATTGCCAGCTGAGAGGTAAACAGCAAGCATATTCCATTGCTACACTGAGAAGTGCTCAATGATATGTTAATGAAGATTTTCAAAAAATCATGGTTGTAGGTTCACCCAGTGCTACCAAAGTGATGATATTTCTTTTAAATCAGTGGCTTTCATTCCTTAAACAACTCTAATAGCATTCTTTTGGTGTTCCTGTAGCAGCATATAGGTTTCTTTGTAAAAGATAAGTCTCTCTGGGAGTATGAGGAGACAGGTATTAAAGATTAATACTTGTCTTAAGAAAGATTTTGGAAATTTTGAGACACCCATGACTCTTGCTAATAGATGTCTAATGAATGTTTGGCTATTTTGCAAAGGCTAAGCTGGCTCATTTCCTCTAGGCCACTTCCATACACTGTTCTTTAACACATGTTGGGCCTCTAAATCTCAACACCACGTTGTTAAGTTTGTTTTGAGAGGTTTACTTCTTTTGGGTGACATAAGAACAGGAGTGGATTTGGTAGAGTAGCAGTAACTTATCTAATGGCATGGGCTGTCCAGTAATAGATGGCTTCAGTGTGTGTACTTGTCTGAATTCTTGCCTTGAAATGTCAAGTATGATGGTTTTCAATGTCAAAATAAAGGCAACTTGTTCTGGGAATGAATTACTATCACGTTTGCTGACTTTGGTTGGTGTGTTGTTATTGAAGACCAGATTATCTGGATTCACTCGGGATGCTATGAAGTCTGAAAGTGCATGTCTCTGAGCTTGTGAATACAAGGAAGAGGAGTGACTGTTGTCAAAGCAACTAGAACTCTGGCAAAGAAAAACACTTTGATTGACAAGCTATTCGTGTATGAAAAAACATTCTAGTTTCCAATGTTATTGGCTTTTCCCTTGTATCTTGGCTATTTGAAGATCTGGTAAAATGGAAATAGTAATTTAAATCCTAATTATTTTAGTTGTCTTCCTATGAAGGATCAAATAAATCCAACATAGACAAACTGACCATGAGGTGTCTGTTAAGCACAGGCTCCTTTTTCCTAAGCTCAAAACTTCACAATTATTACCTGATATGAAAATGTATTGCCCACAATCTATTTACTTTATAAAGATCTGTTTTGTCATATGAGCATTTTGATTGCACATATATCACTGCTCATCTGTGTGTCTGGTGCCAGAAGAGGCTGTAGGGTCTTCTGATATTGGGATTACAGATGTTTGTGAGCTGCCAAATGTATCTGGGAATTGAGACTGGGTCATGTGGAAGAACAGGAGCTGTCTTAACCATTTAGCCTGCTCTCTATTCCCAACTTCCTTGAAGCACTAATCCTCAAAGTGACAGAAATACTGGAAACAAAATGAAGGGATTGGATTGGAACTCATAATGACAGTTTTAAGATGAGGACATTAAAATAGAAGACTTTTGTGTTGGTCAGGACAGAATTTGAGAAAAGCAAATGGCTAGCATGAGGCAAATACATTTTCTTAGAGCAGGTCATTAAAAGAATTAAGATAGTGACACCATTTACAAAGGAACTGAGAACAAGGGATGGACTGATATTGAATATATTGTTTTGTGGGCATCTAATCATTCGAAACAGTCAAGAAACACACCATTTGCCAAGACAAATAGAGAGACAAGAGCAGAGAAACCAAGAACCAAACAAGGCAACCAATAAATTAACCAAAAGAATGCTCAAAGACAAACCATTGGAGGTGTCATATCTTCTAATGTACATAATCATGGAAATGAAAATTGTACAATCTGAGTGTTCTTGGAAAAGTATTAGAATTAATGACAGACTGTAGGGAATTATTGTCTTCACAATCTTTTAGATATGAGGAGGTATCCTCACCATAGTTGTCGCTTATTTTTATTCTTAAAAGGAAAATGAGCCAGGTAAAGTTCACTAAAATAATTTTCATGTATTTGAAGTGTGGGCCAATACACTGAAATGGCTACAATTTGACCTTAAATATTATACATACAGTGTAGATGAAGTCAGATAAAGGGTAATCTTTGGTTACTTCAGTCGCTTAGAAGAACCTTTTTATCACTCTCTTTTGGTAGCATTTGATCAACTGATAATCTTCTGATCAAACATTTTTTTCTGTAATTCTCTATTTTCATGAGCTCAATTATGTCATTAGAAAAACTTGCCTTCTCAAAATAGACCTAAGGAGATAATAATGAAAATATATCAGTCCCAAAGGGACATTGACAGAGAGGAACGGCCACGAGATATATAACCTGTCTTTTACATTGGAACCATTCCACAACTTAAGTGGGGATTATGGTTACATAATAGTTGCTATAAGTTATGCTTCTATGCTAAGTGCATTTCACTTATTAGCTTTCTGAATCCTAGTATGTATGTATAATTGCCCCATCTTGCAGAGGAGTTCAGAGGGATGTGAGTGTGTTCCTGAGAGGGAATAGGAAGTTGCTTAGAGGTGGATTTTGACCTCATGTCTTTCTGATAATCAGTCCAAACTTGAAGCCATTTTGTATCTGTTTGATTTTCTGAAGCAACATCAATAAAGATGAACAACCTTGTGTTCTATATAAATTACTAGATAATTCCCAGATGCTACTCTCACTATTATATCAATGAGAAGAAAAAAATATTGACATAGTTGTTATAAAGTCATGCTGATGGATATATGTGACAGCTTTCTATGAAAAATGAAGATGTAATATAATGTCAAATGGAAATTTTCTTCCTGGTTATTTTTATTTCTTTAAAATTGATTTCACATTTTGTTGTTGCTGTTGTTTGAGGAATTCATATGTATGCACAAATGCTTTTTGAACAAGTCCAACATCCATTCTCTTCTCTTTATTTCCACCCCCATTTTCTTTACCACTGTTTCTTATTTCTAGTTATATATTCTTTTAAATACAATATTTCCACTCATAGCTGCAAATATGTTCTTGGATTTAAGGCCATCTCCCGGATCATTGATAGTCTCCCTGGAGCTGTGTTATTGAAAGAAACCAACACTTCTTCTCCGTCTTCTAGCACCCATCAATCACCAATTGTTTCTTGCCAGGAGTGGTGATTTGTTACCAGTTTCATCTCCATACTGGAATTTGTCTGGCTTAACCTCTTACAGGTCTCAAGCATGCTATCACAACTAATTTGAGTTCATGTATGTGGCATGCATGTAAATAATCATACCAGGAAAACACTGTTATTGCAGTCATTCTCTACTTTAGGCTTTCTGCCATCCTTTCATCTACTCTGTTGCAGTAGTCCCGGAACCTCGGGAGGAGAAGGTCTGACATAGTAGTCCCATTTAAGGGTGATAACTCAATAGTTTTTAATTCTCTACATGCTTACTTACTATAGATTTCCATGTTCACCCCCATCCTGTGCAAAATGAAGCTTCTGTGATAAGAGATGAGAAAGGTGCTTTCTGGATATAAAGGTAAGTCATTATGAGTTGGTATAATGCCACATCTTTCAGGTAAATTAATAGAAACATATTCTCCTCCAAGGTCTTATAACCTGTCTAGGCTCATGTTAACAGTGCAAAGAATAGGTTCCATCTTCTGGGATGGGCCTTTAATACATTTAGAAACTGATGTTTGTGCCACCATTGCTCAACCGGGAAGGTCTTGCCAGGTCAGCCATTTTTCTACTTAACAGGAGCACAGCTGCATAACACTAATGCACACCTTTCTGCCCTAGTAATGTACATAGTTCTTTCTAGCATTCTCCGGTGGGCATAAAGCTTCTAGGTCCATACCAGACCTCATTTTTCATGTTCTGTGATTTGTAAATTGATAACTATCCCTTGTTCTATATTTCTCCAATGATTAGTTACAAGTAATACATTTCTAATTGAGTTTCTTAAGTAAGAATGGTAATACTCCAAACCTTATGGGAAGATATCCAGGAGCATTTTATATGCAGTTAATTTCTCAATTGAAATCTTTAATACTCAGCTTCTTAGACAATTAATAGTAAAGAAAGCATTGAGACAATGAATTTTGTTTCTCAATGTCTCTATGAATATAAATTAGTATTGTAGTGAGTAATTTTTATCTATATCTATAGCTTGATAATGCAGTTAGTACTATGATCTTTGTAAAGTTTTTTATGGATTCCATGTAAGCCATCTTCAAGAGCCATCTCATTTACAAGTATGTGTATTACATAACTTAAACCACTCTCTTTATTGAGGTCTTGGTAAGTCTGCTTTGATAAAAATCAAATGAAATATCCCCCCAATAACTTACAAGATATATTAACAGCTAATATTCTAATGACTCAAATAGTGCACATTGAATATAAAATTGACACAATTCATCCAGCAACAAAGAATAACATGGTAATGTTCAGATGTTTCACTTATGAGAAGCTGAGAAGAAGGAATTTTGTTCAAAGACTACAGCAACAAGCATAAGAATTTGAGTTACTAATAACAGATTTCTCCAACATGAATTTCAAATGCCAACCATTGCAAGTCAGTCACTGTGAAAGTCAATATGTTGTTTTAAAGCTGATAGAAATGAGTAGTTCTTCTACTTGAAATAAACACACAGTCCTTCTTTGTAATAACATCAGTAGCACAATGAATCATTGCATTTGCAGGAGTGGTAGTGGCCTTCATCTGTGATGTTTTTAAGTGGAACGTATGTCAGGTCCAAAATATTACCTTTAATAACAGAGATCTAATGGAACTACATAGGAATACTCAAAATATGTAGCTTTATAGCCTCAGGACTTACTACTGAATATATTCTTTAATCTTCCATGGTTTTTTTCTTTGAAGCATGCTGTCTGTGCCTACACTTTAGCCTCCAGAGAATTGTAAATGGTGTAAGGGGAGAACATTATTGGATGAGGATACAGTAAAAGCCTTTCCTCTTATTTGTACACATTTGTTTCATTACTCGCAGGAGAAAAATTCAAGTTATGGCTTATCTCTATTTTATGAACTAATATAATGTGGAGACTTTTTGTTTAGAGATGCACAATGGTCTATTTTTCTTAAAAATATATTTGTCTGATTTTTTGATTCTTGAGTTAATATGAGGTTCTATAGTATTACTTGCTGAGAAAAAGAGGACAATGCTTTAAATATGAAAAAAAAAATGCTCCTAAATGAAAATAGTATCTGATTACATGCGACTTTTTTTTTTTTTTTTTTTTTTTTTTTACAATTTACTTCTTTTTACATTTCTAATCATTTATATAGGACAAAAACTCTTTTACAAATATGGAATAATCAATAAGTAACCAAAATATTAAACCTTGTTCCTCTTGGATCATCTCAAAGAAGCAAAAAAGTTCATTATTGCTGACTATAGTACATTTGTTTTCCTTTTTTTTTTTTTTTTTTTTTTTTTGGTTTTTCGAGACAGGGTTTCTCTGTGTAGCTTTGCGCCTTTCCTGGAACTCACTTGGTAGCCCAGGCTGGCCTCGAACTCACAGAGATCCGCCTGCCTCTGCCTCCCGAGTGCTGGGATTAAAGGCGTGCGCCACCACCGCCCGGCTTGTTTTCCTTTTAAATGATTCATTTAAAAATTATTTATGTCCTATGCATGTGAGGTCTTTATTATTTATTTATTTGTCTGTGCTTGTGTTTTGGTACCAGTGGAAGCCGAAAAAAGGCATCAGATCCCCCAAAACAGAGTTACAAAATTGCCATGTGCCGATCAAAATGGGTGCTTGGAACTGATTGTGGGTGCTAGTGAAGAGCATCATGTGCTCTTAAATGCTGAGCCATCTCTTCATCCCCTGAAGGACACAAAACTCTTCCCCTCATCCCTAGCCCTCTTACCACCTTCCAGACTGTAACTGAAAGCATCTGGGTGCCTTATGCTTTCGAAGACATGGATAATATCTGGCTGAATGTGGGCACCAAACCTTCTGTAGGAGTGAGGACAGAGACTGCAGATAGTTTTCTTCCAAACTTCAAGAGAGATGTCACAACCTTACCAAGGACCTTTAAAGAGTTATCAAAGAGAGTTTCTGTATCTCAGTCTCTGTAACTGTTGGGTTAGGATTCTGGGGCATTTTAGATATCCATGGTCATGGTAATAATATATTTGAATTTAACAAAATTTAAAAACCAAAAACATATTATCTATTAGAAAGTATAAATCACAGTGTCTGCAGAGAACCACACTATAAGTTAATGGCAATAAAATAGATGATTATTATAATACTTGACTATTTTAGTGAAAGGATGAATTAATATGGAACCATTTTAAAAGGAGTGATAAAGGGTCTGAGAGATGATTTAGCACATAAAAGCACTGACTGCTCTTCCAGAGAATCCAGATTTGATTCTCAGTAGTCAAATGGCAGCCTCACTATCATCTCTAGTTCTGGGGGATTAAGTACCATCTGGCTTCTGTGGGCACTGCATGCATGTGTTATACATACATATAGGCAAAACACTCATTAAATATTTTTTTAAATTTCAAAATAAAAAATAAAACAATGTTATGTAGTTTGCATAATTTCCATTTCAATAGGACTTTCTAAGACATAAATTTGCCCCATTTATATGACATACTAGGTCTGAGATATGAAGTGCTTCAAAAAAAAAAAAAAAAAAAAAAAACCAAACACATAATGTGACCACAGCAAGGAAAATATTTCTATCTCATCGAGAGAGGTATGGATGAAACTTTTGAATTACGGACCTTTGGGAGTTATGTCTGTTAATTATTTTTCAATAATAAAATAAAAACAGGAAGCCCACAAACTTAAAAATGACTCCAAATTACAGAATCTTCTATAACTGGAAAGTATATATATTTATAAGTAATAAAATCAGTATGGACCATGGGCCAGAACACCTGTATTTGGGTCTGCCAGACTGGTGCCAACAATGGAAGGAACTTGAAAATCTCCCTGACCCACCAAGTCAGACTTCCTTCAAAACTGGGTCTAGAAGTCTTCATTAAAACTAAGAATATGCTTTGCTAAGGACAGTGTATGTATTCTAATCATGTATGTGGATATAGCAATTGAAAAAAAATCTCTACAATATGTGGCCTAGTAGTAGCCAGTTCTCTAGTGAGGAAAAAGGGAAGTTTCTGTAATAATAGCAGAATGTAGTGCCTACAATTTCTATGCAGTATCTACGCTTATTCATATTTAAGGAGGCAGCTTCTTATTCCATGGTTTGCATTAGGTCCACCAAGCTACTGAATTATCTGTGAGGACTTCAGACAACTGAAGCCTAGATGCTTGGTCAGGCTGAGGTAATCATCACTGCATCCATGACATGGAATGAAAATTTCACTATTCACTCAATAGTCAACTGAACACCTGTTACAGATGACTATGTCTGTAGTCATCTCGGTTTTCTATGAAAAACACCACAAATAGTGGAGGTTAGAATTCTTGTAATTCACAATTCAAGAATATCATATTTTCCTGAAGCAGATGATAACTAAGATTAACTTTAAAATACGTTGTTATTGTGTGAAGGCTTAAAATGTTGTTGGGGAACACAGAGCACAAGGATAAAGATCTTTCTGTGGAATAATAAATAAAGTAAAACATATCGATAAAATATTCTTTCTCTCCAATTGAGAAACTAGAGTAAATGCTTCCACTTTAATTGTTGTGTTGGAATAACTCCATCTAAGAATGGTTATTTCAATATATCATAGCAACATTAAATGATTTCGGAGAGAGAGAGATTTGAACTTATTTAGGAAGAGGTAAAATTTTACTGATGTCCTTGTCTAATGGTTAGGTTGGCCCATTATACATTTGGATTAAATTAAGTCACTCTATTATATGGTGTAATAATAATTACTAATGATAATAATTATTAATTTTAATGAATATAACAGACTGATAACTTTTAAAATCTAATGTTTCTTTTCAATGCTATAGAATTTCAAGACTTGATATTAATAATTCTATGCAGTGTTTTGACTTTCAACTTTTGTATATTATAATCTTTTGACATTTGCTGTTACTGATATGAACAAAATTCTGGTATTTTGACCTTGTTCCTTCTTTAAGGGTTGACTGGGTCTTGGACAGCTGAATCTCTTTTTCCTCAAGGACAAGAAACACACTCGATCTTGGATTTAATTTAAAGCACTGGTGTTTTAAATAACATTTGATACTTTGGATCTAGGTAGATTTCCCTGCGTGGGTAAAGTTTAGCACCAAGAGCCGAGAATGAATGAATCATATATGTTTCCAGACTTCAAGGTAGTGAAGTTATGTGATCGTAGTGAAGTTATGTGATCTTTACTCTGAATTCTTTACTTTGGAAGTAAACCAAGAACACTCCCCCAGAGATTACCAATATTTATCAAAGTGGTAGCAATGTGGAAAATCGTGAGCATCTAGTCATCATGTAACCCTCATAAACAAATTTCCACCACAAAGATTTGAGAGTTTTAGGCTCATGGTAATTCAAGTTCCATGTTTATTCAAGAGTTTGAAAATTAGCCAAGAATATTTATTGTAAATAAGCTCTTTGCTAATACAATGAGTCTTCAGCCTTATATATGTCAGCCTGCTTTCTTGGTAGGAACTGTTCTGTCAGAGATCCAACAAAATCATTTTTAATCACAATTGTAATGCCACACTGCAGGTGGAGATTAGCAGACACTGGACTCATTGACCTCAATGTTAAGAAGAAAATCAAAAGCTTTACGTTATTTAGAGCGACAGGGATACTTCCATAATGAAATTTTCTGATTGTTCTGCACTTGTAAATTATAGTGGTTCACAATACAATCTGCAACAGGTTTTTTTTTTTTGTTCTCAATATAGTGATATACATTCTTCCCCATATTCAATAATCCAGTATCTAGTTCTTTAATTTTTACTTGTGACCTATATGAAGAGGCCTGGATCTATAAGAAAAACAATATTTGTTCAAAGAGAGGGTTTTTTTTAATAATCAATCATTTTGTATAGGATTAATTGATTACTGTAAATGTAACTGATATTTTCGAGTGAAATACAAATATGAGGAAGAAGTTTAGGGAGATTTACCTTATTTGTTATGCTAATTTAAGCCAAACTAAAACCTGAGAGAAAAAGGTCACTAAGAAAAAGAAGCAAGAACATAAATCTTACATGTTGAATATTTTCTTTATGCTATTTAGCAAATTATAAACTTGAACAAAGACAAAGGCCAAATTTAAGTAGCTAAATCTTCATTAAAATTACATACTGTATTTTCTGGTATTTGAAATATAACTAATAATTTCAAAAGACTAACTTGCCCCTTTACATCATGGAAAATCAGATCTAATCTGAGAAAACGGATGATAGATTTGGAGCCACTGAATATTCAGACACCAGGAAGTACAGACTAGACATACTTTAAAGTGTGTAACATAGGAACTAACACATTTATGGCTTCTTCTTTTTTAAAATATTTCTTTTTATTATATTTGTAAATGTGGTGGTTTGAAAGAAAATAGCCCATAGTCCCATAGGAGTGGTATTATTGGAGATGTGGCCTTGTTGAAGTATGTGTGGCCTTGTTAGAGGAAGTGTGTTACAGAGGGTGAACTTTGAGGTTTCAAAAGCTCAGGCCACACCAAGAGTCACTCTTTCTTCCTGCTTCCTTTATATCCATATGTAGAATTCCTAGATGTCTGCCTGCATGACACCATGCTTCCAACAATGATAATAACGGACTAAACCTCTGAATTTTAAGTCAGGCCCAATTAAATATTTTCCTTTATAAGAATTATCATAGTTATGACATCTATTCAAAACAGTTAAACCTGGAATTGTATTTCCAGGAATGGTTATGAACAGCCATGTGGGTTCTGGAAACTGAACCCAAATCCTCTGCAATAACAGTTAGTGCTCTGAAATGCTGAGACATCTTTGGAGCCCCAATTTTTAGTTTCCATTTTAATTATTTTTAAAATATTCTGATTCTACAGTTCTTAAGAAATAGAAGTTTATATGTTAACAATTACTTATTTTTGGTGTAAAAAGGAAGAAGAATATTATCTAGATCAGACATAGTAAGTAAACAAAATTGACAAATCTTAGGAATAAACAATGTCCAAGTCTCAGAAGGACACTGAAACTTACAGAATTCACAAAGTATTTTCCAAAGATGTATAGCTTGGCTAGGGAGCGACACTTTCTACCTCATTACCAGACAAAGACCACATAAACTGTGAATAGAGATCCAGGGATAGAATTTCAGGTATTCATCCACTTTTCTTTCATCTATGTTTGTGGAAGTAGTACATAATCTATACTCTCATGAGTAACCTCAATAACTTATTGATTCTCTAAGCTTCAAAAAAAAAGAACTGTTAGTATAGAGGCTCTTATATATAATATTAACTATTCATTAAATCAAACTTTGGTTCTATAAAGATTCACTTTTGAGAGTGATTTGTTGCTCTAATTTTAAGGTATTATTTACCACTTGGAAATCAATAATTTCTTTTACAGTTGTACAGTCATAGGATTAATCTTTTTGGGCTACTTGAGCAAAACAACATGAATTAATTTCTCAGAGTTCTGGAAGCCAAGAAGTGTAAGATCAAAGTTCAGGCAGAAGGAGTGACAATTAACAAGCCCCTTTCAATTAGAAGACAGCCATCTTTTCTTTGCACTCTCACATAGCCTAAAGCAGAATGAAAGGACTCTTCTCAAGTTTCTTCTCATAAATGCAATAGCTACGCCCATCAGATATATTTGAATAGAAATATTTCAAGTCAATAGCCTGGCATAAACCTTGGCTATATGGTGCCAACTTATCCATTCTTATGACCTAACCATTTAAAAAATTCCCCACCTCCCTCTATAGTACATTGGGGGTGACATATATATCAAAATATGCATTTATTTATTATATGTAGTGTGATATATATGAGCAACATATTCATATATATATATATATATTCAGAGAGTCACAAATATAAAGTCTATATAGTACATGATTATTATTGTTTATAATTTTTAAAATTCTCATAATGCCTTTTAACAGATATGTTTAGTAAGAACTAATATTAGCTTGTACTGTTGATTGAGAACTGCATTAACATTATAAATTAATGACTCATTTGTGAAGATTTTACAGGAACTAATTATTTCTTATTTATATAGATATTGCAAGCTGCTTGGAAGTAGTAATCATGTTTTATAATTATTCATTGTGATAGTTTCCATGACAACCCACATTGGGCTGGATGGAAATTGTGGATTTATGGAACTTATATTGTATTCTGTATTGGAATGACTATATAATGTTATAACCACCATAAAGAATGAAATATTTTTTCTTATTGTACTATTTAATAAAATGTTTCTGAGTTAAAAATGTAATTAGATTTACACATCCATTCAAGATAGAATAGGAGGTAACAAAGTTACTTACCTCACTACTTGAATCAACTAAAACATGATAGAATTGTGAATTTATGGTTTTTAGATAATTTACAGTAGCCACTGTAAGTTGATATTTCCTAAGATAAGAGAAAGTAGCATTACTATACCCAGAATTTTGCCAAACTAATAAATGTAAAAGATTTCCGTTCACATATGCCTATTTTCACATGCATTTTTGCAGCAAATTCTTACAAGTAGAAACTCTTCTGGAGTTTGAAAGTTTTGACAGTAGATTATAATAATTTCCCAAGAACAAAAGACCTTACTTGTGGTGGTTTGGATGAGGATGGCCCCCATAGATCATAGAATTGAATGCTTGGTCACTAGGAAATGGCATTACTTGACAGGGATGAGGAGATATTGTAGTGTGTGTGGTCATGTTGGAAGAAGTGTGTCACTGAGGGTGGGTTTTAGGGCTTCAAATGTTCAAGCCCAATACAGTCTCCCATCCCTCCGCCTCTCTTCTTGCTACCTGGCAATCTAGATGTAAACTCTTAGCAAGTTCTCCAGCACCATGTCTCATCATGTCTGCCTGTGTGGTGACATGCTTCCCATCATGAGAATAATGGAAACCTCTGAGATTCTAATCCAGCTTCAATTAAATGTTTTCCTCTGTAAAATTTGCATGGTCATGGGGTCTCTTCACAGCAATAGAACATTAACTAAGACAGTCCTAAATAACACAACTAACTTTTCAGGTACTAATTATTGAAGAGAAGATATTGAACCTTAAATATATTAAATAAATCCCAAGCAGATAGCCATGGGTTCAAAGGTAATGATGCCAATAGTCAGAAAATTTTACCATGACCAGACTTGTGACTGGTACTTAATGAGCCCTAGGCCTACAGAATCTAACTCTTACCCCATATTGACTGTGTATAATGTAATTAAATTATAGGATACACAGTTGGTTTTGATTAACAATTGCCTAGTGTATGAAGACAATGTCACACATACTTTTGTGACTAGGCATATTTTAAATTTAGCACAGTGTCGATTTTGTATAAAAGTGTTTCTCTGTTACAAATCTTAAGGGTAAAGAAAAATATACAAAAAAAAATTTTGCAAGTGTAAAGTTTGAATAATCTAGTGTACAATTAATTCTAAACATTTTGAATGTGTAAAGATTGAATAAGCTAGTGTACAATTTTAAATTTAGTATACATAATTTTAAAAACTAGACAAAATTAATCAAATTAAACTACACACAAATGAAAATCTTGTAGCAAAAAGTGAGAAAATTCAGACAAACAATATGAAAAGGCCTTAGATAGAACATCACTCAAATTTATTCAGTTTGCATTTATGGAATGCTCCACAGAGCAGCAGAATATATATTTTCTTCATATCCACATGTGCCATTTATAAAAATTATACCTATTGTGGATTTAAAACCAAATCTCAGTCCTCTTAAAACAATTTAAAAGTACTAAGTATGTCCTCTGACCATATAGTACTTAAATAGAAATTTATTTTAAAAATATAATGCATCTGAAGAGTTTCTAAATATTTAGAGTCTAAGTAACAAAAATAAATGGCAAAAAATAAAAATCATAGCTTATTGGAAATTATTTCAGTTTGAATAAAACTGAAAACACAAGGCATCAAATTTTAAGAAGCAGATAACAGACTTAGAAGGGAATTTATATTAATAATGCATATATTTAAAAAGTCTCAAATCATTTTACTTATTTGACAGAAACAAGAACACTAAAATAAAAAAATGTGTATGAAAAGCACATAAGAAAATAAATATGATCATTGAAGAGGATTGAAATTAACAGCATATATAGTCAAAAGCTATGTTTTAATAATAATCAATAAAATGAGTAGATATACTCCTGACTCTCTGGTTTCATTTATATAAAATTCTTAAGAAGGAAAATGATCTCTGAGTGACTAATAGCAAGTTATCATTTGCTATACCTAAGGTGCAAGTATGTTAGTTAGACAGGTATTGGAATGAGTATGAGGAGGATTTGGGGGCTTGTAATTAACTTAATTGTGTTGAAAGTATGAAGTTTCTATCTTAAATATGTAAAGTAAATCATAGGGTAATGATATATTAGAAGTTGCTAAGTAGCTTGGCAGTGGTGGCTCACGCCTTTAATCCCAGCACTAAGGAGGCAGAGCCAGGCAGATCTCTGTGAGTTCGAGGCCAGCCTGGGCTACCAAGTGAGTTCCAGGAAAGGTGCAACTTTGATTTAATCGAATTTTATGAATGGAGGTCTAAATAATTATAATTCAAACCCATATGGTGATATATGATTTGAATTATAATTAATGGGAAAGAAATTTCAAAATGAAGTTTTACCACAAATGGTCCATGGAAAGATACATATGAAAGACACAGTTAGACAAATATCTCCTGTTCTCATATGAGGAGGCTAAAAGCTGTGATCTCGAAACCAGAACAGACTGATACTTTCTACTAATATTTTCTAGACAAAGGTGGTGGGGAGAAGTTATATGGGCAAGTTAGTTACTTGATAAAATTGTGCAGTTACATGGGAAGAATAATAAATAGGTTTACCTTACAGTGCAGTACAATGAAAGTCTGTACTACCATATTTTATGAGAAATGAGAAGAGTGGAATCATAATGTTCCAGACAAAAAGAGTAAGTAATAAAAGTGTTTTTTTTTTATGTTTTCTGTAATTACACACAGTATACATGTATTGGATTGTGACATACTGCTCCACAAATGTGTAAAATATTATGTAAATTTAAAAGGAAAATATATTTTAAACAAAAAACAAAATGAGTCTTCTAGACATATTCATAGTGATACCTTGTAGAATGAGACACCAATTGATAGCTACATTTTCCCATATATATATATATATATATATATATATATATATATATATATATACAGAAAAAGTATGTAAGAGTACTAAATGAATCAGTGAGTGAGGGAAAGAAGTAGGGAAGATACCCAAATAGATTTGTGCAGAGCTCTCTCTGGTGCATACACACATAATGTTCAAATGTATCATGGCAGTCAATCATCTCTACTGGTGGCCAGACCTCACCTGTCCTTATCTGGCGCGTTTGGAATGCAAGGAGTTCCTGAGTAAGAACAGCTAATCCTAGAGCTGAAACAGGGCTTTCTTTAGGAGCTATATTCATGTCCTTCAAGCCACATCCTTAAAATCATATGAGCTCAAAATATTGTAGAGATCACACCAGTTCCAAACACACCTAGAAGTAACTCACCAAGACAGGGTTTGTAATTAATTTAGAAACGAATCATCATTGAAGGCTATCAAAAGCAAAATGAAGTTTCATCAATCACAGGATATTTCAGCCACATGGCATCTTTCAACCCAGAAAGGTTCAAAACCTCTGCATCTGTTTTTCATCACACATAACCTTAGGAAAGAGAACAGCAAGTAGCTTTGAATGGCCTCACTGGAGAGAGTTGAGTGCTGAATTTACACAGTTGGATACCAGGTCCAAAGTGACAAGTACTTTATTAGATCTCACTTTCAGATTTATTGTGTCTTCCTCTTAGTAATAAACAGGTGGGTCACTTCACTAGTATGAGGGCTAAAGACAAGTCTTAAGAGGAAATTGTAATTTCCTTGAATAAAGACATTCTTTGTGAGTATGCAAGTGGTCCTTCAATGAAAAACTATGAAATTTACTGTAGTGATTAATTATTCATATTCCTGAAGCTATTCCAAATAAATCAAGAATATAGAACTCTGTACGTTCTATGATATTGATGACTTAGACAATAGATTTCAGTTCTGTGTAAAACAGATTCTGTGGTGGCTCAAATAATATAATACCAGCAATTGGAAAGCACAAGAAGAACATTGGCTATAAGAAGATTAAAAGCCAGCATAGGCTATGTCATTCATACCATGATATTATGGGTAAAAGAGTGGTATCCTATCTCAAAAAAATAATATATTCATGTTCATGAGGAATTTTTAGTTATTTATTTACTTCCATTGAACACACACATACACACCACACTAGCATACACACACACATACACGCACACATACACACACACATGCTGAGACTCTCTTTTAGCATTTCACTATTTAAAAAAAAATTAACTTTAATATGAAAGATGTTTGAAAATTGTATGCTGTGACTATAGGATTTCCACTCTGGTTTTACTCAAACTGTTCCTGATTAAGGGCCTTTTTGTTTGATAACTTTTCCAAATGCACACAGGCAAATATGATGACATTTTAATTGTGCTTAAATGTGATTTTATTTGTATGTTAATAAATAAAGTTTGCCTGGAGATCAGAGTTCATTAGCAGAGAGCCAAGGATAGAAGTCAGGTGGTGGTAGCTCACGCCTTTAATCCAATCACATGGCAGGCAGAGTCCCTGTATGGTATAGGGCACAGCCAAGTGTGGTGACCCTTGAGTCTTTAATCCCAGTACCAATTATAAAGAGGAACCAGAAGGTCTGTATAGACAGGCAGTGACAAGGAAGTCATGTGGCTGGGCTTAGAGCCAATGAGAAGACGGAACAGGAAAGCAATAAAACAGAAGACACACAGGAAGAAAGTCTCTCTCAGGGGAAGGATCCAGCAAGTGGTAAGATAAGGTGGTCTTGGCTCTTCTCTAGAGCTCAGATCTATTGGGCTTTTAACTCTGTATTTGGCTCTGTGTTTCTTATTTTAAAAGACTTTAGAATTTCATCTACAGGCAAAACTTCAGCATTGATGTCTATCCTTAGGTTAACTTGTGAATCAGAGTTCTTTAAAAAAACTTGTATAAAAAATCTAAAATCACACCTGTCTCAGAGTGATGAATAGCAAGTCATTATTTTACCAAGGTATGTCTAGAAGTCCGATATATGTTGTATATTGAGTACTCAAATGCTATTGCCTAGAGGAAGAACCTAACCAGATAATTTTCTGTGACTCATCTCTCATCTATATAAGAATTGAATAAAACATTTTAAAATTGATAAAGTTATTATATATAAATATAAACCATCTTAATGTAGTATTTAACACAGTATTAAAAATTGATAGGTTAGAATTTCAGAGAGTAGTGGTGGTTTTTTTTTAATATAAAATAATGGCTCTGTATCAGATGATGTTGTCTGGATGAAAACCACTTGTTACTATGAACTTACCAACAAACCACTGTCAATCTAATTACCTTATGACTTCCAGAACCATAAACCAATAAATCAGCTAGTCCTCTCACTTCCAGTGTTGATTCTAATAATTAGACTTCTCCTCCTCCTCCTCATTCTCCCCTTTCTGCTTCATCTCTTAGAAAATCCCAAAATTTAAGTGCAAAAGGAATTAACTTTTTTCTTTTAAATTTTGCTTTGAGGAAGTTTATATTTAATCTTTTAGGCTAAAGATCAGTAATCATGCTGAATATAAACATAAATAAAATATAAATTCATTTTAGGGGAACTGAATATAACAGCAATTCTGTTTAATACTTATTAAATATGCTTTAAATAAACATTTAATAAATTATAAACATTCACTTGCAAATATTCTAGTTTGAAATTTCAGTAACCCTAACCCTTTAAGAAAATAATGTATCTAAGCAGCCAGGTTGTCAGTGTTTGTTATACTTCAGTACTCCATGTACATAAATCCCAAAGAAAGTCACCTGAAAACAGAGTATAGTGCAACAAAATTTTCTTTGAGATAAATTTTTGTAATAATGTGTTGAGTCTTAGTTAGATTAAGACATAAAGAGAATTAACCTAAGAATTGTAAATTAAAACATGTTTGTATTTCAAAGATAAGAAGTATCTATATTTATGTCAACATAACACTTTATATGACTATAAAAATAAAATTGAAATAAAGAAAATTCTGTTTAACACATTTCCTAAAAATGGAATTATAATTGACAATGTATGATATGTTGTTCAATATATTCACATTCTTTTATTTCTGAATTATTTCAAAGTTGTTAAATTACATTTGTCATTTATAAAATCAGGTTTATTTTCAGTTTAGCTGTCTCAGTCAGATATAATAATGATCTATTTACCTATTTTTATTATAAACAATCACTTTTTATAATTATTTCAAATGAAAATAATTGATAAGTCCCAAACTACATAGATATCAGGGAACTTTATATGATCAGAATGGCATTCTGAAGCCATGAATTTTTGCTCACCATTTTACATTTTCACTGTTAATTACAATATTATGCCCTATCTCCCACAAAAACAGAAGGAAAAAAAAACTATGAAAGTTGAAACTAGAAAAACAGTTAGTTTTATATCTTGTTTCACAATTCATGTCCTTTTGTCTGTACTCAATCCTTTCTCATCAATCAAATTACTCATTCTCGTTTTCCTTTCAAAATGCTATATTCACACATGAACGCATACACATGAACACACACAGACACACACATAAGTACACACAAATGTATACACAGAAATGTATATGTATTTATCAAATATACCATCATTTATGATTACGATAATTCTGTCTTAGATCAGTCATGGCTGATAAACTATATAGGCAAATATCCATATATAAACCCAGAGTACATCCTATCATTAATAATCATTTCAGCATTTTGGTATAAAAATTGTTTCCTAAATTCACATCATCTGTGTATGTGTGACCACCCAAGTTTAATTAGGATTCCTTGTTGTGGAAGATTACATGCTGAACATTGAGAGAAGGGGCACATTTGGGAAGAGCTTAATCAACAGGTCAGAGGATGGGAGAAGTGAAAATGAACAAATGTATTATGTAAATATAGGAAATTATCAAATTTTAGTATATTAACCATATAATGAGTTAATTAACCAAATAGCATATGTATATATGTATATATATATATATGTAAACATGAAATATTTTTTCCAATTCTTTCGAATCATTTACTAATTTTAAAAAAGAGTGTGTGGTTATGAAACTTGGCTTTTAAAACCATCTAAATCCATCCTTTATTTTCTTTCTTTATACACTGTTCAATATTAAATATTGGTCTTTGAAATTATATATTTGAAATATGACATGCAATCATCAGTTTATTCAAATGTAAGATGTTTTCCTTTAATGGAGAATGGGCGATTCAAAGAATGCCATGTCTTTTATTCGTGGAGATGGTGAAGAATTTGCTCCTTTCTTCTATGATGCAGTTTGCTTTGACAAACATGGCTGACTTTACTGTCTGATTATACTGCATTTTGTCCCTTGCTTCCCTTGGAAGTCTTTGATATCGTGTCCTATTGTCTGGTGCCATCAGGGAAACATTGTGAAACTCTGATATAAAATGTTGTGCTGCAGATGAAAAGAATCCCCCAGAAGTGCATTTTAAATCCTATTAATTTTTTTTTTCTGCTGGCTGTTCGGTTTACATTTATCATTTTATCCTCAAGTATGTTACAAAAAATACACTTCAAAAGCTGTTTTTACTGGTAAATTTTAGTGTTTGCACCACTTAGATTATCATGCTTTCCTGATTATCAAGGTTTGCATTTTCAACTTCCTGCCCACTTGGGTGTTAGGTTGATTTTTGCAGTGCTTCATTTAAATTCTAGTACCAGGTTACAGTCTTTTATCAATGTGTGCTGAGTCCTTCTGTGTGTAACATACTGCATTTGCTTCTGGGTATATGGAAAAGAACAAAAAGCCCATATTCACTATATATCTTTTAATTTAACTGTAGACAATCCAAGGGCATTTAGTTTTACTTGCTCTTAGAAATACACCATTTTTGTACTATTCTATCTCTTAGTATATAATTGTGATTGTAGTATATTAAGAGCTTTTTGAGACATTGTGTAATATATGTCTATAACCTATGGCATCTCTTCATTCACTTCTTATTTCATTGGAGAGCTCCATGCAGTCATTATTCTAAGTAAACTTTCCTGATTTTGTTTAACTTTCATAAGGATAACTCTTAATGTTTTAGTTTCTTTCCCATCACAATGATAAAATACTATTACAAAAGCAAATTAGAGGAGGAATCGGTTTATTTCAGTTCATAGGTTATAATCCATCATCAAGTGAAGTCAGGGCAGGCACTCATAGAGAAACTATGGAAAAATTCTGTTCATTGACTTATTCACAGACCCCCCACCCCACTTACTTAGCTTTCTTATACAGCTCAGATTTACCTGCCCAAGGAGTGGTGCCATACACACATAGTCAATTGAATCTTCCTACATCAATTAATAATCAGGACAATCACACACAGACCCGATAGGCTAATTTGATATGAGCAATCCTTCAATTGGAATGTCCTTCTCAAGTGACTCTAAACTGTGCCAACTTACCAGGTAAAATTAACTAGGATTCTTAGTTAGTTTTAGATATTTTATCCTTTCTTCTTAGTTTGTCCTGCTCTGATTTTCTTACTGTTTCTTGTATTTCTTTTTGTTTGTTTGTTTCTTTTCTTGCTTTGTCTTTTGCTTTTATTTTGTAAGTCTTGGCAATTATACAAAGAATCTCACACAAGATATGCAACTGTTCTAAAATGTAGCCATACCCTCAACTATGGTGATATTTTATTTGTGCTGAAATGTGATTTTATTTGTATGTTAATAAGTAAACTTGCCAGAGATCAGAGGTCAAAGCGAGCCATTAAGCAGAAGTCCGGGCAATGGTAGCACAGCACTTAATCCAATCACATGGCAGGCAGAGTCTCTGTGTGGCCAATTGTGCTGACCCAAACGTTTAATTCCAGTACTAACCATAGAGACCTGGAGGTCTGTATAGACAGGCAGTGATGAGGAAGTCATGTAGTTGGGTTTAGAGCCAATGAGAAAGCAGAACAAAAAGGCAATTAAAAACATAAGTCAGTCAGGAAGAAACTCTCTCTCTGGGGAAGCAATGGAGGCAAGGTGTTAAGATAAGGTCATCTGGCTATTTACCTCTGTATTTGGCTCTGTGTTTCTTGTTTACTAAGACTGTTTAGAATTTCATCCACACTCAACCCCTCTAGAAACTTGACAATTAGTTCCTCTTTTTTATTTCACTTGTGTAAACATCTGGGGTTTCATATTTTTTTTTTAAAGTCATATATGGACATTGCTTAAAATAAGTGAGCTAATTTCTCTAGGTAAAGAAAGCACAAATATTGGTTGTGAGCCTAGCTCCCAGCATTCTAAAAGGTTAACTCCTGCTAAGACTCCTAACAAGAGGGGATATGTACCCTGAACTGGCCTTTTCTTGTGACCAGGCAAAACTTCAAGTGTAGGGATAGAGACAGCAACCCAGCCACACAAACTTTGACCTACAGTCTGTCCTGCCTATGGGATGTGCTGAGGATAATTGTAGAGCACGGATTACAGGAGTGGCCAACCAGTGACTGATCCAGCCTGAGACCCAGGCGATGAGAGTGAGTCCACCCCTGACACTTCCTGTAGCATTAATCCCAGAGATTTGATGGCCCAAAGACCTAGGATTGAACAAAACATGACAGGATAAAAAAATGTTAATATAATGATGTGCCAGGTTTAGCAGTCTACTACTTATATAAGAATATTTTGGATGAATTTTCCATTTCATTTTTGTACTTATAGAACTTAGATTTCTTTATTTGAACTTTCATTTTGTACAGAAAAAGTGTATGTACTTGTCCATTTCTTAAAAAATTGCATGTGCTTGGTCCATTTTTTATAGACTAAGTAGGTTGTATTTATGTATTTAGCAATATATGTGTGATATATGTATATCACACATACACATAAATATTTATATGTGTACATGTGTAACAACAATTAAGGAAAAAAGAGACTGTCTATTTGAAAGACAGCAAAGAAGGGATATAGAAGGATTTGGAAGGAGGGAATGTAATGGGGGAAATATGTAATTATAGTATAATCTCAAAATAAAAAAATTAAAAATATAGAAAAACTCAATATATAAATTGTTTAAATTATTTATTCAGTCTCTCAGATCTATGTTATTTTGAAACAGGGATTATTAATAACAATTAATCATTTAGGACAATGATTACAATATATATATGGAATTCAGTTACTATTAATAAATCCATTATATGGTTATTATTCAAATCCAATATAAGCTTATAACAGCCATCAAAGTTAATAGTGTTTCAAAGTGCAATGAACTCAGGCTTTTTTTTCTCTACATTTTTTAAAAAATTTACATCCTGGCCACAGTTTCCCCTCCCTCCTCTCCTCCTAATCCCTCCTCTCCATACCTAATCCATTCCTACCACCAGATCCACTCCTCCTCCCTTTCTGTTCATGAAAGTACAGGTCTCCAGTGGCTATCAACTAGATGTGGCATATCAAATTGCAGTAAGAGTAAGCATCTCCCATGTATTAAGGCTGGGCAAGGTGATCAAGTATGTCAAGTAAGTTCCCAAAAGCTAGTAAAAAGACTTGGAGATAGTCCCTGCTCCCCCTATTAGGAGTCCCACAAGAGGACAAAGATACACACCTGTTACCTATATGCAGAGTGTCTACTTCAATTCCCTGGTTGTTGTTGGCTTAGTCTCTATGAGTCCCTATGAGCTCAGGTTAGCTGACTGCGAGTTTTCGTGTGGTGTCCTTAAATCCCCTGGCTCCTACAATCCTTTCTCTTCCTCTTCTGCAGGATTCCCAAGCTGATATTTTGTGATTAGACTGTAGACAGGTGGGGATGGGAACACAAGTGGTCAGGTTGTGGGCAGAGGTGAAAAGTACTGAAAGAGACTACCGGAAAGAGGGGACATTTCAAAGTCAGGTAAAAACCTGGTAAAAGAGAATCTCCCAGGAATCTAAAGGGATAACCCCAGCTAAGTCTCCTAGCAATAGCAGATTCATAGCCTGAACTGGCCATCTCCTGTGATGAGGCAAGACTTCAAGTGGAGGGAGTAGGAATCCAACCCAGCCACGTAACCTTTAACCTACAGTCTGTCCTACCTATGGGATGAGCTGGAGGTAAGGATGACCTAGAGATTGCGAGAGTGGCCAACCAAAATGACTAGTTTAGCCTAAAACTCATGCTAGAAGAGTAAGCCCATCCTGACACTGTCTGGAGTGCAAGAACCAAGAGCCCGGATAACTTAGAGACTTGGGATAGAACCAAACATGATTAGATGGGGAAAAAATTCAATGTAATGAAATCTAACAATATTCTGCTGTACTCATAGATTGGCGTCTAGTCCAGTTGTCATCAGAGAGGCTTCATCCAGCAACCAATGGAAACAGATGCAGATGCACAACTGAACTCTGGCTTTTTACTTTTGGCCTTTTATTTTATTTTATTTGAGATATGGTTTCATGAATCCAAGGCTAACTTCTACCTTTCTGTGTAGCTGACTATGACCTTGATCTTTTGATTCTCCTGTTTCCACATCTGAAGTGCCAGGATTACAGATGAGTATCACCATGCTCAGTTAATTTAAAGGTGTTGATAGAGCCATGACTTCCTGAGTGCTAAGGAACATCTAGCAAATGAGGTACATCCCTAGCCCAAGCTCTGGAGTTTGATTTCTTAATACAGTTTGTTACTGCATATCACTTCAAACATTGAATACATTAGTATTACAATTTTTTTTTGGGGGGGGGGTTCGAGACAGGGTTTCTCTGTGTAGCTTTGCACCTTTCCTGGGACTCACTTGGTAGTCCAGGCTGGCCTCGAACTCATAGAGATCCGCCTGCCTCTGCCTCCCGAGTGCTGGGATTAATGGTGTGCGCCACTACCGCCCGGCTAGTATTACAACTTTTATTATTACAGACAGAAAAATTTAGAAAGCAAAGCTGTCTTTGTTGGTATAAGTAAGAGATGACTATAACTAATTTAATTTTAAAAGAGATGAGTAATAAAAAATGAAAGAGGCAGCATCCACAGAACACTTTTAAGTAGACTTCGCATGAGCTGAACAAGTACCACAACAATATACATGACAAAGTGGATGGAGAAAAGACCACAAAACCTACACAAAGAACTATGGGGTACTAAGGAATGCTAAGAGTGGGAGAAGCAGTCTTCTCCAGGAGAGAACCATAGCAACTGATTATTCAGTACCAAATGGTTTAGTCCTAAGCAAGTGCATGCAAGTGTTATTGTTCCAAATGAGTAGGATATGCTTCGGAATATATGTGAATACACATATACATATATACATTTAGCAACAATTGAAAGAATCCATGAACTTGAAATAGAGCAAAGAAGACTGTATAGGAGAGTTTTGAGGGAGGAGATAATGATATAATTATATTGTCATCTCAAAAATAAATGAAAAAGAAAAATAGATATACTTGATGGTTTTACATGTATTAGCTCATATAGTTCAGATGACATCTATGAAGTAAACATATTTTAGAGATTTTTGAACTCAAAGTAACAAACACTAAATACATTCAAAGCCACAAATCTAAGGTTTAGATGTAATATTATTCAAGAATAGTGTCTCTTAAGATATATTTTGATTTAAATAACTAACTGGATTTTAACTATATGATAGGCGATAAGGATAGGTAATAATATACCCAAAATGATTTAATATTTCACAAAGCAGTAAGTAAAACATCAGTTTGTCAGGCAACATATAGAATAAAGACTAAAGTGATCTTAGCAAGCAACAATTTAGACTTCAAATCTAATCAGGGCACTGCCAGCACCTTTTGATCTATGGTTTGAATGTAGAGTTTTTCCCCCAAAATGCTTACGAGTTAAAGGGTTGATCTTCAGCTTGGGATACACTCCCTGAGAAGTGATTAGTTCATGAAGATTTAAACGCAATCAATACACTAATCCATCCATGAATTCATATTTCAGTAACATTATTAGATGTTGATGGAAGCATTTAGAAGTAGATCCTTGTAGGAGGAACTGGATTATTTGGGAGATACAGCTTGTTTGCAAATTCTGTCTTACTCTCAATCCCCATTTGCGATTGCAATGAGGTGAAGACTTGTCTTCTACTATACCTTTCCACTGTGAAATTCTCCCTGCTCTCAACTGTAATGTAATGGAGTCAGTTAAGCATGCACTGAAACCTCAGAATGCATGACTCAGTTAAGGGATTTTCATCTATCCTCTGAATTTGCGCCTGCCTGAGCAGCATGAGAAATAAGTCATCACTTCAGTTATTTCTCTCAGTTTTTTGCAATAGTGATTCTAACACAACTGGGAGAAGGAAAACTAGATATGTTTTTTCTAAGAAGATTCCCTTACTTAATAGAATTGAATAAAGAGACTCTCCTTCCGTCAACCACTGACTAAATTATTGATGCTTGAGGCTAAGAGCCAGAACTAAGAACAAGAGTAGATGATGAACTGTTCCATTTCAACTTTCAATACATGATGCTAACTTGTATTAGCGATATATGTACTCATTCAATTTGGTATAGGGCATTAAAATGCATCAAAGTTATTTTTTCTATTTAAGAATATTTGGTTTTATCATAATATTTATTAAAAGTTCACATTTTTATTAAGATCAACAACAAATATTATAATTTATAATCCAAACAGTTTTGAGAGTGCTCATTGGTAGGCACTGGGTCAATGGTTATTCCAGAATATTTAATATTCTTTGTTATGATTTTATTGTCTCAATTATTCCTTCCTTCTATCTCTCCATCCCTCTCTCCCTCTCTCCCTCTGTCCATCCTTCCCTCACTTTCTTGCTTCCTATCCCTGATATCTCTTTCTCTTTCTTGTTGCTGATACTTAAATAAATCTGGATGTCATATAAAATAAGCCTTTATCTTTATGTGTTCTCTTCAAATGTGTCTTTGCGAATCCAAGTGATGTCATTTGATTTTCTACCTTCAAATGATTACTTCCCATTTGGAAAGCCTACTAATGTTTAATATTTCCAAACATTTCATAGAGTGGCTGCTTTTTTGTGATCTATTCCATTTCAACTCTCATTTAAATAATTATGACAAATTGTATAGAATAAAATACATGTATTTATCATGGTTTGAGAGAGTTGATGCCAAAAAATCAAGGTGTCAACAGGTTTAGTTAATACCAAAGCCTCCATCTAAAGTGATAGTATTCTCTCTGTGCATTCGTATGATCTTTAGAATGTGTAGGAGCACCCCTCCATCTCTCAGTGTATGCAAGTTCCCTTTTCTTATGAGGACACCAGTCAGTAGTCAAGGATCATAGTAGAGCTTTATTCTACTTAATCACCATATGCAAAAACTGAGGCCTTTAAATATTTCCACATTCTGCAATAAGGCTGATGAAGTCTTTCACATACCCATTTTAAGTGGATACAAGGGAACCCACAAAAATAATTTATTTACTCTATACTTAATAGGATTGTCTAAATTTTCTTTAAACTTATTGAGGAAATTTCTTTAGTATACTTTATTTGGTTATTAAAATATTTCCAGTTTTGTTGTTGTTGTTTTGTTTTTGTTTGTTTGTTTGTTTGTTTTGGTCTATGTCACTTGTAGCTTCTGTTTACTCTAGCTTCATGGAGCTGGTTTATTTCATGTATCTTTTGATACATCTTTGTAAGAGGTAGTTTTTAGAAGAGGGATTTTTACTATAGGGATTTTCTTTTTTTCTAAGTCATGGAATACAAAGCATATCTGTAACTGTTTCTGTTTGGTATCTACCCACAATAATATAATGAATCAACTTCAACAAGAAGTTTACATGGACTCTTGGGTCTCAGAAAGAATAAGAATAGAGAGTCCAATGTCAAAACAAAATACCCATGACCGAAGTATAACTAGAAAATCAATTAGGTTTATATTCTGTTTTGTAGCTTGAGTCCATATTTTGATTTTGTTGGTGACTAAATGTATAAACTATCTTCTGAAATATTTTAATTTTATTTTAAATTCTTCAGCTTCTTTATGAATGCTTATTCTCACTGTATAAAAGTTTATTGAGTTGCACATACTTTGGGTCTAGTAAATTTGATATTTCTATTTATTTCCAAAGTTTTAATAATAAAGTCTATAAAATTAATACAGGAATGCCAATTCCCAATCTCATTATAAAATATTGTTGATGACAAATCTCAGCAAATATACTAATCAAGGTAATATTGTATGAAGTAAGGACTGTAATAAGATGTTCAAGATCTTCATAGAGACCTATAGCAATCTCAAAACTCATTTGTTCATATTCAGAAATTTAGTTAATTTATAACCTACTAAAAACAAGTTTTTATTTGTTAGAGGTTAAAAATAATCAGAGAAAGCTTAATTAGTTTCCCAAGGATAATTTATTTGTCTTTATTCCTCCTTCTTCTCTCTCTCTAGCTCCCTCTTTCTCTCCCTCTTCCTCTCCTTCCCTCCCTCTCTCTCCCTCTCTCCCTCTCTCTCTTTCTCTTTGCCCCCTGCCTGAGTCAAGCACATGTATAAAGACTGATGTTTTGTATTACATTTTATTATATTTAAATTTTTATTATAAAATTCACTTCCATATATAGCTATTTTAATATATTATTGTGAAGTAAAACTAGTTTATTTTGTACTTATTTTTCAGTTTACCATAATTGTCCTATACAGTTTTACATGTATGGTAATTCATAAAGTTGATTTCCCAATTTTGTAGAAAAAAAATAGAAAATTCATACTTATTTGAAATTCCAAGAATTGCAGGATTGTGGTACATTCAATTTATTGATTCTAATGTAACACACAAAGTCTTCATCTATATAGCTTCTCTTTCTATTTGCTGAGCATTCACTGGGAGCAACTCTGCGTCACTGTCATTTGTGGATGACTTTGTATACTCCTTCAGGAATCTCAAGTGTAGCTAGAGTTTTCCTGCCTTGCCCACAGTCAGGACAAATCTCTCTCACCCACCAGTCCCACAGCCGCTCAGACCCAACCAAGTAAACACAGAGACTTATATTGCTTACAAACTGTATGGCTGTGACAGGCTTCTTGCTAACTGTTCTTATAGCTTAAATTAATCTATTTCCACAAATCTATACCCTGAAACGCAGCTCGTGGCTTACCGGCATCTTTTCATCATGCTTGTCCTGGCAGAGGCTTGCAGTGACTTCCTCTGCCTTCCTGTTCTTTATTTTCTCCTCTCTGTTAGTCCTGCCTATACTTCCTGCCTAGCCACTGGCCAATCAGTGTTTTCTTTATTGACCAATCAGAGCAACACATTTGCCATACAGAACATCCCACAGCACTCAAGCACCAGTCTCATCCTCTTCTTTGGTTGTGTCTGTTTTAAATCTGCTTCCAAATAGGTTCTTGTTTGGAACCTTGATCAGGATGTGGTAGCTATGGGAGTTTTCTGCAGTTACCTAAATGGGAGGTCTTTAAATCACTGGATTTAAGCTCCCTTCTGCACACAGAAGGGAATTCTGTTTTCCTATGATAAATCCTTATATAGATACATAGTTTTCTTACAAAGGGATGCACCTGATGCCTGAGCTTTTCTCCATTTTCTTGTTTAGATATGTTATTCTCTCATCCCAGTGTTTGTTATAGGGTCATTTCAAAGCAATAATGTTGCTTGTACTTACAGCCCTCATATCTGTAAACTAAACAAATCTCTCATTTATAAAGTTACCTCATCTGTATGAAGTATTTTATTATAGCAATAGAAATGAGATAAATGCATTATCCCTATTTACTGTTGAAATTTAAACTTACTCATATTTAGTGAGTTACTGTGTATAATACTGCTAATAGTATCTCACATTGATTATAAAAAGATTCCAAACATTAAACACTTAAAAGTTGTGCTTATAATATTCAAATTCTAATGCATTTGATCCCTACAATTTAAAGAGTGTCTACAGCTATTTATACAGGATTAAATTCTATAAATAAACAGTGCAATATTTTTATTTATGAAACATTTTTTGTAAACATTTCATATGATATTTCAGTTTATTAATCAAATTTATTGTTAGTACCTGAACTATGAATGGGAGATAGAACACACATATTTTAAAAGATATTTTAATACAGTTGTTAAAATTCTCTTACATATGCATATGGATTTCTTTATTTTGTGCTTCAAATCTTTTTATTGTTAAACACAATGATTCTCATTTAATAAAGTACATTTTAGTAAATCAGCTAATTTATTACAATCATTATTCTTGTTCTAGGTTAAAATGTAAGCACAAAATGAAAGCCAATTACTATCTATATATCTATCTAGGACATCATCAACAAATTAGAATGAGGAGTGACCAGTAACAGGAACAGACATAGTCACTGAAGCTCACTGTCTACACTGTATAGAGAAACTGAAAATGAAAAAAATCACTTCGATAAGGAGGTTGTCTGAAAATAAATAGGGTTACTATTTAGGATTTTTTTCTTCCTGTTACTCACTACTGCTGGGTTATAACTAAATTTTTATTCATGTTTATTTTACATAGTTCCTACAGACATCCAAATTTTAACATTGATTTGTTAATGATGTGTTGTTAAAACCTATCTACTTAAATTTTATTTTATATGTTACATTCAAAATTCTATTTTTCCTTTTTTTTCTTTTTTGAGCATATGTGTGGTGTGTATACATGCATGTATGTTCACATGTTTGAGGACACACATGTATGCAGGTGCACTTGCATGTTGTGGAAGCCTAAAGTTGACACCTTTGTCTTCCTCAAACCCAGTCCCTGTTATTTATTGAGGCAAGGTCTCTCACTGAAATCAGAGCTTATGAATTTTGAAAAGTCTAGATAGGTACCATGCTCTAGGAATCTACTGCCTCTGCCTCCCAAATGCTAGGATTATAGGTGGCCACCACACCTGGCCTGCTTTTGTGTGGTGTCTGTGTAGTCAATCTTTAGTGTTAATGCTTGTACAGCAAGTACTTTATTCACTAAGATATCAGCATAGGCCATAAAAATATGTTATCCTAAAGAAACTAGGCCTGTCTTTCAGAATCAAAGCATATATAATCCCATACCTGCTCTACATATGACCCTCTAAAGAGCAAGTATAAACTTTTGTGAGTGACTTATGCATAAGCACAAGCTGGCCATTCAGAGATGGCAATAGAGAGGGAAACTTTTAACATTTAGGAGACTACTGTAGTCAGAAATTTTCCTGTGTCCCTCCCGGCTGGTGGTTGGGACAAGTCCCTCCCACTCACATCCCCCAAGTAAATACACAGAGGCTTATATTAATTATAACTGCTTGGCCATTAGCTCAGGCTTATTATGGACTTGCTCTTACCCTTAATTCTTATCTATGTTTATCCATGTGGCTTGGTAACTTTTTTCAGTTCTGCCTTGTCATCTTGCTTCCTCTGTGTGTGGCTGGTGACTCCTGACTCAGCCTTCCTCTTCCCAGAATTCTCCTGGTCTGCTTATTCTGCTTATACTTTCTGCCTGGCTACTAGACAATCAGTATTTTATTTATCAACCAATTAGTGCAACACATATTCACAACATACAGAACGACATCCCACAGCACTTCTTTTTTACTGTCTAATCAAACAGGAAGATTTTAACTATAACATAGTAAATTTATATATAACAAAACAGTTATTAAGCAAGTTATAATATGTAGTCTATTTGTATTTGGCAAATTTAAAGAAAATATTCTATTTATCCTATATTTGTGAGTCTAAGCTTTTATATCTAACTTATCTTTTATCATGAGTGAGGAAAACTATAATTATAGCTATCCAGTCTTCAACTACATCAAAGACCCCAGAAGGATATAATATTACCCAAGTAAACAAGAAGTGCATTGTAAGCAACTTCCAAAATCTAGAATGACAGAAACAGCTGCCTGCCTGGACAGTCATCCAAAGTTCCTCTGTACCAGCGGGGGATCCATCGTCAGCCTATAGGCCTAGAGTTTCTCAGTCACTTTTCTCTGTCTTGTAGAATATCTGATGGCACACTACCTTAGATTGAACAAAAAGGAGAGTTGAAGCACAGGAATAGCTTTGTGGAATTGAGAGAAGCAATACCATTCTAAGAATTTCCCCTGTCAGAAAACAAGAAGAATATAAGAGAATAGCTATAGAAAATGTGTGAAGGAGCCTGAGAATTACTAGTTGAACACACTAGTAACAATGTCTTCCAAAGTCTGTCAGTTTAAAGAGGAAGGGAGGAGCTGGGTAGCACATAGCTTTAATCCCAGCACTCAGGATGCAGAGCCAGGCAGATCATTGTGAGTTCGAGGTCAACCTGGTCTACAGAGTGAGATCCAGGACTGGCACCAAAACTACTACACAGAGAAACCCTGTCTCAAAAATACAAACAAACAAATAAAAAACTGGAAGGGAAGGACTCCATGTTTAAACTCAAGACCAGTGAAAGACTTCAAAGAATGTGGAAAACCAAGGAAACACTATGAGACCATAAGATTCAAGAAATTGTCTAGTAACAAAAGCCAAAGAAATGATCATCTACAAATATCTTAATAAAGAATCAAAAACAAAATTAGCCAAAAAATAGAACTTTTAAAATCAAACAATATACAAATATTAACAAGATACATACTAAATAGGCCTGAGAATATGATTTAGTGATTTAGTGACTGATGGCTTGTATGGCAGGAAGAGCAAGGTTTTTTTTTTTTTTTTTTTTTTTTTTTCTTATTTTACAATACAATTCAGTTCTACATATCAGCCATGGATTCCCTTGCTCTCCCCCCTCCCACCCCTCTTCCCAAACCCCCAGTCCATTCCCCATTCCCATGTCCTCTAGGGCAAAGCCTCCCCTGAGGACTGAGATCAACCTGGTAGACTCAGTCCAGGCAGGTCCAGGCCCTCCTTCCAGACTGAGCCAAGCGTCCCTGCATAAGCCCCAGGTTTCAAACAGCCAAGTCATGTACTCAGCACAGGACCCAGTCCCACCACCTGGATGCCTCCCAAACAGATCAAGCCAATCAACTGTCTCACCCATTCAGAGGGCCTGATCCAGTTGGGGGCCCCTCAGTCACTGGTTCATAGTTCATGTGTTTCCATTCATTTGGCTATTTGTCCCTGTGCTTTATCCAACCTTGGTTTCAACAATTCTCGCTCATATAAACCCTCCTCTTTCTCGTTAATTAGACTCCTGGAGCTCTACCTGGGGCCTAGCCATGGATCTCTGCATCTTGATCCCTCAGTCCTTGGATGGAGTTCCTAGCATGACAATTAGGGTGTTTTGCCATCCCATCACCAGAGTAGGTCATTTTGGGCTATCTCTCAACCATTGCCAGCAGTCTATTGTGGGGGTGTCTTTGTGGATTTCTGTGGGCCTTTCTAGCACTTTGCTTCTTCCTTTTCTCATGTGGTCTTCATTTACCATGTTGTCCTATTCCTTGTTCTCCCTTTCTGTTCTTGATCCAGCTGGGATCTCCCGAGATCTCCCATGCTCATGGATAGACAGGACTAACATAGTAAAAATGGAAATTTTAGCAAAAGCAATCTACAGATTCAATGCAATCCCCATCAAAATACCAACACAATTCTTCACAGACCTGGAAATAATAATAATCAACTTCATATGGAAAAACAAAAAACCCTGGATAGCCAAAAGAATCCTCTACAATAAAACAACCTCTGGAAGCATCACAATCCCTGAATTCAAGCTCTACTATGGAGCTACAGTAATAAAAACAGCTTGGTATTGGCATAAAAACTGACATGTAGACCAATGGAATTGAATTGAAGACCCTGATATTAATCCACACACCTATGAACATATAATTTTTGACAAAGAAGCCAAAAGTGTACAATGGAAAAAAGAAAGCATCTTCAACATATGGTGTTGGTATAACTGGATATCAACGTGTAGAAGGCTGCAAATAGATCCATATCTGTCACTGTGCACAAAACTTAAGTCCAAGTAGATTAAGGGCCTCAACATAAATCCAGCTACTCTGAACCTGCTAGAAGAGAAAGTAGGAAGTAGTCTTGAACGTATTGGCATAGGAGATCACTTCCTAAATATAACACCAGTAACATAGACACTAAGAGAAACAATCAATCAATGGGACCTCTTGCAATTGAGAAGCTTTTGTAGAGCAAAGGATACAGTCAACAAGGCAAAGCGACAGCCTACAGAATGGGAAAAGGTCTTCACCAACCCCACATGTGACAGAGGACTGATATCCAGAATATATAAGGAACTCAAGAAATTAGACATCAAAATGCCCAACAGTCCAATTAAGAAATGGGCTTTAGAACTAAACAGAAAATTCTCAACAGAGAAAACTCAAATGGCTGAAAGACATTTAAGGAATTGCTCAACATCCCTAATCATCAGGGAAATGCAAATCAAAACAACTCTGAGATACCTTATGCCTGTCAGAATGGCTAAGATCAAAAACACTGAAGACACCTTATGCTGGAGAGGATGTGGAACTAGGGGAACTCTCCTCCACTGCTGGTAGGAATGCAAGCTTGTACAACCGCTTTGGAAAGCAATATGGCGCTTTCTTAGAAAATTGGGAATCAATCTCCCCCAAGATCCAGCTATACCACTCTTGGGCATATACCCAAGGAATTCTCAATCATACCACAAGATCATTTGCTCAGCTATGTTCATATCAGCATTGTTTGTAATAGCCAAAACCTGGAAACATCCTAGATGCCCTTCAACTGAAGAATGGATAAATAAATTGTGGTACATATACACAATTGAATACTACTCAGCAGAGAAAAACAATGACATCATGAGGTTTGCAGGCAAATGGATGGATCTAGAAAAAATCATCCTGAGTGAGGTAACCCAGACTCAGAAAGACAAACATGGTATGCATTCACTCATAGGAGAATACTAGATGTGGAACAAGGATGACTGGACTGCTACTCACATCACCAGTGAGGCTACCTGGAAAACAGAACCCCAAGAAAGACACGGGGATCACCCAATGGTAGAGAAATGGCTGAGATCTACATGAACAGCCTGGACATGTGTGGGGTTAATGAAGGGCGAGGTTTGATGGCAAAGAGAGCTAGGAAGAGAAAGTTTTTTTGTTTACTCCTTAAATATTTCATACAAAACACATCTGTGAACCTCAAAATAAGTTTTAAGATTATTCAGTCAGAAGAAGAGAAGCAATAAAAATTAATATAAAGGAACAAAATACATGAAAAAATAAATGGATAAGTAAATACACGATGAAGATAAGAAGTGCTAGGAAGATAAAAGGAGAATCTCCACACAGAGTTGATGGAAATGTGATTGTTGTGGTCATTACATTGCGGAACTTCAAAATTCTTTAGAATATTAAGAATTTTCATTACCTACCAATGCAAGTTATACATACATACCCAAGGATAATATCATCATGAAGTGATATTTTTACTAGGAGAGTTGTTACAGAATTAGTCACAGTAGCTAAAATATCAGAACAATCATTGTCTAAAGGTGGGTGAAATTTATAGTAGAATGGAATATGACTTAATTTAAAAAGAAAGGAGTCCTTATATTTTTTGACAATTTGGACAAACCAGGTTGGCCATAATGATAGTTAATCTTAGCTCAGAGAAAGAAATAGTGCTTAAGACATCTTACTTCTGTGATTTGGATTAATTGAAATCATAGAAACACAATAAAATCATTGGTACCAAGGAAAGTCTATAAAATTTGTTATAATAGTTAATTCTGAATTTATCTCATATAACATGATGGATAATATAATCAATAGTAGATTACTATGCATTAAAAAGTTAATTAAAAGTGCATTAAAATTAATTAAAATTAAAAGTGCATTAAAAAGCACTCAGGAGGCAGAGGCAGGTGGATCTCTGTGAGTTCGAGGCCAGCCTGGACTACCAAGTGACCAAGTGAGTCCCAGGAAAGGTGCAAAGCTACACAGAGAAACCCTGTCTTGAAAAACCAAAAAAAAAAAAAAAAAAAAAAAAGTTGTTGATGATATATTTGCATAACTAAGAAATCTATCATATTTCATACACATACAAAAGAAACAATCTAGATAACTATATGATCATTAAGTGTGCTAATTATCTTAATTGTGCTATACTTAATCTTGTAAATGAATCCAACTCATCAGAGCAAACACCTTAAGTATGCATACATTTATTTGTCAACCATACTTATTTCTCAAGGAATCATATCATCTTGTATAATGTATAGAAAACTCTTACAGTACTTCTGATTTTTCTTTCTTCGATATTAGCTAAAAATACGAAAGAAGACCAGTTAATAAACATACATTATTTTAAGCTGAATAGTGATGGCACACACCTTTTATGCCAGGACTTAGGAGACTGAAGCAGGTGGATCTCTATGACTTTAAGGCCAGACTAGTCTACAGAGCTCATTCCAGGACAACCAAGGCTATACAAGAAAACCCTGTCTCAAAAAAAAATTAAAAAATATTTATTATAACCCTCAATACACCTTTGTGGGTGTATGTATACCTAACACCAATTCTCTTCTTTGAGAGTTGCCTTAGGAGCCAAGTAGCAGTCTAAAACTTTGTGAATGCCAAAACTACATTAAATTTTCCCCTCAAGTAATAAATACATAGAGATAAAACATTCCAAAACATATATAAAATTTATTTCCTAAGTTGAAATCTTAGCTTTGAATGCTTTTAATTCTTTCAAAGTTACAGATATTCAGAACCCATGATGTCAAACAGGAATAATTTATATGAACAGATTAACATTTTAAAAAGCAAAAGCAGACACTTCAAAACAGAACTCCATAGCTATTAAGGCTATTTGGTCAGCAATGTTTCCAGATGGAGGAGTTTACCAAAATCACTTGCTTTGAAAAATGTTGTTTCTGTTTCAGTAAGGAGGATTGAGCTGAAGAATGTGATTGATCGCTGAAAATCAGTTTCTGCTGAGTATCAGGGTCAGATGAGCTAAAGCATTGAGCAGAAGATGTAAGATAAAGTAGGACCTACTTTTAGAGAGAGTGGATTATGTCAGTTGGCCTTCCGATTTAAATTGCTCATCTTGGTTCCAGATACTCCACTGATGTTGTTTGTTTTATTCTTTTGCTTAGAGATTGAGTCTTGCTACATTTTGTGGACACTTTACCTATTGCTAACCTCAAGCCATCATTGTGTTTAAATTTTCTCAGTGGGTGGACACACTGTTGTACTTTGATTCCATTTATTTTCTTACATATTAGACAACTACTTTTATAAAGATGATCTATCAACATTTGAAAGAGATCAAGGATGGGTATATGGGAATGTTTGGAAGGAGGAAAGGAAAGTGAGAAATAAAAGGAAGGATTTTCATTATATTATCTGTTACACAACTATTTTAGTTCTTTATAATTACATCAATATGAAAGGCATTTAATAGAGTCAAATACAAATTACATCATAGTTAAAATCTCACCAACAAAGTGATATTAGGAGATAAAGCCATTGGAATTGACTAGACACTAAGAGCAGGGCCCAAAAGAAGACTTGTACAGAGCTTCCTTAACTCATTTCATCATGTTAGGAAGAAGAGAAAGAATACCATCTATAAATTAGGAAGGAAGATGCCCACTGGACACAGAATCTGCTTCTGCTTTGATCTTGGATCTTAGAGCCTCCAAAATGTTGGAAAGTTATTGTGTCTCACTAGCTTAAATGCAATATAAAACTGCTTATCCACAGTATCCTGAACTCTCATGTGTGTGGGTATGCCTTCTTGATGCCCCTGCAGGCCACTAAGGTATGCTCATGGTAGAATTCAGTCCTGACTTCATGGCACTGAGTATCCACAGAGTGGAGTGTATGGTGCTTCTCAAGACACGAATCACCTTTAGGGCTATGATCAAGAAGAGATATTTTGAGGAAGGTATACCATGTGTTGCTCAGGCTGGAGGATACCCTATAGTTGCCTGAGTCTGGTCATCTTTCCCTCATCAACTGTGGGCTCCCGAACATGCTTCTGAATGATGAGCTTTATATATGAATTTGCTAGACACATCTTCATGGTTTTGTCACTGAGTGCTGTATTCATGTATAGTCTGTTTACTAGTCATACCATGTATGACTCCTAACCTCCATCAATTATACATCAAGCATGATGGTTTCTGGTTCCATGAAAAATGTTTATAAGCCACAGAACTGATGATATTATTCAAGCACCATAAACATAAGAAAGTAAGTGTATTTGGTGTATTTGGGGGAAATTATTTTTATTGTATTTCATTACAGTTATTGTTATAAATATTACCCATGGAGCTCTTAATATATTTCTCTCAAAAATGTAATAATATTAAAAACTGTGAGAAAAATAAGTAAATGTCTGTTTTCAATTGATCACCCAATAATATCCCATCCACTGTCATAAGAATTTACAGTACAATACCCACCCAGCATATTAGAAAGTTTCTTGCTACTAGTGCCATAAACATATCCTGTAACATACAAATGGAGTAGAGACTGAAAACATTGTGTGTGTGTGTGTGTATGTGTGTGTGTGTGTGTGTGTGTGTGTGTGTGTGTGTGTTAAGTAGGGTTAAAATTGCATATTGAGTTAGGGAAAACAAAAGAAGCCCATTTTGAGTCATTATGTAAATTATTATGGCTCTTCATATTTCACACTTATTAAAACAAAACAGTTGAAGACAATGACATAATTTTAAAATCCATTAACTGCCCTGAGGCAGCAGTGAGAAATAAGACTATTCTGCTGTGTAGTGTGAAGTGGGAATGAGGGTTGGTCACATGAATCTTTTCCCAACTCACTGAGTACTTATTGAGGACCTGCTGGTTATAACTGAGACCTCTACAAGGAGAAGGAGCAGTGCTCTATTACGCTGTCAGTCATTCTAAATGTTGTCAATGATTTTGACCCTTATCTTTGAGCTTCCTACAGTTTTGAGTTTTTGTTATATTCCATGAAGAAAAAATAAATTTAACAATGTATAGGTGCATGTCTATGACTCTGTATGAGCCTGTTTCTGCACAAAGCTATATAAGTGATATGTATATTCCCCAATACAGACCCCTATAATTTTTAAACCTGCTTGTAGCTGAATGAGTCACTAAGATATGAAGTTACAGAGGAAATGTGATTCAAAGCAATTAGAGTTCACTGCAAAGCAGGTTCAGAAGAAATCCACGAAGTGGGATGTATCTGTTACATAGGTATTCTTATTTAGATGCCTTGGTCCTCAATAGCTGTCACCCATCATGTCTAATCATAAGAAAGAAATGCAAGCAGTAAAACCAAGAAAATCTATATGTCCTCCACATGCTTGGTGGACCCTGGATTTGTTTTATCCAAGAGTATACATAAAGGGTGATAGGTAGATCTGTTTTGTTATCTCTCTCTTAGGCTTCAGCCTGATCTATGCCTCTTCACGTTAATTTGCCTCTCCAAACTGAAAAGGTAAGTGTCCCCTTACATTGTTGTAATTATAGTAGTTATATGTATATTAAAGCATGAACCAGAAAAAAATCTGTAGGCTTTTGTGTTCTTTAGAAGAAAAGAAAAAAATAGATATAATGAAAGTACAGTATTTCATGAACATCAATGTTAGAGCACTGAACAGGCTAATGGGAACTTCAACTTAAGGGAATTCCATTCTAAACATTCAAAGGAAGAGACAAGATATTTGCAATGCCTCAGAACCAAAGTTTGAAATGACTCATTTCAAGATGATATGTTATCCTCAAAACACTAGGCTTTTATTTAGGGAGACGATTTCCTTTTCAAAAGTATGATGCTCTTCATCTTCTCTCACTTCCCTCAGAAGGCAAAATAATTCAATGCTTATGTCTCTGATCACATCATTTCTTCAGATTGTAATGGAAATGCTTTGATTTTCTGAATAAGTTTCATTATATAGCAGATCAAAGAGGACAATGTGTTTCACTGAAGAACTCTAACATACCAATTAGCATTTTATCTACATATATATATATATATGTGTGTGTGTGTGTGTGTGTGTGTGTGTGTGTGTGTGTGTGTGTATAGTAATTCCCATCAGTGCCTACAGTGTGCTTTGAATATGTTATAGGATTAAGTGGGTGTGTTTCTATTAAAGGATGAATAAGCCAAAGAAATGTAAAAATGCCGAGAACACAGTGTTAAAGTTCTGTCATTGTTATAAAATTGCATTGTATTATTAGTATAACTAATTTTAATAACTATTATTAAACAGCTATTTTATTCTATGACTTCTTCATCTAGAAACTATTATAGACCAAGATAAAAATGTTATGTGAGGTTACAGAGTTGCACAGAGAACTGTTCTACTTTTTCCAGGAATGAGACTGGAACTGTAAGTTTAAATGTGAAAGTCTAGGACAAAAAGACACGGCTGGAGAATAGTTTAACTGGCGTGAGAGGTACCTTTAGCCCACTTATCAGTTTCAGCTTTGCGATAGATGCTTCCTAAAGTGCCTAGCAGTTTTCTCTCTTTGAAGTGATTCTCAGATTGTTAATTTGCAGGAAACAGACACGCAACTACACAGGTAAATTTCATTCCCAATTTCTAGAGTCACATTGAATCTACTGCTTTGTTTGAATGAATCTGTTGGAGGATCCTCTTTCTTATTGGTTATGATCTATCTCAATGTTCAAGTCATGATAGTTCTTTCTATTATTTCTCTTGCCTGTGGGACCTAATACCCTTAGATGTGTGTGGCTTAGAACTTGTGGGACTAGCCAACCAGTGACTGTTCTAATTTGAGACCCATGCCTAACAATGCCTGGAGGCCCGGGAACCAGAAGCTGGCTAGCCTAGAGACCTATGGTAGCACCAAATGCAATTGGGGGCAAAAATCAATGAAATGATTCCTAATGATATTCTCTTATACCTATAGATTGTTTTCTGTTCTAATTATCATCAGAGAGGCATCCTCTGGGAGCTGATGGAAGCAGATGCCATGACTCACAGCTAAACATTAGGCAGACTTCTCGAAACTCTGTGGAAGAGAGAGAGAAAGAATGGTAGGAACCAGAGGGGCCAAGGACACCAGGAGAACATGGCCAACAGAATTAATTAAGCACGGCTAATAGGGGATCACAGAACATGAAGCAGCAATCTCTACTAGGTCCTTTGCATATATGTTATTGATGTGTAGCTCGTTGTTCTTGTGGGACTCCTGACAGTGGGAGTAGGGATGTCTCTCACTCTTTTTCCTGCTCTTGGGACTTTTTTCCTCCTACTGTGTTGCCTTGTCCAGCCTTGATATGAAGGTTTATGCCTAGTTTTATTGCATCTTGCTATGTCATATTCAGTTGATATCTCTGAGAGGCCTGCTCTTTTCTGAAAGGAAACAGAGAAGGAATTGATCTGGGGGAGAAGAGAGGTGGGAACAAACTAGGAAGAGTGCAGGGGGTGGGGGGAATTGTGTTCAGGATGTGTTGTATGAGAAAGAATAAATAAAAAGAAAGAAAAGAGAAATATTCAAAAATTTCTGCAATGTGATTTTCTTGCTTGCCAAATGTTCCTGCCAGAAGGGCTATCTGACACATGAATAACATCATGACATAAAAGCTAAATAATTTTCTTGAAATAAAATTGATACCCCTATATGTCAGTTTAAATTTTCACTGGATTCATAAGAATTTTCCTTTCTATACAGTCATGAATTTATTTATTAATTCATTTTAATAATATGTATCTCAACATGACTTCAGTAAGATCCACTCTTGTACTTTAATAAACTATCTAAGTTCTTTGGTGGTTTTCTCCATGTTCACTTCCTGTAATAGAGCATTGGTTAAATATGCATTGTTCAAAACTAATTGCTTCCTGGAAAGCACTAATAAACACATATAGCTTTCTATTAGCTGGAAATTCCAGAGAATTGCTGATGATTCTTGTTCAGGGTCTCTCAAAATACTGTGCCTGCATGGCTACAGGCAGGAGACTTAACTTCCTTGTAATGAGACCTCTCCTTTGAGTGGCTGAGCCCCATGAATGATGCCTCATTTGACCTTGTGACTGAAGTAGTCTAATGGGAGAGCAAGAAACAATTACTCATTTTTTTTATTTATCCAGTCTCAGAAATAACATCTAACCACCTCTTTGTAGTAGAGTCACTGATGTAAACTATTAAGTCCAGTTTGCCCATAAGCAAAGGAAACTGCTTCTATCTGTAAAAGAAAGAAGGACTAATCTAATTTATGGACACAATTTTAAATAATTACATGGTAAAGGAGCTGGACTCTGCAATGTTCTAGAAACCCAAATGTTCTAGAAACATTTCTTTTTATAGTATTCATAGTTGGACACGTACACTGTATGGCAGGAAATTTAAATGATCAAGTTTTTGGAAAAGAGTGTATTTCATAAACCAAATACCCAACATTTTGCAGAGGTAAAAGTTGGATTTGTTACAGTTTCCAGTGCTCATTGCAGCAATGATAAGTTAGGGTTCAGAGGTTACCTAATTAAATATCAATGACAGAAATTTCAATATTTGCAGCATCATTATTGGCTGAAAGGTGTCAGGCAAGTAAACTCATCATTGTTTAAGGCATTTGCTATATTTCCTTAATGAATTCTCGAACGATTACTCTGCAAGGCACAAAATATCCACACTGTATAAGAATAAACTTAAACAACAGATTGGAATAGAAAATTACAGTCAGCACCACAGTAGGTTTGCTTAGAAATAATTTTCTCACACCAGTCAGAATAACAGGTGAGAGACCACCAGGCTGACAGCTGAGCTGCCCTAGATTTAGTTCCCATAGACCCATACCACCGGCGGCGCCGCCGCCGCCGCCACCACCACCACCACCACCACCACCACCACCACCACCACCACCACCTCTTTTCCTAACTTATGAGACCCTCTTCCTCCTACTGGTTGCCTCCTCCAGCCTAGATGTGATGGTATGTGCCTGGCCTTATTGTAGCTTGTTATGCCATGTTTGATTGATGTCCCTAGGAGGTAAGATCTTTTCTAAGGTGAGGTGGAGGGGTCATGGATCTGGGGAAAGGGGGGGGGTAGGAAAAGAGGTGGGGTGGAGGAAGAAGAAGGAGGGGAAACTGTAGTTGGACTTTAATATATGAGAGAAGAATACAAAATGATTATCTCTCATTTCTGGTTAAAAAGAAATACACATTATTCACCCTGTTATTGCCACTGATTATTCACGAAGTATCATTTGAATGAAACAAAGTAGAAAACACAAATTTTTACAATTGAGAAATTTAATGTCTGCTTATTTAACTTGAGTGAATTTTGATTAGGAGAAACTTATAAATATTTAACTTAAAACTTTAAGAAAGGATAATTAACCCACAAAATAAGGCATTCAAATTTTAATTTACTGTCTTAATTTAAAATTTATCAAAGGGTGAAATATTCTTGTCCTAGTGGCATTGCAATCAAGTGACAACCCTGCTCTTGGAAAATTTGCCTAATTTATTAAAAACCAAGATTCTCATGGTATTTTTGTTACACAGCACAAAGAAAAGGATAGAGAGCCAAATTCATTCACATATCTCAATATCCTTATTTGGGCACCACAAGGATCAAGTATTAAACATTTCAGATGAATAGCTGTGAAAGGAATGTGTAAAATTAAAACATAATCTTGAAACTTAGGTGGCTAATAATCCACAGCCACTGGTGCTTTTTATCTGAAAACACACTACAAATTCATCTGAAAATTTTAATATGTTGCTGAGTTTTGTTTAAGACATAGCTATGAATTTTGGAAATATAAGCTGTGGAAACCTATTTGCCTATTTGAATATGTATTAGTCGATTATCATTGCTGTGACTACAATACCTCATAGAGAAACTTAAACACTTAATTTACCTTAGTTTCCACATGTCAGGGTATAACTGGAAAAATTAGGTAGGTCATGAAGCAGAAAAAGGGGAATCCTGGATCTCTGTTCTCTTCTCCCTCCCCTTTCACTCATTAGACCTTCCAGCATATGAAATAGTGTCACCCACTACTTTTCCCAAAGTCAGTTCTCTGTGAAAAACCCCTCGTAGATATATCCAGAGATGATTCCAAAATAAGTGATGTTGAAAGTGGAAGTTGTCCATAAATAAGGGCTCTTGGATATAATGCATGCATAAGATAGATATGTCTATGATTGCTAGTCCTACTTTTAGACATTAGCTAATTTGTATTGAACTTCAACAAGTTATGGAACTATTGGATATTTAATCTTGCAATAATTTATTACTTGTCAACATGGTAGGCCTGAAAAAAGATTGACTCCCAATGTTCTCCTTTAATATGTAAGAAGTGGGCTTGTGCACTTGGGAGTATGAATCATAAGGCAATAAATGTCGTAGAAGATTTTAACAAATATAAATTGCTACATAAATATCAAATATATTACACAACATTTTTAGGCTCTGCAACATCAAATCACTTCACAAAGAACTAAATGTCAAACTAAATAATGCATGGTTACACTCATTTCTTCTATGGACCATTATCTCAACTTTAGCAACACAGCCTTAAAATTTTTATAACCAGTGCATATTTACTTGTGACATTTACTCCATCTGGCCTGATTTCTTCTGTTTCAGGAACCGACATTCATTTCACTTGGAAAAATTTAAAACTTGAGACTTCTATAGAAACTTTGACTTGTGCTTAGAGAAATTGTTAAGCAATACTGAGGGAGGAGAAGAATAATCTTGCAGTTTGGAACCAGTATTAAGAAATATTGTCCCCTCTTTGGTACCCTGATACATGTGTTTGAGTGGAATTTAATGTGACTGAAGTTCAAAGCAGCCTTAGATATGATAAGTTTATAAATTATCCCGATGTGTTCTGCAGTGAATGTTACAAGAAATGTGGAAAGGATACTGCTGTGATGGGGAAGGGATTTTAGGCTGATGGTAATACAATGACTATGGCAGCATGCAGAGAATTCCTATGGGTATTCCAAGGGTACATTGCCTTGGCATCTGAACTGAATATAAGTTGAAGTTTATAATGCTGAAAACAGGCCTAATGTCTCTTAATACCGTTTCTATCTCTATATTTCCCCAAAACTTATTGCTTTCACTTAAAATGTCTGCTTTATAAAACTTCCCTTGCTCAAGAGTTCCCAAGGGGACAGTTCAAGACAACTTACTGGACTTACACCAGTGATACCCAAAGCCCATGGGGACTATGCAGATATGAGACAGGGTCTCTCACTCATGCAGTGACCTGCTGAAAATGGAACCTATTTTTTTTTTAAATCTGTAAATTAAATGGGAGCACTGCCTGGCTGTGCCCTAATAAAAGTGCCACTTCATGGATGGGGGGACCTCTATTTCCATAGGCTCTCTTATCTCTGACCTCTCTCTGTATAAACAACAGGCACAGTATTACCTTAATTGATAAAATAATGGGATATCTATTTCTATTTTACCTAAACAATGAAGGACTTTTCTCAATTTTGAAGATTCTCAGTTCACTCACAGTGATACAATTATCATCTTTATAACTTTATTTGTGTACACATTTTGAATATCTTTTACATAACTTACTTCATTTTAAAAACAACTGACAAGGGTAGGCATATACTTTCTATCAGAGATGAGTACTCTGTCTCTCAGAGCAACAGAGTGAGATCACACAGGACTGGGTGAAAATGTTTTATAGAGTCTGGATGGTTTGATTCTAAATGGGGCAGATCCATAACTTCATGTCCTGGCTGTATTTGTACCATACTCTTTGGGACAGGTTGATTTTCTGAATTATGTTCATAGTTACTAATTTCAGATGACTCTTTCTGTTGAGTCACTTAGAGTTATATTAGGTATAGGGGAAAAAACTGATTGGCATGGTGTGGTTATTGCTCTTTCAGTTTTCAAACTTATGTCTGTTTGGTTAGAGCAAGCAATGCATTCTTCCTTTTACTAGAGCAATGGAGTACAGTGTTTCAAAATTATCTCCCTAAAGCACAGAGACAAGACCAAGTCTTCAATGATGTTGGAGATAAAAGATCTGAGTCAACAGAGCCATCATAATGAGAAGAGTCTTTTTGAACATGGTGTGTAATCACAGACATGATTGTCAGTAGAGAATAGGAATTAATTTAAATAGGCAGGTAACATTCATACTGTGAAGAGACATTTTGCCAAATTTTGACATATTAAAGGTCATTCAAGAACTATATATGATTATTAATAATACTATAGCATAATTTTTTTAATCAGTGAGGAAGACTACAGTGGTCAGCAATCTCACCAAGCTACAATAGCAATCTGCTTGCAAGATACGGCCACTGATACAATAGTGGCACTAACATTATGGGTGTAAATAACCTCATTTTGATTGGATTTAAGGCTTGCTCCATGAGGTAAAATCCATGCCATGATTTTCATGAGGTCAAGAACCTGAGCCTGGATTTGTCATGAGCCCTATGAGAAAAGCCTATTTTTATTTTGCTAAATGAGCATAGCAAAAAAAGAAAAAAAAAAAGCAACTCCTATACCCATGTATCAATGCATCACTCAACCCCTATCAGAGAAGTTTCTCACTGCAGTAAATGGCAATTAATATAGAGACCAACAACTGGAAAGAGACTGTAGAGAGAATGAGAGACCTTGGACCATTCATATCTTATGAAGTGCCTTTATAACACTCCTCCCTTCCAGGCTCATGGACCTGTATAAAAATGAGGGGAAAAGATTATAAGAGCCAGAGGTGGCACATGATTTTAAGGGAACAGCACTTTTCATTCATAGTAGGTCTGATGTACATATGAGCCTACAGAGAATGACAGCACACATAAGACATGTATAAGTTCATGTGAGACACATCTCAGCCTTATGAAGGGGAAGTGACCACAAAATCCTACTCCTACCTAAGAACCTATTTGAATTCCTAGCTGCCTGAAGACAGAAAATCCACTTTCTTTAGTGGAGTCACATTGAGGATATTGACCATACTCCAGGGCAGGCCTCGAGGTCAGGATTATTTGGGCCACACAAATCAGATTCTATTTGCATATTCAGTTTGTGTGTGTGTGTGTGCATGCATATGCATATGCATATATGTGTTTCCTTGCTTTTATTTTGTTTTACTTTTAAAAATATTTTATTTGCCTGCTTTTTTTCTAAAAGAAAAATAAGGTGGGGAGAATTGAGGAGGAGATGATAAAGGGGGAATTGTGATCAGAATATATTGAATGAAAAATAATTCTCAATAAAAATGTACTTTGGGTTTCTGATTCAGTTAATTGTATATTTTTTTAATTAAAGGAGACTTTCTGTTTCTAAAGTTTCAATGTTTTTGGTTTTAGTATGAAGAACATACCAGAAACATTTGAATATATGAAAGTCTACAGTAAAGAAGATTTTTTTCAATTTAAGAATGAGAAATTTTAACGTAAGATTTCAGTTTTGCATCTGTGACCCAGTGAACTATTTTCTTAAACATGTTTGTATGTACAAAGAATAAGAACTCACATTTCCTGATTTCCAAATAATATTTCCTTTTTTAGTTCATGCACTTTACACTCAAAGTTCTGTTATGGTTTCATCTTTAAATAATTCACTTTTATGTCCTTGATATTAAATGGCACCATTTTATGATGCTATATTGTCTGATGGTAGTCATGAAATTATGTCAAAAATCTTAGTATTTCTGAACTGTAAAATTAATTAGATTGGTCCATTAGAATTAAACAGAATTGAGTGGTAATTTTGGGAAAAATGTGAAATGCACCAAGAGCATTACTTTTCATCTCAGTAGAAATGTTAAACTTTGTGGATATAGGTAACTTTCATTATCATTTTTTTCACATTTTCTTAAAAGGAGAAAAAGGAAATATCACACAGACCAGCTAAGGTTGTTTTTTTTTTTTTTTAAATTTTTTATTTCTCCACATTGCCCTTCAAAATGGATTTTTTACACCAGTATATTAGTTTTCCATTTCTGTGGTTGTAATGTGCTACAAATACCAGGAATATAAAGTGTTTCCATTTATTTTTTCTGAGTTTTGGGAATCAAGAGCACAAAATCAGTTTCAAGCAGCTGGACACAATGAGTACCTTCTGGACACTCTTGGAAAAACTCTCTGTTTCCTGAACTGATGGAGTTCGCTCGCACGTCTTAGATTGAGGCCATTTCCCTCTATCACTCCAGCTTCTAGCTCATGTTCTATTCTGCTCATTATGACACTACACAGATTCACTCAGGACTCTATTGAGCTCATCTTGTTAATATAGAAATTTCACCAACTCAAAACCTTTTTTAAAAATCATATTTGGAAAGTTTGTTTTGCCTTATCAGCAGCATATTTACCATGGACTGAGTAGTACGATGTGCACCTTTGTAGGGGAATCTGGCTTTCTTTAGGCTACTATATATTTGATGATTATACTTTTGGCTGTGGTTTATGAGAAAGGGTCTTCTACTCTGCAAAGGCAGATCTGAAATTTGAATCAGACTCCATAGTCCTGGTATTATAGCTATGTGCCACCATACATGAATTATATTTAGACTTTTATTTGAACTATGTTTTCCTAAGCTTCAGGGAAATGTATTTTCAAACTTTGTTTACTTTTCTTCTGTAGTCTACTAGTCTCTTCCAATATGTATCTACAATGACTGAGCAATAGCATGTATTGGAAGAGGATGCCTTAGAAAATGTCAATAGCAATCTTATCTACAAAAGTGTATCCCAACTAATTGTTGTCTGTAATAATATGCTCCTAGAGTATGATAGAGGAACCTGTATCCAATAATTTTCTCTTTAGAAACTCTTTCTTGTTAACTCCACATTTTGCAAGTTCATGCAAAATTATCCTATATCAACCAGGTAAGAAATAAGTAGGCAAAAACTAATAATTAAATGTAATATTTAGGATAAGCATCGAAATATATAAGCAAATATCTTTCATGTGTATGTATCAAGATTCATAATATTCTTGAAGAATTTATTATTATTATTATTATTATTATCATCATTATTATTATTATTACTTTCTATGTCTTTTTGATGTATTATTTTAAATCCATGTCCATAATTGGAGAAATAATGGTGCTTGAATTAACAGGATCATTGCTGTTTAACTATAAAGATACCCTTTGAATCAATGTATATATGTGTATATGCAGCTATTCATGAATTTGCAGTTGTATGTGAAGGTCTGCATGTCTGTATGCACATGTGGTTATGGTGAGCATCTCTCTTCTCCTCCCAAGATTTATTCCAATGATTTTTGTTTGAAACAGAATTCCCACTTATCAGCAACTCACCAAGTAGGCTTGGTTGCCTAACAAATACTGTGGATCTTCCTGCTTATGTCACCTCTGAGTTTAGATTAAAAGAGGACACCATCGTTCAGAGATTTTTTGCTTGGATTTTTAAAATCTAATTTAGACACTAATGCTTGTGTGGCAAAAACTTTACATAAAGCGGTATTTCAACAGACTGACATAGATATACTATGTAAAGAACATTTGTTAATTACATTTGCATCTTATTAAAAAATCACAATAATGCACACACATGTGTATATATAGATAAATACATAGATGTGTGTTTATGTATATGTTGTATAGAAATTTGGTGTGTCTGTGTTTAATGCTGCAATTTATAAAAACAAGAAACAGGAAACAGTCTAAATATCCAACAAAAATGGAAAACAATAATGCCCTAAAAACCAGACTGAGTCTGTTGTACTTATATATTTATATGAAAAGTTGTATTTAAATGTTTAGAAGTGTGTGTGTGTGTGTGTGTGTGTGTGTGTGTGTGTGTGTGTGCAACAATTAATGAAAGAGAGAGTTGTGAGTTTTAAAGAAAGCATGAAGGGTATAGGGGGGATTTTATGAAGGGAAGACAAGAGAAAGATGTAACTATTATAACACAAAATTTAAATAATTATTTCAAAAAGCACAAACATGGATAATAAAAAGGTGGACTTATTCACAATGGAATTTTACTCAGCTACTAAGAATGAAACTATGGAGCTTGTAGAGAAATTCATGGACTTGAAAAGTTTTATACAGGGTAACCCGGTCAATAAAAAACAAAAAATGTGTATCCCCTCTCTTATGGAGATTCTAAATTTTAATATCTGTATCAATATAGATAAGTGATTGTAAGGATGAATTTAGACTATGGCACGCCATAGACCACAAGAGGTGAACAAAAAAATGTTGAGAAAATTGGGGAGGTCAGGTGTGACATGATGAAGACTGACATTAGGAGGCTGCTCTGTCAATGTGATCCTTGCAGCAACGTGTAGAGATTTAAGGATCTCCAATTTTATTATTATTATGTAATAAAACTTATTTATTTATTTTATATCCTAACTTGAGTTTACCCTTTCTCCTCTCCTCCCAGTGCCCCCTCCAACCCCCTCCATCTACTTTGCCTTTTTTTCTATTCAGAAAGGGGCGGGCTTCCCATGGGTATTAACAAAGCATGGCTTATCAAGTTTTAGTAGGACTAAGTACCTCGCCTTGTATCAAGGCTAGGCAAGGCAACCCAGTATAAGGAATTAGTTCATTAGGGAAAGCCCCTGCTCCCACTCTTGGGAGTTCCAAATGTAGACCAAGCTACCCAACTGTCCCATATATGTAGAGAGCCTACATCAGTCCCATGCAGGCTCTCTGGCTGTCAGTTTAGACTTTGTGAGCTCCTGTGAGGCCAGGTTAGTTGATTCTGTGGGTTTTCTTGTGATGACCTTGACCCCTCTTGCTCCTACACTCATTCCTCCCTCTCTTCAGCAGGATTCCCTGAGCTCTGACTAATCTTTGCCTGTGGAAGTTTGTATCTGTTTCCATCAGTTACTGGATGGAAGTTCTCTGATGACAATTGGTCTAGGCACCAATCTATGAGTAAAGTAGAATATTGTTAGGCATCATTATGTTTACATTTTTTTCCTCCAGTAGTGTTTGGTTATATCCTAGGTCTCTGGGCTATCCAGCCTCTGGGTCCTGGCAACTCCAGGCAGTGTCACGGGGTTAGGCTCACTCTCACGCATGGGTCTCAGGCTAGACCAGTCATAGGTTGGCCATTCCCATAATCTCTATACCACCCTGACCCCAGTACATCCCATAAGGACAGACTTCAAGTAGAAGGTTGTGTGGCTGAGATAGTGTACAATCCCTTTACAGGAAGTCTTGCCTGGTCATAGGGGATAGCCAGTTTTGGCTACATATGCACAATTGCTAGGAGTTATAGGTGGGGTGATCCTTGTAAGTTCCTTGGAGTTTCCCTTGTACCAAGGTTCTATCTGATCCCAATATTCCTCCCCTTTCTAGTCATCTCTTTCAGTACTCCTCTGTTCCATCTATCCTCCCAACCAGATCCCTCATGTTCCCATCCCTATCTTCTCCCAGTCCACCCATGAGATCTCTTCTATTTCATCTTCCCAGGAAGATCCATGTATCCCCCCACTTGGGCTCTTTTTGTTACCTAGCCTGTGGATTGTAACATGTTTACCCTTTACTTTACCACTGATATCCACTTATAAGTGAGAATATACCATGTTTGTCTTTGGGTTTGGGTTACCTCACTCAAGATTAATTTTTCTAGTGGCATCCATTTGCCTTCAAGTTCCCTAATGTCATTGTTTTGAACAAATGAGTAAAGCTCTATTATGTAAATCTACCACATTTTCTCTATCCATTCTCTGGTTAAGGGGCATCTACAGTTTCCAGGTTCTGGATATTATGTATAAAGCTGTTATGAATATAATTGAGTGTCTTTGTGGTATGATTGAGCATTCTTTGGATATATGCCCAAGAGTTGTATAGCTAGGTCTTGAGGTAGATTGGTGCCAGATTTTCTGAGAAACTGCCATATTGATTTCCAAAGTGTCTATACAAGTTTGCACTCCTACCAGCAGTGAGGGAGTGTTCTTCTTCCTTCACATAATCTCCAGTATAAGCTGTCATTTGTGTGTTTGTTCTTAGATGTTCTGATAGGTTTTAAGTTGGAATCTCAGAGTTGTTTTGATTTGCATTCTTCTGATGGCCAAAGACGTTGAATATTTCTTGAAGTGTTCCTTAGCTATTTGAGATTCTTCTGTTGATTCTCTATTTAGATCTGTACCTTATTTTTAATATGATTATTTTTTGATATCTAGTTTCTTGAGTACTTAGTATATTTTGAATATTTGCTCTCTGTCAGATGTGGGTTGGTGATGATCTTCTCCCATTCTGTGAGTCACCGTTTTGTCTTATCCTTCGCCTTACCGAAGCTTTTAAGAAATTGGAGAAGTTATCAGAATATGCAATGATCTCCTATGCTCATATATTGATAGGATTAACATAATAAAAATGACAATTTCACCGAAAGCAATCTACAGATTCAGTTCATTTGTTCACAATAGTCCCACTCAATTCTTTACAGACGTTGAAAGAACAACACTCAACTTCATATGGAAAAACAAAAATTCCAGGGTAGCTAAAACAATCCTCTACAATAAGAGAACTGCCAGAGATATTTCCATCCTGATTTCAAGCTCTACTATAGAGCTATAGCAATATAAACAAGGTGGTATTAGCCTAAAAACAAACAGGTGGGTCAATGGAATTGAATTGAAGATGCAGATGTAAATTCACAATATATGAACACAGATTTTTGACAAAGAAGCTAAAATCATAAAATTAAAAAACAAAAGCATCTCCAACAAATGGTGATAGCATAACTGTATTTCAACATGCGCATAATGCAAATAGATCTATATCTATTACCCTGAACAAAACTCAAGTCAAAGTGGGTCAAAGACCTAAACATAAATCCAGATCCACTGATAGAAGAGGAAGTGGGGAATAGCCTTGAATGCATTGTGACAGCAGGTGACTGTCTGAACAGAACACCAGTAGCACAGGCACTAAGGATGATAATTAATAAATGGGACTTCACAAAACTGAAAATATCACCAATTTTTTATGTGGAATTTACCACTTAGGATAGACATGCGAAATGGCAAGAAGCCTGCTGCTGTAAAACCACACCCAAACTAGGAGGTAGGAGAGTAGACTTTCCTCATACCTCACAAGAGTCATTCAGTTTGAATTATTTTTAAGAATCTAAAAATCAAACTAAGAGTAGAATTCAGAGTTATAAAAACATGCTGCCTTTGGTAACATCCTTTGAGCCAAAACATGTAACACCAAAATAAGTAAAGTTAGCACTGAAGGCATGTTCGGGATACTATTCCCTAAGGAGACACCACACTGATGTCCAACATCTAAACAGCATTTGGGAAGTCATCCAATAGACTGATAGACTAGCTTATGTGATTTCTTCCTGTGTGTATTGCCAAAGCTACATAATACAAGGTGATAACCCATGCCAGTCTGTGAAAACCACTGTAGGCTTCTTTGTGATCTAATTTAGCTGCATCTTTCTCCACTGTCTTGCTGCATTTAGACATGAGCTGTGTGAAATGGCTAATTATGGCAATTCTTTACACATCTGGAAAAAAAGCTTTACTCAAAGTACATTTAGCAAAAAAGAAGGGATATTTTTTAACTGATGACTTTTCCTTTTACATGTGAAATGGTATGACAATCTAAATTTTTGAAGAATTTTTTTTTTTTGCTTCCTAAAATATTTTCACTCCACAATACAAAGGACTAATGACTTTGCTTTTATCCCCATTTCTATGGGCTTGGAATGCCAAGTTGAATATCCAGGATTGTTTCTATCCAACTTATAATTATTTTTGGAAAGACTAAATATTTAAGAAAGGTAGCTTGCTAATCATATAAATGAAATTGTTTAGGTTCATAGCATCACAGATCTTTAAATAAATATATCACCGGTTGTAAGTATCACATCATGTGCACCAATTGGAGTTTAATTTCATGATCCCAACCATAAAACAGATATAATATATTAAAAAATAAAATTAATACATATAAATGTGCAGTTCTTAATTATTTTTAATTATTTCCCATTTATTAAAAGTATTTTTTCCAAACTATTTTCTGATTATGATTTCTCCGCCCTCCACTCCTCCCAGTGCTTCCCTACACCCCCTCCCTTCTAGATCCATTTCTGTTCTGTCTCTCATTAGAAAAAAACAGAGTCTAATAAATATTAATATATAACAAAACAAAGCATTATAAGACAAAACAAAACTATCACATCAAAGTTCGACAGGGGAAAGCAACAGAAGGAAAACAGCACAAGAGAAGGAGCAAGAGTCAGAGACCCACTGGTTCACACACTCAGGAATCCCATAAGAACGCTAAAGTTGAAGCCATAGTACATATGCAGAGGATTTGATGCAGACCCATGCAGACCCTGTGCATGCTGTTTCAGTCTCTATGAGTTCATATGAGCATTGCTCATTGTCAGAAAGTGTTCCACAAAGGGAGTCATGTGAGATTTCTGAGGGCTTGAGAGAAAACTCCAAGAAAACAAGACAAGAGTCATGTGACCAGTTTCTTCAAAACATGGAATTGTTCTTGGACTGTGTTTTTGTACTTCTTTCAGGTGCAGCAGATAGGAGTTAGTTTAGTTTACTTATTACTGCTAACTCTTGTTATTCTATTAAATGATTTTATTCCTGCATGAGAAAAAGTCTTTTTGTCGCATATAACTTGACTTTGTGTTCTCTACTCAAACATCTGATACAGCTTGAACTCATAAGAGCCTTACTCATAATTTCTGTTAAGCCTCTGAGTATAAATTACCTGATACTATGAATAAAGTTGGCTATTTCATGAGATTTTAGTGTGCCTCATTTTGGGGAATCTATTCTTCCAGTTCCTACCACCTCTATACTGATAACAACTTATGCTGATTTAGAGGGCTTTGTTATCTGGTGTCCTAAATCTCATCTGGCTATTACACTCTTCCTACTCTTCTATGGGGTTCCCTGAGCACTGAACGGAAGGATTTGATGAAGACATCCAATTTAAGAATGAGTGTTCCAAGGTATCTCTCTCTCTCTGCATAATGTCTGGGTGTGATGATCTTTATTTGTTTTCTCTGGTGCAGGAGGAAGCTTCTCTGATGATGGGTGAAGAAAACGCTGACCTATGAATATATCAGAATATTATTAGAGCCATTTTATAAAATACTTTGTTTTATTGTTTTCTTTTCTTATTTGATTTATCTCTTTTAACCTTAGATGCCTTGATTATCTAGTCTCCAGTTCTTTATCAATCAACCATTTACTAGATATGGGTTCCATTTCGTGGAGTGGGCCTTAAGTCAAATCACTTATTGATTAGCTACCCCCAAAAGCTTTGTACCACCACTGCCCTAGCACATGTTGCAGGCAAGCACACTAAGATTTTGTGCCTGTCTTAGTGTTTATGATTGATTGGGGTAATGCTGTCAAGGATGTCTGTAAGAGGAACACACTTCCGTTGGTGGTGGGAATGCAACCTCTTACAGATACTATATGGAAATCAGTGTGGTGATTCCTCTGGAAGACAGGATTCAATTTACCTTAAGATCCAACTATAACACACTTAGGCATATACCCAAAGGATGCTTCATCCTGCCACAGAGATACTTATTCAATCATATTCATTGCTGCCAGAATATTATCATATTCATAATAGCCAGAAATTGTAAACAAGCTAGATGTCCCTCAACCAAAAAATAGATAAAGAAAATATGGTACATTTACTCAGTGGTGTGTTTATTCAGCTGTTAAAAAATTACACCATGCAATTTGCGGGCAACACCAACATAATTCATGGAGCATGAAGATGTTGAGCTGGTTCCTACATAGAACCTTCACTTTTATGTTCTAGCATCTTCGGTAGAAGAAGGTAGGTACATGGCATGCTACAAAAAGAGGTTCATGATTTTTTTTAACATAAAATGTCTTGTTGGTGTTAAAACTATGTGACTGACTTTTGAATATCCCCACAAGTCCCTCTGGTATCTCTAGCACCCACTTTCATTCTAGATACACAAATAATCCAAACAGAATAAAAATGCAAGCAAAAATTATACTGTAGACTTTGGAAAGAGATGTGTAGTAATTCAAATTACAAATAATCGTCCAAAAATTTAAAAAAATAAAAAATAAAAATGTGCACTTTATTTTGTCTGTGTTGACTTAACTTCAAAGCCTGGAAAAGAATTTAAATTTTATCCAGTTTAAATAAACCTTTGCCAAAACTCTTAATAGTTGAGAAAGCAAAGCTCTAACATTTGTTTTTCTTGAGTCATATATGAGGGAGTGTTTTCTAAATTGTTGTTATTCACTGTTAATGAGCTAATTTTTCATGAGCAGGACTCACCTTCATTAGTCTAACACCTATTTGGATCCCATTATACCCATCTGATTCAGTGGCAGTTATGAACAAGCCATACACTTAAATAGATCCTATTTTGTTCTTTTTAATGGATTCATTGGGCAGCATTTTAATGGCTGGATTCTTAACTACTTCAAGTTGATTTAGCAGAATGTAAAGAGTGTAAGTACTACTGGTCTTTTCAAAAATTGGACACTGACTGTTTTGAAAATGGTTTGTGAATTTGGCTGAAGGTGATTAATGATGTAAAATGATTTCAGTGGTTACTTACCAAAGTAGAATGTTTCTTCTTCATCCTGGTCTCTTAGATTAAGTTCAATTTGAATATAGGTTTCACAGTACTATTTGCATCCCTCCCTCCCTCCCTGCCTCCCTCCCTCCCTCCCTGCCTCCCCCCTCCCCCTCCCTCCATCCTCCCCCCGACTCCTTTCCAAAATTTGAGATTTGGCCACATAGTATGTAATCAAATATTTTGGAAGAAGTTTCTTACCAAGGAGTTTTGAAACAGAGTAGCTTAAGTAACATTTTTTAAACATTCTCAGAATGATCTCAAATTTCTATGAAGTGTTAAAGATACTGAAAATTTTTGGTTCACTAATATTATGACAGTCACAAAGCTATTGAAGATGCCCTAATACTCTATAGGTTGTTAATATGATTTTAGTTTAAATAATCTAAAACTAATACAAAACCCCACTCTCTATTATAATGCCTAATATGTAAATATAGCCAACAAATAATTGCATGGATTAATGTGTATGTAAAAACATGGAATCCCATATCTAAACTTGTTGGTATTAAATAATCACTGACAAAAGGAGATGATTTTGTAAGCTGATGGATTTTTAATTTTTATGGCAATCATTTAACAGCATAATCTATGTCATGATCACTATATTGTATCCTATAAACGTGCACTGATTCTGCATGTTAATTGGACTTAAAACAAAAACAATGAAAAATAATCACTTCAGTAAGAAAGTATATTTAGTATCTGTTACCCACATGTAAGACCTATACTGGTTCGGGTCCAATGGTATGGAGAGATGGCTCAGTGAGTGCTTGCTGCTTCTCTCAAAGACACAAGTTCAGTTCCCAGAACCCACCTATGTCTGGTGATTCACAACTCCCTGTCACTCCCAATCAGGAGACCCAGTGTCCTCTTCTAACTTACATTGACCTCTGTGCCCATCTGCTATTCATTCATACAGACACATTCACATACAAATCATTTAAAATAAATATTTTTTTTAAAAAAGAAAGATTGTGTCAATAGGCATTTCATAATGGATGGGAGAGAGCCCAAAGATCTCATCCTTCTCTGAGGAAATACTAGCAACTGTTTATTTGGGGTGTTATTCCATTTAGCAGTGTATCTACTGAAAAGATGCTGATCATATCATCTTCCATAAATGCTCATTCAAGCAAGACTACTTAAACTCAACTTTCTCATTATTAGAAAGTACAAAAATGCAAAAAAAGAAATAGAATAAGGAAAAATTGAGTACTCTTTCACATGCCAGTGCTTCAGAACAGTGAATTCATACATATATATTAGTTATACTGGCCATCCAGGATAGCACATTGGATTGTTGGTGTACCAAACTCCATACTCTTGCCTTTGATTCCAATAACATAGAAATTATGTGTAAATCAAACTCTTTAGTGAGAATATGTTGTTAAATCAATAATTACTACTCATATTTTTTTTCTAAAATATCGTCTGTAATGACTAAGTTATTTTGTTTTGTTTTGTTTTTGGATAACAAAATATATTTGGAAAAAAATGTACATAGTATTTATATATTAAAGGTCACTTTAAATGGTATTCAGTAAATAAACTAATTTTTACCCTCTTCATTGCTTTCAATTAAGATATATGGTTTTGTGTCCCATTGCATTACTTCTATGGTCAACTTGTTCAACTTTCTTCAGTTCCTTCATTAGTTCACACAGCATTTAAAGTCTTACAGAGAGGAACTTCACAAAAAAATTTAAAGACATTTTAAGAATTTTTCAGTAGTTCCCAGAAAGTTATTTTCAGGACATGGATAAGTAAAAGAACAAGTGAATAAATGATTGAACAAATGAATAAGTGAATGAACAAATAAATGAGAGATTTCAGTTTTAGGAAATTAGGGGAAAGAAAGTAATATGAAATAATAAAACCCAAAATATTTTGTGTGTCTCTCACATACTCTTTTTCACAGCTTCCTCTTAAATATAGATTCCCTGTTAAAGCTTGTCATAAATCTCTTTTGAATTTAAACACTGAATGGCATTCTTTTAAGTTAGAAATAGCCTCAATATGTGAATCTAATGCTCAGTAGAATAGACAGACCTGAAAAACCCATGAAACCCAGTCAAAATATGGTTGGTATTATTCATATAGAAAATAGATGAGCAGCAGAAAGTAGCATCTTTACATCAATGCACCATTTGGTAGTGAAAACCTTATCATTACCTGGATGAGATACAATGGCACAGGGACTTGGCCCAGGGCCAACCCACTGTAAACCACCTCCAAATGGTGCAATTAAAATTAATGAATGAAGTATTGAACCACATCCATATCCTAAAACAATCAATCCTGAAACTTGCCTTCTTATTTCACCTCTATTAAAACTGATCTTACAGAAATATTCCATTGAAAATTATAGAATGTAACTGTAAAAGGCATGCACTTGAGTTGATTTGCTAGATTTACATTACTTCTGATGGAAATTGTTTTGTTTTGTTCTTTATTCTTGAAATATTTAGTCCAGAAAACATTTGGATGCCATTCAAGTGATTTGTTGAGAAAATAGTAAAACAATTGAAGATAAATAATATCATTAAATACTGCTTAATTGATAGTTACAGGTGTTTGAATCATACTGTGAAACATAACTGCTTTGATTTGTAGTACTTTAACATAATCAGAAGACAGAAGGTCTCAATAATTAATACAGAAAATTTATGAAGCCTCTTTTTCCTTTTCATTCCTGGTAATTTGTTTCTTCATCATTATGAAGAAATAAATTTACTTAATTTTCTCTAAAACCTGCTGTTTTATATATATCATTGGCTTATTTAATCTCCTTCTAATCAGTTATTATGTACTATAGGATATGAAGAAATCCTAAGAAAACGACGCCCCTTCTCCCTTAGGTTTCATAATTTTCAGGGTTATGGACGATGGTTATAGGGTTGGGGGTGGAAGAAAATATTAGACTCAGTGTTCTAAAAAAAATGAAAAAAAGAAGAAATAGAATGGATAGGTATAAGATATTATGGTAGATTATTGTATATACTAGTAAACAAATTTAGTAAAATAGCAACCTTAGATAATTTGCACTGTTATGGTTTCTTATATGTTGATACAAATATAAACTATTTTTATATTTCTGTTTAAGATAATTTGTATACTGATACAAATACAGAACTATATTTGTTATAATGTACATATATTTCTACTCTTATTTGAAATATTTTTATATTGATACAAATGTAAATTTATATCTTTCATACTTTATATATGTTCTACTTCTTTTTAGGATATTCGGTATATTGATATATTTTTAAGATTATTGTCATATTACATATCATACTATATATTCCTACCTCTGTTATAAATATTTAGGGTATTGTCACAATTTTGAAGTCATCGTTCTTCACCATACATTTGCTTATAGACTGTTTACCTTGTTTACATGAAGCCTTAGTCCTTAGGTTATTTCAGTAGATAAGACTTATAGATTTATAGTCACCTATGCTTGTTATCTCATAGTTACATTAGTTAGGTTATCCAGATTTACAGATACATAGGTCAGATGGACAGGTAATCTTCAAACACTTCATAGACCAAGAGAATATGGCATTTAAATAACTTAGAATTCTGTTGACGTGAGACACAATTGCTCCTGGCTTCACGAATGTGATCCTGAGAGAATGTTGGGCTTCTAAGACATTTTCATTTGGAAGTTTGTCTTCTTGGCACAAAATGGCCTACACGGCAAAGAACTGCCCTTGCCTTGACTGCTGACAGTATGAATGCAATGCTATACTTTCTGGACAAGCAGGACACAAGGAAAGCGAACACTGTACTCTGCCAAGGCAGGATAAGATGGTCTTTCAGAATTCCTGCTTCTGAAAATGGTCTGTCAGATTCTCTAAGCCTATAGCCAATTTGAATGCACCAACAGTGCTGAGAAACATTAGGTGACTGTCCAGGCTGCCAGCTGTCTCCGTCTACTCTTGCAAGATTCCCGAAAGTTGCTTGCATCTATCTACCGTTTCTCAGGTACCATTATATTCCTCCTCAGGTCTTTGATGGGATTAAAGAATAGCAGTTATAGTTACAACTATCTAAGATATTATATATGTATAATATATTATATACGTATAATATCTTAGATAGAACATATTAAGTATTAGATTCAGGTTCTTTAGGATAGGACACCTTTTGGAACGATCTTTGTAACGTGCCATTTACCTATGCTCTATACTTCTCTGGATTTTAGTATGTGTTTCTTGCTTGATATTGTTCGCATTGGTTGTAGTTCCATATTATCTAAGTCATTATCCCTCATTATTCCTGGACGATATTTGATAACCATTCCTTTGTATATAGTCTTGTATTAGGTTAGAACCTTCTTATTTAGACAAAAAGGGGGAGATGTAGTGGGTAGCCATTCCAGCTTTGATCTGGAAATTCCAACCCCCATTGAGGCTTCGGCAATGGTCACGCCTACAAGGCAGGGCCAAGGGAGGCACCTGGAGACCCAAGATCTGAATGGGCCAGTGCTCTCTCTGTTCCCAGACCCTAGACGGTGGAGGTTGACTGAGCAGAGCTCCAGAGAACACTGTTGGACTTCAATACACCTTCCTCAGACCCCACAACCTACCTTTCCTTTTTTTGTAAGTTACTCACTAAATAAATCTTCATTTTATCTACATGGAGTGGCCATAATAATTTTACCAATATCTTAGTTATGATTTTATTGCTGTTAAGAAATACCATGACCATGGTAATTTTTATAAAGGCAAACATTTAATTGGGGCTGGCTGACAGTTTCAGAAGTTTATTCTGTTATCATAGCAGGAAACACAGCAGCATGAAGGCAGACATGATACTAGAGAAAGAACTAAGAGTTCTACATCTTGATCTGATGGCAGCAAAAGGAAACTGTGTGCGACACTGGGCATAACTTGAGCATATGAGAGCTCAAAGCCTGACTCCACAGTGACACACTTTTTCCAACAAGGACCCACCTTCTAATAGTACCACTCTCCATGGCTAAGCTTTCAGACAGAAAAACAAAGCCAAGCCTATTTAAATCACCACAATGTTTTCACAGCTCTATTACAAACGGTTTCAGAAATGGAGGCAAGAACATTCTAAGAGCCTGATGTAGTAGATAACTGCAAGGACACTGTTTCTTCTGGGTAAAGATTGACAGTTGTACATACATACACAAAGAGATTGTGTCAGTAGCCATACCTGTGCAAGATTAGGGCAGACCACATCTTTGCATGGAGAGGGGAGGGAGGCATTAAGTCCCATGCCCAACTTAGAAGCTGTTGGCAATTGATAGAGATGGGAAGGGAGAGAGTCAGGTTTCTTCAAGTGTGTAGTCCCTGATAAATCACACATGCTTCAGTGGAAGGTCAGGTACACAGACTATAGAAGTAGCACAAATTGGGTATTATGGGATTAAAGTGAAAAGGGGGACAGCGAGTTGGGAGAATAGGATAGAAGGGTTGTATCTGAAAGGAGTTGGGCAAATGAGTTTAATTTAAATCAAACATACTGTATGAAATTATCAATGAACAAATAAAATATCTGGTTACTGAATGATTGTAAAGATAATTTTATAATACAATCATCTACCATAATAGAATCACATAATCTTTTGTGGTCACTCCCCAACTCTTCTGACTCCCCTCAGCTCTTGCTCCTTACCTAGACAACTAGAAATCAATTTTCTCTGATCTCTGCACTTCACATAGACAGAATCATGATGTGCAATCTTTTGTGACAGCCTTCTTTTACTTAGGACAATGTATTGAAATTTGATCATAGTTTTTACATGCAGCAGAGCTTTATGCTTTTCACTGCTGATTAATATTCCATTGCATGAATGGACTGGATCTGTGAGCTATTATAACTTTTTAAATCTTTTTAAATATTGTATTAGTCTCACTAAACTGTGGATATATGCCTAAGATTTAAAATACAATTGGCAATTATGCTGGTCTAGAAAAGGAGAGGTGGGGATTCTTCTTAAAGTCTATGGCCTCACTACATGGCTTAAAGCCTCTCTTTACAGAAAATGGAGATCACCATAGAAAAACATAAGTAGACACAACACAGAGATAAACAAGTCAAGGAGACCTCATCTCCCATATACACATCTACATTACAGCCCCTGTATCAATGGCTTCGGAAAGACCATGAAAGAGAGGAGAGTAAGATTGTAAGAGGCAGAATACCAGAAAGCTTGCTGAGAAACAGTCCTTTCTAGAAATTGTTGTATAAAAATGAGAGGGACAATGGCAATATCAATGAACTTGTTAACATACAAATGAGGAAACTTAACAAGGTCTCATTGCCAGACAAAGAACTACAGAAAATTAAAGGCTGTTGGAATAAAGAATTATCCTCTTCCAGTGATAAGCCCCCTTATGGTTATCCAGTGTAGAATGATGAGCCTTGAGATTAAATACAAATCAAGTGACACAAATGTGCCCAGGTTTTATATATTTTGAGCACACACACACAGAAAACACACACACACACACACACACACACACACACACACACACACACACACACACAAACTCACACAGAGAAAAAGAGGCTATCAACTTAAGATGGAGCCATAGGAGGGTTTCAAGAGAGGATAGCTGGTAATGGAAGAGGAAAAGTGATATAATTCAACTTTGATAAGCATACTAAAGTGAACAAACTTAAAAACCTATTGGGTTAGCTCATTTGGGTTGTTAAAGAAGTTAAATGAGACTTGGAAATTTATACAGAAAAAAAATGTATACTATCCAGAGTTTTAGGACCAGTAACACGGCACTGGCATATTCTCTCGTCATGTAAAAGCTACTGTGATTATATCATGTAATAGAAATGGCAGAGAGAGAGAGAGAGAGAGAGAGAGAGAGAGAGAGAGAGAGAGAGAGAGAGAGAGAGAGAGAGAATGACAATGACATCGATAGAATGACAACACAGTAATACAGGAATCTGAAGGGAGGGGCAAGGTTTGCTCTGTTGAAACAACTCAACTCTTTCAGTAACTAAAAGAATGTCACTCATAAAATCTATTAATGCCATCCCTGGGCCCCAGGCTCAGCTATGTACTTACTTTGCCCTAGCTCCTTAGGGATCATTTTCTAGCTATATGCAAAACATAGCAGCTTTATGAATAACATTTCTGAGGACATTCATTCATGGAAATGTGTTTGCATTTCTAATATAAAATACTCCAAAGTAGAATTTCTTAGTCATATGACTGTTTTATGTTAGAAATTGAAGACAGGTCCATGTTTTCTAGTGTGTCTGTATACTTGTAATGTGAAACTACATATGCATAGGGGTAAGGAGGTCTATAATAACTTCAGTTTTTTTTAATGAGCTATATATCTGGCCATATTTACAGATCTTGCATCTATAGGAATATTTGATATGTATAAGTTCACTTCAGTTCTAGAATTAGATGGATAAATTCTGCATAAATCTCCACAGGTATTGTGACTGAAATTAGGACCTAGATTGCTTGGATGGGAAACATTATCCAATGATAGTTTATTCATAAAAATATTGTATTTGTCAATACTTTGTTCCTCAATAATTAAATAAAATTACAACTTGACAAACAACTACTTTGTAGGATTCTTCCATAGCTGCATTTTATTTTTAATTGCTGTAAGTCATACATTTTGAGATAACAAAAGAGATGACTTATGGCACATGTATTACACTTAGCCACAACTAACCACAAAAGTATTCCAGACTGCCAAAGACCCCAGGGAAAGGATCAACACAGTCTACTCTGGTTGTAAGCCAGGCAGCGTCTCTTGGTGATCAGGTAGCTATTGTAAATCTGATCCATGGAGACAAATAACTTTCAGCAGCATACATACTAGCAATTTGTGCCAGCATCCCCAGCCTCCAGCAATTCTTATTTAATCCCCTGCGTCCTCTGTGGGTACACAAGCTTTTCTGCTTGCGCCTCTGCCTGATCTTTCTTCTGTTACAATCTGTTTAGTTGCTTCTTTCTCCACTTCTTTCATAGAGTAGTGATTTTCATGAAAGAGATGTTACTAAGGCAAAGTGGATTAATGAAATTAAAAATAATTATTTTAATTATTATGTATTTGGTAAATTCACAGATATCATTTACAACATGCAAAACACTATTCTAAGTGGTGTATGAGTAAAAAGTGTGTGTGTGTGTGTGTGTGTGTGTGTGTGTGTGTGTGTGTGTGTGTCATATAAATTCCCATGTATTGCTTTTAAGTAGGATTAACTCTGCCTTATTCAGTGGTATGTCATCATTAAATCACTGATGAATTTGTGTATGTTTGAGTATGTTTGAGATCAACTTCAGAGAAAATAATCAGTTTATACAACCACCAAAAGTCATCCAATATACACACTAATACAGCTGAACAGACAGCTAGTTCTAGATTGAAAAGAATGTCACACATCCATTATCAATTTCTATCGGTCCATAGGACTATTGTATAACAGATATGCTAGCAGACAGGAGATCATGTCTTTATTTCACTCACTTTGGAGTATGAAAGTTCAGGATTGTAAGTTCAGCATTGTCAATGAAACCATACTAAGACTCATCATTAAAAGTGAATAAATCTTTATTATTCATTTTATATTTTAGTCATGAATCAAAGAATCATCCCGTCTTAACAATAATGATAATTTCAACCCAGAGAAGTCCACTGCCTTCCAGTTTTTTTCTGACAATAGCAATTGATTTGATCATTTTTTAACTGCTAATCTTTGGTCTTCACAGTATGGCCGTCTCTGTATATAATACCGAAATACAAAATAATACAAAATCTTTGGGAACAATGCTAAATGAAAATAACAAAAGCTGAGAACTTATTACCTGCTAAGCTCTGCCCTAAGTTCCATATTTAACCCTGAAAAAATCACACTTTAAAATAGATAGTGCAACAGCTTTGGCTAGATAAAAGCAACCTGGAAAAATTATACCCAGGTCAGTCTGATGAGGAGCATACTTTAGCCATGCCAGTTTAATCATATCAAATTTTTCTGATGCCAGTGTCCCCTTTAATGCTAAACTACAATGAAGTTCTAATACACTTTCAGAATCGCATTTTCATTAGTAAAATCATTTTCTTCAACAAAAGTCTTTTAAGTTTTTGTCTCCTACTTAACTACTACTAAAAGTCCTTATTAATATTGCAGTGATTAATATTATGAAGAAGGAACTTATGGAGAATGGACTGTTAATGGACTCCATGACCTTTGATATTATGCATTTGGAAATCTATGTAATTTTTTCCTTAATTATCTTATTTAGAAAGATAAATTCTTGGAAAAAATAGGCCATAGCAAATAAAGACAGCAATGCAGCTAATTGTTAACATAAAATATTCACATTTCCCTAACCTTGCCACAATACATTTTCATAAATTGGTAGTTTATTTTCTCTATTTAGTATTCATTTGTGTATTTGTCATTAGATGGCAGGATCTCACACAGCCCATGCTGGCTTCAAACTCACCACATACCAGAGGTTGGCCTTAAACTTGTGAAAACACCAGGTCTCTATCTCCTCAGTGCGGGGATTAACACATGTGTCATGTGCCACCATGCCCAAATTTGTATAGTGCTGAGGCTCAAATGCAAGACTTTGCATGTGAATCAAGGACTTTACCAACTGTTAGCTTATCAATTTATTCATAGTCACAGATAGTATCTACAGAAAATGATATTGGTTAATGTGACATGATTTTTTTTCTAAAACCATACACACAAAGAAAGCGAGAGAGAGAGAGAGAGAGAGAGAGAGAGAGAGAGAGAGAGAGAGAGAGAGAGAGAGAGAGAGAATATTTTGTTCTCTGGAGATGTGTGACATGGTATATTGTTGTGTCTTTGTGTTTGATCATTCTGTTTCTCTCTTATAAGCTTCCTTAGAATGACTTTTAGGGTCTACTAGAATTTTGCACAGTAATTCTTGGTTCCATTGTACCTGTAGACTTTTCTCTAAGCATGACAATATTTACATATTTTTTTCTGATTTAAGCTTATATCTTCTGGTCTCCAGTATTCAATTACTATGTATTTTCACTATCAAAAACACACACTAGTGATATAGTTTGCGGAACAAGAATTTGGGTCCCCTAAAATATACGACTATCAGTAATATGGACTAATAACTGACTTGGGGTTAACTTTCTCAGAATCTTTCCTGGTGAATTTTGGAGAGTAAATATCTCAGAGATAATGTGGACACATTTTGCTAAATTTTCCCTAAAGCAAGTGAAAATAGTTGAGAGTGAGCCAAACTTTTGGGCTGCCTTGTAGAAAACCTACCATCTGCTTTAGGAGATGAGGCTGAGGTGGTAGGGAAGTCTGGGTTAGAGGATTGATTCTGACACCAGCTCACTGTGAACTTCAGGTAAGTCATTGTCTTGGATTCATTTCCTAGTCTTTAAAGTATGTCAGTTTTCTTACATGTTCTTTGTAGTAATTTATTAAATTTAAAATCTTGTGAAACTGGATCTATAACCCTTTCTCTCTTATGATGGTGTCTCTCAATAGCAGAGAAGACGGTGCAGCTCTTTCTTATTAGTTTCCTTACCTACTACTCAGTTTTTCTGAGTAAATTATTCTACTATTCCCAAAGTCATCCCCGAATTTGACATTTAAAGTGGGCCAAATTATTTTGAAATAAAACAAACACATATTAAACAATGTTAACACATTTTAATACAATATTTCTCTCTAACTAAAACAAATACCATTAGTGAAAAATTTCAGAAGGTAACGGTATTTTTAGTGAACTAAATTACTCATATTTCAGCAGTTGAATTTGTTGCAGCATCTTGGCAAAACATGATGTCATTTAGGTTCAAAATAAAAATATTTACATTTGATAAACTCATTGCTGAATTAAGAGACTAACATTATAAATTTTTCAAGTATAGCTATTTCCTAAGAATATTCTTAGCCTACAGTAGTGAGAATATGGCATACTTTTATTTCATTCAAACACTACCTGGCTGCCTTCCTCATATATACCATTATTTTATTGTGGTTGGGTGAAATCTACCATATTTCTTTACTAGCAAGAAAATATTGAATTTATCTTGAATCATTCCTATCTTCTATTTTTACTGGTGGATATTATATTAGTTAACTGTAAGTAAATTTGCTTCTGATACTCTCTAGAGAACGACAGTGTCTCTGCCAAAATACATAAAATTCATTTGCATAGTAGACCATATTTTATTGATATTTTAAGTGAGAGCTCTAGCAGTGTAAACAGCCTATCTTATGATATTTAGGTCATATGATTAGGAAAATGAAAGAGTATGTCATGAAAGATGATGCCTCTGCACAGAACCCTGAAGAAGTTCAACAAATAATGGGAAGACATTGATGAACACAGTTCAGTTTCCCCAATCCAGATAGAATTTAGGATGTTCTCATGAAGACACATTGCTTTGTTTTTCTGTATCATTTTTACCTGTCAACTTTACTGTTTATGATTTTTGGCATAAACTTTGTTCTTTCACTCTAATTCAACTTTCTCCCCATCTCCATTTACCCACTGTGAACCCTCCTCGTTAGTAGTGGTTTACTCAGAAAGCAAGCCTAGCACTGTATTTTAAACAAATTCTTGGTAACATAACAGAGTAAGGCAGATCTATTTTTTTCATGGTTCCTTATATCAGATAGAGTACCTCAAAGAATATACAGTCTGCCTTGCTTTGACTGATAACTTCACACCTCGCTGTCTGGGTAACATTGGGCATATCTTCTCTGTGCCTTCATGTGTAACTGAAAATGAAAACCATAACTAGAATCCACTGTGGGTTTTGGACTGGGTGTTCATCTAAGAATAATTAAGTCAAAACTAGCAAATGGGCACTAGTCTTTTTTATGAATATAGAATCCATATTGTATTTTCTACCTAAACGAACTTCCAAATGTGGGATATGTGGTTGATGTTTTGATTTTCAAAAATGCCCACAGTGGTATTTTTGATCATATGCATCTTTCCAACTTTGTAAGCCCTGGACCAAAGAAGCTTAATCACTCCTGGAGCACTGACTTTCATAATGATGCATTCCTTGTCCCCCTTTAATTAACGATAGATTCTTTTCTCATACAATATAGTCTGAACCCCATTTCACCTCCCCATACTCCTCCCAGATCTTCCCCACCCATAAGAATCAGAGACCCACTGGTTTACACAATCAGGAGTTTCTTAAAAGTAACTCAAAGTTATAGCATATATGCACAAGATCTAGGGAAGACCTGTATAGGCCCTGTGATTTTCTGTTTCAGTGTCTGTAAATTCATATAAACTCTATCTGGTGTTTCCCTGGTGTCCTCTGTCCCCTCTGTCTTCCACACTCCTTCTGCCTCCTTTTCCATGGGGTTCTCTGAGCTCCAAGGAGAGAGATTTAATGGAGACATCTCATTCAGCTCTGTGTATTCCAAGGTATCCCTTTCTGCATAATATCTGGCTGTTGTTTTGTGTTTGAGTTGATGTTTACTTTTCATTTTTTGTAACTTGCAGAATATGTTTCCATGTCTTGTACACTAGTACACAGGGTGATGTTCTATGTAGGCACCAGCCCAGTCTCTCTATGTTCAATGAGTTGCATGGGTGTTGTCTTCAGCATGGGAACCTTGCTGTCAGTTTGTGGACAGCTACCTATTGACTGGACAATAACCTGGGTTGTTTGTGGATTTCTATGGGACCCCTTCAGCCAAAAACTCAATTGGATGAAACCCAGTCCTGACACTTGAAACTTTATTTGATGACAAGAGATGACCAAGTAGGGGTTTTGTCTCCCTCATTATTTGGAAACTTCATTAGGATTGCCTTTATATATTCTAGGAATTTTCCACTGCACTAGGTTTCCATACTGCCTCTCAAATGCCCTTCAATTCTACCTGTCTTTTCCCTCATTATCTCCCTCAATTACACTTCAAAGCCTCCTTCTCACTTATCCTCCCACTTGAGTCTCCCCACCTAGCTCTAGTCCACCATAAAATCTATTCTATTTCCCCCTTCCAGGGAGATCCATGTGTCCCATCTAGTCCCTTCCTCTATGCCTAACCTCACTGGGTCTGTGGATTACAGCTTTGTTATCATTTAATTATTTGATGACTAGTATCCAGATGTAAGTGAATGCATACCATCTTTATCTTTCTGGGTCTGGGTTACCTCACTCAAGATGATTTCCTTTTTCTAGTTCATCCATTTGCCTGCAAATTTCATGATGCAATTTTTAAAAGAGTTGAATAATACTCCATTGTCTAAATGTACCACATTTCTTTATCCATTCTTCTTTTGAGGGACATCTAGTTTATTTCCAACTTCTGGCTTTTATGAAGAGGACAGCAATGAACTTGTGTCCAAACAAGTGTCCCTGTGGTAGGATGAACCATCCTTTTGGTATATGCCCAAGAGTGGTGAGACTTTCCACAGTTCTTTTACTGTTTTTTTTTTTTGTTTTTTTTTTGTTTTTTTTTTTTTTTTGAGACAGGGTTTCTCTGTGTACTTTTTGGTGCCTGTCCTGGATCTCGCTCTGTAAACCAGACTGGCCTCAACTCACAGAGATCTGCTTGGCTCTCCCTCCTGAGTGCTGGGTAAAGGCATGTGCCACCACTGCCCAGCCTAATTTTACAATATTAATTCTTTAAATCCAGGAGTGTGGAAGATCTTCCATCTTCTGATATATTCTTCAAAGACTTGAAGTTTCTGTCATACAAGTCTTACACTTAGAGTTACCCCAAGATATTTTATAGTATTTTTTTTACCTCTGTCTGTTTGCCAGTTATATATAGGAAGGCTACTTACTGATTTTTTGTGAGTTAATTCTTTATCCAGCTACTTTGCTGAAAGTGTTTATCAGCTGTGCCTTTTAGTTAATTTGGAGATATTGTTGATTTTATTGATTTTCTCAAAGAAGTAACTCTTTATTTTTTATTATTTATATTATTCTTTTGTTTATATTTTATTGATTTTTTAGCCATGAGCTTGGTTGTTTCTTGTTATATTTTTATTTTGTGTTTCTTTTTCTTTTAAGCTTTCTGTGTGTTATTAAGTTGCTAGTATGAGACCTCTCCAGTTTATTCATGTAGGCACTTAGGTCATGCTTCTTAGAATTGCTATCATTTTGTTCTGTAAGTTTTGGTATAATATGTATTAATTTTTATTTAGTTGTAGAATGCCTTTAATTTATTTATTTCTGTTTTGACCCATTTTTCATACAGTGGAGTATTTTTTTAAGTTTCCATGAATTTTTGAACTTTTTGCTATTTCAATTGTTGGCATCCAGCCTCAGTCCGTGGTTACCTGACAGGATGCAGGGGGTTATTTCAATTTTCTTGAATCTGTTCAATCTGTTGCTTTTTGTCTGAGCATATGATCAATGTTGGAGAAAGTTCCAGGAAGTGCAGACAAGAATATATATTTCTTTGTGTTTGAGTGAAATGTTCTGTAAATGTCTGCTAGGTCCATTTGGTTTATAATGTTTGTTAGTTCCAGTATTTGTCTGTTTAGTTTTTGTCCAGATGACCTATATATTGGTGAGAGTAGGGTATTGAAGTTTCCCACTATCAATGTTCAAAGGTCAGCAGGTGATTTAAGCGGGTAGTATTTCTTCTACAAACTTGAGTTTCCTCATGTTTGGGCCTTAAATGTTAATAATTGAAATGTCATCTTGGTGGATTTTTTTCTTTGATGAGTATGTACTGTCCTTCCCTATCTCTTCTGATTAGTTTTGGTTTGAATCTATTCTTTAGGTATTAAAATGGCTATACCGTCTTGTTTCTTAGGTCCATCTTCTTAGAATAGTTTTTCCTCACATTTTACCCTAAAGTGATGTCTATCTTTGATGTTGAAGTGTGTTTTTTTGGAAGCAGCAAAAGGATGAGTCTTGTTTTCACATTCATTCTGTTTGTGACCATTGATATTGAGGGATATCAGTAACCAATGGTTCCTGTTATTTTGTTGTTGGTGGTATAGTAGTAGTGATTCTGTGTGTGTGTGTGTGTGTGTGTGTGTGTGTGTGTGTGTGTGTGTGTTTCAATTCCTTTAGATTTGATAGTCTTCAATTATTCATTCCCTGTGTATGCATGAATGTACTTAACCTACTTAGGTTGGAGTTTTCCTTTTGCACCCTATGTAATGCTGGATGTGTAAATAAATATTTATTAACTTTGCTTTTGCTGTTCCCCCACGGGAGAACTTACCCTGTTGTAGGAGGTGATGAGGAGTGGGAGGGTAAGGTCAGAGGGGAGCAGGAGGAGGAATGAAAGGGAGCTCTGTGATTGGTCTGCAAAGTGAATAAAAAAATTAAAAAATGGTTTTATCATGGAATATCTTATTTTTGCCATCTACAGTGATTTGAACATTTTCCTGGGTAAAGCAGTATGGACTGGTACCTGTGGTTTTTTGGAGTTGGTAACACATCTGCCTTGGACCTACTAGTTTTTAGAATCTCCACTGAGACTCTAATAGGTATGCCTTTATATGTTACTTGGTCTTTTTTCCTTGAAACTTTTAATAGTCTTTCTTTGTTCTGTATGTTTAGCGTTTTGAGTATTATGTGCCAAGAGGATTTTCTTTCTGGTCTAGTCTATTTGGTGTTCTGTATGCTTTTTGTACCTTATAGATATTTCCATATTTATGTTACAAAAATTTTCTTCTGTGATTTCGTTGATATTTTTGGGGCGTTTGAGCTGTGATTTTTTTCCTTCTTCTATTCCTATTGTTCTTAAATTTGTTCTTTTCATAGTGTCCCAGATTTCCTGGAGTTTTTGTGTTAGGATTCTTTTTTAATTAAACATTTTGACCTATGTATCCAATTTTTGAAATCATATCTTCAATACCAGAAATTGTTTTCTTCCTTCCTTATCTTGTTTTCTTTTGGTGAAGCTTTCCTTTATAGTTCCTGTTCGAATTCCCAAATTTTACATTTCCAGAATTGTCTCAGTGTGAGTTTTCTTCATCAATTCTACTTAGTTCTTTATGTCTTGAACAGATTTATTTGTTTCATTGCACTGCATAGTTTGTTTGAGTATTCTTGGACTTCTTTAAGAGATTCATTTACTTCCTCTTTAAGGGCCTCTATCATCTTCCTACAAGTTGTTTTATGTTCCTTTTCCAGAGCTTCTGCTGTGTTGGAATATTCACTTCCTGCTATGGTAATGTTGTTGGACTCCAGTGGAGACATATTGTCCTGGTTGTTATTGATTGTGATTTTAAGGCGACAATAGGTATCTGGGATTGGGATGATTATAGGTCTGGGTTATCATATCTATTTTTGTCTCTGTTGGATTAATGTCTCCTTGCTTGGTTTCTGCTTCCTCCCTTGACTTTAGGAAGGTATGATGCCTGTTTGCTACCTGGTGGGAAATTATTGTGTGGACCTGTTTTCTGGGCTTGCTCAGCTGGTGTGTTCCTAGTGCATGCCTGCTGATGTGGGAGGCTTGGATAATAGGAATAGGTTGGAAAAGAAAGGTTGGGGGAAGAGATCTTCATGAACCTTTGGGGATGGGGTCAAATAGGAAAGAAAGACTCTAAAAGTTTTCTGCTACAGAGCTGGGTATAAGACTGGGAAGGACTGAATCTGAAGTAGCAGAAGAGGTGTAAATCTCCAGTCAGCCTACTTCTTGTTGTGAGGATCTCCAGTCAGCCTACTTCCCTACTGGGGCAGAAGTGGCCTAGTGTTTGCAGGGAGTGCCTGATGGGGTTGGGGTTGGGACAAAGCAATTAGCTGAGGGAGGGAGGTTAGAAGGGAAAAATCTTTGGGATCCACAAGAGATATCAACATGGAGGGAGAAGGGAAAGAAAGGCTGCCACGGGTGTTTGACTAGAGAACGGGGTAACAAAGTCATAATGATGCATTCTAACTTGAAGAACATTACAGCTAGGATAACTTCTGAAGCCAAGTCATATAAATATAGCAGTTTTTCTCTTTATTTATTTATTTATTTGTTTGTTTTTATTTTACAATACAATTCATTGCTACATATCAGCCACGGATTCCCTTGTTCTCCCCCCTCCAGCCTCCTCCCCTTCCCCCCAGCCCACCCCCCATTCCCACCTCCTCTAGGGCAAAGCCTCCCCCCAAGGACTGAGATCCGCCTTTTTCTCTCCTGCTCTTTTCTTCACTTGGTTTATTGTCCTTGTCTCTGTTTGCAATCGTTGACTCTGAGGACCAAGTCCCTCTGCCACTATGAGTCCAAGAACACATGGGGAAAGGCAGTTGATTCAGCCATCAGTTCCTGCCAAGGACTCACTGTGACCTGACATGAGAGTCAGCAAGGCTCCAGATAATTGCAGCTCTGTGCCATGATAACCTATGCCAGGTGGAACCAAGAGATGCTTCCTTTGCCAATATCTTCCCAAATTGCAGGTTAATGAATAGAATAAACATTATCATCGCTTAAACTGGATGGTATATTTTAATGAAGCTTTAGTAACTGTAATATTGGGGAAGGTGGTATGAATAATATCTACTTGTTCAAAGAAAGAAAAATGCCTACGAAAATATGAGAGGCAAATACAAGCCAACTTAGTATTTGGCAATTGCTTTGCAAAAATTTTTCCTGGCTGTGAACAATCGTGCATGTTATTTTTCCTTTCATTTCCTGAGATTCCTGAATATGAACTATAAAACCATCTTACAATTGGAGAGGTTAAAATCAGATAATTGTTAGATGCATGTCTAAGAGCCCTAGCTTCTCTACTAGAAAGACCAGAGTTCAGAACCCAGCACTCACATTAGGTAGCTCACAGACATCTATGTTTTCAGCTTTGAGGGGACCCAATGCTCTCTTTTGCCCTCCACAACTCTTACCCAACATGTGTGCATATACTCCTACACACATAAACAAAATAATAAATTAAAAAAAATAATTGAAACATGATATGAATTTAAAGAAAGTAAGATCTTAATAAATCTCATCAATTCAGTTTATGATTTTAAATGACAATATCTAACTAGCATCCTCTGTCCTTCATAGGTTGAATGGTTTCCAGAAAGATAATGGTGAGCAGTAAACAGTCTCATTTTACAGAAGCTGGGATAACCACATAATAACCCATTGTTTTGTTTGTATCTCTGGTTCAGTTTTTGTTGTTGTTGCTGTTGTTAACTTTGATGTTTAGATTCTTTATAGTTCATTAATCTCATTTCCTTACTTGTTTTAATTTTCCATCTTCCTTTCTCCATTGTATGTCCTCGCAACATGTACTGATTTGTTAAGAAAGCAAATATGATTATGGTTAGTCACAACTTTAAATTATTCTCTCCTGTCATCTTCGGAAAGTTTCTCAATAAAACCTTTACCCTACAAGAAAAGATTTTTTTAGTATTCTTTTATCTGAACTCACCTTCTTAGATCTCTCTGCCACCCTGATATATTCCATTCTGTATTCTGCCATCATACTGAGGGAAGTTTTCTTTGAACCTTTATCATAGTCTATTGACATATTGGGATCATGTCACCCTAACTTCATGGGTCCTATAGTCTATTCTAGAGAAAGATAAAACCAAACTGTCTAAAGGTGTCATTGTGTTGCATTTAAGGTTGTGTAAGAGGAAAATATAAAGCAAATATAACTAAATAATGCAATGTGACCAGCTACCTCCAGATTCTGTTGGTGTGTGCCTCCTTGCAATAATAGATGATAACCTCAAACTGTGAGTGAGAGCTTAGTCTTCCTTCCCTCAAGTTACTTTTGTCAAAGTATTATATCACACAGCAAGAGGAAACATAATTAAGACACTGTGTGATGTACTTTTCCTTATAAGTTAATGTTTTATTTTTATCTTTACATTTCTTGTTTAACTAATATCCAATGTCTTCTGTTGAATGTGTACCTGATGCATTAAAAAATCGCACCAATTGCTGTCACATGAATTTTGATTCTTTACTTCCTTCCTTCCTTTATCCCACTGTGTTTTCTTTCCTTTATGTATCTTTATGTTCTTAGTCATTTCTGTAGAATGAAGTATGTACTCATTAGATTTTTTTAAATGAATAAATTCTTAATTTTCCAAAATTAATTTTATTTTCGAATGGACAATTGTTTTTTTTTCTTCTCATAAATAGTGTACTTTGAAAGTTCCTTATATGATGGAACAATTTTAACAATTTATTTATTAATGTTGTTTGTGGTTTGTGTATGCATGATTAGTCCCTCCTTTCTTTCTTTCTTTCTTTCTTTCTTTCTTTCTTTCTTTCTTTCTTTCTTTCTTTCTTTCTTTCTTCACACATTTTCTTTGTGTGGTCCTAGCTGTACTGGATCTAGCTCTGTAGACTAGGTTGGCCTTGAACTCACAGAAAACCACTTATCTATGTCTCCCAAATGCTGGGATTAAAGGTTTACACCACCACCATCAAGCAATATATATATATATAATGTGTGTGTTTGTGTCTAGGAGAAAGAACTCCAAGAAGAATATATGATGGTCAGAGGACAAGACTGTGGAAGAAGCTTCTTTTCATCTACTTTTTTTCCTTTTATTTTATTTTACAATACCATTCAGTTCCTCATAACAGCCACAGATTCCCTTGTTCTTCCCTTTCCTGGCCCTCTCCTTCCCCCCAGCACACCCCCCATTCCCACCTCCTCCAGGGCAAAGCCTCCCCTGAGGACTGAGATCAACCTGGTAGACTCAGTCCAGGCAGGTCCAGTCCCCTCCTTCCAGACTGAGCCAAGTGTCCCTGCATAAGCCCCAGGTTTCAAACAGCTAACTCATGCAATGAGCACAGGACCCGGGTACCACTGCCTAGATGCTTCCCAAACAAATCAAGCCAATCAACTATCTCACCTATTCAGAGGGCCTGATCCAGTTGGGGGTCCCTCAGCCTTTGGTTCATGGTTCATGTGTTTCCATTCATTTGGCTATTTGTCCCTGTGCTTTATCCAACCTTGGTTTCAACAATTCTCGCTCATATAAACCCTCTTCTTGCTCGCTGCTAATTAGACTCCCGGAGCTCCACCTAGCCGTGGATCTCTGCCTGCAGATTCCTCAGTCCTTGGATGGGGTTTCTGACATGACTATCAGAGTGTTTGGTCATCCCATCAACAGAGCAGGTCAGTTCGGGCTGTCTCTCAACCATTGCCAGCAGTCTATTGTGGGGGTATCTTTGTGGATTTCTGTGGGCCTCTCTAGCACTTTGTTTCTTCAGCATTTTTTGTTAGAGCCCAAACAACCTAGACGCCCTTCAACTGAAGAATGGATAAATAAAATGTGGTTCATATACACAATGGAATACTACTCAGCAGAGAAAAACAATGACATCATGAGGTTTGCAGGCAAATGGATGGATCTAGATAAAATCATCCTGAGTGAGGTAACCCAGACTCAGAAAGACAGATATGGTATGTGCTTACTCAAAGGAAGATACTAGATGTGGAACAAGGATGAATGGACTCCTACTCACGTCACCAGGGAGGCTACCTGGAAAACAGGACCCCAAGAAAGACACGGGGATCGCCCAATGATGGAGAAATGGCTGAGATCTACATGAACAGCCTGGACATGAGTGGGAGTAATGAAGGGTGAGGGTCGAGGAAAAGAGAGCTTGGGGGAGCAGGAGATCCCAGCTGGATCAAGAACAGAGAGGGAGAACAAGGAACAGGAGACCATGGTAAATGAAGATCACATGAGAAAAGGAAGAAACAAAGTGCTAGAGAGGCCCACATCTACTTTTTTTTTTATGAGTTGTGGGGATTAAACTCAAGACGTCCAGGCTCCAGAGCAAGCACTGTCATATGGTGAGCCATATCTCCATCTCTAGGGCAGAACATTTAAAGAAAAAGACAATAGACCCCTTCATAACAACACACTACATTACCTCATGTACTCAGAGGTAGTGGTTGAGACTTTTTCTTTTCACAGCCACTGTACATAGAAATAAAGTTGATGAAGGAAACCTTAAACAAAATAATGTCAAACATTTGGTCTGGGAATTAAATATCCTTAGAGGAAGTTGACTAGCAGTGAAAAGCAGAACTTCATTGATTTACAGATTAAAATAAGTGGTCTCTTTCAGGAGGTCAGGAAAATTACACTTCTAATATGTGGTCTTGTCAAATTTCACTGCAAATATTGTGTGTGTTTTACTAGTTTTAGGTGGTAGAGGAGTGAGGAAAGAAAGGTCAAATCCACAAAATCTGTTAGAATTTGATTTGCAACTTATTTTTTTAATTTGCCAACTGGTCACATTTTCTATGAACATTTTTGTTAAAGAAAAACATAACTTTTCACAGCTGTCATGAAATAATTTAATTTATTATGGTACAAAGTAGTAAGGAATAGATTCCCACTGAGTATCCCTCCACAATTAGTGCCTTTGTGAAAATGCCCTGTGTCTGAGTCCCAGATTTATACTGCCTGCTGATAAATGTCTTTTGATATAGTTTGGAGCAGTTGAAATTTGATATCATTCTAGGTTTAAACTTTTTTCTCTTTTTTGTAAACGCTATAGTTAAGAAGCTCCTGAACACAACTAATGATTGCTAAGGGAGGAAAAATTAGCCTCTTCCAAGGATAAGCTTTTTGATTTGGCTATCTAATACAAAGAGCCTAGCCCTGTGACCATATACACACAAAGGACAAAAATAAACTCATCATTTTGTGTGTATTTATTGGTGTGTGTGTATGGTGTGTGTGTGTGTGTGTGTGTGTGTGTGTGTGTGTGTGTGTGAAGGGACTATAAATTTAGTTTTGGACACATAGGAGCAATTGGAGGAAGTAGAGAAAAGGGGGATATGATGTTGTAAAATTTTAATTGAAACATACTTCAAATTTATTTTAAAAAGTTCCTAGACATTCCAATGTACTGAAGAGTCCTCCATAGCTTCTTTACATACATTGGAACACAAGCATTATGCCAAAATTCTGATATGCATATATATATAATTTGTATACATATTTTATAAATATATATATTATTTTGCTAGAAAATTTTAAATGCAGTCTACTTCATATCAATGTTTACTTAGTTATAACTGCATCTCTCTTAAAGATATCCAAGCAAAATTGACTAATAAAACATTAACAAAACATATTTTATTTTACTGCTAATATTTTATCAGCTACTTGTTTGTATAACAATTAATAAATTAGGAATAAAACCTGTAATTCTAAAGTAATATCATCTTAAAGCTATGAACAATGGACAAAGAAACCATTTTTGAGCAATTTAATACAAGATTTAGTATAGATTAGTATATTCTTAGATTAAAATGTGAGGATAGAAGGTATATAATATTTAAAACTCTACAAAGGTCAGTAAATAATCACAGAATGAGCAGTTCTTAATATGCATAACAGTCAGAGCATGAGTTAACGTGACCAAGTACAGGTAGCTCGTGGAGGATAGGCCTCTAGATATCACATACAGATAATAGGCATGTAGCACATAGACTTATACAACCTCCCTATCCTCATAATGGCTTATAGAGTTTTAAAAATAATATTATTTAAATGACCACTCTACTAAAAACAACTTAGAGATTCAATGTAATACCAATGAAAATTCCCACAACATTATTAATAGAAATTTTAAAAGAATCCTACAACTCATGTGTAACCAGAAAACACCCTGGGAAAGTGTTACAGCCCTGAGCGGAAAGTCTTCCTCCATGCAAGGATTATAGCTCTGCACCAGGGAGGAAGATTTTCCCAATGCAAGTGTTACAGTTCTGAAGGGAAAGGTATCCTGGCAGTTGGGAGCCAGAAAAGATTACAGTCACACCACACAACAAAACCCTCAGAGGAGATTTTTCGGGAGGGAAAACCCCAGCAGGGTGGCTGCCACTTCTCAGACAAGAAGCAGCAGAGAACTGAGCAAAAGATAGCGATTTTTTAAAAAAGTAAATCTTTGCTTTTCTTTCTTTCTTTCTTTCTTTCTTTCTTTCTTTCTTTCTTTCTTTCTTTCTTTCTTTCTTGCTTTCTTGCTTTCTTGCTTTCTTGCTTTCTTGCTTTCTTGCTTTCTTGCTTTCTTGCTTTCTTGCTTTCTTGCTTTCTTGCTTTCTTTCTTCCTTCCTTCCTTGCTTTCTTTCTTCCTTCCTTCCTTCCTTCCTTCCTTCCTTCCTTCCTTCCTTCCTTCCTTCCTTCCTTCCTTTCTTTCCCTTCCTTCCTTCCTTCCTTCCTTCCTTCCTTCCTTCCTTCCTTCCTTCCTTCCTTCCTTCCTTCCTTCCTTCCTTCCTTCCTTCCTTTCCCTTCCTTCCTTCCTTCCTTCCTTCCTTCCTTCCTTCCTTCCTTTCCCTTCCTTCCTTCCTTCCTTCCTTCCTTCCTTCCTTCCTTCCTTCCTTCCTTCCTTCCTTCCTTCTTTCCTTCCTTTCTTTCTTTCTTTCCCCCAGAGCTGAGGGCCCAACCCAGAGCCTTGTGCTTGCTAGGCAATTGCTCTACCACTGAGCTAAATCTCCAACCCCTGAAGATAGGGATTTTATAGGGCTGCTTAGACAGTGGATTTTAACAGAGCAGAGATTTCCAGGGTAGGAAATGGTGAGATTTCAAGTCCTGAGCTTGGGGTGAGGCCAGGAATTAGTGGGATTTCAAGCACAGGGATTGGTGAGCTGTCAAATCTAGAGCTTGGGCTTTTAACTCTGTAGAACTGACCTTGGTCACCTGCATCTGGAGGGGCTGGCCTTTAGAGTGTTCTGTGGGTAAAGCCCAGTGGTTGGCGGTCCTCAGGGGCAGGGCATGGTCACTCACAGGCCCTGAGCAGCTTATATCCTGGATAGCCAAAATAATCCTGAGTAAAAATAATTATACTGGAGGTATTATCGTTACAGATTTCAAGATATATTCTTGAGAAATGAATTAAAACAAAACAAACAAACAAACAAAAAAAAAAAACAGTGTGGTACTGAAACAGAAACAGACATTTAAACCAAAGGAACAAAATAGAAGTCTCAAACACGAATACATTAAAGTACAGACATTTGGTCAAAGATTAAAAAAACATATACTGGAAAAAGTATAGTATATTCCACACTGGAAAAGTGGATGTCCACATACAAAAGAATGAAATTAGGTCTGTTTCTCTACTCTGCAAAAACATTAATTCTGGGTGGAACAAATACACCAGTTTGCCATCTGGAACAGTTAAATTGCTAGAAGAACACACAGAAGGTACCCTTCAAGGTATAGGTGTAGGAAGGGATTTTCAGTGAACATTTTTCCAAACCATAGGATGTGCATCACCAACAGTGAATTCCAACTCAGTATATGAAATGTAGTGACATAGATGTATTAGTTCTGGTTAACCACTTGTATCAAATATTTTGCTCTGGTGTGAAATGTTGATAATGGGAGGGATCATACATTTTAAGAGGGAGAGTAGAAGATGGGGAGATAATTTTGCAACATTTGGCCATTTAGACAATGTTGTAGTATTTCAAATATTGAGCTATACTCTCATGAAATGCAGTGTGACTATACAAAATGTTTCTTGCTATAAGCATAAATTCCATGTATTCTATTTATTATTTCGTAAGTGTTGTTACCCAAGTTTGATGGCATTGCTAATAACTCATTTAAAAATTATTTTAATGTGTGTTCATGTGCATGTGACTGTTCATGAATGTATGTATATGTGTGTAATGTGCATGTGTGTGTAAGATAGTATATGTACATATATGTATGCATGTGTGCATGCTTGTTTGAAGGAGATTAGAGGAGGTACTGGGTGTCCTCTTCTCTTGTCCCTTTCAATCAGAGTCTCTTTTTGTTCATGAACCTGAGTGTATTTTCCTGGAGGAGTTTCTCTCCTTCACAGCTATCAACCAGAAAGAACATGAAAATTGTTGAAACATTGTGGCATAGCATTACAAATTACTGTTGCTGTCTGGGAACATGGTTGATAAACAATTGTTATTTAGGATTGTACGGGAATCCTTGCATTTAGCATGCTCAAAACACATCAGCTTCATGGATTACTTACTTCTTGAATATTGAGCTGTTCAGACATTTGTTCTCCATTTGCCTGAGAGTAAAGACAAACCATGCACATTGGCTACCACCAGAGGAAGAAGCCTAATGTCTACCTTCATGTCTACGCTTCTCTTCTCTTCATGTCATCTATTATTTATTATCATTCCCCCTCTACCTCCATTTTTTTACATTCTCCATGTGAATAGCAATATAAAATAAAACACTGACTGCCTTTTACATTGTTTTCAGAATTTGTCCTTGGCTTATACATGTTTTATTGTGGAAAATTTATTCATTATTAAAGCAAAGTACTAACTTGTGCCTGAGCATTTTTTTTTTTTGGTTTTTTTATTATTATTATTATTATTATTTTACAACACCATTCAGTTCAACATAATAGCCACAGAATCCCCTGTTCTCTGTTGAACTTTGTTTCTTTTATTGCCTTACCAATATTTTATTTAAATTATTTAGGACTCAGAAAGAAATATATATATATATTATTCAAATTTGCTTTAGAAGTTGTAGACTCTTAGATGTTAGAAGTAAGTGGCTAATTGTACTTCATTCTAATTATAATCAATTACATTTCATGTTTATATTACAAAATAATTACAAGTAGTATTACAGTATGTCTAATTTCAGTACTAATATTTACTTTTGCTTGAAAAGTGTTGTAGATTATATTACATTTTGTAGGAACTAATTATTCATTAGTAATCTTCTATTTCTGTGGATACAAAGTGTATCCACAGAAATACATAGTGTAGCTAAGAACTCATGAGTGATCCTCCTGTATCCACTTCCCAAGTTCCAGAATTATAGGTGATTCTATTAGTTTTTTTTTTCAGAAAACTGATAAAATAAAATACAATAACATCTATCATTATTTCATTCATTCACAGTCTTCTTCATGAAAAACATATTTTCTGGAATTCTGATATAGGGAGATGACAAATTAAATGACAAACAAAAGATATGAAATATTAACAAAAACACAAAGATAGCATGGTTCCACAAGCAAATACATTTAATGTAGACTCTAAAATTCATATTAGAACAAACAGTTTTTGAAAATGAAAATAAAGTATTGAATTAGCATTCATTAGCCTTTGTTTATTGTTTTTATTTTATTTTTTAAGATGAAGTGTATACTGCACATAGAACTTCTGGGTTTAAAAAGTCTTCAGCCTCTCCAGTATCTAGAACTCCAGGTGCAGCCCACTATGTCTAGCCAATGTTAGTTGATTTGAAATGATGAAGTTAGCGACATATGTATCCATGAGCAAACTGTATTCTACTTTTTTAACTTTTATTTTTTGAACATTGTACATTCATGCAATGTATTCTGATTACACCCACATCCTCTCCTGTCTCCTCCTCATGCCTATCATTATTTCCTCCTCTCAACTTGTTTGTTTCCTGCATTCATGACCTTTGGTTTTGTTTGTGGCCTATTTAGTTTAAGCAAGACCTTCTGTGTGACCATTGGATTGAGACTATTCATTTGAGCCTAAGAGCATAACAAATGCAATGATGATTTTTTTTCTCCCTGTGTCTATTTGTAAGAAATAACTTAGTTGTGATGTGTGGTCCAGTTTTAAATTGAGGAAAGATACTGGAAGGTAAAATTCAACTTGAACCAAGTGGATACATGTGGAAGTGATAAAACATATTATGAAACTCTCTCTGACTCTAGGACTAGTCAGTAGCATATTTAGCTTCTGTACATTATGAATCTATGAAATCTTAAAGAATGTGGCTTCTAATGCTGAGATTATGTATTTGGCACCAAGTTCAGATATTGTCATAGATGTGGAGAGAAGATCCTAGTTAATTCTTTTGATCTGAACAACATTAGAAGGTCTTGAATTCTCCCATGCCTGTAGAAACTTCTACTAGTTATGAACTTTATTTTAAGTTAAACTACTTGAAAAATAGAGACAGAGAAAAAAGAGAGAGAAATCATTTTTGTTTTCTAAACCTTATATTCATGGGTCATGTTCTCTTACTCTTCTTATTAAATTCCTTGAACTTTAGTAAAGTTTGCTAGTACAGACCTTATTGAAACTGTTGATTTGTAAAGAACTCTTAAGGCAAGACTTCAAGTATTTCATTAAGTTGGATATTTTTCTATTTGTTTTCCTTGGATATCTTTTATTGGTATTAGGCATTTAACTTTAATAAATGTTTTATAAGAATTCCAATTGTTTCAGTCATGGCTGAGCACCAAATTAAAAAAAAAAAAGAAAGAAAGAAAAAACCTTGAGGGCTATTGAGATGATACAGTTTTCTCCTTTAATGTGTTTATACCATGAAGTACACTGATACATAGATATTACCTTACAAGGACCAACCTTTGCATCATCAGTTAAAGTTCCTCATGAAATAGGACCAAATTCTGTTTTTTGTCACATCAACAGTAAATCAGAGCGTATTAATCTCCACTCTGTCTGACACTCAGATTCTCCCTTGAAGTGGCATTTAGATCATCATTCAGTATCTCTATATGAAGTTCCCCAATTACAGGCTTCTAGAAAGACTCCTGATACTGATAGCTTGTGAAAGATTCCTGGCCTGTTCATTCTCGGTGATCTGTTTATCCTGTTTCCTATTGTCCTACTGGCTTTAATCTATGGTTCTTTCCCTCTATTCTTTGATCTCAGGTCCGTGATACTTCCCGGCAAAAGTCCATCAATTATATTTCCTTAATTCAGCCATCTGAGCCACAGTTTTTGCCCCCTTGAACATTTAGGACACTCATTACATTCTCAGCCACCACAGTATCACCCTAATCCTATAAAGCCAGCCATGTGGGAGTATCAAGTTGTATGTGGAAATGCTTTTGAGTTTCAGGGCTAAGGCAAAGAGGTGGTATTGACATCTGTGGTATTCACATTTGTATATCTTTATGAAGTGGATGATGAAAGAAACCTTTAGTTATGGGCATTTTCACATTTCTTTAGATTTCAAATATGCAGAAAATGTTAAAATATACTGAACAAAGGAAGACATATGCATGTTCTTAGTCCCACTGAGCTTACTGTCAGTAATGAGGTAGGTTCTCTCAATTCATCATAATTGGGAATAAGGATAACTATAACATGTGTACATGTTGGTTAGTTTTTTGTCAAATTGAAGGTCATCAACTGAGAAAATAGCCTCTTAGATTAGCCTGTGGCCAAGCCAATGGGACAGTTTTTTGATTAACAACTGATGTGGGGGGTGGGGAGAGGGTGTGTGTGTGGGGGGGGTGAGGAGGCTCAGTCACTATGGGTGCTGGGAACCTTGAGTAGATAGTCCTGGATTGAATTAAAAAGCAGGCTTAACAAGCCAGTAAGCATAATTCCTCTATGCCTTCTGTTTCAGTTTGTGCCTCCAGGTTCCTGCCTTAAGTTCTTGCCTTGACTTCCCTCAGCGGGAGAGTATGACCTGAGAGTTGCAAGCTGCAATAAATGCATTCCTCTCATAGTGATTTGAATGTGAATGGCTCCTGCAGGCTTCTACATTTCATCCCAGTGAGTGGAACTGTTGGGAAATTATTAGGAGTTGTGCTCTTATTTCAGTAGGTGTGGCTTTGTTGGAGAAGGTGTGTCCCTGGAGGTAGGTTTTAAAAATCCACATCAGACCCAATCTCCTCCTTTTGCCCTCCCTCTCTCCCTCCCTCCCTCAATTGTCTGTGGATCAGGACATAAAGCTCTCAGCTACTTCTTCAGTGCTGTGGCTATCTGCTTCTCACCATTATGATCATGGAGTAACCTTCTAAAATTGTAAGCCAGCCCCACATTAAATACTTTTCTGTTACAAGAGAGTACCTTGGTCATGGTGCCTCTACTCAGCAATCAAACAGTAACTAAGACACTCCCCAAGGTGATTTTGGTCATGGTGTTTTGTCAGAGCCATAGAAAACCTAAGTAAGAAAAGGTAGGAAACAGTACACATGGAAAATGCAGGAAATACTTTAGTTGAAAGCAAGAGCTAAATTCCAGTTTTCATTTATTATTTACAATTTTTTTTTTTTTGGTTTTTCGAGACAGGGTTTCTCTGTGTAGCTTTGCACCTTTCCTGGAACTCACTTGGTAGCCCAGGCTAGCCTCAAACTGACAGAGATCTGCCTGGCTCTGCCTCCCAAGTGCTGGGATTAAAGGTGTGCGCCACCACCGCCCGACTTACATTAATATTTTATAACTCAAATTTCATTAAGGCATTGCTGTTTTATTTAAAATGGCATAATTCAAAGGAATATACTCTTTAGACAACTAAATGTGACATATTAGCTAATGAATTGATACAATAAAGCAAGCCATCTCTACTGATGCTTCCATCCTCACTTACATTAGCCCGTGCCTTTGTCTTCAGAGTTTTGAATGAGGTTCTTAACTCAGTGCAGGGATAATAAATCAGCTTCAGTTTGAGCTTGAAAAAAAAATATGCTTTGTGTAAGTGTAATCTGTAGCACTTTCTCTATCAGTAATAATATTTCCTCCCATGTTTTCAGACAATTTCACTCCTCTCTCTTCCTCCCACTCTCTTTGTCCCTCCCTCCTCCCTCCCTCCCTCCCTCCCTCCCTCTATCCCCTCTTCTCAAGCTGTTATTATAGTTTATTAATATTGGTTTAAACTGACAATAAATAAAAGGCATTTATGTGATGAAGATATACTGACATGTTTTCAAACTTTATGATCGCCCCCAGCATTTGATTTTCATAATGTATATTTCCTGTTAATTGTAACACAATATTGGCATTCAGACTGCTTAGTTTCCATTTACTAGGTTATGAACGGTGGAATTTTATCCTCTGGCTTGGCTTGATACCTTAAATTATTGGTAGTAATTATCTTGGAATGCATCTCAAACCTTCTCACTTGCTACTTGAATTCCAAGTGAGGTTTTTGTTAAGATATTCCAAAGAACTTATAGCTAGTTGTTTTTTTTTTTTGTTGTTGTTGTTGTTGTTGTTTTTTGTCCTATATTCCAACAAAGAGACAGACTGAAGGCATTTTGGGTCTTTCATGGTGTGTCATTTGAGGAGTTTCTGAACTACTTTCACCAAAAGTACAATTCCATAATTTCATCTATGTAAAATTCCATAATGCATCATTTATTTTTGTGCAAGCAACAAAAAATTTAAACTCCAGAACACTCTGATAACTTCAAATTTGTTATTGAAGTGTTACAACAAGGATTAAAATGTGTCAAGTTTAAGGACAATGGATTGTTGGTGTATATTTCAAAGATATTATCAGTTATATAAACAGATGAATATATGACTGAGTTTTGTCAGCAGAAAATAGTATGGACTCTCAACGACTCTCTTGTAAAGTAAATTATGGTAGCTTTCACAGTTCTTTCTTTTGAAGGACTACTGTACAGATGAAAAGTGATGGCAATGATTCTTGTTCTAATTTTTTTTCTCTTTCAGCTTGTATAATCTCAATTAATCCTCATATACTATTAACATGAACAATCAATGAAGCCAGAGAAATAAATAACTGACCTATTTTCTTTATAGACACTAAGAAGTACTAGCATCTGGAACAGATTCAAGCCATATATAAAAGAGCCAATATTTACTACTGTCCTATGGATAACAGACATTAAAGAAATGGAAGCTGCAATTAATGATAGAAATCACATTTATATTATGTTCCTAACATTATTGTGAGAAGTTTGTTCAAGGTCAAGAATGAATTTCTAGGCACATGTTAATAAAATGTTGCCCTGGTTTCCTTTCTATTACTGTAATAATACATCATGACCACGGGACCTTATAGAAGAGTTTAATGGGGCTTATAGTCTCAGAGGGTTAGAGTCCATGACTATCATGGTGGTTAGCTCAGCAGCAAGTAGGTAAGTATGATACTGGAACACTAACTGAGAGTTTTCATTTAATCCACAACTATGAGACAGAGTGACCCTGGGATTGGCATGGGCTTTTTAAACAGCAAAGCCAGTCCCCCAGGGATACATTTGTTCCCACAACACCACCCTTTTTTTTTGTTTTGTTTTGTTTTGCTACTCCAATTACTGTAATATTTAATATTGTATTAATTCAACTTAAAAGAATTTGGAAAATGGTTAAATTAAACTAAAGTTAAGTAGGCTTAGATGTTTTCCTCAGTGGGGAACACTTGATATTCCAATTTTTTTTTTCTCACTAAACTGTAAGTCTCCATCAGTAGAATTGACTACCATTAAGAGAACAACCTAATTTTTTTGGAATAAAAAAGCATCTAAAAAATTACAAAACTACCAGTATGTAAAAGATTAATGAAGGCTTTATAAATTTTATGTGATTTTATTTTTTGTTGTCATTTATTTTTTATTAAGAATTTCTTTTATTCATTTTACATACTAATCAAAGATCTCCTTCCTCCCTCCTCTCGCCCCTCCAGCCTCCCCCTCCCAACCTACCCCCATTCCCTCTGACAAGAAGGCAAGGCCTTCTATGGGGAGGTACTTTTAGTAGAGGCAAGTCCAAGCCCCTCCCCCTGCCTCAAGACTGTGTGAGGTGTCCCATCATTTGTATTGGTCTCCAAAAGGGCTCCACATGCACCGGGGATGAATTCTGATCCTACTGGCAGGGGGCATCTTAAGCAGATCAAGCTACACAACTGTCTCCCTATGCAGAGGGCCCAGCCCAGTCCCATGCAGGCTCCAAGCTGTTGATCCAAATTTCATGAGTTCCCACTAGTTTGTTTTGGTTGTCTCTGCAGGTTTCCCCATTATGATCTTGATGCCCTTGCTCATAGCATCCCTCTTCTCTCTCTTTGACTGGACTCTTGGAGCTCAGTCTGGTGTTTGGCTGTGGATTTCTGCATCTGCTTCCAACTGTTATTGGAGAAAGGCTCTATGATGACAGTTCAGGTATTCACCGATCTGATCACTGGAGTAAGCCAGTCCAGTTCAAACGCCACACTTCTAGTCTTTCCCATCAGCTGGGGACCAACCATTCCAAATAGAAGTCTAACCGTTCAAACAATCACAAGCATAATTCATGACAATCACAATAAAACTAGCTTTAGTGCCAACCAATAAATGGATGGACAAAGAAAATGTACTCTAACATACAATGGAATATTTATTCACTCATAAAATGTAATCCTATTTTGGCATTGTCATCCTTAAATCTGAAAGACATTATTTTGTTTGACATGACTTTGCATAGAGGAGAAAAATAAAGCATGTTCTAAGACACATGTGCAAACTAAAGGGCCGATTAGTAAAGTAAACTAGTTTACTAACATAAACTAGTTAGAAATTAAAGTAGTTGATGACATATATGACCTCATCTAAAATACATATTCTTTATAAATGAAAATTTTATCTAAGACATATTTTCATAACGAACAAATAAAATTTAAAATTTAAACAAATAAGGAAAACTAACATGCTGAAAATCTACAATGAACCTCAACCTCCTTATTTTCTACAGCATGGAAAAAAGATACCAGTGATGTCTTGTCTAACTTCTGTCACCTGCAATTCCACTGATCTAAAAATATCATGACAACTATTGCTGTCGTAGAATGGGAGGCTAAACTGAGTTTTCTCACTTTTTTTTTCAGTGTCAGGATTTAATTCCTAAACTAAATTTGCTTTCCTTAATTTTCTGAATTAATTGTTTGAATGGTGCCATATCTACAAAATAACAGCACAACTCCACAGTTAATTTTAATTAGCTAAACATAATGTAGCTGAATGGCAATCAACCAGCTGGGGACTTTGTAACATTGAACCCGTGTGACCCTAAATGGTAATGACCATAAAATAAAGAAGTCTGGATTTTTTTCTTCCCATCCACTTCTGAAAATAAAAATATATGACTCTCTGAAATGCTTAGCAGGCATGGTTAGTCTACTTTTATTTTAAATACTGAATGGAAAATGAGAGTTAAGGAAGCTTGTATTAGCAGATCCAGCACATTCAAAACCCACAAAAGTAATGTGCTGCTTGTCCTATGTAACTTCAGTATAGTAAGATGCTTTCAAATAGATAATGAACCTTGTGATATCTCTAGCAATAGCGTCATGAAAAATAGTAAAGTCAATATGATCATAAGAGCATCATTGGCTGATACAGCAAATTCTAATAACTCAGACATGTAATACTCCACAGTATTCCAAGCGTGTGCTCATATTGGTGATTAACTAAAACAAGATGTTGATTCATACATGTGCAATTTCTATAAACCTTTAGCCCTCAAGTTTAACTTTTCTTATGCTTCTTATCAATAAACTCGGGGACTTGTGCTAGGGAAACTATCAACAGTTGTACCCTAGTCCTCAAGTTTATCTTATGGAGATGAATCCAACTGATAAATTTTACAAGGATATATTACTAACTTACAGTAAAATGCCATTGATTAAAACAGAGGTTGGTACATTTTCTCTAAAGGATCAAATAAATAATATTGTAAGCTAGAGGCCCAAATGGTTTTTGTATTTTTAGTACAAGAGTATCTATGATCACTTCATAAGCCAATAAGAAAGGCTATTGCGTCAGTTTTGGTTTTCATCATTGGTACCAAGTACCTGGCTTTATTATATACTTAAAGGGGGGCTGTATAATATTTTGCTTAAAGTTTCGTAGGATCAAGTCCATATTTGATTGATTTCATACACGTGAGCAAACCATCATGACAGTTAAGGGACACTCTTTGAGCACATGAACAGCAGGAAATGAGAAGTGATTCTCAATGGAAGGATGATAAAGTACCCAAGGCCAAATTTATTTTGGTTGCAGATTTTGAGGTGCCTCTGTAAGTGTGATGTTGTTCTTTATGCGGAAATGAAATGGTAGGGAAATGTTTATCATGGGAGAAATAGAGCATTCTAATTTTCATCAGACGTAAGGAAACTGAAAACATGTGGCCACATAGCATACCATTGATGAGGGAGCCCGGGTGGCAGCCACAATCAGAACAGTGTCTGTTAAGCAAAATGTTTCCGTTTACTCAGACAAATAACCCACGCCTGGAAAACAGATTGCTTTTCAAACGAATTTAGCAAGACTGAAAGTAATTGACAGCCCCAGAGATAGAATTCTTCCATTAGTTTACAGAACAGGTACCATGTATATGTTATTCTGAATATAATATTGTCTCAAGCAGAGTATGCAACAGTGAACTGAGCAATTTACATTAGGTGACAGAAAACATTTTTCTCATTCTGTTTATAATCTTGGGTGACTTTGAAATAAACACACACACACACACACACACGTTGTCATTCACAACCTTTCAAAATATGTGAGGAAAAGAACAGCCTGTGTGTGTGTGCACGCGCACATGATTTTGTTTCATTGTTTCAACATACTATCCCATGTTGATCATCTGATAGTTATAATGCTTGACAATTTGAATCATTACTTGTTTTCTTACATTTATATATATTTGTACACTGTGTATATGTGTGTGTTTGCATGCATGTGCCCTGTGAGCCTGTTGAGGTCAGACGAAAACTTGCTAGAGCCAGTTCTCTCCTCTACCATGTGGGTCCCAGGATTAGAACCCACATCATCAGTCCTGTCTGCAGGTACCTTTACCCACTGAGCAATCTTGGCTCTTCTTTTAATAATTTTAAGGTAAGATAATTGTATTTAAAAGTTGTATCTCTTATTTAATTTTAAAATATGGGACTATCTGAAAAGCGTTTGTTTGAATGCACCAAGACAACGGACAACAGCTCTGTATCTGTACTTTAGATGATCCCTAGCTTTAGCATTGGCAGTCCACTCTTAGGAAGAACATTTAGCTACTGATAGGCTTTGCTTCCGCCTACACAGACACTATGATCCCCGTCAAGGATACTCAGACCACCAAACCAGGAGACCAAACTCAACCCCAGTCAAGGTAAATACAATGGAGACTTTGTAAATGGAAAGCAGAGGGGGAAAAAGAGAAAAGAAAAAGTACAATGCCATATTCAGTGGTATGAGCAAGTGCAGACAGAAGCCTTTCCTTGGTATTCAGGCAATTCTCCCTTTATGACAGTACGCATTCATGCCTATGGTTCCTGTTTTAAAATTCAGAGACCAAGAACTGATCAACAGAAGAACAAACTAAGAGGGAAAGTAGAAGAGGCATCAGAGTCTCCATATGAAATGATTTTCAAACTTCATGCCAGTATTCACAGAAAGAATGAATGCTGATAGTAGATGTTTAAAATTGCAGGATAAACAAGGCTAACCACTCTGAAATAGTATATTAACCCAACAAGGAAGGATGTTTGCACATATTTTAAAGATTCATGTTATCTATGGGGGTGGGGTGGGGGAGGAGTAAAGTGTATAGGGTCGTTAACATGAATTCAGTTGTTTCTAGAGGCCAGAGGGTCTGGTCACTCTAAAGTTTAAGTGGCAGGTAGTTGTAAACCAAAGGATTTGGGTCCTGGGAAGTAAACACAAGTCATCTGAAAGAACAGCACATGCTCTTAAGTGCTGGGCCATCTCTCCAATCCCTACACATTCTGAAGAAATGTCATGAACCATGTCAAACCAGGGTTTATCTGTATTGATCACTATACATATACATATACATATACATATACATATACATACACATCATATACATATACATATACATATACATCATATACGTATACATATATTCAAGGTCTTGTTAGCAGAGACAGAGGGAGTCAAGAGGATGGGAGGAAAGGAAAGAAAGAAAGAGAGAGATGTATTCTTAAGTCAAAATAGTTCAAATGATTATTATTTCTTTATCTATGCTGAGAGTTGAAGTTTGACTCAATCTCCTGGCTTATTTCCTTATTAAATAAAATTTCTGATCTTATTTTAATGTAGAAACTTCAGTAATTTAAAAATAACATTACTGAATGTCATTATACCACAAAAGTCAAGATGTCAAGTAGTCATTTGGAAACATCAAAACTGGGGGAGGCTCAGTTTAAATCACTTTCTAAGATATTTAGTGTAGGCTTCATAATTTATTCACATTTTTCTGGTCTCCCAAATTTAGCTTGAAAACATGCCAGGGGATATAATTTTCCCCCATAATGTTCTGCTCTTATTTGAAATGCAAATCATTTCAGAGCTATGTCTCACAATATACTGTAACTCTTTCATTTCTACCTGCAAAAACACAAGGAACAGGGATCGAGCTTATTGTTTGCTAATTTTTCTAGTGCTTGAGATGAAATAGAGATTTTCGATGGACTGCTGGAAAAAGAGCTAGACCACGGGGATGGTTGAATCTTCATTTTCTGAGTCTGTGTGCTATCTCTGAATTTTATCACTAATCTTTCTTCCTAATGGAGGGGTTAGATGACTGACAGGCCCACATGAGAAACATGTCTCAGAACTTACAAGCTGTCATTTCCTTTTGCTAAGCCGCACCTTTTGTTAGGGATGGATGATAAAAAAAAAAAAAATTCCTCTGAGATTTCATAGTTTAATTCAAACCTCCGGGAGTGAAGTGTTCCCATAGTTACAGCTTTTGTTATCATGCTTATTTTAAATTTTATTTTTTGAATGCCACTCTTTGTGTGATAACATGTTTATTTCCTAGGATGATTGTGGAGAGGTCAATACTGCAATCTGTTACTGTGCAGTAACCTCAGCATGTTCTTTGTTAAAAACTTGAAAGAGAAATTTCTTCACTGCTTGTTGAATTGCTTCATGAGTGCCCTGGCAATTCTTCATTTCTTCCTACTGAGGTAACCTCTGCAGTTTTAGACATAGCACTTAGAAATCCCAAGCAAATGATGCTCCTTGGTTTAAGAGGGGCATTTATTAAGACTATTGTTCTTTATGAGACAGGTGAGATGATCATAGGTTTCTGAGGAGAAAAATTTTACTTCAATTTTATGAAAGAGGAAGTTCTAGTAAATTGTTATTAATGATAAATGCTCACCAAGCACCAAATATTCATCAGTTACAGTGAGAAAGTTTGGTGAAATATGAAACTAGACCTTATCTTGTGCCTGCAAAAATTACAGGTTGGGATAGGAATTAACAGAGGCATGCATATGGATACTTGCTCCAAAATTACACATGTAATGTAAAGTACATAGGTAAAGGTTGAAAGCAATGAAAATGGAAGACACTAATTTTTTGTTGGGCTCCTGTAATGAAAATTCAATGAAAAGAAGCAAAGAAGTGAGTTGAACATTAACACTAAGCAATTATTCACACACTGATAAGACAGAGGACAACAGTGAAGGTGAAGGTATGGTCACTTGCAAATTCTCCACATAACTTTCATTACAGAATGAGCTGAAACACAGGTAGAGACTAATCCATCAGGCCATCATATGAGATATGTAGTGGGAAGTGATACAAAGGTAGTTGACAAGGACATTTTTCTAAAGATTATGCTTTTTTTTTTTTTTTTTTTTTTGGACAGGGTTTCTCTGAGTAGCCCTTGCTGTCCTGGAACTCACTCTGTAGACTGTAGACCAGGCTCCCCTGGAACTCACAGAAATCCTCCTGTCTCTATCTCCTACTGCTGAGATTAAAGGCATGTTCTACCACTGCCAACTGAAAGTGTTCTTAAGGGCTTCCCTTTCATAGGATGATCCACCAAAGTAGTGTAACATAGAGAAAAAAGAAATTGGCTTTCCATATATATAAGAATAGCATGTTTTTGCAGGACAGGGCAAGAAGGATGGCCCAATAGGTAAATTTTAAGCAGACATTCCGTAGAAGAGTAAAGAAAGAAAAGATGTGGGTGGCTCAGATGCTGAGGAAGGTGTGTGTTTAATCATTCTAGGAGCAACATAAAGGTCACTGGCAGGCTTAAAGCCTAGGGTTGGTGTATTCAAAGCCCTCTTGCTGCAGTATTTTGTCCTGTGGTGTGATAGTTGGAAGGATTATGGAGAAGGCCAATAGTTTGAAATGAGTTATTTATTCCTTTAAAAGTAAATGCTAAAGGCTTCCAGGAGAGTAATATTGAGGAAAGATGATTCAGATTACAGTCCTCAGAAAAAAAAAATCTAAATTTTTATTCTCCCACTTCTCTGGTAAACTATGCTGGCCCTCCACTCTCATGTATGTCCAGGCCACAATGGACATTTACATATGGGCACCACCATGGTATATAGCTACTTGCTTCTTCCAGCACAATCTTCTGATGGATCTTATGCTCTGAAGGAAAAAAATACTGTAGATTAGGAAGAGCACTTTGCTAAAGGCCACACTGGATGGGAAGAGATGATGGGAAAAATCAACCTTTTTTGTTCAGGCACTCCACTAGTTCACATACCCTTTATGTGAAGATCACAAATGAGAAAGGCATGAGACCAGAGGAAACAGGGCCTGTATATTTTTCCTACATATATTTAGAGATGCGGTAAACCAGGCCTTGGCACCCTGGCACCATTCTACAAGCATCAGCATTCTCTGCTTCACTTTGATGCTATACGGGCTGGTAGAAAGGGAGGAAACACCAGGCTTTGAAGAGGGAAAGCGTGCCGGATGCGGGCACAATAGCAGAACGATTCACTCACGACACAAACAGGCTCAAACTGGTAAATGATTTCCTATCATTCTAATGAATTCTCAAAAAGTTAAAACTATTTAACTAGATTCAAAATGGCATTGTTCAACTAAATTCACAATGGAAATTAGAAAAAAAAATTAAAAAGTACAGAAGGAAACATGAGAATGGAATGAACATCAGACTATTTAATTCTTCTTTTTATAACACTCTGGATCATTGCCATTTATATTCAGTTTTACATGGAAATTAAATTATAAAATGATATATAGATGTTGTTAAGGTGTAGATAGTGGGACTATATTCTGGTTCTCCAAGAGCCACTAATTTAATTGTTTCGGTGATGGTGGATACATTTTGAACATCACTGTGAAGAAATTAAGAAAAAAAAAAGAGGTTTCCTGTGATCCATTTTATGTTCAAGGCATAGGTAACGCCAACCAACAGTATCCAACATATATCAAACCCCTGCAACTTCCCATCCTAAAGCTGACATTTCAACCACTTCCCTAAATGATGATAAATACTCTAGGCCAAGACATCCGAAAGATGGAATTATCTTATCAAAGTTAATCCTTCACAAAATTACCACCTGAAAGTTTTATGTCAAAGGCAAGTAGCTGAATCAGACTCAAATTATGTTAGCTGGGCAAGAGCAGGCAGAGAGAACATAATGTCTGAAAGGTTGCTACTATCTCTAACAGGCTTTTTCCTTTCTGACACAGTTGGTTTAGGCATTCTGTTGGAATCAGCTTCCAGCGTAGGTATGTGCGCATGTGGAAGAGGGAGATTGCATACATATGCTGCATGTACAGCACACGTTAGGACCATTTAACAATTTTAAACTTGGGTGATTGAGGATTTTATGAGTCTAATTGCCTTCCTAGTTTATCATGAAGATAAAAAATGGTAAAAATGCAATATGAAAAGGGATTCACACTTATATATGTGTGAAGAGATAGAATGCGTTCACACAGCTGCAAGGTTCTGTGTGAGCTTGCTTATAAAAATTCAGTGGCTTTCCCGATACTTCCTTCATCCATTTCTGCGTACAGATTTCATTCTAGGATCTTCATGCAATGCCTGATCCCAAGTGATAATGGTTGGCATCTAGATGTTTAATACCAAATGCATTCCAAAGTGTGACAACACTTTAAAATGAGAATGTATAGTGCAATAAGTACAAATTAGAGCAATATAAAGTAAAATCCCAAAGGCCCAGCACTATATTGAAATTAAAATGTGAGGAAATACATACATATTATATAGAAAAACTGAAGTATCCATTTTTTTCTGAAATAACTCAAAGCACACGCCTTTTGTTTTTCTTTTGTATGTTTCATCACCAGTTTATACATATACCTTACAGGGTGATCTATAAAACATGCACCACTTATTATTTATTATATAATAAATTCAAGTGACATTTCAATAAACTGTTGTTTTATCTCCTTCCCCAAAATTTTTACACAGCTCTTATCACCTCATTAAAACTTTACTGAACTGTTACAATCTTCAGGCAACAGATTTTCATACTCATGTGACTCACAAGACACCATAGCCTCCTTATTTCTCCCATTATTAACTATTAATATATTTTACACATAGTCTTTATTCTCTTTCTTTCTGCCTCAAATATAATGTCTATAACAAATAGAATTTAACACTCTTTCCTGCACATAGCAGATATAAATTATTACTTCTTATACAAACGATTTTTCTTAGAAAAAACTCACCCCAGGACACTGTTATACTATTTTATTTGGTGATTGACAAACACATTATGTTAAGCTGGTAATGAGTCTAGGATTATTACATGCATAGCATAAGCCAAAAGCTGGATTAAAAAGGAAATTTTACTTAATTTCTAGTTTCTGATTTTTAAGAAAATGAGCAGGGTAAGGATAAGCTTCATATAATTAAACTTAAAAGTATACTACAAACTTCCATAACACTATTTAGAGACATACTATAATGAAATAAGAAACTTAAATAAAAGAACTTGAATGAATGACTGGAAAAATAGGATGATTTGGACAAGAAAATAAGAATGCTATATTCATTATTAGTTAAGTATTAATTCCACAATTTTAGTATTTAATATTACCTTTGTCTTCATCAGGTCTGGTTGCAAGGCTCCACAAAGAAACAAAAATCCACAAAGACTGAAGGTCTTTATATAAAATCACATAGTAATTTTTAGATTACTAGAGGTAAAATGACCACAGGATATCCTCAAGTCATTATATTGCATGATTTCCTGGGGCAACAGTCAGCTGTAGAATATTTAGGTATGTTACTTTCTTTTGATCTGGCTGTGAAACTACAGATTAAATTGAGATATAGAAATGGAAGTACAGAGCAAAATTAATCCTCAATTGAGAGCAGTTCTGTGAATGAATGTATTCATAGTGGCTAGTCCCAGGATATTTCTTCATACAGAAGACTGTATTCTTCACAGCATTGATACACTCCAATCAAAGCCTAATATTTGTAGCAAGGTTCATAAGAACCCACATATCCTAAATCTTCCCCTTTCAAACCATTTCCTTTAATTAATAAAATTATGTTGCTTCCACAGTAATTCTAAAGAACAACTCCAGCAACTACAACTCAGGGAGCATGGCTGAAGAGTGGATGCTGTGGAGTAATCCTTTTGTACACTGTGAAGTTTTGTAACTCTGATTGGTTTAATAAAAAGCTGATTGGCTAGCAGCCAGGCAGGAATTACAGATGGAAAAGCCAAACTAGGAGAATGATGAGAGAAGGGCAGAGTCAGAGGAGATGCCAGCCAGCCTCTGAGAATGTGTAGAAAATGAGGTAACATGCCATGAGCCACATGGCAAAGCATAGATAAGAAATATGGGTTAATTTAAATGTAAGAGGTGATTAGTAACAAGCCAGAGCTATTGGCCACACATTTGCAATTAAGATTAAGCTTTGGAGTGATTATTTGAGAGTGGCTATGGGACAGGAAAACTCTACCTACACGTGGGTGGAAAAATTGTAAGAACCAGAGGATCAGGGAGTTTTCTGTAAGTTTGTGCATCTTAGACACGTCAGAAGCTACACCAAAAAAGTATCACCTTCATGATGGCTTAAACATTGAGTTTAGCAAGGACAATAACAATAGACATGCTGAATTGGACTCGGGAAATCCCAGAGTCCTCAACCCTACACAAACAACTGCCCCCTGTGTGGCATATATAGGCTACAAAGATGCCTATATGTGCCCAGAGGAAGTTAGACAGATGGAGCCCAAGTTGTTATGCTGAGGTTAGATACAAATGTTGCCAAGAAGAAGTTAGCTCAAGTTGTTTACACTGAAATTAGATACAAAGATCAGGAGATGATGGCAGTGCATAAACAGCTTGTAAACAAGGAAATGAGTATAGGATGACCTTTAAAACAATTGGTTGGTTCCTTCCATCCCCTCCTAGGGTTTTGAGATTTTCTGCTATAAAACAGGCTCACTGCCTAACAAGAAATGAGTTCTTGCTTGACTTGACTCCCCTCTGTGTCTGATGGTCTCCAGGTAAGAGAAAGGCTGGGAAACAGGAGAGCAGCACACTTACCTTTTCTTGGTTCCAGGACACCTCTTCAGAGGTGACCAAAGTTTCAGGTAGGGCAAGACCCCACAGCCTCCAACTAAGGAATGCTGAGAGCAGGATAAATAGTCTTCTCCAGAGAAGAGCACACCAATTGGTTATCCAGTACCAAATGATTAGCCCTGAAAGCATAGCCATGAATAACTGTATAAATTGAGTAGCTTATTGTAGTAGAATATTATTTTAAGATGTAATACTTTTGGTTTTGTTGTATATTTTTAACTCTGTGAAGCTGTGTTACTGTGACTGTCTAAAACACCTGAGGGTCTAATAAAGTCCTAGCCAAAAGCAAGGCAGGAGAAAGAATAAGCAGGGCTGGCAGGCACATATATATGAAGAAAACTATGAGGAGGGATCGAGCAGGCAGAGAAGGAGGAGGACTCCAGGAGCCAGCCACCCAGCTACACGCACAGCAAGCCACAGAGTAGGAATAAGATACAGAAGTAAGAGGACAGGAAAAGCCCAGAGGCAAAAGGTAGATGGGATAAGTTAAGGAAAGCTGGCTAGAAACTAAGCCAAGCTAAGGCTGGGAATTCATAAGTAGAATAAATCCCAAATAGATTTATATGGGAGCTGAGTTGTAGGCTCCAAAAGAATGATAAAGAGTTAAAAAACCAACAATAGTTGCTTATATTTATTCATATATATATATATATATACATATATATATGTATATATATATATATATATATATATATATATATATATATATATAAACAAAATTAATGAAAAAGGGATATAAATGTGAATTAGGATAAGCAGGGGTATATAGGTAGATTTGGAGGGAGGAAACTAAAAGAGGAAATGTTATAATTATACACCTCAAAAATAAAAGAAGTTTATGAAAATGTCATAATATGAATTGTCTGCTCTCCTTGATCATATATCTCTGGCTTTTCTTTCTCTAAAATCTACATAAATTTCCTTGTTATTTATTTACTCAACTTCCCTGGTTACTCTTTCTCCAATGCCCAATTATGCTCAACATTGTTTTTAGAAATGTTTCAGATTTAAAAATCTTTTTTAGACTTTTAAATTCTCTTTAAAATAGTTTCCCTGTTAATTTTGAGTGTTTTTCTGCTTTATTCCACATGCAATAAACATTAAAAAACCTAGAATAAAACAATGGGATAATTTGAAATATAACTATGGAGAAAGGTTATTTTGTTTTTATTGTGAGTATGATGGCACTTAGGTTGTTATAGGATGAATTTAATACTTTACACAAAAGTCCTTAAATTCTGAAAATTTAATAACACAATTAACAATTTCAGAATGAATATTCTCGGTATGAAAATGGAAGGTGGATGAAGCTCACGATTCAGAGCCTGAAGGTTACAAAATGAATAAACAAAATAGGAAAAAGAGCCTTCATTCTCCAGGAAACAACAGGGTGGTAAATAATAATATCATATGGACCAAGGTAGGAGGAATGTGTGAAACAGTAAAGAGGAGCAATAACATTTAATAGAAGAATATATAGTCTTCATGAATGAAATATATTCACAGTGAAGTATTGGGTCCTTCATCAGTAGAAATAATTGTGTAGTTGTTTATCTATGACTTCAATAAGATTCTTTAGAAAAGCAGAGGTCAATATGTTAGACAGCATAGTAAGCTTCTTGAATAGGTTTTATAGCAGAGGGAGCATTTGCAATCCAATTATTTGTCTTTCTACCCTTTAAACTGCAGCCCAGAGTCTCTCTGATCATTAAACCGTGTATGTAATATTTGCCATGTTTTGAGTTTGATTGGTGTTAAAGCTTTTAAATCACAAACCATTTCCTCATCATTCCATATATAAAACTATTTTAAATACTTCCCTCTTTTCTGATTATGAAAAAAATAAACCAAAAACAAACAGAAAGAAAAAAGAAGGAAGGAAGGGAAGGAGGGAGGGTGGGGGAGGGAGGGAAAATAAATCAGTATCATTAAGAAAGGTTGTCATTGGTTTCCTGAAATAAAACATAAGTGGTGTATAGAAATCATCCAGGGCTGTGGTGTGTGATTTTTGTTATTTTTCACTGTACTGAATTTTTGGAAGATCCTTGTTGATCTGATCTTTAATGTACACTGTGCTTATGAATCTGCTCATTTGAGGCCCTTGACAAATAGCATCCAGCTCTCTTTGTGACAATTGCCAGAAGGATAGTCTGCATGATGCATTTTGATAACTTTTAATAAGTGATAAATGCAGCCCCGTGTGGAGTTTACATAGCACACCTGGTGCAGCAAAACCACACAGCTGTTACCAGGTGTGAACACTTGTTCTCCAGTGTCTCTGGTGTTTTGTTCATTGGAGTCAGCTTCTCGGGTTTACCACAGCTGCTAAATGAGTCCAACTTATCTCCATAGCTGTGGTGCTGGTCTGCGTGCTCCATATTGCTACTTAAATAGGAACACCCCAGCTTGACTGAAAGGCGACTTTTTCAGTTCATCTGGGTTCGACCTTTCCAGATTGAGAACTTGATTTCCTGAACACATAGCTGCTGACTCTGGAGCTTCTGCCAAACCAGAGAGCCTGGCACCCAGAAAGGCATTTATGAGTCTCAGTCCTCGCTGGAGGGGAATATTCATGAGTTGGGACCCAGATTTACCTAGGAATAAAATTTAGGGGATTGGAACAAAGGAGACACTTTCCCTGGGGCATCTGAGAGCACAGAAGGCTCTGAATTCATCTAACAAAGTTCAAAATCCTCTCTGCCCCTTGGGCTGCTATTTCTACCACACTACCTATACTTCTACACCTGGAGAATTAGGGTTTGAGATTTCTTATAATAGTTAAACTTTACACAAGCTTTTAGGGAAAATACACTCCAAGAACCTTTAATATTGATTCCTGTAGTTGTGTTACTCATGTCATAGGCATTGAGACAAATTAATGGCATTTAGGGTGTGTATAACATAGTAGACAGCCAGTACTAGATTCTTCTCCAATGCAGAGAAAACTTTGCTAGACTTAAATGTCCATCATGACTGATAAAAATCTCGACATGGGAAAATGAAATTGAAATGTGGAAGTTAAAACAGTTTCTGATTGCTAAGGAGAAGGATCCACACTATATGCTCAAATGGAATTCAGTTTGTTAAGTAGTGAAACATTAATAAACACATTGAACTTTCCCCATCAAGGCATATTGAGAAGGGAAACTATATTATGAAAAGTGTGGTTAAGAATATGTTCTGGGTGCTGCTTGCCTAGCATGTACAAAGCCCTAAGTTCAATTGCTAACACCATAAACAAACCAAAAGCAACAAAACAATATGAAGTAGGCAGGTGACAATCTGTTGTATGCAAAATTTAGTATGTGTTTGATTAATCGGACTATTCCTACCAACCAAAAGCAAAAAGTAGAAGCTTATATGACAATTATTACCATTTGTAAATAATTAAACCAAGCAAAGACTTGGTAAACCAAGGGTTAAGAAGATGAGGAGGGGTCTTGTTTCTTGACTGAACATGATCTTATTATTTTTGGCCAGCACGTTCTTTGACATGTTTACTATGCCATTATACAGTGTTATTTTTCAATGTTCTTATAATCACCACAGACAATTAAGATCAAATGTTAGAACTGATTTTTTAAAAGAACAGTCACTTGCTTTTGTTCTCAAGCCAATTTTAGCATCCTTTTATGTTCTTTATAATTAGCATCTTGGCTCGGATTATAGCCTCGTCTCCCCTGGATATGTCAAATACTGGTGTCACTGTGAAAGAGACAAGCAGGCCTTAGCTAAAGCAAACAGCACCCAAGGATACTAGGGTTGTGGGAAAGAACTGCCATTGTCAGTGGGTTACCTCCTTTAATTACAAAATTCCTTACCAAAGTTCCTTCTGCTTTGCCCTATTGTTAACATCTCACTATAAAAACAAAGGTCACCCACAACATAGTCAACAGAGCATCCTTCTCCTTTCCCTGGAGAAAGGTCTTTAGATCTTCTCAGGCATAAGGAGACAGGGTGAGATACTGTTGACTTGACGACTGGTTAATTAGATAGGGTCCAGAAAGAAAAACCTCGAAGTTATGAGTGTGTGTGTGTGTGTGTGTGTGTGTATTTTCAAACACACATTTTTTTTGTAAATCTTCCCCTAAATGTGTTCTCCTATTAAGAGATAAAGGAAGAAAGAATAATTTTAGAAATTATGAATATATTCTTAGTTTTTACAAGCACTTACAAGTGAAAAATATGATCCACCTGAGAACATTTGAGCAAAGCCTTTTTGGTAAAAGGAAGTAAACATTAGAGATATACCTTCATATTCATATCAAAGCTGACTGAGACAACCCAGAAGAAGGAAAAGTGTCCCAAGAGCAGGAAAAAGAGTCAGAGACAGCCACCACTCCCACAAGAACACCAAGCTACACAACCGTAACATATGTGAAGAAGATCTAGCTCAGACCCACAGAGGCCCACTGACTTGTTTGTTCAGTCTCTGTGAATTCCTACAAGTCCTGGTTAGCTGATTTAAGGGCCCTGTTCTTGTGGTGTCCTTGAACCCTCTGGCTCCTACCATCTTTCTTCCCCATCTATTACAGGTTCCCAAGCTCCACCTAATGTTTGGCTGTGGGTCTCTGCATCTGATCCCATCAGTTGCTGGATGAATTATCTCTGATGATAATTATGCTAGGTTCTGGATTGTGAATATAGCAAAATGTCATTAGGAATCATTCCATCGATTTTTTTGTTGTTATTCTCTCTCTGTGTGTGTGTGTGTGTGTGTGTGTGTGTGTGTGTGTGTGTGTCTGTCTGTCTGTGTCTGTGTCTGTGTCTGTGTGTGTCTGTGTGTTTATGTGTGTGTTTTGGGCCAGTCATGTTTGGTTTTATCCTAGGTCTCTGGAATATCCATCCTATGGTTCCTGGCCCTCCATGAAGTGTCGGATGTGGCCTCGCTCTAGGAATGTGGGCCTCAAGTTGGACCAGTCATTGGTTGGCCACTCTTAAAACTAGTATGTCACAGTTGCCCCAGCATCTCTTGCAAACAGGACAAATTGTGGGCAGAAGGTTTTGTGGCTGGGCTGGTGTCCCAGTCCCACTATTGGAAGCCTTGTGTCTATTTTCTGAAGGGAAATGGAGGAGTGAATTGGAAAGACAGTGGGGAGGGGCAGGGGGGGATGAGGGACTGTGGAGGGAGAGGAAATTGTAGTTGGGAGAGAATAGTAAATAATTTTTTTAAAAGAGGAAATAAATAGGTTTCCTCTATGTTCATACGAGAAAGGTCATTCACATTACAGTAAAGCAGAGAGATAGGTAAGGGCTGACTAGTAGAAGACTAGAGAGAGATTTTCCCCATAATACTCCTATTTTCTTGAGAGTTTTCTTGTCTGGTTCCATCACCATCGTCATGATGTATCCTATTTCGATTTATGTGCCAAAACAAATTACCCTTTACTGAACCTTTACAGATCTGGAAAGGACCAAAATTTATATAAAGATTTCATCTTGCCATGTACGTTTCTCAGTGTCCCCATTTCATTTTAGCCCTAGTTCTTTTGTTCTGGTAACAGATCAGTGCTTTTTGGTAGTTTTAGGGTAGAGGACTCATTCCAACTTTGCATATATTTTCTGTCTCCAATGCTGTCTGATTTTCTAGGCTGAGAGACCAGCCTCATGGACAGAGCAGAGAGCTCAGGCAGTCGATCTTTTGCAGAAGCAGAAGGTGAGTTCATTATTTAAAAAAAATGCTTTCATTGGAACATTACAATAATCATAGGGAACTGTAAGTGAAATAGGCAAATATGTCAATACAGTACCACGTATGCTAATATTCATGCCAGATTTACTCTGAAGAGAACAATGAAACCAAACTCCTCCATAGGGAGACAAGCCTGAAGAATTATGCTACTTGTCCTTAAGAACTTGACTGATGACAAAAAGTATGACTATTCTGAACTAGCATTGACCTAGCTCATTTCTAACTTGATCATACTTAAGAGAAGTATTGGTAGATTTTCTTTGAGGACATAAATAATCTTGAGTCTATATATTGTTTATTCAAAAAAACCATGTGTGTTGTTTGTTAAGATTAACACGCCAGGCAGAATTCTATTCTTTTAGTTTTTCTGATTTAATTTGCATTGCAAACTTATTTGAGATTATTTCCATTGTCACAATAAAGATACTGAATTTTAGTAAGTATAGATAATGTGCTCAAGTTTATGACTTGTTAAGAATGCACAGTAATTTAAGCTGTGTGCAAATTTAGAGATTTTCAGAATATTATGACTAGGAAATATTTCATATATTTCTTCTCTAAATTCCTTAAATTTCACCAAATTGAGTCTGGGATGTTAATGACTTGCCTTAAGCCATTTAAACAGCTGTGTTTCCTGGATGGCAGATCCAAAGCCAAAGGGAGTGTTATTGACACAATTTTACTAGAATATCTGTCTGTATAGGTCAATGTTATGATATTCCAGCTTAATTATTGCTTTTTGAGAGGGATATACACTCTCCTGGGGAAGTTAGGTTTTAATCACACTTTCTGTGGGATAGGGTTAGAGACTACAATATTATGATCCACCATCATTCCTATCATGAAAAGCATCTCCCCATTCTACCCTTACTAGTCATCAGCATCTGAAATTGTGTTTCCTGCATCCTTGACAGGCTGGTAGGTTATAATAATGGAGGATTAAGTCAATATGATTAACAGAAATGCTGTGGGATGTCCTGTATGTTGTGAATATATGTTGCTATGATTGATTGATAAATAAAACACTGATTGGCCAGTAGCCAGGCAGGAAGTATAGGCAGGGCGAACAGAGAGGAGAATTGGGGTAAAAGAAAGGCAGAGCAGGGGAGATGTTGCCAGCCTCCAAGATGAGGAGCAGGATGTAGAGTACCAGTAAGCCACGAGCCATGTGGTAAAGTATAGATTAATAAACATGGGTTAATTTAAGATAAAAGAATAAAGAGCCTGCCATGGCCATACAGTTTGTATGCAATATAAGTCTGTGTGTGTTTACTCTGTTGGGTTTAAGCGGCTGTGGGACTGGCAGGTGAGAGAGATTTGTCCTGACCGTGGGCTACGTAGGACTGGAGAAAACTTCAGCAACACATAATAATAAGCATAATAAGGTCTAGACTATCGTTTTACCTTTTCCTTCCACTAAGTAAAAAGTTCATTAAAATTAGCCATCTTAAATTAAAAGGGAAAAATTCATTTTCCAAATAGTATCTAAAAGTTTATATTGGTAATATTTTACTAAAAGACTTTTTTAAATGTTTTAATTTTACTTAGAAATCTCAGTGCTTCCAAATAAATTTTCCTATGTGATATTGTCAACTGACAATTATATGAAAGATGAATATGTTAATATAGCATATATTCAAATCAATGCAAACTTTCATATTCTTCATATTATTGTTCTTTTCAGGGAAAGGTGAGTTTGCAGAAATGCCATATCAACTCCAAAATCTCCTTACACTCTTTTTTTTTTTTTTTTTTTTGGTTTTTCGAGACAGGGTTTCTCTGTGTAGCTTTGCGCCTTTCCTGGAGCTCACTTGGTAGCCCAGGCTGGCCTCGAACTCACAGAGATCCGCCTGGCTCTGCCTCCCGAGTGCTGGGATTAAAGGCGTGCGCCACCTCCTTACACTCTTATCCCAAATCTCAAACACTTTTTGAAAAAAGGGACTGGCTCTGTTCTATATAGACTTTCAGGGAGTCAAGCTGATGGAGGCTAAAAACCCTAGGACCATCTCCAACATGTCAGAAGCTTCCACTATTGCCACACCAGGAGGAAGAATGAGAGAAATACATTCAGACTAAAGACAACATAGCCCTTTGCACAAAGTCAATGAATTAGAATGACTCACAAGGCCCCAAGTTCTTTTGGTGTGTCTAGTGAGTGTGGAAGTAAGGGGAAAGCATGCAATGTACTTGATGTAGTATAGTCATTTTCAATGAAGACTGATTAAGTAATGGTTAAAATATGGACATTCAGTAGGAGTTTTTCGGACTCGGCTGTTTCTTTAGCTGGGTAAACTTATATTGCACACTTCTAAAACTGGAGGTGATTTTATATGTTTTATGGAGCTTTGGTTGTCTATGATGGAATGTTGCATAGAACAGCACCTTGCACAGATCTGTTATATATTAAGATTCTACTGATGTTAACTAAAATTTTATCTAAAAAATATTTCAATCAGTCACTAGAGATCTAAGAATTAAACCATAAAGACAAAAGAAATATGATGACACTTTCAAGCAAATCAAGGTGTGTTAGGAAAAGAATGTTTTCAAGAAAATTCAACAGAAATTTTTGAATATTTATTTTCCCTAAAATGAATGCTCAATATTTACTATCAGAACAATGAGAAGTAGCCCAATCCTGCTTTGAAGTCAAGGGCAAAATGAAATAGGAGGCTTCTTGTCTTCATTTAAGAAAGCAAAGAACTCTAAAACTAGAGTCATTGTTTTCACATATTCCCAAACAATAGTAATGTGATTTAATAGTTTTGAAGATACAGAATTTCTTCGCCGGGCGGTGGTGGCGCACGCCTTTAATCCCAGCACTGGGAGGCAGAGCCAGGCGGATCTCTGTGAGTTCGAGGCCAGCCTGGGCTACCAAGTGAGTCCCAGGAAAGGTGCAAAGCTACACAGAGAAACCCTGTCTCGAAAAAAACAAAAAAAAAAAAAAGAATTTCTTCTCTCACTGAAATTTATGCAGTGAGTATGAGAGTTCTATACTAGTCATTGGTGTATCTCAAAGTAAGTGGGCAATTTCATTTATGAATATGTCAGAAACATTTGGCTCACAGACTGACAGTTCACCTAGGTACTGAGATACAGTTTGCTACTTTTAGAGATCAGTCTATCAGGGCAAAGTCCTTTTATTTGTTTTAAATTTTTTCAGTATGCCTTGAGTCTGGGTTGTTGCTTTTGGGCTAAATTTCCCCTATTACAGAGTACAACAACACAAAAAAATATAATAATATATGAAAACAACAGTGATGGAAAAAGAGCTCTGAAGTGATGATGTTTTCTAAGGCAATAGATTGAGTTATACAAACTTTATAATTATCCTCTAGAAGAAAAGCCAGGTCAAATTTTAGTTCAATTAACCTCTGGAGTGTCTCATTAATCAAAACCCACTTAAAGTGATTTTCTCATTCTGAGCACACCTCTGTGTGAAATGTACTGTTTATAAATACCCAGGAAGCTTGCTATAGTAATGTCACAGCAGTCGATTTTTGTTGTTTCTGCTCATTCCATTGGTCTTGGTTTTCTTCCTTTCCTCCATCTTTCAAGACATTCATGAGGAAAGGACTACTTGCTCATTCCATGGTATGTATCCCTGTGTTTAGTAGTCCACTGCTTTAAGAAATATGAGATACATACAGAAAGGGAAATGAGTTTGAATTTAAAATGTGTAAGTCACGGTAGGGAAGCAGCTCAGAGATTGTATCAATCTTATTACATCAGGGACAGACTTCAAGTAAGAAAAAAAAATAATCAGATGAACACAGTTTGCAGATCTGCCCTCCATCCTCCCCTAACACTTACATATTCAGTTACTTATGACTGAGGCAATAATTTCACAGCTTTCTGGGTGTGTCTGTCACCGTACTTGCAAGTTGCCCTGAGTGGGGGAGGGGATGGCACCTCTATAGGTCAAGACAATTTTAAAGAGCAATCTGTCGGACTGCATTATGGGAGAAACATACAAATTCCCTAGACAGAGATAATTAAATTTCCTAAATCAGAATAAACTAAACTTCTTTCTCTGAATCTGGTTTTTATGTTTTCCGTATTTATTGCTACAAGAGCATGTCTTACAGCAAAGTCAGCAAGACAGGCAAAGTGTGAAAAATTCTGAGGATTTTAAAGAAGAATGGGGGCATGTAGCTTGGGAGATAGATCAGTTGATAGAAGGTATTCCCACCAAAAGTGAGGAGCTGAATTTGAACCCCAGAAACTACATAAAAATAACCAAGTATGGTGCTGTAATCTGAGCTCTGAATAGATGGAGACACAGTTATCTCTGGGGATAACTGGGCCACATAATGTAAGGATCTCAATAAACAAGGAAGCCTGCTCTTATGTAACAATTCCTCCATACCTATGTTCACATAAGTGTATGTACAACTGCACACACTTGTGCAATAAAAGATACACATATTCACATATACCAGCACACACGTTAAGTATATCAGGAAACAAAGAAACTGAAAAAGTAAAGATTGTAGATTAATGATATATACCATATTTTCTCTAGTAATGCAATTCTTTCTGATAATTGAGATGACCTGAATTAAATCTTGATGGGAATAGTATAAAAGAAAGAAAATTAGGTAACAAGCTGTGATAATAATTAATTGAGGTTGGGACTGTGGTAATAGTCATATCTTTAATCAAATGTGGTACATAAATCTTAAGTATAGTTGGATGTAGATCAACATTTTATATTTGCATCTACATGTTTCATATACATTTGCAGTTTACATTTTCCCAGAGTATTGTTTAATCTTAATCTGACACCCAGAGTATTGTTTCGAAATTTAAAAAGACTCATTGCATATTTATTGAATTCAAGACTAGGCAGGTTAATAGGCTCAGAGAACCAGGACAAGGCAAAGGAATTCTCTGTATCACAGCAAGGTATCCTTAGTTGAACTGGGATGCCTAAGTGTAAAATTTAGTGTCTACTCTTAGCTAAGGTGACAAATATTGACTTTAAAAAAGGATGAATATTACAAACTAAAAGTCAGCTGATAAATCTGTGAGACCCCAGTTGTTGATTATAATTACCACTCCAGTCTCAATGTAAACAACTGTGCATTATTGTTGTAATTCAGGATGCTCAAATTGTCAATATTTTCACAATTATAATTTTCAGTGAACTATTGGACTTGTATTAATTAAAATTAAGATGTAAAATATTTCTTTGTATGCAATGTATGTTTAATCACTCATCCATATGTCTTGTTTACTACATTGTTTTTTCTTAATCTCCAGTTCTAAGTAGAAGTGATTTGTTTGCACATATGTGAAAATGCATGAAAAGGTATGTGCACACTCAAGTATATATGAATGTGTAGTTTTCATGGTAGGACATCTTTGGGGTTTGCAAAGTGTGGTTACACTATCTGAAAGAAGTTATACCACACTTTGCAAACCCCAAAGATGTCCTTGAGGTGGGGTGGGGGGCTTAAACCTACCTCTCTTGATTGTACCAGGTTCTGCTGACTCCCAATGGGAGGCCTTACCTTTTTGTAGGAGGGAATGGGGGTGGATTGAGGGGGAAGGCTGGAAGGACAGGAGGAGAGAAGAGGGGGATATGTGATTAGTATGTAAAATGAATAAAAAATTTCTTGAGAAAAAAAAAGTTCTATAAGTGATTTCACTTGTAATGTCAGCCCTATAATGGTGTAATGAAGTTTGGCTTATAAATCATTGCTAATAGTCACAAGGTTGTTAGCATTGTGAGAGCATTGTTATGCCTTTAGACTTTAATTTTTCTAGTCAAAAACCAAGGAGATAATCTGTATTTACTTACAGTACCATTTACAGTTATTGTCAGATGTCAAACAAAACAAAGCAAAAACTTGTGGAACTACAGAACGTTGGAAGGTGTGGGAGATATGCTCTTAATCAGCTGTTATGATTTCAATGATTTTGCCCGAAGAACAGTTCTAGTAGTTATATGAAATGATATAGACCGATATCTAAAGTTTTGCAAAATGTGACAAGGAACAACAAACTATAACACAGAACAAGGCCTTGTAATGGCCTCACAGAAAAGGGTGAAGTCTTCTTCAACCATTGTCTCATCTGGCCATTGCCACAAGTTCTCAAAGTTCTCTTCTTCAGCAACTTCTCTCCCAGAATCATGAATTCTAGAAAACCTTTTTCAACTAAGACAAAAGTGACGATGGTCCCCGCAGAAGATTAAATGTCAAGACAAATTGTAAAAGAGAAGAAAAATCTTCTTAAGGCACACTTTGGTGTCTCTTTGATACATACACACACACACACACACACACACACACACACACACACACACACACATATATATATAGCTTTAAAACCACAGTCATGGATAGTTGGATATTTCGTCTTTTTTATTTTATTTTTTATTTTTTGTACTGGGCTCTCCCAGTGCATCAATGGAGACATTTGTCTCCAATGTTCACTCTTTAAATTTAGTCTTCAGCACCTTAACCATTAGTAATTTTTAAGTAAATATCAAACTTCACTGCCTTTGGCATTCCAGTTCAGCTAAGTATCCATTGGTATGATACAAAGACTTCCTTAAAATGAGTAGCCTTTTCCTGATGTTTGAATCCATTAATTTTCCTACAACCTCATAACTTCCCCCTTCTCTGTTTTTAGAGTACAAGTGTTGTATTTTCTACTAGATATGCCTTTCTTTTAGGTTGATTTACTTTACTCATTGAGACTAAATAATTTCTGTAGTTATCATTTCTTCTAAAAAGTTTATCTCATCTCAGTTCTACTCTCTTTTGAATTTAGTCCACAATATTCACTTAATACTAACCACATTTTATCCTGGTTGCTCTTCTTTTTACTGATTTGTGTATGAAATTCCCAAGTATTCCCTGCTTCGGTTACTCTAATTTAACTCTGCCTCACTATGTTCTAAGTATATTTTTATCTGTGGAGTTTATGGAATTGTGTTATAATAAAGAAGAGGAGCTACCTAATGAACGAATTAGTAAAAAGTAACTAACTTCAATTCATTCTTTCTAAGGTAATGCACAGATAACTGTGGCTGAAATTTTTATAATGATATTTTAATGAGTATAATTTGGATGCTTATATTTACAGATATTGGTAACTTTTAAAATATATAAAGTCTTGAGAACAAGTTCTGGATATTAAGTGTTTTTGCCTTCAATGTTAGAACTTTGGTAGAAATTATCAAATGATTCCTGTACTTTCACTTAAGATTGACTTGGACAGTTGAATTTGTCTTAGTTGGGTTGTGAGGACAAGCTTATTAATTTCAATAAACAATGGATCCTAGGAATTTTATATTGGTTTTTTACTTAAAATGATACTTTTTTCTAAGTACTTACAGAAGACCGAGGAGTCACTTGCTATTTTCCCACTGCCTTTCACTCCTGTATTTTCCACAGACACTTGTCATGTGGTCAATTTTATTACTTAGAATACACATTTAATGATGTTAAATTATCAAATAAGTCTCTAAACATGTAGCAAAATTATCTAATATTATCTCTTGTTTTTCATCCATATTTAGAGGACAGATTACAGATGCTGAAGACATGAGGCATAGGAGAAGCATTTGATACTTGCAATAAAGTCAAGTGACTGGAACAGACCCACCACATTCCCCAGTCTGTATTGGGGATTCAAATGAAAAAACCTAAGAATCTCTTTCAGGATTCAGTCACTAAAATGTCTTCATTATTTGAAAGACTGTTTGTACAACTCTAAACACAGATTATGACTAAATGAATAGTGTCACTATATGACAAGAAGAAAGATTAGACTTAGAGAAAGCTAAGGAATTCTTGAAAGATCAAGATATGCTTGTAGTAAGTGGGAAAGAAGGCAAGATTTAACTTGAAGACAGACTAAGGAAAGTTTTAACATCTGTGGCATATGCCATTTGTGCCAGGCAATCTTAAAGAGAGCTATCAGGTAATAGTCAATATAAAAGTTCATGAGGCCACCCCAGAGAGGGCACATAGTACCAGGGATGGTCATGAGACAAAGTTGTATTTTGTTACAACTTCTGAAAAGATGCTAACTCACCGGGAACTGCCTGATACATAAACATAAGTCAACAATCTCCCAAAGATTCCAGTTATCAGTGAAATCTGTATCCAGAGACAGTTCATTGTAAGCAGCATCCGATTGTCGTTAGTCTGCCACAATGGGGGACTTGTACCCTGATTTCAAAGAAGATTTGCTTTGTCATCCTTGTCTGTTGTAATTTACAGAAGTATATTATAAACACAGCTCATTGTTCAAACACATTGTTATAAACTGTTTGAGTCAGTCTGGATGTTCCCAAGACTGGTGTGTTTGTAGACTCTTTCCTTTGCTGTTTACTGCTCTATGCAACCCCATCTTAATTTATAGATTCATTCAACCATTAGGGGTTACTTGGATAGTTTCCAGCTGGAATTATTACAAATAAGAGTACTTCTATAAATATCTTTTTCCAATGTTTAGGAGAGAGTGTACAAGATTTTTTTTCAAATGACTAGTATTTTTCTTGACATTACTTTTCTTAGATAACTCAAGGGAATTTTTATATCTGAAAAGTAAACATAAAACCCATCTCATCTGCATGTTCTGTTTATAATTGCATCCTATTTCTCTTCTGAAATTTCCATTAAAACAATCTTTAAAAGTGTCTTTCATGCTTACTTTTTCTTGTGCTCCTTCTCTGAACTGAAATGAATGTTCTAAATGTCAAATTGAGCTACCATTTAATGCTTCCAATGTAAAAATTCCCCAATAATGTTGAGATACGACCAAGAAAGGGACATAAGTATAGTTAGGGTGTCTTTATACACCCTTCATTCCACAAATGAAGAGGCCTCTAAATTAGATTGAGTCATCTCACACAATAATAAGATTTACATAAGGAAACAGCTTCATACTATGGCACATTTCTCTCAATCATTTTCCAGGAACACATGCTTCATTCATACATCATTTCTGTTTGTTTACTATAGGCTGTGAAACTAGTATGATCTCATTTCTAAGCAGCAATTATTAATGTGTTACAAGAAGTGTAAACTGAATCCATCTGTGTTTGCTTCTACCTAGAAACATCCCTCAGGTAAAGACAAATGAATTAACCATTCTTCCCCTCTCCCTATACTCCAAGGGAGATATTCTTCCATACCTGTTTATCAAGACTTTATAACATCTCCACTATTTAGGTTTGTGATTAGTCCTCATTCTTCTTCCCCTGCTTGGTCTATCAGAAACACTCAACATATCTGTTATCATTTCTTATAATGTAATTTTCTATTTGGATTCCAGGACATTTCTCCCTGTACACTTTCTCTTCCATTTCTCACCACACTTATCAATATATAAGTTCCCAGCTGGCTCCTTCTCAACATGTGAGTTTCATAAGAAAAGGCTACACCATCATTCTTGTAATTCTTCTCACCTATTCTTTCTAAATTGGAGACTCTCTTTACTTTAGGTCTCATCTACACCCTGAAAGTTCTAAAAAAAAATCTTCTTTTCCAATCTTATCTCTTGATTTTCACTCTATCTTGCTATCCCTGTTCACGTCTCTGTTTCCCTATTAATACCTATCTGAAACTTAATATGCCTCAAACTCAAAGCATGTTGTTCTTTTTTTCAGACCTTGTTACCCATGGACTTCTCAACCTTAAAATAAATAAGAAACAAAAGCAACCAACCAAACAAGGCAATCTGTTTCTCTTGTAACATTAGCTTAAGCTCCAACACATTTAAAATTTTGGTTTTTCCTCTCTACCCATATACAATTACCACCAAAACAGTGTTGCACTAATTTCTAAAGGTCTTATAATTTAAAAAAAAATCCAGATATTCAGGTAAATGCTGAAAGATCAGAGAGACAAAGGAAAAAGTCACTGTCACATCTCAACTTGCCAACTCCATGAATCCTCTATTTGAAAGCCTCTGAGGCCTCAGCTGAAAAGTTTCCTCATCTGAAAAAGCTTTAGTTCCTGTCTCCTTACACCTTATATACCTTTCTCCACCCAGCCATATTACTTCCTTCCTAGTGCTGGGATTAAAGGTTTGTGATTCCCAAGTCCTGGGATCAAAGGTGTGAACCACCACTGCCTGGCTCTGTTTTCTATCCTAGACTGAATCAATCTCATAAATTCCAGGGTGGCTTTGAACTCACAGGAATCTAGATGGATCTTTTAGTGCTAGGATTAAAGGTGTGTGCCATCCCTGCCTGGCTTCTATGTTTAATCTAGTGGCTTGTTCTGTCCTCTGATCTTCAGGCCAATTTTATTAGGCTACACAATATCTCACCACAGAACAGGTTTGTCTGTCATTTATATTTATAAAGAAACATAATAGTTTTTTTCTCATCTACACTTGTGCAAATAGATTTTACTGGAAAGTAATAAGATCTAATCTTCGTGGTCCCTCTATCAGTCAAGACCCTTGTTTTCCTTCTTGAATTTAGATGTGACCTAGCCATGGGTAGGAGCCACATGATAAAGCATGTGGTATGATATTTGGAATTAGGAAACCTCATGCTTACAATACTTCATCTACATTCACAAAGTCCAAGGCAACCCTAGGTTCAAATTGACCTTGAGTAGTGTTTAGACTCTACCACTCACTCAAAGGAGAAATATTTGAAGGAAAGATGATCTAGTGTTCTGTTGGTTTATCTCTAAGACCCTGACTTAGGCAGATCTCAAAGCCTAGACCAGGGTATCCTTGGTGGTTGGAGTGACAGACCCCAGGATGTAGGATTAGACCAAGCTGGGTCAAAGCTTGAGGCTGTGGGGGTCAAGGAAGGGAAGCTGAAGCTCTAGAGCATCATAGCTCCCCTTCAGCAGCAGCAGCACAGACTTGGCAAAAACTGTAGAGCAACAGTGAAATCTTCAGTTGTTTTCCTAAATTATCAAACATATAAGACAGATTCAATTCCAGGAACTTTGACTAACAACAACTATCCCAAATATTCATTGTCTTTTCAGTTATAGGGCTTTCTATCTCTTTTCCACAAAATTTTAATATGACAAAATGACCAAGGAAATACAGTCAAGTGTGTAAGGAGTCAAGGTATATACTTAGAATCCCAATATATATGAGATAGAGGCAGAAGGATCTTTAGTTATAGACCAGCCTAGGTTACTTATAATAGTAAGACTAAGAAAAGCAATTTAACAAGTAGAAAGGAAACTAGCACCTAGAAATAGATAGATATCACTGATATTAACAAATTCTAGGGTTTTGTGATATCTTGTTGCTGGAGGGCTTCTCTCCAGGTTCCCCAAGCCCCGCAGTCCCACAATCCACATATAAAATAATCACTCAGATGCTTATGTCACTTATAAACTGTATGGCCATGGCAGGCTTCTTGCTAACTGTTCTTTTATCTTAAATTAACCCATTTTTATAAATCTATACCTTGCCACGTGGCTGGTGGCTTACCAGAGTCTCTACATGCTGTTTGTCCTGGCGGTGGCTGCAGTGTCTCTCCTCCTTCTTCCTGTTTCCCCAATTCTCCTCTCTCTTTGTCCCGCCTATATTCCTGCCTGGTCACTGGCCATCAGTGTTTTATTTATATAGAGTGATATCCACAGCAATATCTACTTTATTTGACTTTTTTTTTACATTTGTAATCCTTTCCGTTTTGCTAAATTAATGTTCAATCGTGATTTTAGGCCATACTTTAGCATACATGATAATAATGTATATATTTACTCTATCTGCCCATAAAACATTTTATTCTATGATATAAAAGAGTGCCAGCAGGAAGAGTAGGTGTTTCAAACTTGGTGGTCAGGATTTTTGCCTCACCCTCTCTCTACTCACTGTACAAATGGAAAGCAAGAACAAACATTTTCTATCTTAATCCAGGCCATGCCTTTGCTTGAATGGATATACCACAACCATTATGGTTTTTACCTGGAGTCAAGACCAAAGTCCTGATCGGATGGCCGAATACCCTAACTGTTGTGGTAGAACTCTCATCCAATGACTGATGGAAGCAGATGCAGAGATCCATGGCCAGGCCTCAGGTGGAGCTCCGGGAGTCCAGTTGGCAAGAAAGAGGTGGGATTGTATGAGCAAGAGATGTTGAGACCATGATTGGAAAAAACACAGGTACAAATAGCCAAATTAGTGGAAACACATGAACTATGAACCAATAGCTGAGGAGCCCACAACTGGATCAGGCCCTCTGGATAAGTGAGATGGTGGATTAGCTTCAACTGTTTGGAGGCCCCCAGGCAGTGGACCTGTCTTTATTGTATGAGCTGGCTTTTTGGAGCCTGGGGCCTATGCTGGGACACTTTGCTCAGCGTGAGTGAAGGGAGGAGGAGACTGGACCTGCCTCAACTGAATCTACCAGGCTGAGCTGAATCCCCAGGGGAGTACTTGCCCTGGAGGAGATGGGAATGGGGGGTGGGTTAGGAGGAGGGTGGGATGCAGGGTGGGAAGAGGGAGGACAGGGGAATCCGTGGCTGATATGTAAAAATTAAATTAAATTATAAAATTTAAAAAAAAAAAGACCAAAGTCCTTAACAGTGGCCTGATTCTTCTCTTCCTTAGTCCTCTCACTTTACCCAGACTCCTTTGCTCTTGCTCCTTCAGGGTCAGTCAGGTTAATTTTTCTGATGTTCCAGAAATATAACAAAATTCCCAACTTTAGAACTTCTTATATGAAACCATCTTCCTATAAAACTCTCCTTAAGATACCTAGAACCTTTCGTTCGATTTTCATTTAGAGGCAATGACATTTTATTGAGAAGTCTTTGATCATCCTATCTGATATCAATACTACTTTTCCTCTGCTCTGCTTAGTTTTTTCAGTGCATATTTTTATCACATTCTAAAATACTCTAAAAGGGAGCTAGTTTATTTATGGCTTTGCATTTTTCCCTTGTTCCATTAAGATAGGAATTTTTTGCCTGGTTTGTTCACTTATATTGTCTTGTTCAGTGTGGAAGCCATGCTTGATAGGTGTTTATTCCTTGAAAAAAATATTTGGTATATTTATGAAAGAATAAGTCAGTGTAAATTTCTGCTCCTTACATAATTGCTACTTGGAATACAGAAGTAGAATCTTAAAAGTCCTCAATTATTTTGTTTCTAAGTAAAACAGGACTCATGAAATTCTGGAGACTGATCACGTAACATCACTATCTCTATGTCTATGGGAGATGGTTTTGGAAACATTTACAAAGGTATTTGATTTGCTGTAAAGCTGTACACTCACTGTTTGGGAGAAGTGTGATAATGATCTACTCTGGAACAGAAAGAAATGCTAGAGTTATCAATACATAAAACCTAAAACTTCCATAAAGGATTCCCTAGTTTAATTTTGTTTTCTTGCTTATTTACATCTTTTGTCTAACTATTGAAATTCATAGGAAAAATTCCCAAATTAAAAGTGAATAATTAATGAATGTGTGATGTGTGACCACAGCTTGAGCACTATCGCTTGATTTTGCATACATCTTGCTTTTCTTTATGGAAACCTACAGCTCATATCAGGACCCTAATGGCAGGCTCAGCAGGAGGTAAGTTGAGAGAAGTGAGAGTGTATCTGGATTTCTTTATTGGTCCCAATGCCCAATGTGGCCACATTGAAAAAGTTTCTTCACTGCTATTCTGTATTACTTGCTCTTTAATAGGCCTCTTCCTTGTTGACTCTTGAGTGTAGTGGGATACTGCTGGTTGGTTATCAGATATGGTCTTAAATTCAGTAACTCAGGAATAATTTGGAGAGCAAACATCAACAGCCAGCTGTTAATAGATATAAATCATCAGGGCTCAAAAGGGAGACTACTCAGGATGACCAGAACTTCTTGGGATTCTTTGCATGGTTATGACCAAAATGAAGATAGATATATAGACAATAAAGGCTTTGCTAATCAAGTCTCAGGTATAAATGAGGAATATTCTAATGAATGGTAAATAACTACAATCCACCTTCCTCATATTTTTGAAATGGGTTGACACAAGGTTTTGTGGAATGCAGAGCAGAAAAAAAAATGGCAGTTTATTTCAATAAATACATTTGATGAAGTTTAGAATGTGTGGAGAGTATTACTCATTCCTGATTAGAGGAAATAGATTCAAGCCAGAATTAATTATTAAGAAGAATCCATAATGAAAAGATTTGTCTTGAAACAGTGTGTTCAAGAAAACAAGATAAAGGTGTGGCAAGCAGTCCCATGCTAAGGAGATAGGGTGGATGGAGTAAAGCCAAAGTACAGTACATTAAAGCCATGGTCATCAGGCCTTGGGGGCATCACATAAATCTTCCAGGACTTGTCTTAAATTCCCGATCCAGAAATGTAAGAGTTCCAAATAGTTCTGGGAAAGAGACCCAGTAGTATATAATGGAGTCCCTGCCCGGAGCCACTGTGTAATTCTTCCCCCAGTCCTTTCCCATGGGATACTTTTTAGTGCTCCCAGCTCTAAGCAGTGGCAAATGATCATAGTTATGCCGCACAAGGCTACTCATAAGCCAAACCAGCAGCAGATTGGTGCCATTGGTGAGGTTGTGGTAATTCTGCAGTTTCATACAATCTAAGAGTTTTGGTATCATAGTATGTATGGTAGGAATCATTCCTTCTATTGATGCAAATTCTACTGTTTAGAAAATATTGCTTGGTATATTGGTCCCTTTGCTAAGTATCCATCCATACTGGTAATTAGATTGGAAAATTATGATCATGATGACTTGAATTCCTATGTCAGATCCATAGCTTTAGGCAAAAAACTTCATCGTGGCCTATTTGACATGATTGGAATTGAAAGTTTGGACTCCCTCTCTTTATGTGCTTTTCCACTTTAACATTTAAATATTTACCTTGGTATCTTCATGGTGTGCACCTCATGTCAACAGGAGAATTGGAAATATATTTTCTTCATTAGAGCTCAGAAATAATATCAGATCCCCTCCCCAAATTAGAAGGTGTGAGACTGAGCAAGTCCAGGCCCCCTGTGGACAAATATCCTGATTCTACCCTTGAGCTGGCTGGCAACAATACAAGGAGTGTGTTGTTAGAATTTAAGGACATCTGTGAAGAGAGAGACTGCCAGCCACTGCTCTCTAGGAAGCCCAACTAAGATCATGGGAAAACAAAACCACTTCCAAAGATCACAGGCTTTGACTTAGGAGAACCCAAAGAAAAACACAGTGTGGTGTGAAAGTTATGGTCTGGGATGGCTCTGGCAGGCTTCATTTAGGCGGTGTGGCTTGTGCATTCCTGCAGACCAAACACCTTACTCTGCTTGCCATTAACAACTGTAGTCTTTCAGGTTTCTAACAGACTTGGCTTTTCTGTGATGTGTTAACTACTCTTTAAGCAGCAAAGTAGGAAGGCAAAGTAGAAAGAAAACTCCGAGGGTGAAAAATTCTCAGAAGCCAGCTTTTAAAGCCCAGTGCTATGTAAGTCAGGCTTGAAAAAGAAATCCATGTTGCCCGTGCCTAACTATTGATTTCAGTCATTACACGAACATATTCCTACTGGTTTGCTCTCAGAATGACTGCAGAGGAATTTTAATAAAACAAAATAAGGCTCCTAGCTCCTTCACCCCATGCCCTGTCATCAAACACAGCCTTACTGTGTCTCCTGAGTGCTCCCCTCATCCTCTTTCATGTTGATGATTTGTATGCTACTTCACCTGTGAGGGAACTGAGGGTGCTCTTCCCCCAAGCAACATTGTCCATGGCAACGGTTCTTCAAGGTCTTGAAATTTTGTCATTGGACAGAAAGGTGTCATGCACGAATGGTGACAAAATTCACAAAGGCCCCGTGTGTAGAAGGACTCCCTGCACACCGGGTGATAGCTGCTAACATGATTTTCTTTTGCTTTGGAACAAAGCTAGGGAGAATGACAGTTACCCAGCTCATTGGTACTGTTTTGTCCCTCTATGGCTTCTCTCTCTTTAATCTTCAAACTTATTTATGTTCACATCCCTCTCTCCTGTTCCATCTGCCTCTTTAACAACATGAGTTTATGTGGAAGAAATTTCCGGGAAGCACAGTGGCCTGTTAGCTACAACGTTCAGTATTTTCTCTAATTCCAAAGAAAGTGACCGGTATGAAAACAGCTGTTACATGTATTGATAGGTTGGTCCTTTGAAGGGTGCTCTGGCCTGTTTAGAATTTCCCACCAGTCTTCAATGAAGAGGAGGATAACATTACACTGCACAATGACCCTTCTTTCATTGATTCATGAACAGAATCAGAGGAAATGTTTTCCAGTCACAATACTGAACAAGATCCTCTCTTCTCTTCTCTCCTCTCTTCTTCCTTCCCCCCTCCTTTTTATTGTCTTTCCGTGTGGCTGATTCTAGCCTCAGTTTTTCTTTTTTCGTGTTTCCCTTTCTGACCTTTCATTATTCTCCTCTATTATCCTAGTACTTTAGTCTCTCTCACCTTTATTTTGTATCTCTGAATTCTTTCTCTCTATTCAATATCCATCAATAAATACACGTCCTTATTCTACACTTGGGAGAATAAATTAAAAATCCTGGAGAGCTTTAATTTATTAAATAAATATTTACACTGGAAAATTATGTCCTTGGGCATTTTGTTGTAGACACCCTTACATCGTTTCTTTTCATCTTTTATTAATCTATAAAATAAAAATTTTACCAAGCAATCAAAAATCAAACTGAAGTGTCCTTTTTGGTATCTATTAGTAAGACTCCAAATCCAAGGCCAAAGAAATTATCTTGTCTTCAGTGCAGTCATGGAATGACACAATGTATTTTGAATGACACAGTAGAGACAGGAAGTAAAGAAACTATGTAACTCCAGGGCATGGGAAGGTGTTAAACTAAGCTAAAAGCATTATAGATAGCAAATTCCGTTTTTTTAAGGACAGACCTTCTGTTTCTGCCTCCTGGTCCGTGCTGTGTACTCCTGCCCTGCCCCTGCTTTGTGATGGACTCCTAATAAGAATCTTGTAAGCCAAATAAACCTTTTCCACGCTTTTAGTCATGGTAGCTATGACAGCAATTGAAAGTAAACTATGAAGCCAAATAAATAAATAGATTTGCCAATATTTATAAAAATGCAGTAATATCTGCAAACATTTGTATATGAAATACTTCTGCTTCTAGAAATCTTTAAGTTTTATATTTATCAAAAATAATTGACTCCAAATTTTACTTAAAACTCATTAACTTGTAATTTACTTTCTACTACCATAATCACAAAAATGTTTTCTTTTTAATTTTTAAGTTACATGTATTTGTCTATCTAAATTGATGTATTTGTGTGTGTGTGTGTGTGTGTGTGTGTGTGTGTGTGTGTGTGTGTGTGTGTTCTGAACAGTGTGTGTGCAGAGGGTGAAGGATGACTTCTTACTGGAATCAATTTTCTCCTTTCACCATGTGGGTTCTAGGAATGAAACCCAGGTCCTCAGTTTGAGTGCTAGACATCCCTCACTGCCAAAGCAGATTTTTAAAAATTATTTATTCTAATTTTTATTATTAATCTAGACATATAAAATTTAATTTTGCTTTTTCCACAGTATTAAATATGTGGTGTTTCTTCCTTGTGCAAATATTGTGCAGTCTATCAATGTGTAAAATCTCTTATAAAGGCCGGGCGTGGTGGCGCACGCCTTTAATCCCAGCACTCGGGAGACAGAGCCAGGCGGATCTCTGTGAGTTCGAGGCCAGCCTGGGCTACCAAGTGAGCTCCAGGAAAGGCGCAAAGCTACACAGAGAAACCCTGTCTCGAAAAAACCAAAAAAAAAAAAAAAAAAAAAAAAAAAAAAAAAAAAAAAAAAAATCTCTTATAAAGACTCTGAGACTTTCATTTCTTGGGTAATGAATCAGAGTGTTGTTGAGAACCTGGGAAGTGGGAAATGTGAGCATTCCTTAGAAAATGAAGTAGAAAATAGTGTATAATATTAAGTAAGTGACAGATTCCTGTGAAATAGGTAAAACATAATATTTAATTATAAGTGGAGTCTTGCTTGGATCACCTTAAGTGAGTTTTTTCTTTGTGTAAATATTTGAAAACTATAACTGAAGTTGGAATATTATCAGTAACTGAAGTACCTTTAGAGAATGGTCAAGGCACTTTCAGTTCCCTGGGCAGTTGTGTGTTCAAACCTTGAAACACATGTAGAGTCAAAGGTTAGTCTCTTAGCTAAATTTGCTTCCTGATATGCACATGCCATGATCCCTGATTCCTTGTAATAATGTAGTTTTATTGGTTATATTTTTTATACTGTCATGTAATTGGGAGACATAATTTCATTTGTATGCGTGTATTTCTTCTACATGATATTCTTTGATAAATTATACATATTTATTTACAAAGCAGTGGGCACATACTTAATGTCCTTGATACAAGGATTATGAGTTTACACAGATGGTTGAAAAAGCATCCAGTAATGCAGTTTTCCCCCCATCTTTATGCTTCATTAGTCTTCTTCTTCTTCTTTTTTTTTCATCTAACAGTACTATGCTTCAAATCCCTCTGTGTTTCACATATACAATGAATTGGAAATTGACTTTTTGCCCTATTGGATAGTGATGGAACCTCTAAGAAGTGGACATCATACAATGCCTTAGGTTGTTGTAACAGTTTCCTAAAAGGAGATGGTGGATGCTATCACTTGTTTCTTCCTTCTGCTTTTCACTCTTCAAGAGATGAGCAACATTGTGCCACTGTGTGCTCATCAAGATGATGAGATACATTGTCACAAGCCCAAATCAATGGAATCAACAGCTATGGACTAAAACCTATGAAACCATAGTCCCAATCAAAACTTTCCCCTGTTCAGTTAATTGTATGCAGATTCCTTCTCTATCCAATAGTGCAGAAAGTCCATTTCCAAATTGTATGTAGCACATATTCCATTGTCATAACCTGGCTAGTGCAACCCACTGTATAAACTTCAATCTCCCTTCTCATGCATACCAAAACCTTTTTTTTTTTTCAGGCAAATAAATATCAATGTACACTCTTTGATACCACTTTGCTATTTCATTCTTTCGAGACAGGGTTTCTCTGTGTAGCTTTGTGCCTTTCCTGGAGCTCACTTGGTAGCCCAGGCTGGCCTCGAACTCAGAGATCCGCCTGGCTCTGCCTCCCGAGTGCTGGGATTAAAGGCGTGCGCCACCACCGCCCGGCCATTCTTAACATATCTTATTTTGAGGCTCCTCTGAATTCCCCCCTACTTTGTGCCTGAATGTTATTTTCCTATTTTGTTTTTCTTCTTCAGTGGGTTTGTTTCCCTAGGGAGTAACTTTTCATCATTAAAAAAAAAATCTAAAATGTTTAGAATCCAGAGAGGAAAAAGTTATACACCACTTTGCACATATTTATGGTAAGAATGATGTTTCGATACACACACACACACACACACACACACCCAAATGGAATTAAGGAGATGCCAAATCCAACATTTTATATTCTGATAAATGAAAGATCAAAATTGAAATTCTAGGTATGAAGAGAAGGCATAGACCAATAATTGCTCTAGAGGATTTAGTAAACTTGAAGCATGTTTTAACTCTAATAGAGGTAACGCTATGCTTTTACTATCTGCATCTCAACATTTTCTGTGTCGAAATGCTGCAGATAATCACTCCGAAAATAGTGCAGGAAATACCCATTTGTTTCCTGTAATCATATAACTATGAAATGCACTGGTATGCCAAACACATGGGAAGTTGTTTTACATGCCCAGAAACTGCCAAGCACATGGAATAATTTGCAAACCACATTTGGGAGTGTGATATGGATTTTTAAAAAATAATCCATGTGCATTTATTATAAAGTCAGTAGCTTTCATGATACATAAATCAAACCAACTTGTGTTTAAACGTTTACTGAACTTATGGCAGAGTTTTTATTTTTATTTTTTAACATAATGCACTGGTGAACAAGGCCATGCTTTTCCTAAATGTCCTTTGTCCACATGAAAACTGGTATCTATTAGGGTCCTGAGCATTGGGGATAGCTGCTCTATTTTTTATTTAGGAAATTTTGGAAAAATCTCTCAACTATTATGAGTGTATTGAGGTTTCCAGAATCCATTACTTGTGGTTATACTCTAAACTCTCCTGTTCCCTCATGTGGTGCTACTACTTCTCCAATTTATGTCAAATGAATTCATTTTTTCTTTCTCCTTATCTGCTAGATTAAACTGATTCACTTAACATTGGATCATTGGGTCTGTCTTGGAGCCACACTTTTCGGGAAGTTGGTATCCCAAATCTGAATTGACTGTTCCGTACACACATGCATAGAAAAACCTATATAATAGAATTTCACTCCCCTTTTAATCATGAAGATGAAAGTCAAGACACAATTATGAGAGTTTTATTATGTGATTCTAGGATATTTTAAGAACAGACCACATGGAAATCAGACAGAAGGCATGTGGAGAAGAGAACATAGATATTTTTTGACTTCAAAGAAAATTTTAAGGAATAAATAAGTCACTCTCTAGCCATCACTTACAACATATTTATTTTGTTTTAAAAGTAGCCAGAGGTACTAAAATATAAGTGAAAGGAACTGCTTACCTCCTGCAAGTACTCAATAGTGCCCTTTTGAGAACATTGTGTATGCTTGTACTTTTTGTGTATGTTAAATTACCCAATAGAGGCATACGTGCTCAACTAGTTCCAATAATGTGTGTGTGTGTGTGTGTGTGTGTGTGTGTGTGTGTCTGTGTGTGTATTACAAAAATGTAAAATAACCTCTCTGCCATCTTTACTCAGAAATTTTATGCTTATTAAATTTTGAGAATTTTTTCTTAGTATGTTTTACTTCACTCTGTTTGGGTCTTCAAAAGAATGTGGTATGAGAATCATCATCCTGTTACACAGTCTGCTGTTTTATTTAATAAAATCATAATACAATTCAGGTATTTTAATGGATGCTTAGTTTTCCTTTGTTGGTCCTGTGTGATATTTCACCTCCCTCCCCGTTATATAAGCCCATGAAACATACACACTACCCCACAATCTTTGGCAATGCAGTCTTTTTTAATTTCCTCAAACACACATTTATATGTATGAGCTAAGTCATTTTGTTAAATAAAAATGGAGTGTGTATATTGTTTAAAATTAAGAAAAAATCCTTTTACAGTGGCTAAGAGACTTGGATCACACACTTATTTTTTACTTTATCTCTATAATCTCAATGTAATATGGAGGTCATTTAGGGCAGACCTTTGGAGATTTATAACAAAAATACTAACATGTTAGTTATTTTATCTGTTGCTGAGATAAAAACACATAACAAAAATAAAATTAGAAAAAAAGAAATGATTTCCCTGGAAACTTGAGGGTACAGTCTGCCATGAAAGGGAACTCAAGCACTGGCCTGAGGCAGCTGCTCACACTGCTTCTTTAGTAAGAAAGCAGAAGGAGATAAATATTCCTATTCACCTCTATTTTCTCCTTTTATAATTCCATTTAGGCCCTCAAAATATTTATTGACACCACTCACATTTAGGCTAGTTCTTCTCGCCTGAATTCACCCAGTCTACAGTTTCCCTCATAGACTTGTCCAAATGGATGTCTATTACGTGATTCTAGATTCTCTCAAGATGATTAACGATCAAAGCTAAAAATGCTACGGTATAACCCTCAGTGATGGGGTATTTGTAAATATTCTCTCATTTGTGTACTGTACCTTGTCTCTGAGTATTCCCTGAGATGTTACATAGGTTTTTGTTGTTGTTGTTGTTGTTGTTGTTGTTTCATTCTGCATAAGCATCCATGGTAAATTTGCTTTGTAGTACAGTATCTTTCTCATCTTGATATTCATCAAACTGTTGTTGATGCTGTTTTATTTTTGTCTTTCCTTTAAGCAATTTTTAACATCAGCCTCTCTTTTCTATAAAGAACAAAGCTACAGTGAAATGACAGCTTCCCTAGAAGCCATCTAAGTAACTTCCTATGCTCAGGTTTGTTTGTTCTCCTTAGAAAATCAAAGAACACAAAATACAGTCTATGTCTGACAGGATGCTGAGTGGAACTCATTTTTAGCAGACATGCTGAGGCAAACAGTTTTGTGGGCAGGAGAGTAGACTGGAAGAGAGTGAAGGAATTGATCAGATAGTATTATAACACTATTTAAAAATATGTCATCTTTTTAAAAGGTAATATCTGGTGCTGTAGTAGAGATGGGTACTATTTGTGTTGAGCAATTTTGCTGCATGACATTTTGATGAACTGACACTGGTGTTATGAAGAGATGGTGGACCAGCCTATTGGCAAAGGATGGTGAGTACATATATGTGTAGCCTTGCTTAGAGTTGGGCATAAAGACTAGAAAAATAAAGGTAACTATTTTGACTCAGTTTTTGCAGGAAAAGGGTCTTTAAGTATAGCTAAATAAAGTCAAGTTCTCCCTAGGACTATAATTATTGACGAACCTAAAAGGAACAAACTATTTTGATGGAGTATTAATTTCTAAAGAATGCTTATTTTTTTATATTACACATTTTCTAAGTGTATTTTAGTATACCAAACCACTTTTATATGTATCTATGACAGCTAAGAAATTACCACAGTTAAGTTGTTGTTTATAGGAATAATATAATACCATTTGCCAATCAATCAATAAATTGACACTGTTAGCTTATTTATGCTGGAGAGTAAATAACTATTGAATCAGAGCAATTGTGTCAATATGCAAGATATGCAAACTCTTTATGCTAAAACTGCACTTATTTCAGTTGATAGATGGGTCACCTGCATGATATCCCCTGCTGCTTCATGTTATCAGAATCATTTGGCTTCTTTCCCAGTTCAGGAATATTGCACAACCACCAGCAAGTCAAGGCCAAAAGCAAAGTCATATTCACGCAGGATATCTAAAAGGTTCTAAGTGCGAGTCATTTAAATAATACAAATTTCAAAAATTGATGAAATTTAAAATCCACGAGTGAAATAATGTATTGTGTATACTTGATATTTAGCAATATCAAGAAAAGATCTGTTTTCTTTCCTTCATATTTGCCTGCGCTGTACACCCAATAAACCATGGTAAGACCAACTATGTTTGCCTCTAATTCCTACTAACTATATACTAGATGACTACGAACATTTTTTTTCAATTCTGAAGTTATGCCAATCTAAATACAGTATTTCCATTTACTTTCTAACAACTTGAATTGCTTTATGAAAGGAGCAATTTGCCTAAATACCTGAGCATCTGGAAGCCTGTCTTTTATTTACAATTTGCCTAGCAGACAAGTGATTAAGAATTTCTAGAAAATGCCAGCTAGGTTTTTAAGACAGAAAGTAAGTTATGATTCTGAAAAACCATTTGGCTGAAAGTGAAATTTTATGCAATTAAATCCCTGCAGTAAATATATTGGCGAATTATTTAGACTCTTCCTCCGAGTTAGGACCATGGCCAAGAAACTAAGATGGAAGGGAATTTGGCTTCTTAGAAGTGACTATTTCTTCCTCCATAGAAGATTATAACTATGACTCTGGAAGGCCCAATTATATATTAGACCTAAGGTTTATAGAGTGTAAATAATGCTTCTTAAAAGTTTTATTAACTTTTAACATAAAGATACTCATTTATTTTAAGTTGGCTTCTCTGGAGTCACTTACATGTATATATATTTAATAAAACTCAAATGTGGATTTAAGGTCATTATTTCCTCACTCGCCACTGTAGTATGGGGAAAAGAAAAGGTCCTCTTGAAGGGGACACAAGCTGGGCTCTTACTTTTTGTCCTCATCTTCTCATTTGAACCCTATTTCATAACTTCAAGTTGTTCAACTTTCTATGTCACCTCTGAATCTTCAACTAGTCTCTTGATCTTAAACTTACACCATCCCAGAATACTCTGCTCTTTTCCCAATATTTCTTTTATATTTTGAGGGAATAAATTATTTAGGGTTCTTGACACATATTTCTTCAATCACCTCTTAGTTTCCCACAAATGAATATTTACCCATCACTTTCATGTCTTATGGGAGGAGATATCCTTCCTCTCACGTGGATGCTCCAGTGTCATCTTGGTTTTACATGCTTGTACTTTTTTTTGGTAGAGACTTCCTGAGTTTGTGTATTTTTTCAGAGCTCTGCTTTATAAACTCAATGGGCTTGCTTTCCAACCACCTTCACCTGGAAAGATATTCGCCATTTCCTTTTGCCGGAGTCATTGATCTTTGGAGAAAAAAAAAAAAGATGATAATACCACTGTCCTCAAAAATTGTCCATGAAATGAATCCTTCTCCCTTGAAGTCCTCTTACAATTTTTTTGAACATACAATTGACCCCTGTGGTAGCTGTACTTGCATGACCTCCAATAAATGTTGTATGCATGTATGCTTCATCTTGACAAAAGGAATGTATCTTTCAGGAAAACTCATGTGTACTTTAGCTTATATTCCCTCACACAAAGAGTGGAATATCATGCATCCACTTAGCACTCAATATGTTTAAATTTATTAATTTTATAACACTTCCTTCTAAAAGTGTTTAGATTTATTTAAATATTTTAATCCACTTTATTTTTAGAGTACATTTGAGATCACAGAAAATTTGACTAGAAAGTACAAAATATTCTCATCTGCCTTCTTTTGCCTCTGCTGTGCTTACGACCACCCACTCCAAAATCTTCGGCAACTGGTTATACTTTTGTACCCACATAAATGCCATCTTTCGTCTAGAGTCTATAGATTGCATGAAGGTTCAGAGTCATGCATTTGCATGAATAAAACTGGTTTTTATCCTGTCATACAGAAATGTTTCAATGCCTGCAGTCCTTTTGTAGGCCACCTACCCAGCCTCTGTACCCACGGTTCCTGGTAGACATGGGTTATTTTATTGTTTCCATATATTCACATTTTCCATAGTTTTTAATTATTATACATTTATTTCTGGAATCACACACAGTGGCTTGTTTCACCTGGCATTATGCACTGAGTTATAAATACTGTTACATGACTTGAGAATTTTTTTTTCTAGCTCTAAGGAAAACTTCACTCCTGGATATTCCAGAGACTATTTGCTCACTAAGTAAAATTACTTTTGTTATCTCCAAAATGTTGATGAGTTGAAATGAATCTACCATAAATATCCATATGAACTCTTTCTATTTTATAGGGTCAATATTAAGAATTGTACTTCCTACCAAGTGTGGCAAACATATGTTTAATTTGGTAAGAACTAACAGACTTTGAAAGGGCAGTACCATTCTAAACTCCAACCAACAGTGAATTAAAGGTGCTATTTTTCCATAGTCTTTCTGGCCTACTGTATTGCAGGTGTTCAGTGTTAGCCATTCATTAAAAGGTTCATAATTGTGATTCTGGAATTTAACTTGAGTTTTCTAATGACACACAATAAGGGACAGTATTGTATACACTAATATGGCTTACGTAAATTTCCTTTAACAAAAAGTTTTAAAGTTTAGGCTCATTTGTAAATTAGGTTATCTTCTTATTGTTAACTTTAAATTTTTATTGTGTATATACAAGGAGAGTTGTTAGTTATTTTGTAATTTGTTTTGACTAACTCACGAAAGCAACTTAAGGATAGAGGAATATTTTGGCTCACAGTTTGAAGGTATCTTGCATCTTGTTAATGGTACTTATATAACCTCTGTTTGTTTGTTTGTTTTGTTTTTCTTTTTGTCCAAAATCTCAGTCATGGGATGGTATTGCCCAAATCCAGGATCACTCTTATTTCTTTAGTTAATCCCTCTGTAAATTTCTTCTCTAATGAAATCAAATTTGTTATTTTTAAATGAAATTGTGTGAGTCTCCCCTCCACTGTCTATATTTTTATCTCTATTCTAGTCTTATGAACTCACGCCAGAATGGCCTAGTAAGTACAACCTACTGTATCCTATGGCCTCTAAAACACAGCTCAAACCCGTTAATGTTCTTTTCACAAAAAACAGGATGTCCAAAAACCATTGTGAGGTTTATTACAGCATGTGATGATCCAATTTCTGTTACCAATATTCTGTTTTGATTGTTTTTCCTGTTGCTTCGCTAGACTTGAGACAAGAAACTTAATAGAAGAAAGACTCACTTTGACTGACGTTTGTGGATACAAATTTCATCACAGTGGGTGGGTATGGACAGATGTATGAGATAACTCATTACATATTCTGCAGTTAGAAAGCAGAGAGAGATGGTTACTTGTTCTGAGTTCATGTTTTCCCTTTTATTCAGTAAGAAATCCCAATTCATGGTACTGCACTTCCCACAATGTGATTTTTCCATCCTCAGAGCTAATCATACACTCAGTTATGTCTTATAAGTTATACCAAATCCGACCAAATATAAAATGATGACTAAATATCAAACAATTATCAGATGAGTCATTGGCAAATATTTTCTCTCAGTTCTCTGTTAACTTATTTTCTTAGAACTTAGCTTTTTTTTGAGAGAGAGAGAGAGAGAGAGAGAGAGTAGATTTTCAACTTTTGCCAAGTCCAGTTTATCAATGAACTGTTTCCTAAATCATTTCTTTTCTGTTGCATAGAAAAAATATCATCATCAGACTTAAAATAATCTAGAAATTCTCACATGTATTTCTTCTAGAATTTTTATAATTTTGTCTTTATACTATGTCTATGATCCTTTCTAGTTATTATTTAGCTCCCATGCTTTTAATATTTTAGTTGGATCTTCATATACATTTTAATCTTTCTATGTTAAAAAAATTAACTCTAAGCCAGTCAGTGGTGGTACACGCCTTTAATCCCAGCACTAAGGAGGCAGAGCCAAGCAGATCTCTATGCTTTCAAGGCTAGCCTGGTCTACAGAGCAAGATCCAGAACAGGCACCAAAACTACACAGGGAAACCCTGTCTGGAAAACAAAAAACAACAAAAAAAATTAACTCTAAACAGTATCTATCTATCTATCTATCTATCTATCTATCTATCTATCTATCTATCTATCATCTATCTATCTACCTATCTTTCTATCTATCTATATGGGAATGGAATAAGTTTATTGAAAGATCTAAAAGAAAAAATAGATATATATTTTTTAAGGATGCATCTGAAATATAGGATCTGTATTAGGTACTGCACTGATATCTTTAAGAACACAGACTATCACTTTTACAAATGTAAATAAAATTTTCTATGAAAGTGTAATTGCTTTTTCTTGGTAAGATATAGATGGTCCTGAATTCAGAATGAGGCAACACTGACTTTCTTGCTGCAATTAACTGTCTCTGATAATTCAGGCTAATTATATGCTTCCTTATGTATAAAATTATATTAATTAAATCTGAAGGAATCGTTAGATGTTTAGAGCAATAATGTAAACAAACCATATGAATGTAAGGTGTCATAGCCATCATGTATTTACTGAGAGTACACAAAAACAGCTAACAGATATTCCTGGTATCCACTTATATTTATTGAACAATCACTATTCTTGGTACATGCCTTTCAATGATGAAAAATTATTTTTTTATGAAAATTATTCTGACCCACACAAAGGATAAATACTATTTACATATAATTCAATTATAACTTACACATTTTTAATTTCCATGAAAAATTGCAGCATAAAGGACCACGAGAGCTCACACAAATAAGTTGATATATTGTTGGTGTACCTACCTTACAGAAGATTCATTAAAGGGAAGGTTGTCTAGAAACTCTTTTCTAATTACAGAATACATTATACTTTGAGGGTAATAGACGAACTGGATTACTTTTACTTATGTTCTGATTAAACAAAAAATTTCATTTCATTAAAATATTAGTGTATCTATAATTCATGAGTATTTATTAGGCTTTAACCAGTTTAAGACATTGCTTGGATCAGGTGGACAATTTCAAAACTTCTGTAGAGGAAGTCTTGCTGCACATGATGGATGATATATGGAATGTCTCCCATGGAAGAACCTTTAAGAGTCACAGCAGTGTAAAATAATGGGCATCAGGCTTTTTCTTTTTCTTTTCTTTCTCTTTTTTGAGAGATTTTAATAAAAATGGATTTGTGAAGAGAAACATGAATGTAGTGAATACTTGCTGAGGGGGAACACAGACAAATCTGACTCTGATGACAAAATAATATTAATCTGTGTATGTGGATATGTACTGTGGCAGATTAAATTGTTTTCATTACAAACATATGCATCTATAACTCCTCCTCGGCCTTTTCTCTACTTAGAATGATGATTCAGTGCATGAGTTGTCTCTATAAATCACTGATAACTAGTTAGGGAAAGTCATCCATGGAAATACACGAGACTCAACAGAGCGCTGGAGTATTTTGACAGCAATAAGCTGCAAAGAGGAAGAAACCAGTTCTTCCTGTAAAATGTAAGCAGGGTTTGTCTGGGTAGAGGTGAGCACAAGTGGGTATTCTGAAGAGGGTACCCTGAATGTTCATTAGAGACAAGTCTATCACTATGACCATAAATACTCTCAAAATAGGAACAACGCAGGACACATTTTCTCTTTGATGTTTCCACAGTTGTCAGAAAGTATGGTTCAGTTGGACTGCCCTACAAAAGCTTATAGTTATCATTCTGTAATGACTTGTATTTTTTTCAATTTATAAAGAAGATGATTATAATTTATATATAAATCAAGTAGATTTACTGAATGTGTAAATATTCTAATCATAGGTATGTATCACTTAGCATTACAAATATCATCCCCAAAATGAAGGGAAATCAGTCAATCTTCTTAGGTCAGGATATTAGAAATTGTTTCAGATTATAGCTGTAATTTGTTCTAACCAGAATAGCTTGTAGTACAGGAAGCTAAAACATTGCTGAAAACTATCATGTATGGATACTAGAAAATAATAGCACAGAATACAAATTCCAAAATTAGAGATATAATTTGAATACAAAAATTGTATTAAAAGCATTAAGGAAGATATATGATGTTCTGATGTCTGAAAAACCTACATCCTATTGCCTTCTGGTGACATACATCACACACACACACAAATCTAATGTATGTACCAGAACAAACTATGTGCTTCTGAATACATACAGAGATTGACAGAGCTCAAATGTCCCTATGAATATTAATAATTGTTTCTCAGTTAACATCAAGCTCCTATATTTTAGCCAGCTGATTCAGTGAAGGCTGAAGGGAACTTCTTGCCCAGTGGATCTCTCTGTGGATATATGGATGGATTTTTAGCTCTGAATTAACATAGTGAAGGTTGCCAAACCTGAAAAGGTTTTATCTGCTGGTATGAGTGACTGGCTCTAAGGCTTCTTTTCCTAAAATTAAAAAAAAAAAAACCCACTCATTTTATATCAATAAAAAACTGGATCTGAAATTAAAAAAAAAAAAAAACTACTCCAAATGTGCTCAACTACTAGAAAGTCTTACATCTCTCCATTAAGTAACAGTTCAGCCACACAAACTCAGGGAAGCACGTTTTCCAGTTTGAAATGTATGTATACTGTGGGCAATGAACAAGGCAGGAAGGAACTTTGAGACATAAAAGAGACCCTGGAGGCTCACGCCCAAAGAAGTTTTCAATCACACTTTAAAATTAAGTGTCTCAAATCAGGATTTAATTTACAGTTTAAGATTTAATAACACAGTCATTTCATGTTAATTGAACAGCAATGGATCATTTACCAACCTGTTTAATGAGGTGTAACAACTATTGCATATAAAACATACCGACATTATTATTACACTGCCATTAAACTTCAATAAATCTGTTTGAATAATTATTGGTATTTAAGTGCTATAAAATAGCTAACATAACTGGCTATACCTATTTATATTTAATAAAAGAGGAATTTTATTGTAGGAATGATTAAAATCCCAGGACCTTATTCCTATTTTTTGTTTAGTGAACAAATCCTTTTTATAAGAATTTAAAGTTTCAGCTCCACTGGAAAAATGGAAGGGCAAAATTCATCCCTTGGTAAAAGAAGCCGTTCTTGTCATTGGTTTTGCACTATCACCTTTCCTTAAGGGCAAAGCTCCTCTTTTAACGAATTAATATGACTAGAAGAGGAGCCTCTCTCCTATTCTTTTGACCAGAGAGAATCATAAATCCATACACCTCCTCTGCACTTCCCCATAGAGAACATGAGAGAATCTCTGCCTAAGAATGTGACTTATCCAATTTACACCAAAGAAGCATCCTTTATGTTGGGAAGACTTTTGCTACTAGCAAGGTGCAAGGTCCCTGCTGACAGAAATGGGCACACATGGGTACACTGTGTTTGGTGTATGTGTCACTAGCAGACCTTGTCATAGGGAACGTGTGAGTCTATGAAAGCTTACTCTGAGTAAAACAGTAGTTATGATGCTGATGCTGTACAGAAAAGAACAATCTTAAATGCATATGAGTAAGTGGAATGCAGGAGAAGTTTAACAATCCTATAGGCAGTAATCACGTATAGGATAATCTCCACTATCAGTGACCTGAGATATTAGCATTCACAATATCTCATTTTCAACAGCAATCTATTTTTACACTATTTCTCCTGTACTTTTTTCATATTATATTTGAGATTATAACATAATTACTAAATTCCTTCCTTCCCTTTCCTCCCTTCAAACACTCCCATATAGCCCTTTTGCCTCTCTTTCAAATGAATGGCTTCTTTTTTTATTGCTATTACATACATATATGTATAAGTATATGCATACATATTCCTATCTATAACCTGCTTAGTCCATGTAATATCACTTCTATGTATGTTTTCAGGGATGATTGCTTGACACTTGACAACCAATGGTGTGTTCTTTGGGAAAGAACAGCTCTCCTAATTCCAGCTTTCCTCAGTTTGTAGGAATGGTATCTTTTACATTTGAGTCCTGTGTGTTACAGGCATGGCATCGAGTGCCTGCAATGCCTGTACTACCATTTTGCAATTAAAGGAGGAGTAAGAGACTTTCTGGAAGCTCAAGAAGAGCTATCCTGTAGTATATATCCGTAAAGAAATAAACCTGTCTCAAACAAGATGTAATGTGAGGAACAACATCCAATATTGTTCTTCGACCATCACAGGTGTTATAATGTCTGAACCCACACTCATGTGTAGGATCATAAACATACTCATCAGACGCAAGTGCATATGAAAGATGCAACAAAACGTCTGTGTTCTTATTCGGTAGATAAAATGATCTCATCATTAAATGTCCTCTGACTTAACGAAAAAAAAAAAAGTTTACATTTGCTAGTGAAAAACATGAAGTCCCAGATAGCTTTTAAGCCAATACAAGTCTTGTCAAATATGACCTCCCACCCATATTCATTTTTTGTTATCAATGTATGAGTACAAATTCAGGTGACCCGAGAGTACTCTTCATGTTTATTCCCTCTGTCTAATCAGTTTTGCAAACAGGTCAACATAAGTATTACTCCACATTTGTCTATGAAAATTCCTTATCACAATATGCCCTTGTTATTTTGGACATTGTGTTATTTCATTTTTGCCTTCACTCAAAGGAAGGATTTCCCCCACGTCTCTAAAGAAGTCTCTCAGAACAGTGCCTAAAAGGCAGGCAATGTGTTTGTATTAAGATAGAAATGAGAACTGAAATAATAACTTTCAGGAGTTGCATAATAGAGATATCAAAGCAGTATTTTGTGACATGAATGAATGCCAAAGAAGAACACTCCAAGAGAATTATAAACATAGAAGTCATTATATAGGAGTTCCAAGGAAAAGATAGATCTTTTCCCATGCAGTATTCATATTTACTAATCATCAATATTCAAATACCCAATGATCATATGTCATCCAATATTCATGCTTTATTCATGACACCTATAGTAGGTATCAGCTTTAGGAGGGTGGATAGGAGCTGGAGAAACACACAGCAGAATTCTTGCCTAGCATGCCTAAGGTGCTAGTTTCAGTCATTAATACTGTAGCAAACTAATGAATGGATAAATAAAGAAATATGTAAATGAGATTCCATATATGAAATGCAGAAGGTTCTGAACAATTAAATATTCTAAGTTCTAGGAAAGTTGTTTGGAAACCTAGGTCATCCTACTCAAACATGTCAGCACTAGAAATTCTAAGACGATAGAAGGGATTAGAATGAAAGAAAAATTTTAGTTAGGGAGATGCCATCAAAACCATAGCAATGTCAGTAATGTTCTTATATACTCAAATACAAAGTATAAACACACACAGCCATTGGAGGGGACGAGAAAGAGGCAAAGGAGGAAAAAGTGTTGTAGATTTCTTCCATCTACAATAAATGTTCATATTTTCCTTTGAAGAAAACATCTTATGTATAATAACATACTTAACAGGATGAAATAATTTTCATTATGATTGTTGGATAAAATTTACTGGACTCTGATGTGTCTTCCCTCATTTCTCAGGACTAGTCTCCAGTGTTTCTAATCCAGTGGCTTAGGAAAGCCTCTATTAACAACAAAGATGGACACATGTGCATTTCTTTTAAGTGAAAGCATATCAAGATTCCTATCAAATGTGATGTGAACTGATGCTTCACAAAGGATGATGATGAAGACATTATATCAGAGAGGAGGTGGAGATATTGCTTTAAAGAGAACTCCTGAAAGCATTTAAATAACATTCATCCTGGTGCAGACGGTATTCACTTTGAAGATCCACTTTGCTCTAAGCATTTTTGAATGGCAGGTAACATTTACAAAGGGAAAGGCAAACAACAAAAGCTGGACTCAAAAAGATTTCTATTCCCAAGTTCAAGAAAAGCAAAGAGATGGATGAAGCTGCAGGGGGCGGAGGTAGCAGATGGGAGTTCAATTCCTGAGGAAAAATAACAATGAAAACTGATAAAAAAGGATGGTAGATCTGAGTGCCCACTAGCTATATGAAAAACTTCGTACAAGTTATGAAATCCTTCTGTGCTTCCTAACTAAAACTGAGAAGGCAGAATCTAATACAAGTTAAAGAAAAGAATTTTCTTTTGAGTAATTACAAGGGTTGAAGCTTTTTTTCCATGAACAGTGTGAAGTTATCAAGTTATCCTGTGTTCATGTGCCAGGTGGGTGGTAAATGAATATAGTTGTGTGTGTGACTTGGGGTTCAAACTAAAGGGAGACTATATCCCAGAGAGCAGAAGAACCAATATACAAATGCTAATTAGGATCTGACAAAGATGGTTGCACACCTGAACTGATCACTCAGTATTTCCAAAATCAACCATCAACATTCAGACAAGAAACAGAGTTTATCAGTAGGAAAGCTGGTTCTAACCAAGATTGGAACAATTTGTGAATAGTCAAAGAAAAATAAGCAAAGAGCAGTAACTAAATGAAGAATTAAGAATGTAAACAAAAAGTTATAAAAATGAATCAAGAATATTCAGAAATTTAATGATCTATTAACCATTAAAAGAAAACATAAACGTTTTGTTGTGATTTAATTGAGGGTGAGGGTGTCTCTGACTCTTTAGCCTCCTCGTGAGACATTTTCCTTCTGGCTTGTCCAGCCTCAATATGAAGGTTTATGCCTAATGATTTGCATCTTGTTATGCTCCACTCCGTTGACATCACTGGGATGCCTGCTCTTTTCTTGAAGGGGAATACAGGGACAGTGGATCTGGGGGACAGGGAGATGGGGGCCATGACTGGGAAGAGGGGAGACTGTGGTCTGGATGTATTGTATAAGAGGAGAATAAATTTAATTAATTAATTAAAAGCAACAATAAGAGACAATTATGGGGCTCATTTTTTCTGAAGGCATGGGAGTCCAATACAGTGATGCCAGTGTCTACTTTGTCATAGCTTAATTGAAAATACTACTTGACAAGAAAGGACAGGAGGTTGTTAGAGGGCAGGAACAAGTAAAAGATCAAGGAATCAAACTTCCCATCATGACAGAGCCACTTCTTTAATTACTAAGTCCTGAGATCACAGAATGAGGATTTATAGGACAGTGACCTGTATCCCTTTTAAAGATCTCACCTCTCCAAACACTCATAATAATTAAAAAATTAATTAGTTTTGGATGAATTATTCTAATCAACCAAGAAAATATTCCAGTTCAACTTGTGGCATATAATTTGTAGTAGATGCATATAGTTTTCATAACAGAGTCAAGTTAAAACAAATCTTGGATTGTTAAGTAAGAAGCTTTCTGTAATAAAAAATCTGCAAAAATCCTAACTAAAGAATTTATAAATATTATGAAACTTTCATAAAGTACAACTCTAATCAACAGTGAAATTTAATGAAGTAGAGCTGCATGAATCAGAATCTGAAATTATGAAACACTATGAAGTTAAAGCCAGTAGTTTGTAGAATGGTAACTATTAGAGTGTAGAAGTGCTTATGAAAATTTTAAAGAATCATGCCAGGCAATGTTGTTGATTGTAATTTTGTATCAAAGATTAAAGCATGGAGAAAAAAAGAACTATAATAAAGAAGGATAGCTATGATTCTTTGGAGTAAGCTTGAGATATGTTTAGGAAATGACTCAGAGGGCTGTAACTATATTTATAAGATTTTACTTTTTCCAGAAATGCAATAATACCATACACAAAACAAATATAGCATCTAAGGGCTATTATCCTGAGCAAATAACACATCACTGTTAGTGATCTTACTGTTCAAATTTTCTGTAATGTGAAATAATGTTTGATTAAGTCAATCAGAAAATGAATAAATAGATATTAAGGAATGGAATAAAGGGCACACTGGGTCTTTAGCATAAAGCTTCTTTGTGTTTTTGGAGAAAAGGTTAATAACTGCCTGCCTTTTACCCTCTCCCTTAGCTAGTTGGACCACAACTTCATCACAGTCCTCTGTCCCACAAATATCTGACTTTTCTTCTTTCCAAGTCTGAGCAAGTGATTGCATGTCCAACATGCCCTATAAAACTCTGAGAAATTGCTAAGCAGTGAGAGTGAGTGAGAGCAGGAGTGATGCTGTCTGACTTCGGGGTCCATTGTCCATTTCCTGTGGAAGTTTCCCCACCTGTATTATCCTCTTGGAGTCTTTGGAGCTTTTTTTTTTTTTTTTTTTCCTTTTACAACATTGAATAAAGTGCTTCATTATCTCATTATTATTTAAGCCTAGGTTTGTTTTCATTTTTGACTTTTTTTTAGCAATTGATCATAAAACGTGGCCCATATGCTTGAGTCTCCTTTTATTTACTTATGAAACTCATCATAAAAAAATAAATAAACTCATCATAGGTCAATTTTGTATAAGAAATTTTTATCATTATTTTAAAATGATTTTTATGTATTTTTTAAAATATGAAGTTTTTAAAATATTTTCTATCATCCTGCTGGCAAGCATGCAAATGTTAGTGAAAATTTTGAGTATATTTGGAGTTTATTTATGGGGAACATATCTTAATATATATATATAAACAATATATGTATAATTTGAATACATATAATAATTAATATAATATATTAAATATATAAAATATATCAACATGATATTATTGAAAACATAATATGTAATTATAATATATATTATATTTAATATAATATATTTTCCCCCCTATGGACTGTCTTTGGTAATTAATTTCATTAGAGTAAACAGTAGGAGTGAAATGTAAGTGTGTGCATCTTTGTTCAGACAATGTTTAAGCAGTCATGTTGCTGAGACTTTATGTACATAATTTCTGACATTGCTAGGGGACGAAATCCCATAGCAAATCTCTTATCCTCTGGTTCTTACAGTCTTTTTCTGCTCCCTCTCTGATGATGATCCTTCAGCCTTAGGTATGGGAGTTGTATTAGAGATGTATCCTTTGGGACTGGACTTCACCTTGATGCATTCTGACTGGTTGTGGTTTACTACCACATGCAACACCACCAATCAATGAAAAAATACTCCATGAATTTTGAAGAGAACAAGGAGTGTTTGGGTAAAGGAAAAGGAGGGAATTAAATAATTGTATTAAAAACTCAAAAACCCAAAGAAATAATTTAAAATTGTATATGTTCAAATGACACTAATATTTTTAAATATAAGGAATTTATTTTTGTCTGGTTTGTTCAGTAGACTTTTAAGGAAACAAAATTTTGTAACAACCTGCAAACTGATTCTTATGACAACTGAGATCATTGAGGTTGAGTATCATGACCCTGACTGGAAATGTGTTGGAACTGCCTGTTCGGCAGCCCCTTTCTTCCTCATAATTCATGGTTTGAAGTGTCTGATTTGGACTGTGCTTCAGAGTACTGAAAGTTAAGAACAGCTGGAAGTAAATGTCTGGGATTCTTCAGTGTCCCATCTATAAGCCAAACTAGTGCAATGCCTGTTCTTCAGCCCCAGCTGTTACACAGCTGCACAGTTAGCCTGCTTTACTCTTTTTGCTGCTGGGAATGCCAGGGTGTATCAGCATTTATTAATTACATAATCAATAAACTCTGTAAATGGTGAGCATAATTATCCCAGAAGGTCACTGAAATCAAAGGACAATGAGATCCCAGGGCAATGGGGTCTAGACTCGGATCTATTCATCTGAAAACGACTTGACAAGATGATATATATTTTTTTTGTCTCTGCCTTGAATTTCAAGTTAACATCCAATTGAAAAGATTGTGTTGGAAAAATGAATCTATAATAAAGGGATTTACATCTTTCTCCTTGGAGCTGTTCCTTTGCTGATGGTAGAACTGATGAATAGGATGTATGGACCTAAGGGAAAAAGCAATAATTTTAGTCTAAGTTCTCACAGTAGAACCTTAGTACCATGTGAATCAATGTCTTCTGGTTTTAAGCACTAAATAGTCAATCAAGTATTTTAGAAACTATATAACTTAGAAGACAGAGAAGGGTAAAAACCAAGAGTATAGCATATTCCCAGTTATGAAAAAGGGACTCTGTGTACTTACTTGTGTACTCTATCTGAATTTCTGTTTATGAAAAAATACAGTTTTCAAAGAACTGGATTGATCCTTGCGTATTGACAGATACAAGGATATATATGATAATGCTAGGTATATGTAGTTTCAAGTGTGCTTTTTGTAATTCTGAGAGTGCACAGAGAATTAACTTGTTTGGGCAGCAATTTTACTTTTTCTTTTTCCAACATTGTTTGGATTAAATTTTCCTTTGAACAATTTTTTGTAAAAATCAAATCCAACCTCAGCATGGGGGTAAATCACCAATATAGACACATTTTCAGCATACATTGCATGTGTGATCTGTAAGGATCTGAAATGACACTAGGGAATGGAGAGTATAATTGCCAACTTTTGCAATTGATACCTGGTAGAAAAAATTGAAATCTTTTTTCTCCAATGGAGTGTTACGAGATAAATCTGCCAAAGTCCAGGGCAGTAGTCATGTCCAGTAGTAGATGGGTCCACTAAAAGGCCAACTCACCTTTCTGGTTTTTGTTTGTTTATTTGTTTGTTTGTTTCTGTGTGTGTGTATAAAGATTGGTTTTGTTTTGGTATTTTGTCTTACTGACTTTCTTTATTCTTTGTTTGTTTTTATGATTTTTTTCTTGTTTTCTTTCCTTTCTTTTTTTTCATGAGAAAGAAAGAAACAAAATTTAGTGGGTAGGGAAATGGAAGAACTGGGAAGAATTGGAGGAATAAATAATATCATCAAATGTATAAAAAAATTTAAAGGAAATTTAAAAAGGATAATTTTAAAAGTAAAATACTCTAAGAAAGAAAAAGAAGTGGAATACATCTATAACAGTGATCAAAACATTTGAACACAGTTTTAAAGTTGGTGATGAGTAAATACTGGAATAGTTTCTCAAGATCCTAAAAAAAGATAAATATGAAATATAAAGGGAATTTTGGTGCATCTTGGTAAGAATTTTTTTTTGATTGGGCAAGTTTATAAAGCATTAAAGAACATGGCTGGACTGTGTCCCAAGTTCTTGTGGAAAGTAGAGTTTTAAAAAAAATAAAATTGATTGTATATCTGAGAAAATGATGTAGTTGGAATTTGTAAGCATGTGTTTGGGTCTCTCCCTTCTAATCTTAACACAACATAAAAGAAGAGAAATAAGTTTTTCAGGGATATTTCAGCAATCTCCAAATCTGTTACTGGCAATTTATTCTCTGGTCTTCATTTTTGGTTTTGGTTTTATTTGTCTTGATTATTATTATTGCCAGACAACTACAAAACAAAACAAACAAACAAAAAAACAACAAAATTCTCACTGACAAAATACCTTGTAAAAAGGAGTATTTGAATGAAACATTCTCAGAAAATAACCAATGTGCTTGGGGCTCAAGGAATTTACCAAATATATCAGGTAATGATGATCATTTTGACAAGGATAATAAAGAGAAAATAATCAAAGTTGAGCAGTCCACTATAGTGGACATTTATGGCTACTGAATGTCTAGGTTGTTGTGGAACTAGTGTGAAAGAGATAAGTGGGAAAAATCTGGTAATATTTTACCTACTTCCTAAAATCCAGCAAAAATTCTTGCATGAATAAGTGGTCCCTGGATTATTGGAAGCTTTGGATTATTTTCCAATATTCTGTAAAATTTCCATTTTATCCTACTTTTGCAAGGTTATTGATTTTTTTATGACTGCATAGTGGCTCTCAGTAACTCATTCCCTCAATTTTGTTCATTTCCTCTCCAACACTTGTTAATTTTCTGAACATAGATTTTTGTTTCTCTAAATGAGTTTTCTTAAGTATCCTATACTATATTCCATATTTCTCATGCTTTACTAAATTATAATTTTATTTCAACCAAATATGAGATAATATTATACATTATATTAGATTTTGTATATTTGTTTTAGACCTTACAATTACGCTGAATTTACTTACTAATTCTAAAAATATTTTTCTGTTGATAGGTTTTCATTGGTCAAATTTTAGCTATGAGATGCCTATTCTTTATTATTTATCTGGACTTTTTAAATAAATCCAGGTTATTTATATTTATATTATTTATATTATGTTGTTGGATGTTGTAGTGGGTAGCCATGTGGTTGAAAACTAGATAGTTGTAATTTCCTCAGTTATGATAAAAGATAAGTTAGATATTAAAACCTTAAACTCACAAATATAAGATAGATAGGACATCTTCTTTAATATTGTAACTGTAATTCTTGCTCAATAATTGTTTTGTTATATGTAATTTTACCATGTTAAAACCTTCCTTTTTAAAAAAAGAAAAAAAGGGGAAGTGCTGTGGATATCACTCTATATAAACAAAACACAGATGGCCAGTGACCAGACAGGAAGTATAGGTGGGACAAAGAGAGAGGAGAATTGGGGAAACAGGAAGAAGGGGGAGACACTGTAGCCACCGCCAGGAGAAGCAGCAAGTAAAGACTCTAGTAAGCCACCAGCCACGTGGCAAGGTATAGATTTATAAAAATGGGTTAATTTAAGATAAAAGAACAGTTAGCAAGAAGCCTGCCACGGCCATACAGTTTGTAAGTAATATAAGCGTCTGAGTGATTATTTTATAAGTGGATTGTAGGACTGCGGTTTTGGTGGAACCTGGGGAGAAGCCCTCCAGCAACAGGATGTTAAATTCCATCATCTTAAATATTGTTTTTCTTCAGTCTAGATATATGTTATTTCCAGCCAGTTTAATATCTTTAAGTCTTTTTCTTTCTTTAGAATAAAATGTAGTTTAGAACACACAAAGAAGCATTTGGTTAAAAAGGTGTAGCCATTCTAAAAACCCTACTGATAATATCCTGTAGATTCTGAGGTCTGTTAACCTTGACTGCTTAGAATAAAATATTCTAGTGTTAGCTCTGGAATTGGTTGCACCTGCTTCCCAATGTTTCTTCCCCCAGTGACAGGCAGGTCAGCATCATGACTGGACAGATCAATATTCAATCAAAACCTCAAGAATTTTCGAAGGCTGTGTATCTCTCTTTCTCCCTTGTCTTAACACACACACATACCCTATTTTTTTCATCTTTGCCTTTTCCACTTAGCTACTTTTTAAAGTCTTTCTTTAGATTCTTGCTCAGGATTTTGACAGAGAAAATAAAGTATGAATACTAAGCTGAGGGAATAAGATGATTTTTTTTCTCCTTGCTGTCCTAATCGCTTACCTCTTACTTCTCAATGTCTGAAAGCTATTCTTCATATACTTAACTCAGTTTAAATATTTCAGTGGATATTTGGCATTTATTATTATGGCCCAATAGAATAAGCTACTTAATTGTGCTTTTAACTATCTTTCCCTAAATGATGTGACATCAATTTACTTTATTGTCCCATTTAAAAACTTTCATTTATTAAAAAGATTAACATCAGTATTTACAAAGAAAGCTCATGATTCATTTTCACTATATCTATCTCTTATGTGCAAGAAGTTAGTTCTGTCTCTTTATAAGATCTATATACAGGAAAATAGAGCAGAAAGAAGGAAATACTAAATTTCTTCTTCTTCGTTTCTTCTTCTTCTTCTTTCTTCTTCTTCTTCTTGTTCTTCTTCTTCTTCTTCTTCTTCTCCTCCTCCTCCTCCTCCTCCTCCTCCTCCTCCTCCTCCTCCTCCTCCTCCCCCTCCTTCTCCTTTTGCCTTTTTTGAGACAGGGATTCTGTGTAGCTTTGGTGCCTAAGATGTGTCTCACTCTGTACACCAGGCTGGCCTCAAACTCACAGAGATTTACCTGTGGTGATATTTTATTTGTAAGTTAATAAATAAAGTTTGCCTGAAGATCAGAGGAATAGCAAGCCATTAAGACAAAAGTCAAGCAGTGGTAGCACATGCCCTTAATCTGATCACTTGGCAGGCAGGGTCCCTGTGTATTCAAGGTCATACTAGGGAACAGAGCCAAGCATGCTGACACATGCCTTTAATCCCAATACCAACCACAGAGACCTGGAGGTCTGTATAGACAGGCAGTGACAAGGAAGTGAAGTAGCTGGGCTAAGAGTCAATGAGAAGGCAGAACAACAAGACATTAAAGGCACAATTAGATAGGAAGTAGTCCCTTTTGGAAGCTATGGTGTGGTGAGTTAAGGTTAGCTATTGGCTCTTACTATTTCCCTGATCTCTAAGGCTTTCACCCCTATATTTGGCTCCATATTTTTTATTAATAAGACTGCTTAGAAATTCAGCTACATCTGCCTGGTTCTGCCTCCCAAGTGCTGGAATTAAAAGCATGTGCCACCACTGCCCGGCAATACTAAATTTCTTAAGAACCATGGCAATAGTGCTAAAGAGTTCAAGAACTAAATACAGAAGCCAGGCTGGATATTGAGGATAACAACAAAGAGAAAAGAAGGAGTAAATGAATTCTCACAGAAATTTCAAAGATTTTATAAGAGGATTAATAGGCATGTGGTGAACACTGGCTCTTTACATGTTATATAAATCCAATAACTAAAACTACTGAAGCATATCCTATTATAAAAAGTTTCAAGGGGCTGGAGAGCTGGATTGTTTGGTGAATTATTTGCGATGCAAGCATGAGGAACTCAAGGAAAACTCACCACTCAAGGAAAACCCTGGATTGGTAGATTATGTCTATTATTGTTGTTTTGTGAAAGAGGAGACAGGATGATTCCTGGAGTGCCTGAGCAGCTGACTTTGCTGAACCAGTGAGCTTTATGTTCAAAGTAGGACTCTGTATCAAGATGTAAGTTTTTTTTCGGGGGGGGGGTTGCAAGGGCAGAAGGTAGTTATAAGGGGACAGGGAGATAAGTAGTATCAGAATGCATGATATGAAATCTAAAAAGAATCAATAAAAGTAAAAAGAGGAGAAAAGAAAAAAAACAACAAAATGTAGTATGAGAGAAAAAGGCCCCCAATGTCCTCTGTATGCGTGCTTATACATGCACAAATATATACATAAGCATATCACACATACACACACAGAGAGAAACAAACACACAAATATCAGGATGGCATACAGCTCAAAAAATTCCCAGGAATAAAAGGAAAAAGTGCATGACATTTTTGTGGTTTTTCCCAGTCACCCCCACCCCCAATCTGAATATCTGTCTGCCAATATAAATTGGAGACTGGTGTCTTTATAAATATTTAAACGATATTTGTTTCCTAAGGCAGAATGGACAGTTTCTGTATCATTAAGAGAATTTCTGATTTTACAATTACATTGGAAAACGAAAGAGAACATTTTAGATGAGAAGCCAGTTTATGCCTTAATGCAATATCTGCTGCTGCTCTGCGGAGTCCATGGACATTTTCACTGTTGACTTATACTATTGCTGAGGTATTTGCATATACTTCTTTGGTTCTTCAGTCTATAATGAATTGCAACTCCAGATTTTCACCATGCTTTAATTACTTACTGGAAATGAGTCAAAACTATGAGTAACTGATTTTGTAATTTGGAGAAAACACAGTATTTTGGAAAGCTATTTTGTACAATCTGATAATTTTAGGTTCTTATATTTATGTTTCTTACAAAAGTACTCCATTTAATGCAGAAAAACAGTGAATTATATGGTTTCCATAAAATGAGTGATTAGCATTTTTTAGCTTAATATTCCACTTCTCCAGACCATGGTAAAAGACCTCACGTGGAAAGGAGTGTTTGAGTGCAGTGATGGGGAACTTTATAAAGTTATACATCTTCCAGTATCTTAGTTACGTTGTTCTTCCTAGGATTCAACCATCTGCACCCTTTAGATGTATAAATACATGTCTGTGTCCTTTTATTTCCTTTTCTAAGAATAACTACACTGATTATTTTCTTAGAAACTTCACGGGTGTTGTCTGGAATGTACTGTTTTCTTCAGTGACTGCTCCCAACTTCTAAATCATGTTCATATGAAGTGTGCTTGCTAACCAGCATGTGACTTCAAGGTCACAGAGTTCCTCTTCTATTAGATGTAGTTACAAAACCTTCAGGTCTCCTGAATTCCCAGCTCCCAGAAGTTTACAGAGGTTTAGTGAAATAATTTTGGCCACTCATTTCCTTTCATATTTTCCTGTGAACATCTTTTCTACAGAAGAATCAGAGATAAGGAACAGCTAAGAAACTTGAAGAAAATGGAGACGACACAATTATCCCAGGATCACCTTTCGACCTAGCAGGAAATTTTCTAGAAATCTGTGTTGAGTGAATAACAAGAGATATGAAGAATCTTTATTCTGATTAAGCACAGCTTTCATTCAAGGCAAATATTTTGCTGAGGGTATGCTCAGAGCAGAAGGGCCTTTTCTGCGGGTTAAAATCTAACTCCCTAATCATTTCCAGTGTGCATGTAGAATTGACAAGATGGGAGGTAACTTAATTAGCTACAACTGAACTATTTTGATTCTCCGAATCACATGAGGTATGACCTTTTAGTTTACAGCTTTCCACTGGCCTTTTCAACTGCTGAAGCTTACATATAATGTGATCTTTAGCAGCTTCAAAGGCAGGTACTCTCAGAGGAATGATAATAGAAGAAGCAAGTACTTCATCATTCATGGTAAGAACCCTGTTACAAATCACACAGTAATGACCTGGTATGAGAATCTAAATGATCAAAACCGGCATACCTTATAATATATGCAAATCACAGATAGGCTCTAAAATGTGATAAATAGCTGTCTTTGAAACAATGATAATTATTTTCTATCCCTAAAGAAAAAGCACCTAATTGTTAAATGGTGGATATACAATGCACTTTAACCCTGATCTGACTTACTTTGAATTCTATGTTGCAGAATCCTTGTGTATGTTTTAACCACAAACTCCAGATGAGGATGAATGAAAATAAACAGAGTTGAATCACTTCATATATTGTAATGTATTTCCTCTAAATTTGCCTATAATATCATTGATATTTTTCAACTAATGTCTGTACTTGAGGTATTAGTTAGATTATTGGACACATTTGGGTGGATAAAATTTCAACTTAATATTTTCTAAGTCTAATAGAAAGAGCCTATATATATTCCTACTTTAACATTTAGAAAAACAATAAATATTAAATATATAGTACTTCTACTTCACATCACAAGACATATATGAAAAAAAAACATAAGATAAAAGGTGTCTGGGGAATTTAACCTTAAAATGTGAAAAATGTGAAGAAAAAAAAAAAAAACACAGGCCTAGGAAGTTCGGTGGCTTGGCTGTGTTTGCCATGGTTTCATGGGATGACTAAATTTGATATCCATAGTCTATGTAAACAACAAGTTAGAGGTGGGGTTAAACAGATGTCTCAGACAGAGGTTAAGAGCACTTGTTGCTCATGTAGAAGGACCATGGTCAGCTACCAGCACCCACATGGTGGTTATAACAATCATCTGTAACTCCAGTTCTACCTGTCCAATGCTGCTTTTTGTGTGTGGCCATACAACATACACATATATGTAGGCAAAATGCCTATACGAATAAAATTGAAAAAAGAAATTTAAATAAAAAAATTGAGCACAATGATGTGTGCTTAAAATGCTAACATTTTGGGGAGGAAGAGATAGGATTCCCAGAGCTCACTAACCAATCAGACCAGCTTGATTAGTGAGTTCTAGGCATTACAGAGAAACCACTGTAACAGAAACAAGATGAGAGCATCTATGGTATGATACCCAAGATTGACCTCTGGTCTTCAGTGGATATTTATTTTCATGTACCTGCATACAAATGTATTACACATTCATGCACACAAAACAATGGAAATTGAAAATAAATGCAAAACTTAACATTCAAGTTTCTTGATGTGTATAAGAAATGAATTACTTTACTTTAAAAATAAAGTAGTAACAATACAAAACAGATCTGTATGATCTGTGCTACACAGCTACCTGGGCACTTGGACTGAAGTTCATTTACAGTAAAATGAAACTGTTTTCAACTGAAATGTGCATTAAAACTGGACTCATCTTACCTAATTGGGTTTCAAAATTGCCTGAGTCATTAAAACAAATATTTTGAATCCTTAGAAACCTAAAATATACTTATCTACCCAGTACCTTTGCTTGTATTTTGCCAAAGAAAATTAAAAAAAAATACTCAGCTTTCTATTTTTTTATTTATTTAATTAAAATCACTATAGTACTGTTTTGTAAAATGTTTAAATTTCAAGAAGCCTTTCTAAAAATTCTATAAATCACCATCTTTCTTACAGTTTATTTGTCTAGTACATTTATACCAGTGACATGTGAACTTGAACTTAAAAAGTTTCCATTTGGTGGGAAAATTCAACAAAAATATAAATCCAGTACCTTTTACAATTGAATAAGCATTTCTGCAGTATTGAAAACAGCCGTATTGGTGAAAAGGGGAATGCAGGGATTCCTACTCAATCTTCAAGCATAATGGGTTTACCATTAACATTGCTCATAGTTATTAAAGGCAATGAACTACCATACACATGTCACATTCAAAATTAATACAATGCAGAAAAAAACAGGAATCTTTCCAAACAAGGATGGTTGTCACTCCCTGCGAGCACTCTTATCCTGGTTACAGTGATGATATGTATTCTGAACACTTGCCTATTTACAAATAGTGTTGGCTGAGAATGTAGATTACTGTGGTAAAGAGCCTGCTTAACACATGAAAGTTCTTGAGCTTAATCCCCAATATAAATGGATTTTGTGTGTATGTTTTTGTAGCCAGGTTGCTTGCTCTAATCCTAAAGGTGAAATTATATTAAGATGGAAAATTCAACTGTATAAAATAAAACAGCTAAAAGGTGTTAAGAAGTTTTGGCAACTTGGAGAAGATTAGAAGCTTCAAGGACTCCGCAGACTTCCTGAGTAATTATACCGAATAGTTTGTACACAATTACACAGGGAGCAGGTGTGTGCACACTCCTATTCCTGGAGGTTCTAGTAAAAGAACTCCAGAGGTTCTAGTAATGTTTAACTTTCCCGGGTGATCTAGGCCATGCCACTTCATCTTTATTTAGTCTTTTCATGTGTGTCTACATTGTTCTCATTGCAAACTGGTTTTATAACCACCAAAATGGAGAAGGAGTGGCTCTCGGGGAGAGGTCAGAGGGGGAGAGAGGAGTGAGGGGAAATGGCAATGGTGATGTAATATATAAGAAAAGAATGAAAAACAACAAAAAATGCTTGGACAACATGGCTAATTCCAAATATATGACAAAAGTAAGCTCATGGCCTTAATGAATTGCCTCTTTAATTTTCTCTTAAATTTCTGTCCTAAAATAACTTGAGGCAGGATCTCAAGTAGTTCAAACTTGTGTCTAACTTCTTGCCAATTATAAGTAAAGAATGACCTTCAATGTCTAATCTGCCATCCTCTACCTCCTTAGTGCATAGATGACAGCCAATCACCACTATAGTATTTTATACCATGCTGAGCATCAAACTTGGGGAATCTGTACAGTGAGCAGTATTCCACCAACTGAATGACACCCTGATTCTATAAAATAGCCTGTTATTACACCTAATAAGCCTAAATATATGTTTGAGAGGTTAGCATAATCTCAACTGTAAAATTATTTTTTCCTGATTTGTTATGGTTCACAAACTTTCTACAGAAAGCACCAACGAAGAATACTAAGTCCACTTCAGAAGCAGATAGAAGCTGGAAAATAGATTTTATCCCTCTATTTCCATGTCAATAAGAACATGTGTATTGTTCTTTTGAAATGCTGGTATATTTTTCCCCAGTCTGGATTTACTTATAGGAACACCCTTTTTCAAAGCTAATAACAAGGTCACGTGTCACTGAAATCAATTGTGTGGAATTATCTTTTCTACTTCAAAAGCAGTTAGTCCAGGCTTTTGTCTTCAACCAAAAAATCTACTTTTTGAAATGACAGCAGGGTTTTAGACTATGGTGCCCCCATTAAACCACCATAGTTTTTTTGAAATGACCTCTGTCCTTCAGCAACAGAGCCAAGAGTAAGAAATCACAGCTAAGCTCCACAGTGAAACACACTTTTTTATTCTGTTTTCAAAGAGAGATTCAATTGTTTGTTCTTCTAAAATTTTTCAAATCTATTTTGAATTGTCTATAGCCTCTTTTAAGTAGTCCTGAGTCTGGCAACAGATAGGTTTCCTGGTTGTTTTGTTTCATTTTGTTTTCTCCATTGAACCATATTGTACACCACTGGAGTTCCCAGAGTTCAAGCAGGAAATTTTGAGTTAAAAGTAAAATAATTACATAATTATTCTATTACCCATTCCATTGCCTTTAATATTACAGGTCAAAGTTTGAGATATAAAAAAATATTTATGTGTCTTGGTTTATAAGTGAATTTTAATTCTTTGCATGAAATCTCAAGAAAGTACTTAGCTTATACTTCATAAACATATTTCACAAAGAAATAATAATGATTCCCTTGAGAGCTTGTATAGTACAATATCCATTCTCCAAACCCCAGATTTCTGCCTGTACTGAAAAATGCACATGGCATTTCCAAGGATGCTGTTCTACACTTTCATTAATGACAGATTCGCTAATGAAGACAAATGTGGTAAAGAGAAAGTAGCAAACCTTTTAGATGTCTTATTTTCTTTTCATCAAAACCTGCCACATGTGGTGATATATTGATAAAGAAAGCAAATTCCACACACATATCCTCACAGACATCCATACAAGTGTCAGCATTATTCTCATTGCTATGTCTGTAGCAATAAAATCAATGACACTAAGCATGAAAATATTAATAGCACTCACAATCATATCATAGTAATTTCACTTTATAGCCTTGAAAATTAGCTTTTGATTAAACCTGATGAACATCAATATAACTATATGTTTGAAGGGATAACACATAGCTAGTCAAGGATATGGCTCAGGAGAGAGACAAAGAGAAAGGAGCTGACTGAAACAGCTTTCATGTAAATGATGCTCTGGGTAGCATATTAGGTGGCTCTCATGTCTGCAAAGAGTAAAGTGAAACTGACAATAAATTACCTGTGGGTTTTAATGTGGTGATGTATTGTGTACCCTAACAAATTTTCCCTGAAGATCAGAGGACAGAATGAGCCACTAGATTAGACATAGAGGTCAGGCAGTGGTGGCACACACCTTTCATCCCAGCACTTGAGATTTCATGCCTTTGCTTGGGAAGCACGTGTGCATTTAATCCCAGGAAGTAATATGGGGGGGGGGGCAGAGAGATACAAGATATAAGTATATAAGGTGTGAGGAGACAGGAACTAAAGGCTCTTTGGGGCTGGGTTCTTTCAGGTAAGGAATTGGAGGCTTTCAGTTTGATGATTCATGGGAAACAAGATCAGCTGAGGAGTTGGCGAGGTGAGGTTGGCTGTAGCTTGCTCTGCTTCTCTGATCTTTCAGCTTTCACCCCAGTATCTGGCTCTGGGTGTTTTTTTTTATTATTATTATAAGACCTGTAGAAATTTGTGTTACACTTTGATGATCCATGAATAATGAGAAATACTTTCATTACTCTAGGTACTATAGATATAGCAGAGAGAGAGAGAGAGAGAGAGAGAGAGAGAGAGAGAGAGAGAGAGAGAGGTGTTAGAGACCATGAATATATCTGTCTATCTGTCTGTCTGTCTGTCTCTTCCTCTCTCTCACACATACACACACAAATCTAATTTTAAGAAAAATACTATTTTGAGCTATGTAATATATTTTATCACCTTAAAACACTTAGTTGAAGCAAAATAATAATGTCCTGAAATAACAACACCAATAATAATTATATCTATGATGGTCATGACAATCAGTCTTATTTAATAGAAAAATAGAACATATAATACCTGTTCTAGGAACTATTCCAGCACTTTACATATTATAATTCATTTTATAATAATGAAAGCCATGTATTAGGGATTAACAACCTTTAGAAAAATTAACATGAAGTATAAATGCTATCGTTATGAGGGTTAACCATGTTCTAGGCTCTGTTAGGCCTTTTAAAACTGTGTTGTTTCTTCAATCCCTGAAGCAGTCTTGCTTAGTAGCTAATTCATTTTCCATTTAACGAATGCAGAAAGTGCTGATCTCAAGGCCCAAATAAATTAAGTAATATGTGCAGTTGCAAATTCTAGACATAACAAAGAGCATGTTATGGCTCTATTATGTGATGCCCCTCAAATCTTGCATGTTTGAACACTGGCTCTAAACTCGCAGTGCCAATTAGATTGAAATTCCCTGAAACCATGCACCAAAAATAAATATTCCTCTCCTTTGTTGTTTCTGTTATGTGTTTTGACACAGAGTGGAAAAAAAGTTGTAACTAACACAGAAATATTTTCACAAATTGATTTGATTCCATAGATTTCTTAACCATTATAAATATGATTTCATAAACATCTTTCTTTAGAGTAATTATAGTGATCCAAAGCTGGCCAGCTTAAAAATAATTTGGTGATAAAAAAATTGTAATTATATTTTTCAAAATTATAATTGTGTGTGAATGGGTGTTTTGCCTGCCCCAAGTGTGTACCTAGTGTCCACAAAGAGCAGGGGGAGGAATCTGATTCCCTGGAACTGGAACTAGAAAATGTTGTGAGTAGCCATGTGGGTGCTGGGGATCAAATCCCAGTCTTCTGGAAGACCAGCTAGTGGTCTTAATGGTTGAGACATCTCCCTAGCTTGTAGCATAAATCTTAAGAGTCTTATTAATAAAATCAAACCTGAGGCCATTTATTGGGGTGAATACTGGAAGATCAGAGAGACAGAACAAGCCACAACTAACCTCACCTGGCCAACTTCTCAGCTGATCTTGTTGCCTCAGACTGGAAGCCTCTGTGTTCTCATATCCGAATGGCTCTCAGCTGAACTGTGCTGCTAGAAGCCTGAAAGCTTAACCAGACAAATGCTTAACCAGACAAATGCTTCTAGTTTCTGGTCTCCATGACTTATATATCTTTCTTTTCTACTGTCATTCCTTGGGATTAAAGGCTCACTTTCTGGGATTAAAGGGGTGTGTCACATGCCTGGTTGTATCCTTGAACAGATGGATTTCTGCCTCTGGAATGATAGGATTAAAGGTGTGAGTGCCACCATTTTCTAGCCTTTGTATCTAGTGGCTGTTCTGTCTCTGACCCCAGATAAGTTTATTAGGGTGCACAATAGTTGGGGAACACAATACTACCACACTAGCTCAATATTTTAGAACCATTAATCACAATTCAAGCCTCTCCTCATGTCCAGGAACCCATTTCCTTTTCTAAAATATGTTGTACAGATGGTCCATAGCTCTCAGTTGATTGTATAACCTGCATGATAGCATGAATCATGTGAAACTGCTCATTCATAACCATTTCAGACTCATAAAACAACAATTTCATGATTTAACCCAATATGTGGTCACTATCAGATATTTTGAACAGTGGTTTTCTAACCTACTAGAATATTAGTAGATGACTAATTGACAGTGAGTAAGCTTCTTAGCTGCTAATGTATTAATAATACACTCTTTTATTGTGTTAGAATTTAGATCGTCTTGGCAGTATCATATGATTCATGAGTTTCAAGCCAAACCCTGCCTGTTCATTTACCATTTCTTATATGAATATTTCAAAATTTCTAAATGCCACAGGTCTTCTGCCTATGTGTTGCCAGATTCTGTGCATTCAGTATTCTTGTTTTAATTCAGATATAGGAAGGGAGTCCCATGTGTAAACAAGCAGGCAAAATAGCTCAGCTACCTGGTGCTATATCACCCAACAGTTTCTGCTGCGCACTCCATGAGGAAGCTCTCATGTGCAGCCACTCACGCTGTTGTTCTTGCTGTTTATGCAGATGTTGTCCCCAGTCTATCCGTCTTCCCTGCGGAGTTCAGCTGCATGACACTCAAATTGAAATTTTGCAATCTTCTTCAAAAAGGGGGCCTCTTTCTTAGCTTTTTCGAGTAGAGGCACTGGCTACAACCGTAAGACATAAGCATGGGGGAAAAAGGTGGATCTTCTCGGTATTACTGTTGAGGCTGAATCACTCTTCTTAAAAAAGTACTGCTTACCAAGGAGTTGCAATTGTTATTAGCAGAAGTTGGGTCCAGTTTGAAATTTCTTCTACCAGAACTATTACCATGGGAATAATTCAGAGGAACCAACAGTGACAGTGTCTTCCTCCTTCAGTAAATCAGGAATCTGGAAGCATTCCCTCCATATCTACACGTCTCAGTGTTTCAAGGAAGGTGTCCTTGCTATTCTCTGTGCTCTTCAGGGCATTCTCATTTGTTTTCAATATTCACTAAACCAGTTTGTTTTTTGGGTATTAATGTGCAGAAATAACATGCTTTATATATCTCATGTGAGATGCATTTTCAGCGTTTGGATATAAGTGGATAACAAGCTGGTTTTAGTGTGGCGTTGGTTGTTCAAATCCTGACAGGGGAGCTGAGGAAGATATCTTGGAGTGGCACATACATTTAATAGATACCCATATAGTTGTAAATAAAAGTGTGATAAACCTGATACTTATTTTTAATTTTTGAATCATGATTTTAAAGAAAAGTAATGAAAAATCAATTTAATGAAACTTATTATATATATGAATGCTCTTAAAGTAAGAGAACATGGAGAAATCATGCCGGTACTCATCTGAAATATTCCATTTTTTTGTCTGACTAGGATGGTGCTTGAGGGGCCATGCATGCTATCAGAGAAGAAAAGTAAACATCAGTGTCATCCATCTGTGAAACCCAAGAACTATTGAATGACTGTCCTAGCAAAACATGTCCACAGGTGTTATAGGGGAATAAATATCATGGGAACACCAACAACTCTTTGATTGGGTTTATATTCCACTTCACAAGATTAAAACCATACCTAGTACCATTATCAGCCCATGAATCCATGACTAGAGAGGTCAAAGGTCCTAGGGGAGAAGCTATGACAATTGTTCTACTAAATGGATATAGTATGAGCTGACTTCTAATAACTTATGTTTACATTTCTAGACTGGTATGTTTCTCAGCCAATGTCGGAGAAGCTTCTAGTTGAAGTAAATGATGATTGATATGGATACCCACACCTGGTAAATGTGAAGAGAATAAAGAGACTGTGGGCTTCTCAGCCCTAAATGGGGCAACTATATTACATTCCATCTTTCCAAGGCTCTGAGATCTTTATGAAAGTGGGAGCAGAAAGAGTGTAGGAGCAGAGGTATATATAGATAACAAGGAAAGTGTCTTGTAGACACAATAGGGCAGTTGTACCTTTGTTTTCATGGTAGTTAAGATAACATTCACAGACAATGTTTAAGATTTCTGTGTTTTAAAGTGTAAGACTTTGTCTGAGCTAGTGTTTTGTTGTTTCTTTTTGTTATTTGTATTATGTTTACCAGAACGCATGGGGAAGCTCTTTTCTTCCCACTCTGGGTAGTGTTTTGAGAGACAGAAACAGTCTAATTCTCCAAGGTCCAGGACCTGCCTCAACTGAATGTACCAGGCTTTGCTCACTCCCCATGGGAGACATTACCTCTTCGAAGGAGGGGATAGTGGGTAGGATGCGGGGAGCGGGGAGCCGGGAGGCTGTGAGGGAGAGGGAGATGATGGATGAGATGGGGATCTATGGTTGGTATCTAAAATAAACAAAAAAAAACTTAATAAAGAAAAAAAATCGACTTTCTCCTTAGTTCCTTTGTATTGAATAGGGGGTGTCAAGGGAATCGTAAGGAGGTCTAGTGCATCATATGTATGTACCATGTCATTAAAACTGTCATTGCTATTATTTCTTTTTTTGTTTGTTTGTTTGTTTGGTTTATTTATTTATTTATTTATTTATTTATTTATTTATTTATTTATTTATTTATTTATTTATTTATTTATTTATTTTTCAAGACAGGGTTTCTCTGTGTAGCTTTGCGCCTTTCCTGAAGCTCACTTGGTAGCCCAGGCTGGGCTCGAACTCACAGAGATCCGCCTGCCTCTGCCTCCTGAGTGCTGGGATTAAAGGCGTGCGCCACCATGCCCGGCACTATTATTTCTTTATCTATGGCTTTTTGTGGGTATCAGCATCTATCTGCATGTTAGAGGTCATATACAGGATTGGGCTCTCTCCTTCTATCATGTGGATCCTGGGGTTGAACTCAGACCTTTATCAGCTTAGCATCCTTGTCCCACCGCACCTTGTTGGTCCCCAAAGATTAGTACCTTTTATTCTGCTACTTACCTTTATAATCCACGAAAGAAGCCCTTTGTGAGTTGTTTCTTCAAATCATAAAGTTTTTCTGGATTCATGTGAAAGTTTATTATTTCCCTTGTGGATATATGTCAAATGAAACCTGATTTGGCAAGAAATAAAAATAAAAAAGAGTCACACCTACATAATGTAAAGGTACCAGTTCTTCATTTTCAGATCTCTTGCCTCTTGTCCTGGGCTCTCCAGTTACATATGAACAATTAGTCCTGAAAGATGTTTTTTCTTCTACCTCCATTTCCTGGTGCATGCTTCTGCATCTTCCTGGAAATCCCTGCTACTTCATATCATCTTTCCATCAAAGAACCACTGCCCGATTGGTGGGAAACTGACATAATATTCACTTTCCAGTAAACACTTAGGATTCCTTTGGGTTTCTCTATGGAGTTGTTAGCATAACACTCTGAATTTTCATGTCTTATACATGCTTTGTCAGCCTATTATAAATGAGGATTTAAGTTTTTTTCAGAGTCACAAAAGAACAGCTGTATCTATGTGAATAATGGAAACAGAACTCACCAACACAACCAAGAGATAAATTAATATTTAATATTTTAGTCACGTGTTGCCTTTTATCATATCTTCCTTTTTAAAAGAACCCACTGTATTAATTCTTTTTCACTTCTAATTTTTTAAATGTACAATTCTAACTATTATAACTTTTATTTTCCTTGAAAATGACATCTGTCAAACACATACATGTATATTATATTAATGAATATGTATAAATAGTCTGAAACATTTTGTTTAACATTTTTGAGATTGACATATACTTGTGCACATCTAAAATCTTACTCCTTACACAAATGAATTTGTTTCTATTGTGTAAATATCTTATTATTTTTTGAGACAATCTCCTGTTAATGGGCATCTAAGTTTGTTTCTAGTTATATAATACTGCTATCAACAAGGTTCATTAAATGTCCAGGTGGGTGTATTCAAGATAATTCTGTATGTAGGATATATGTCTAAGTCACAAATCTGAGAGTTCAGAATAAGCAAGTATTTCAATTTTCAAAGTAATGTTTAAATAAATATAGAATACTTTTTTTTATTAATTGATATCATCAGCCCTCTGGACTCAGGTTGAACAGCTCACAAATGCCTATAACTCCAGCTCCAGGTCATTCAACACCTCTGGAATCCATGGAACTTTCACTTATGTATGCACACATGTACACATATACATATGTATACAAGCAATTGAAAATAATAAAAAATAAATATATGAATGATTTTCTTCAATGACTTTTCTAAATAAGTAGGAAATTTTGACAAGCAAGTTTTCTTAGACCTGGGGAGAACAAGAACTGGGTTCCTAGTGCTTGTCTAGCTTTTGTAAGATACCATTCTCTTGCAATTTGCCTGCTTTCTTCATCTTCTACTCCTTTCTTTAAGAGGCAATTAGTCCATTTAATTATTTATTTACATTATCACTTTCTTCTGGCTTGTTTTTTGTATGATAAATGTCTTCCTTGTGTACAAGTAGATTCTCTAAGACAAGTAATCCAATTTTACAAAAAAAGAAAATCTTTTTAATTTTTATTTTAAAGAGATATTCTTCAAAATAATCTATTTTCTTCCTAGTAATCTTAATATTTAATTAATACTCTGTGGACACATGGATTACAGTCATTCTCAGAATGTCTGAAAGGATTCATTTACTACCTTGCAAAACAAAGACAACAAAATCAAGCAAATACCCACAGTATTACTTTCAAATGAATGAGTAAGTCATACTTGACATTAAGAGTAGGACAATGATTTAAAATGCACACTAATAAACAAGAAACCTTGTCATTTAGACCTCCATTTTCAAAACTAACTTTTCCCAATATTTAAGAATCCTATATTTGGTATTCATTTCTGTACTGTTACCACCGGTCTGTTTGTTTGTTTTTCTGATAAAGAAGTCAATTAAAAATACTCACTTAAAGGAACTAAGCATTTTTATTTTCTTTAGTACCTGTCTCAATTTTTTTCTTATTGCATTTATTAGGTATTGTCTGTTTCACAGAGACATTGTGTATCAATGAAACCTTTCAAAACTTACAGCAACAGGTGACACACTCTCAGGAAAAATACAAGTAAGTTTTTGTTATGAGGAGATAATATTTAACAATGGCAAAGAAAGTTTATATAATTACAATAGGGAGTTTCTAAGATAAATCTGGTCAATTTGGTCACTTCACTTGAGGAATGGACCTGATTTTTAGGAGTGAGAGCTGTTAGCCACATTGATTTTCTCATTGAAGACAGGAATCTAGAATACCTCATGGTAAGTAAAAGCTGGGTACTTAACATCAGACATAACTCAATCATATTTCCAAATACAGTGCCTTTTGTATGATCATATTTGTGCAACTAGTATTTATGGTGAATTGTCCCCAAATGCATTAAACAAAAACTTCTATCAGGAGCATGTATGTTATTGAATTTGCTGACTCTGTCTGATTCACAGAGACACCACTGTGTATCAGTGAAACATTTCAAAACTTATCACCATCAGGTGACTCACTCTCAGGTAAAATATGGGCCAAGTTTTTAATTACTGTTTTCTAAGATGCCTAAGATGAAGGTTTATATTTCCAATATTGTAAAGATTCTCATATATTTTTTGTATTCTTTTTAGCTATCTTTGAGTATTCTTCTATATAAATTGCTCAGACCATGTATATGCTGTCTTTATAATGTGTGTGTGTGGTCTTAAAGTAAAAATACATTGCTGGATGATGGTGGTGCACGCCTTTAATCCCAGCACTCAGGAGGCAGAGGCAGGCGGATCTCTGTGAATTTGAGGCCAGCATGGGCTACCAAGTGAGTCCCAGGAAAGGCGCAAAGCTACACAGAGAAACCCTGTCTCGAATAATCAAAAAAAAAAAAAAAAAAAAAATACATCAACTTGTTTCTTGTTTCCTTTGATTTACTCCACATCTCATTTTTATGCTTATAACCTCAGTTGTCTAGCCATTGTGATATTTAAAATACAATTACAGCAATAAGTTGTGCAGTTGCTCTTCTTACTAGAATGTTTTCCCGGCCATTGGATATGGTAACATTTTGTTTGTGATCTAACAAATAAATCTTGCCTGAAGATCAGAGGGTGGAGCTAGCCAGTAGTTAACCATAGAGGTCTGGAGGTCTGTACAGAGACAGGAAGTGATATGGCTGTGCTGAGAGAGGAATATAATATGGGCAAAGACATGAATTTGGTCCCTTTTGGTAGGAGGATTTGGAGAGGTAAGAGGTGACTTTGGCTGCTCCTTTACCTCTCCAGTCTTTTAACCTTTACCTGGCTATCTGACTCCAGGCTTTTATTATTAAGACCAATTAGAATTCTCATCACAGTTGGATATTGAGAGAAACAAATTGTATTATTTAATTGTAATGCATAAATTTAGCAGTACTTTGATCTCCAGAAGTTTGAACTTTTCCTGCATGGCAATAGGCTACAATCAATATAACATATACTGTGTCTTTCTGAGACTCTAAGTTACTGTGATGAAAAAGAAACCATAAACCCAGCATTAACTCCATGTTACTAAGTTCCTGATTGAGCATGGCTACAACAGCACATCATTATATTACCTGCCATAGGTAACTAATATACTAATAATCAAACACAGTGATTTGAAAATTTTATAGAATGCCCACAGTACAAACTTTCTTCTTTTCTTTCTTTTTTTTTTTTTTTTTTTTTTTGGTTTTTCGAGACAGGGTTTCTCTGTGTAGCTTTGTGCCTTTCCTGGGACTCACTTGGTAGGCCAGGCTGGCCTCGAACTCACAGAGATCCACCTGGCTCTGCCTCCTGAGTGCTAGGATTAAAGGCGTGCGCCACCACCGCCCGGCTCTTAATCTACTTTTTAAAAGGGAAATTTTAAATAATATTCTATTCTATTCCTATTTTTTATTCTATTCCTATTTTTTTCTTTTACTACTATGCTTTCATAATTCTCAGGGACAAAATACATATATTTTAACAAAATCTCCTTACAAACTTTCAGTATTTCTCCTTCTTGGGTGTTGACCTCTATTTTTTGAGTCTAAAATTCTGTTTTGAGGATGATGTGCCATCTCTTTTAATTGACTACAGATCTTTGAACCAATGTTATATGAGACTGTATGGACAATCTAATTCCAACAGACACATTCATTTTATCCCAGAATAGCAGCAAGGATTTTAGAAAAACAAGGGAGTTTTATGACATAGGATAAATTTTGTATTATAGAATTAGTTTAGAGTTCTGATTAACATACCTTCCCCAAGGGTTTTTAAGTTGTATCAGATACATGGACAAGGGCCTTTACATTCCTCAGTGCATAGTACACTCTTTCTGTTAGCCACTGAAGCTAGCTTTGGAGAGCATCCCATTCTACCCTCCTGAATTTTATGACTATTTCTCCTTCAGAGTAATCTTTGATCATTTTAAACCACCAGGAAATTCTGACAGATCCACTTTGAACAGCCTTTTGAATCTTTTCATGTTTTTTTAATCAACAAAGTAGACAATGGAAGATAGACATTATCCTGCTTTTCACTTAAAAAAGGCATGTGTACCAGATTTGCAAAATGCATCTGTAATGAGAAGAAGATGGGAGGTGAGGCAAGAAAGACTCTAGGAGTCACACCAACCCACTTCAGTGGGCAAGGTTTCCTTAAAATGTTTCATCTGTCTCCTTTAAACTATGATTGTAAATTCTTGAGGGAAAGGAAAAACAGCTTTCTGATGCTTTGTGCTCTCTTTTTCTAGCAGATAAAGTGGTACGTAAATTTTAAACTTCAGGGAAATAATAAGTATTTTAATATAAATATGTTCTTTGAAATATTTGGACCCTACTTATATGAAAATCATCATTTCTCTGAATTTTGAATTCAACAGAATATTTTGTATATTGCCTTTTCTATCTCAAAAATATTTTACTGTAGGCACTTGAGGAACACTTTGCAAACTGAAAGCCTGACTCAGGCCACTAATAACTGATGTATACTGGAATTCTTTTTTTTTTTTCATTTTTCTTTATTAAGAAATTTTCTACTCACTCCATATACTATCCACAGATCCCTCCTCCTCCCTCCTCCCACCTCCCAATCCTCTTTCCCAAGCCACCCCACATCCCCACATCCCCCAAATTTTGGTCTCCCATGGGGAGTCAGCAAGACCCAGCACACTGAGGCTAGGCAGGTTCAAGCCCCTTCCCACTGCACCAAAGCTGTGCAAGGTGTCACACCACAGGCACGGGATTCCAGAAGCCTACCCATAGACCAGGGACAGCTCCTGATCTCCCTGCCTGGGTGCCTCTCAAACAGTTGGCGGCCAAACAACTGTCTTCTGTATCCAGAGGGCCAAGTCCAGTCCCATGGGGGCTCCACAGCCACCAGTCCACAGTTTATGGGCTTCCACTAGTGTGGCCAGTTGTCTCTGCATATCCTCCCATTATGATCTCGACGTCCCTTGCCTGCAGTATCTCTCTTCTCTCTCATCAGTTGGATTCCCGGAGCTCAGCCTGGTGCCTGACCGTGGATCTCTGTATCTGCCTCCATCTGGTAGACTGGAATTCTATCTCGGTTTTCTAATGTCTTTCACAGAGATCTTTGATCCACATAGACCTTTGTGTCTTGAGGGGCAGAGGTTCACTACACAAGCTTTAGAAAACTCTGTTAAGTTTTACATATCTGATCTACCACCTACTACTTTTTTTTCTAGTTTTAATTAATATTTCCTTTTTTTGTCTTTCTGTTTTTCAGTGTTCTCATCTATGAAATGATAATTAAAATAGAAGACATAAAGTGCTTAACTTTATTTGACATAAATAGGACTTGCATGCAAGCACTTATTCTCCCCTTTGTATTCAAAGACATCTGAAATCTAAGGAGTTCTCAGAATTATGTGCTAAAAATCATCTTAATAATTTCAGAAGGTCACAGAGTCTCTGAATCCCAAGATCTTTAAAGAAAGAATAAATCTACTGTAAGTTTTACATACATTTTAGAGCTCTTTGTATTCAGAAGAAACCTAAATGAGGCAGCCTCATAAACACAATAGTCTGCTCTTATACCAGAGAAGAGCTATAATTTCCTAACCTTGAATTCCCCAATAATTCTTTCTTATAAGGGGCTGAGGAGGTAAACTGTGCTGAGTTGATGGCATTTTTCTGACTGATGTGCTCTCAAGAGGCCTTCAAATTCACTTACAGCATTTTGCTAGTTGGGCACACATTTAATATTCTTGGCACTGTATTCAGTGATCTGTAGCTTTGAACTCCAAGAGTGGATTTTTCAGGAGTATTCCATCATGTGCTTTATACAGCAGAAAACACATTACAAATAGTGGCATTCTTCACAAAGTGGCCTTAGAGCTTAATTGCACAGCAGGACATAATTTTTTGACATGCATCATATTATATTATCTAAATACAGTTTGTCTTGTCAAATAATTATAATTCACTCTCTAAATTTGCCAAAATATCTGCATTATCCACCGTTTGTTTTGTACCTGCACAGAGATAAAACAGAGGATACAGAAAGATGTAGACATTATGTATTCACTTAAAAATACTACTAAGTACTCGGGTTACACTAAATTGTGCGAGGAGGTGCCAGAGAGGACTTATGGGTTAAGAGTCCATCCTGATCTTCTAGTAGACCTGAATTCAGACCCCAAAATTATCATTGGTAATTTTCAGTCACATATGACTGCTGTTCCACAAGCTCCAACTCCTCTCTTCTTTCCTCCAAAAGTACCCACATATACATGGTATTACACAGAGACAGATTATACACATAAATACAAATAAATTTATAAACATAAATGTATATATGAACCTAAATCCTGAAGATGTCTAGAGTCAGGCCCACATGCTGGGTGAGCTGCAAAAGTCACTTTTAACAGAGTCTGATGACTTGTCACCCAAAACTCATACTGAGAGAACGTACTCCATGGAGTTGTTCTGAGTTCTACATGAGTGTTATGACATGCTCACAGGTACATTCACACTCATACCCCTCCTACCCACACAACATAAAAGCACTGAACAATTCCAATTCAAGTTAACAACCTAATGTAAAGGGCAGAAACCTCACAAAGTCTAATCTCTAAATTAATAACTATAAGTAATTACCAACTAATGAGAGAGAGGGTTAATTCCCCTCATGAACACCTTGATTAGTTATCTAATACTAAGTTATCAGAAAGGACTAAAATAATATTCATAAAGCTAACATTAAATGGACCCATAAGTAATATGCATACACACATGTATGTATAAACAATATAGTTATAGAAAAAGATGCTGTGAATTTGTGAGGAAATGGGAGTTTGAAGGAAGGATTAGGAGTAATGAGTGACAGGGTAGAAATGATATAACTATACTTAAACTTAAAAAGATTAAGTAATTAAAACACGTACACACATTAAGTAACTAAAATCCATGCCACCTCATCCATATGGAACTCTTATTGTGGTAATATTCCATTAGCCATGACCCTCCCATATGAATATGCTCTGTAAAATGATCAACGTCCAATTCTCACTAACAGAGGAAAGGAACATGGCTTCTTTATTTAGATACTGGTTCTACTTAAGTATCATGGGAAAGATTTCAAGCTCATGTGAAATTATGAGATAATATTATCGAGCACAGTGAGATTCAGCAAATTTTCCAAGCAAACAGCCTAGTAAGTTGCAGAGCAGAGCTATGAGATAAACACACTAACTCTAGTATAAGTTTGCTGGTGCTGCTATAAGAAGCCAACATTTTATTTATATACGTAGTTTGAACTCAAAGTTTGTCACTTATCACTTGTTTTGCTTTGGGCTGTGTGTGTGTGTGTGTGTGTGTGTGTGTGTGTGTGTGTGTATGTATTGAGACTGGTTTTCATACAGCTCAACTTTGCCTTGACTACTGGTTGACTGAGGATGACTTTGATATCTTAATCCTCCTGACTACATTATGAGATTATAGGTACTCACTGCTATATTAAGTTTACCATTAGTTTATATATATATATATATATATATATATATATATATATATATATATATATATCTTTAAGAATGACACGTAAATAATTGAATCATGTTTGCCCTCAAACTGTTCCCACATTCACCAAACTCTTTTCTATCAGGCCAAGTTTGTGATCTCAATTTTTTGAACTCATTGATTTAGTCTAGTTTGTGCTGAATCATGGTCAAACTACGTGGGCACATACCTTAAAGAACACTGATTCTCCCTCTCCCAGCAGCTATCAATTCTCAACAGTCCCTATATCTCTACTCTTCGGGATGGCATTTTTGTCTGACTCTAGCTTTCTCAGATTTTGTGTATTTTGTCATTATCACTGTGGGTTCATTGTGCATATTTCCTGATGTGTATGAATATATCATTTGTTATCATAGTTATTACCTCCTCTGGATCTTACAATTCTTCTACCAACTCTTCCTCATGGATTCCTGACTCTCAGAGGAAGGGACTGTGATGTAGATTCATCTGTTAAGGCTGAGCACTCCACTGTTTTTTATTCACTGGACATTGACCAGCTGTGAGTTTCTGTGTTAATAATCATTTATTACAGAAAGAAGGTTCTTTGGTGACATCTAGGAGATGCATGAAAATATGGGTATAGCACTAAGTCCTCAATAGTTGCTTTAATACCATGTCCATTTAGCAAATTCTTTGTAATTTTGATGCAATATATTTTGATCACATTTACACTCCTTTCACATGTACCCTCTCCCATCTGCCTGCATAACTACCCAACTTAGAGTTTATCTTCTTTTGTTTTCTTCATCTGAGGTGAATTTATGTTGTCTTCTTATTGTGCAAGTGGAGTCTTGCTCTGGAGTGTGGCAGGTCTACCAAAAAGGTGACATCACTGAAGTAAACTGACTCTACCTCTACCAGCAGCTGTTAAATATCAATAGCTCCTGAGCTAGTAATGGGCTTTGTGATTCCTCCATATTTGGATTTTGTCTGGCTTAAGTTTTCACAGGTCTTGTGCATGCTGTCACTACTCATGTGACTTGACACATGCAGTTGAACTCTTGTGTCTGATAAACAGTTTCCTTTAATTTATCCACCACCTCATACTCTTAACACACACTCTAACTGCTCTTCTAGGAAGAACACTGAACCTTATGGAGAAGGGTATGATATGAACACTCCACAATCTTATTCTTCAAAAATTGACCAGTAGAATGCAGGACATTTCCTTTGATGGCAGCTCTAAGGAAATGTTGGGAATGTTTTCTTAGTCCTGGAGTCTTTGGCTAAGATGTCCACTGAAGCATAGGCAAATGTTGGACATTTCTTTTTTTTTTTTTTTTTTTTTTTGGTTTTTCGAGACAGGGTTTCTCTGTGTAGCTTTGCGCCTTTCCTGGAGCTCACTTGGTAGCCCAGGCTGGCCTCGAACTCACAGAGATCCACCTGGCTCTACCTCCCGAGTGCTGGGATTAAAGGCGTGCGCCACCAACGCCCGGCGGACATTTCTTTTATTGTAGAAATATTAATTGATTTAACTACACTTCTGGATAAAATATACTATCTTATCCAAAGAATCATTTCATTACTCTTTCTCATTCAATTGATTATTCTACCTTAGTTTCCCCTACCTTTGTGAAGCATTTCATTTTTTATTAATTAAAATCAGTTTATTCTAATTACCTAACTATAGTATCACCCTAGAGCTACTTTAAGGAAGCCACTTGTAGTGTTTTGAATGAAAACACCCCCTCATAGTGTCATATATTTGAATACTTAGTCCCCATCTGGTGGAAGTCTTTGGAAGGATTGGAAGTATAGCTTGTTGGAAGAGCCGTGTCCTGGTGGGCGTGGTGAGGCGGTAGTGAGCCTTCAGCTCTTTTGTCACCTTTCTCAGTCCTCCACACACCACCTTTCTCTCTCTCCCTCTCTTGCTTTCAGATCAAGATGGGAGCTCTCCTGGCTGTTCCTTCACTCTACCATTATGGACTCCAAACTTCTGATACCATAATTCACAAATTAAATGCTTTCTTTTATGAGATACCTTAGTCATGGTATTTTAATCACATCAATAGAAAAATAACTAGAGTACCATTCAAATATTTTTCCAAATTCAAAACTCTGCACACCTCCTTGAACCTTGTTTCACTTAAAAAGGTTATTCTGAAACAATGGAGATTAGTTTAGGGTTTTACACTGATACTGTCAATTTCATTTTTCAAAGATTTATTTACTTCCTTTTTAAATACACCAATATTTATTTTTTCTGTCAAATTATTGCAAAACTTAAAATTAAATTTTAAGCTCTGTAGCAATCTTTTTAATTTGTAAATTTTTTATTAATATACAAAGATGTTTTTAATTGTTCTTTACAATCTTAAGTTGTGGTGGGTGTTCTTGAAACCTCTATTTGAAGAATTCAAATATCTAATTTTTTTTTACATAACAAACAGCATAAAGGATAGCATGGGAGAGACATGGATTTGGAATACTTTGCTTAATAAGGTACAAAGTTTGTTTGTTTATTTGTTTTCTTTTTCATTTTTTTTCACATCACTGAAATCAAGATTGATTTTATGATCACTTGCAGTCAGACAACACAGTTGACATAGTTGGCAGTGACAGTCTGTGATTAAAGTTAGTCATAGACACTTTCAATGTCACCCCTTTAGTTGAGTTATATCCATTGTTAAAACTGCAGGTGCCGAGTGCAATTGCCACTTAAAATGTCTTCAAAGAGAATACATTACCCTGCAGTTCAGCACTAAAAGCTGTGGTTTGGTATGGTTTTCACTTTCAGTAGAGCACATAAAGTAATAGTGGATTTAATAATTGATGCACTTAGATTTCACAAAATCAAATAGGCATGTTTGGTCTCCAAATGCTGAAACAATCTTCACAGTTATTTGTTCTTCAAGTTTCTAAGTGTTTTTTCTTCCCAACTCAATATTATACAAATTTTACAGATGTCATAGATATGTACATGCTAATTATACTATTTAAAAGTAAACAGGCATAATTACACAAAAAAAAGTGTGGCATATATTTTCAGGTAGTATAGAATAAGTACATGCATTCCGTGTAGCTGAACAAAACATTTTCTCTTCCAATGTTCTCCTTTTGTTGCTTAATAAAAACCTCAAGCTGAACCAAGCTGTGAGTGAGCTTTGTCAATTATGCAAAAATCTTGCCTTAACCACACTTTAACCACTTCTTTGTGTGAACATGAAAAATTCAAAAATAAATGAAAGGAGTTCTTTCCTTTTCCCTTACAAGCACTATGGTACTTAGAAATGTTGTCTATGCTTAAAGAGGATAAATTGACCTTAGAATTTAAACAAACTAAGTTCAGTCTAGAATTACTTCAGGCAGATTCACAATAATAAAAATGCACATATTTCACAAAGAATTAAAACAAACCCTCAATAATTGTATATCAAATGCTGTTTTTCTCTGTTCTCTCTGCTTAGAAAATTTCATTTACAACCTCTCCCATTTTCACATTACTCTAATGATACTGTCTGGTATTGATAATTAATCTACATAATGACAATGCTAAATATGATGCCACATCTCTGGACACTGAAGTGTGTCCAACATGTCATTAAAATCCTATTAAAGCTTTACTTACCAGTCTCAAATTAAAAATAAACATTGGTGGCACAGAAGATAGAATAATGATCTCATTGACCTTCTGATGTTCCTTCTCTGAAGCACAGGGGCCAAAATAATGGTGAATTGAGGCTGGAGCGCATGGTAAAAGAAATCTAACTAGCAGTTCTGTCAGGTTTGACACATCTGCAGTCCCTTATTGCTCAATAGGCAAATATGCTTTATGGTGTCCTGATACTAAGCACTTTATCAAGATGGAATATTTTATCTTCTTTTCAGAAATCATGCATATATAAAACATAATACACATATTACATGTAGAAGTGACCTTTGGGTATTAATAGACTTCTTAAGTCTAGAATAGTCAAGAGATATCTCATAAATTAATAAACTAAGTATCCAGAGACTTCTATTTTGAGAGCTACAGGACATATGCAGCTAATTTCAAGCTCTATTCTCCCCTGAGCTTCACCCTCATCTTGGAGTTACTGAATGAAACTACCCTGAATCATTGTTTATAGAGACACAAGGTCATGATTCCATGGAAGAATTACCGAGAAATAAATGCAGACTGTGAATTTCAGGAGGAAATTAAATCTAGATTGTCAGAGGACAGAGAGTCACTCTCTGCACAGTTCAATAGCATTTATTGAAGTATGTTCTTTTCCTCATCTTGATAACGAATAATCCAGTCTTGAGAAGAGATGGCACGAAGTTAGCATACTGGGTGCTGTTTGATTAAGCTGTGGAATATATCAAAACACAAGCTTTCATCGACTTGACTTATGAGATCATGATTTCACATAAAAGGATTGATGGACTCTTTCTACCTCTGTCATAGAACATTATATGGTTTGATGACTCACGTGTACAACGGGTCCAGAGAAAAGCAAGTGAAAGTGTCCCACTGAAGAGCCAATTAAAAAGCAATAGATGTCACTGCTATGAAAATAAAAGTTGGCACTCTACAGGGACCTGGGGCTACATAAAGCGTGAAAGGGAGACTATGATTCTCGGGAGACGAACATGGAAGAATAATGGTTCCTAACAAAGCAACATAAAAGGTTTTCCTAACTCATACTGGGAATTCAAATGTGCTCTTGGAACAGGATAGAACTTTACAGGGGAATCTACTGGCAGATGGTGTTGTAAGTCAGCACAACTATAATTTTAATATTAATAGCACAATACTTTCCATGGGTTACTGACATCTGATCTAACAAATAATCTTACACCTTCCTTCTTCAAATTTCCTTAAAGACAAAAGCATATTACACCCAAACACCATATTTTTAATTTAATAACAAATCCCCAGAAATACCTAAAAAGTGGTTCAGCTTCATGGTGCACTGCACAAAACTTTTGGAGTTTGGGTTATGAAAGCAGAGCTAGGAGCTGAACTAATTCTGATGTACACTGAATATAAATGTAAAAATGAAACTGTAGCTTAATTTTTGATGGTCTAGAAACAATGCGCAAGGTGCCAGACAGTGTTCTAACAATGCAGAGCCCTTATTGTCTAGAAGCTTCAGAAGATTTCAGATATTCATTTGAGGAATATTCTGTCTTGGCTATATTGTCAAGCTATAAACTCAGGGGAATATACACATACTCTCCTTCAATATTGAAGCTAAAGCCATAAGGTGTGTGTGTGTTGTGTGTGTGTGTGTGTGTGTGTGTGTGTGTGTGTGTGTGTGTGTGTGTTTCCAAAGGAATAAAGTTTTAACAAAATTACCCCATATTAACAGAATGTCTAACAACATAATTCAATTCAATCATCCCATTAAGTGTCTAGATTTATACTGGAGCCCACAGTTTAGGAGCTCAATTCAACAAGCTGCTTTCACTTGGGATGCCAGTTCCAAGTACTAGCAGCCAGTCACATTGACATTTCATCTACTATAAATTTGCATATTCTTCTTCAATTTTGATAACTCAGTACAATGAATCACAGAACTGAGGTAGTAACTTTAATTTAATTGGATTATTACAGACTCTATGTGCAGAGGACATGTGGGGAATAGTGTACAGCTTCTTTGTTTCATACATGTTTCATGTTCACCAACACTAGCACGATCTAAGACCTCTCATTTAGTGGTGTGGAATGGAGTTTACACTACCATGACTAATTAAATCATTATTCTGGAGTGTAAAGGTCATTTCTAACATATTTGACCTTGACTTTCATGGTTGCTTATAATTCCTTGTGTCAGATATCTCTGTGACTTACTTTTCTTATCCGTCCATCCCTTCAAATTTTGGTTTAGATAGATAATAGGAAAGTGTACATGTTTGAATACAATACATACATTCTGAAACATACTTCCTGTATAATTCATTCTTATTCTCAGAATCAAGCAGATCAATTTAAAACACCAGCAGACATTGCTTAATGCCTCAGTGATTCCCAGTTACAGAATCAAATTATATAAATATAGGAAAGATTATAGGGGTCAGAGGGGGTGGAGGACACTGAGAGAACATGGCCCATTGACTGCCCCCAAGCATATAGATAATTTTTAAATGAACAACAGAGAACATGACACCATGCCTTACTCAGTCCAGTGTACTTCAAGTGAATATAGAGATGAATTCCGAGATCAGCTTTATGGAGACAGGGAATCTGGAGTTGGAAAGTCGTACCATGAACTGATTGCTAGCCAACAACCTGGCATTGCTTACCTTAAGTCAATAACAGGCTGCTGAGTGTAGCTGTGGAATGAAAAGTGTTCTGTGTGCACATAGCTAGTAGAATCACTCCCTTAACCACAGGGCTAGGAACTCATGGTATTGCATCACAACTGTGAAGTTTGGGAATCTAAGCGATCTTGCTGTTAGTAGAAACAGGACAATAGTTGTAAATTAGAATAAAACAAAAGAACATAATTGCTGCCAGTTTAATAAATGGAAGCCATTTAGAAGATACTCAAGGAAACTTTATAATCCATAATTTTGGGATTTCTTGGCTTTTTTTGAAGAATTCTGAGAAATTATAGATGGTTTTCTTTTTAAGAGCAATTTTAGATTCATAGAAGAACTGAAGGGATAGAACAGATGTTTCTTATTTATCTGCCCTCTCACTACGAGTAAGTGTCCCTATTATCAATGTTGTTGGAGTTGCAAGGAGAAATGTTGCAATGTTCACTGGAGTTGCAACATGTTAAAACATTTGGAATTTATTTTTACCTATGATTATTATCTAGAGTCCACAGCACACATGATGGTGCATTGTTAATGTTATGTATTCTGTGAGTCGGTCAACATTTTAATTAAAAGTAGTTGTTGCCGGGTGGTGGTGGCACATGCCTTTAATCCCAGCACTCAGGAGGCAGAGACAGGTGGATCTCTGTGAGTTCGAGGCCAGCCTGAGCTACCAAGTGAGCTCCAGGAAAGGCACAAAACTACAAAGAGAAACCCTGTCTCAAAACAACAACAACAACAAAAAAGTAGTTGTCATTATACTATCTCACAAAATAGTTCTATGGCACCAAGCTCATCAATGTTTCCCTAGTCACCCCTTTCAAAGTGTTAGTCTCACATCACCACTGATTTTTTGATATCTCCCCAGCTTTCTCTTTTCCTGATGTCATAACATTGTAAAAATGTAGTGTGTAGCCTTTAAGGTTGAGTTCTTTTACCTAGTGATATGTACTTAAATTTTCTATGCATCATTTCACAGTTCGATAATTGGCATTAAACAATATTCTATTCTCTTGATTTACAAGGATATTTCTGTCATTCACCTAATGAGGAACACCTGTACAGCTTCCAAGATTTAGCAATAATAAATATGCTTGTCTGAACATCTATGCAAATTTTGAGAAGCCAAATCTTTAAATGGCTTGGGTAATTAGCAAAATGTACAGTTGTTGTACCATAGCTCAGAGTATGTTCAATTAAGAACAATCAAACTTGGGGCCTGAAGTGATGGTTCACCAGTTAAGAGAACTGACCACTTTTCAGAACTAGGTTCATTTTTTACTTCCTACATGGTGTCTCACAACATCATTTCCAGAAGATCTCATAAACTTTCTTGCCTTCACAGGCATCACATGCACTTGTTGTACAGACATACATGTAGACCAAATATCCAAACATGCAAAGAAAAAAACCAAAACATTAAAAATAGAAACTACCAAACTGCCCTCAAAAAACACAATACCACTTTAGATTTTGACAATCATTGAGAGTTATTAGTGTCTTTTATGTTTAAGATTCCCTCAGTGTTCTGGGCTTTAGCTAGTCTAAGCATGTAGTGATTACTGTATTAACATATATTTATTTTATGAGAAAAGATGAGGAGAGGAGCACAGTATTTGGTGATTTGTTGCATATAAGCTAAATATGTTCTTTTTGAAATGTCTGGGTATTTATTTAATTAAAAAAGCAAACTCTTTATGTTCTTATTTTTGAATTGTATAATTCATTGTGTGTGGTGTATATCAATCTTCTATAAGTGTAATTTTATTTTATTGTACTGATTGTATTTGACCATTTGATGTATGTGTATAAGAACATTTTAGTATCCTTCTACATATTGCTACCTTTAGATTTGCACCATTCATCTCGCATTCTACCTCTTTCCTCCTTCAAAAAAGTCTTCTTTCATATCATCTATCACATATGATTTAATATATCTATATAAAATCTAAGAGCCATAATTAGAGAAAATGTGGTATTTATCTTTTTGATACTACACTTGTCATACATATTTGTCTCCAGTTGTATCTACTTTTCCAAAATGTTATGGATAAATTTTCTTTATGACTAAAACAGCACTCTAAATATGAACCACATTTTCTTTACCATTTGTCTGTTAATGCACAACTGAATTTGTTCCATCATTTAGCTGTTGGAAAAATACTGCAATAAAACTGGATGAGCAAGTATCTACGTGACACTTGGACACTTTGGGGGATAAATCAAGGGATAGAGATCATATCACACCCCAGTCAGAAAGGCAGTTATCAAGAGAACATCGCAGCCTTCTCCACAAGAGGAAACATGCCTAGTACTTAGCCAAGGAACCATGTTTAGGATGCTTATAGACCCCAGTAAGAAATATGCTGCTAATGTTTTGCTAAAGACATCATATCAAATTGCTGTCTGTATGTTTATAAGTATGTGTTAGTGCAACTGTTAGATGTCATCAGAGAATTTTCTTCATACAGTGGACATCAGTAATGAAGAAACTCACACACAACTGGACAATGTGTAGAGAACAAGAGATCATGGAGTACTCAGTCCTAAATGGGCATGTACATCACATCTCTTCATCTCAGTAGTGGTGGGCATAAAGATTGTAAGACACAGGGATATTGGATGACTGTTGGAAATCATGGGAGAGTTTTTGCACATAGAAACTCAATGATGCATGCACAAGACCTGCACTAAATCAAAACATTCAACTTTCCAAAATGGAGAAGGAAAGAGTTTATGTGTCCATAGTTAGCTGAGGATCTATTTGTTGATTGTTGGTGATTTCTGGTGGAGGGTAAGTCAGTTTTTGTTAAGATTGTAACCCATGAAAGGTCAAGTCACACTTCTCTGTACATCCTAACTTCATGAATTTATAGACTGCACACAATGGACTCAGTGCATGTGAATAAAAATAGAAGTGAAAACAGAGTTGAGGAAGTGAATATTTAAAGAGAGAGGGAAAATATTTGTTAATAAATATTATAAAAATTCATTGTATGCATATGTAAAATTCTCAAAAATATTAATAAAAATATGAATTTTCACTCACTCACACAAAAAGACAACCATCAATGTTGGAAAGTTTTAGATACAGGTAAAAGGGAACCATTATGTTCTGCTGGTAAGAAATTAACTAACCAAGTCACTAAGGAAATTAATATGGATGTTCTCAAAAAGCTGAAAATAGAATCACATCTTACCCTGCCATAGCACCCCTATGAAACAGTATTCCATTGAAAATGACTTTCTCCCCATATTCAATGTTTCACTACATCCTCTTATCATGTCTTCCATAGAAAAGAAAATCTTAAACTAATGAAATTCAACTTACTAAATTTTCCTTCAGGGATTGTTGTTTTGGTGTTCCATCTTATAACATTTACCTTTTAGGCATAAGATTACCTAGATTTTATCAACTATTATCATTTACTTTTATAACTTGGCAATTTAAATTTTCTATGAGCACAATGAGTTACAATATTCTGCAAGGTACAAAATAGAAGTCTATATTCATTGTTTTTACATGTAGGCATCCAGTAGTTCCAGTATTACATATCAAGAGACTGCCTAGAAACTTTTATTTTGTCTTCCTTTTATTTCATGCAAATGTCATTTTACTGTACTCACTTGAGTCTATTTCTTGACTTTCATCCCATCATTTATTTTTCTAACCATTATCAGTATCGTACTTTCTTTTGTGTTTACTAATTAATTTTGTTTTTTTGGTTTTGTTTGTCTACGTGTGGGTATATGTGCTTCAGTGCAGGCACACAGAAAAGCCAGAAGAAGGTGTTGGATCCACTTTATCTAGAGTTACATAAGGATGTGAGCCATCTAATATGAGTGAGTGCTTGAACTAAACTCAGTCCTTCAGGAATAATTGAAAGGGCTCTTAATTTCTGAGCTATTTCTCCAGCCCCTCGCTTTCTTGATTACAATTTTGACATCAAGTAATAACAGTTGTCCAAATTTATTTTTCTTTGATATTATATTGCTTATTTTGACTCATTTATATTTCTATATAAACTTTAGGATAAATTTGTCAAGCTCTAGAAAATAAGCTCCTGAAAGGCTGTTTTCGTTGACTCCATAGATTGATTTGTGGAGCATTGACAATCCTGACATGAAGTATTTAAATATTTGACTGAAGCATATTTCTCTCTTTAGCTTATTTTGAGATTTCAAACATGGAGGTAGGACATTATTTGGAAGAACATTATCTTGTCTTCAGATACTTGGTGATTTTTCCAACTATTGATAGCTAACTATTCTACTGTGTTCAAAAGCAGAAGTATGATTTGTATTTTTTTTCAATTTTGACAAAATATGCTTTATAGCCCAGAATGCATTCTGCCTCAGTGAATGTTGAATTGAGTTTGGGAAGAAATGTATTTTCTGCTCATGTTGGGTGTAGACAACTGTAGATGTCCATTGTATCTAGTTGGCCAATTGGGGTTTAAGCTCATTGAAGTTTATACTGATATTCTATTTCTCCATCTTAAGATTCCTGATAGAAGGATGCTGGAGTTATCTAGGCAGAGTAATGAACTCATGTCTTCTCAGTTTTACCAGTTGTTGGTTCATGTATTTTATTTTTGAATGTTAAGGGTTATTTTACCTCTTTGCCAAATTGGTCCTTTGGTCACTTTGGAATGCCCTTCCTCCCCCATACTACTAATTTTCCTAACTTTGAAGTTTGTTCTGTACAAAACAGTATAGCTAATATAAATTCCTTTCAAAGACTATTTCCTTTAAAGTTTTCCTCAATGATTTTTTTTCACCTGGTGGTCTTCTTTGATTTTGAAACTTTAATGGTATTTACCAGGATACAACAGCAGTTGTTTTCCTCAAACTCTCCTTGAGTCCTTGAAGTTCTGATGTTTAGATGCTTTAAAGTGACTCAGGACACAGTGAATACGGTGTTTCTGGTGGTCCTTATTTTTTGTTTATTTAGCTCAAAATAAGAAGTTCCTTGCAAAAATAATTTAGACTCAAAATTAAAAATATTTGTTTCAAGTTCTATTACTGAACAAGCTAGATGAAGGTTCTATAGCAAGCCCATTTGTGTTATTGAGATGTGATACAAGTGATACAATGATAGATATGTGAACCCATGTCTTCTGATACAGATATATATATATATATATATATATATATATATATATCACAATAAAGGAATTGTTATTTCCAAGAGTGCCATCAAAATGCCAAGAAATTTTGAGGAAAGGTATTTACATATTTATTTTATATAAAATATTTAAGGAAGCAAAAATAAGTATATTTTCAAAGATCAATATTTAGTCAATAAATTTGAAAAATAAAATCCCTCTAAAGTTGCAAACATTACAATAGAGATAACACGGTTTCTAAATTCTGTCTTCTCCTCTCCTTCATGCATCAGCTTGTACATTTTCTAGGTGTCCAAGGTTGGAATGCAGATGTCAGTGTCAAACTCATGTGCTCATCACATATATCAAAGACTGAACAGTGAATTCCTCACTTTAGACTATGTACTGTTACAAAAAATGTACTTGTTTTAAGGTCACATGAAATAAAACTCCTATGGATTTTTATCTCTTTATAATTCTCATAGGTCTTCTAATGCCAGAAGGCCATTTTGACCTACATTTTAAGACACCATTGAATGATATAGAAACAAGTTCCTAACTGGAGCAAATTGGGGAAATTTCCTTCTAATTTGGGCTGTTGAGATGCAACAACTTCAGCCACTGTCAGCTGTATCTCCTCTGCCAAAGTCAAACATCCTCATCAGTGAGCTTTTACATAGTCACAGAAGAGTAATTCATAGAGAATGTAGAAACTCATTTCATTCTGAACAGAGCTGCATTCTAAACCAGCCTTTCAATAATGCAGGTGTTATTTGCTCTATCTGATGTTTCCTTTGAGGTATGTCTCAAGTTCAAGATTCCAGTGGCGAGCTTAATTATTATTTTTTTCACAAATCAAGAATGCTCATTTTCATTTCCAGCATAGTTGTTGGGCAAAATTAAAAGCATGTGATGCTTACTGTCAGAATTTAGGAGTTGAAATGCCTGAATTTGATTATATTAAGAACTTTGCTGATCTCTACACCATGGGATACCTTGGTGGTGTTTGTGTTGCTGTTTTGGAAAAGAGTCAGTATTATAAGCTAACTTCTAGCTCACAACATTCCGCTGATCTGTTCAGAAATAAAAATCAAAGTGGAAAAATAGACTGGCATCATGCATTTTACAAAAGGGCACAAAGAAAGCAGGGCATCAGCAATATTCACACATAAAGAGACTGCATTAAAAGTTGGGTTCCTTGTATTATTTTTAATATATTTCATTTATAGTAAAGTTGCAATTGTCAATGCACTTTTAGCATAGCTGATAAAAATGAGGCAGGCAGTAATTGAAGAAACAAAAGAATCTGATGACCTCTGTTGCTTAAGTCCATACAAATCAAAAATAATCCATAGCAATTTACTGCTTAGGTGTCTTCTCTGTGGTCATTATTCTCCAGAGATTACAGTGCAAATCACACTTTAATATGGAAGGCACATTCTCAATGCTGGGCTGAAGTCCATATTCAAAATGTGACCTGAGCACTGATATGACCTTCACTTATACTGACGAGATATTCTTTTAAGGTATTGGTTTTTTCCTTAGGATCATATACAAATAAGTTTCTTCACATACACGCACCAGTTATAAGACAGAATGTTGGAAGGGTTCAGTAACAAAACATGTTTTTGGTTTATTTTGACTTATTTAAATGGCATGTATTTTCTTGGATTTTCTCCATATTAATGCTAATATAATCATTTACTATTAAAATGTGACCACCATCCATGAATTTTATAGCTATTTAACTAGTTAAGAATCCATAGAAATTGTCATTATAATTTTATTGAGGTTTTTTTTTACTAATGTATTTATATTTGTGATCTCAGTTCATACTCAGAAATTAGACTTCTAGTGTTACTGTAATTATCCTGAGTTTGTCAGCAAAATCTGCCCCTTAGAGAAATTAAGCAGCTTCCTTAATTTTACACAACTTGAAAGCGTTTCAGGCAGGATGAAGCTAATCACTGTCTCATCGCTCTAAAAATAAATGTTTGAATATTAATAAGCCTCTGTATTTATGTGAATATATGTTCAAAATTGGAATAGAATCTATAAATGTAAACCTGAACATTCACTTCTTGCAATGCCCTGGTTCCCTCCTACACACACTGTAAAATGTATAGAACATTATTTTTAGAATCAGGTTGAGTTCATGTTCCGGAGCCATCAAGCGTTACCATCTCATTCTTCCTGTGTTTTCTATGCCTTCTTTCTTATGATTAGGTTTGGGGTGAACGATTGTGCCCTTAAACTGTTTTCTGACTATCCGAATTGAAGTCAAAGAAAGTCTTTTACTGGCAAAAAGCACTGAATATGTTTATTATCAAACAGGCACATGGAATATAATGAATCGCTTTTTCTGTGTCCTTTATAGAATACGTGAGATGACAAATAAACAAAGTAAGAGAAAGTACAGACACTGGACCAACTAGTGATCCTGGAGTTTGGAACAAAGCTCCAGGGAACACTCAGTGTTGTCAATCCAGAGGAGCACTGCCAGCTCTTGGTAGCCAAGGGGCTGTGCAATGGACTGCACACATGGAACAGAGAGACAAAGTAAGGGCTCCCACCAGGTCAGGAAGTAGGGACAGGCATTGGTGTATACAGACATAATTATATTTTATTTAAAAACAGAAAAGATCAAGACACAAGGTATACCATAGGCTTTAATTTTCCCTGTAGGCTGTAGAAAATGTTCACCCCTCCTGTCTAAGTGGGGAAGATTTTTTGCTTAGACTTCTTAAGCATGCTATGATTAATCCTGTGGATTACATATCTATGAATCAATATGGAGTTTTAAGTCTTCTACAAAATTAAATTTCAATTATACGATGATATATGGAGGAGTGTTTAGTCACCCACAATAAAAACACATAAGTGTGCATGTGTGTGTGTTCATGAATGTGTGTGTGTTGAATCACAAATGCATAGTGCTTTTATTTGACAATGACATTTGAATTAAGCTAACAAAAATTTAAGTCTCCCTGAAGCATGTAGTATGGTATTAGGGAAATAATTTTCAATATCTAATTGAAAATGTAACTGTAATTCTGTGATTCACCATCACTGGTGTTTGTTTTGCAAATGTTCCTGAAAATTCTAACCTATGTTCTCGACACTTGCCCTTCTCCATTTAAATAACAGCTTCCTAAAAGCAGTAATGTAGTAATGTAGCAGTAATGTACTAAAAGTAGAATGTAGCCACTTTCTACACAAATAATGCTTAAACAAAATAATTGGTGAATTGGCATCTTTATCAATATCATATATAATTATTTGTGTTGCCTATCATAGGAGGGCAAATATGCCCAAAAGTTAGCAGTCAAGTGAAAACATGATAGTTGCTGATTTGAAATTATAAGCAGTAAAATACATGTGAAAAAGCAAACACATCCCACATTAAAGATATTTTTCTGCATTCACAGTGGCAGGTGTTGACATTCACCTTTATTGACACATAAAAATGTTATTGTAGATTGTTATGACACATTATTTCTTAATGCCTTTTTCTTCTTAATGACTTTCCCAAGACAATAGGATATAAATTGCTACTAGCATAAAACACATCTAGTAATAGATAAAAGCATTTTCTTGACTCCAAGAAGTAGATATTTCCACATCTGCTTCAGGCAGAATACATTGAATTTTATGCCTTCCATTATTATTTGAGTAATGTTAGCTTTGCTATTTTGGGGAGGAAGCTAAATTACTAATATCTTAATTTTTGAGCAATCAATATCAGTTTAATGAGTGATAAATAATTGTAAAACTTGCAAATAAGCTACTATCTAAAAAAAATCTTTAATAAAGTAGCCACATCAGCAACTTAAAACAGATTCTAAACCGTATCCTGAAACGAATATCCACTTTTCCAAGAGTCTTGGACAATAAAAAAGTCTTTAATTCACTTTCTATATTTTCACAATCTGGTCCTTCTTTGTGACAAATAGTTCTATAAGGTAAAACACCGAAGAGGTATAACACTTTAACTGGAATTTATTAGCAGGAAATAAATATTAAGTTGTATCTATTAAGATGATTTTTGAAACTATATAGAAGTGATTCAACCCTGCACAGTTCAATGTCAGTTTTTAGGGGACCATTCATGGACAGTGACAGAAGAATTATAGAGAAGGTCAGTGAACTCAGGAGGGGGTTGGGAAGGAATTGTATGATGGGTGCAGAGGAAGTTGCCCAGGACAATGTAATGACCAGTTGACTGGGATAAAATAGGGCCTGTGGAGTAGAATAGTGCCTATGGAGTAAAATAGTGCCTATGGATTCACAGAAAGACATGGCTGTAGAAGTTCTGGTCTAACAGAACACTTGGTGTCTCCATGAATGTGAAGTTCTGTCAAACTTAAGTGTGGGTGGGAGGGGGAAAAACAAGTGAGAATTTCCCATGAATACATTGGATATTGCTTTAAGTAAATTTGATGTACCCTAGAAATTACAAGAAGCACACAAGACAGGGCTTATGGTAGGCCACTGCTGTTCCTCCAACACATCAATGGGGTCCCTCACAGCACCACTGATGTGACTGATTTGCCACATATATTGAGGATGATATCAAAAAGAGATCCAAAAACCTGAGACTTGACAGGTGTTATATAGTTTCATGTAGTAAAGAGTAGAAACAGAATTAAAACAACACAACCTGTCATCAGAAATAAGACTGCTTCTATCAAATGTGTTCAGCTTCCCATACATGCTTAATACATTCAATATATAGAATCATTTTCATGTGACAGAATGAATGTCAAAGTGTATACATGTGGAAAGAACAGATGAATAATACATGTATTTTCAAAATTATGTTATATCACTTCCATGAAAGAGAAGCAGTTTGAGCATAAATACCTATTATTTTTAAACCAGGAAGGCTAAATTGCTGCCTTTAGTAAACAACTAAAAAATCAACAATGTGACATATATTTGATACTTCGGCTTTGCCTCGTTTAATTCAGACACAGTATCTATTAGGTGAGTGCTCTTGTCCTCTTCACAGTGAGGAAGACACAGAAGCTCATGTACATGAACTTTCAAGGTGTCAATCATTGCATGACTTAGACTCTAAGAATATGTCTTCAAACATATTAGTTTTAGTCATGTAAATAGCTCTTCTTTTTTTTTTTTTTCCTTTTTTCCCGAGACAGGGTTTCTCTTGTGTAGCTTTGCGCCTTTCCTGGAACTCACTTGGTAGCCCAGGCTGGCCTCGAACTCACAGAGATCCGCCTGCCTCTGCCTCCCGAGTGCTGGGATTAAAGGCGTGCGCCACCACTGCCCAGCCTGTAAATAGCTCTTCTTATTAATCATGTACTAGAATTTCTCTGAAAACCACAGTGAAGCAGAAATCACTAACAGTAGGTAAGGCTTCCATTAGCTTCTGGCTAAGGGTGGAGCAGTGGTGGCACACAATTTTAATACCAGCACTTGGGAGGCAGAGCCAGGCAAAACTCTGTGAATTGGAGGCCAGCCTGGTCTACAGAGCAAGGTCCAGGAGAGGCACCAAAATGACACAGAGAAACTCTGTCTCGAACCCCACCCCACCCCACCCCAAAAAAGAAAGAAAAAAAAAAAGATTCTGACTAGTACAAGGCTTTAGGTATAGATATCGACTAGGCTGCAGGGAGCATAACTACATAATCTTACCTCAAAGTCCAAGTAGGGGTTGATTGGCCAGCTGTAGTGGCAATTTGTGCTTGGAGGGAAGGGGACAGAAATGGAGACAGAGTTCTGTGAGGTGAGGCAGAAGTGAGGAGCACATTCTATCAATATTAATGCTCTTGTAATGAGCACTCCGTACCTGACAGGCTGGTGAATTAGTCACCAGGAGAGGCTAACAGCCACAACCAACCATCCAAGGGCAAATGTTAACTGATGTTCTGATGAGAAGTGAGAGGAATTGCTGACTGGGGTGCAGCTGAGAAATAGTCAGGCATGTGTGGTGGGTCTTGTCAAATACAATGTCTTAGAGGAAAGGAAAATGCAGGAGAGGGTAAAAGGAAGCTCATTCCTCAAAATCTAATATTTTGATTGCCAGCCAAGCTACTAGGAATGAAAAAAAGATAACAGATATTTAAACACATTTACCATATTTAATAATGTTTAAAAATTAAAGCATTTGGTTTCGTCAAAGAGAACTCTTGAGCATTAGGATGTAGTGTTTCTTCTTATGAGGACTTTGTTACTAAGTGACTACAAGAGCAACTGTGAAAACAATTAAATTGTGCTGATTCCCCCACCCTTTTTTTCTTTGCTTTTAGCAATTTAGCTACAAAACTTGTTTTTTCAGAATGGTTATTCTGATCAAATTGTAGCATGAGTCCTTTGAAAATGATGAAACTCATGGGTGGCTGCTAGAGTAAGAGTTGGCATTTGATAATTTGTGGATAATAGAACCATTTCTGAAACTCTCTGCTCACAGGACAGGGAGAATGAAGCTTGTTTTAAAGGTTTCAAGGCAGTGTATAGCAGTATGAATGGCAGTATGTTTAACTTGTCTGCTGTGGATATCGTTCTGTATAAATAAAACACTGATTGGCCAGTGGCCAGGCAAGAAGTAGGTGGGACAAGGAGAGGAGAATTCTGGGAAGTGGAAGGCTGAGTGAGGGAGACACTGCCAGCCGCTGCCATGACAAGCAACATGTGAAGATGCCGGTAAGCCACGAGCCACGTGGCAAGGTATAGATTTATAGAAATGGGTTAATTTAAGATATAAGAACAGTTAGCAAGAAGCCTGCCATGGACATACAGTTTGTAAATAATATAAGCATCTGTGTGTTTATAAGTGGGCTGTCAGACTGCCGGGGCTTCGTGGGACCCAACACACTTGTCCATTCTTCATTATTGACAACACAGTGGAGAATACCCCAATGTTGGCAGCATTACCACTCAGTCAAATTGCTGGAACTTGTATAGATCATTCTCTCAGATAAGAAATTTTATCAGATTTCTGAATACAGTGGTAGTTATGAACAACCTTATAGCAGAGTGAAATACTTTTAGAAGGTAATGTGAAATAACCCTTTCAGGTACCAACAATCTAACAGCTAAAAGTAAAGCGTCTTACAAACTTGGAAGAGTACTGACACTGACATGGAGGATAACCCCTGAACAAAGGTAGTTTCCTCCTAGGGAGGTGAAGTACGACAACCTGGAATAAACCCTTAGGAAGGTAAGGCGTACAGAGATGCTAAGTACTGCAGCGACCGTACTTAATTTCTAAGCTGAATGCATACCACATTTGCTTGACATATTAAGAACAGAGAAAACATGTGAGACAGAAAAGCACAGGACTGATATCAGGAGATAACAGGAAATAGAAGACAGAGGCACAAAAGCATGTTAATGCTAACAATGGTGAAAGTACAAACATGGGTCTTGAACATAACCCATATGTAGATTTCAAAAAAAAGGGGGGCGGTTGTGAAGTTTGGTAGGAGGAATTAGACATCAACCTTTTTCTGAGACTTGTATGGCTCTCAATCTGTCGTTTTCTGTCTGCGCCCTTTATTTTACTAGTGTCTCTATTTCATTCTGAATACTCACCACAAAGATGTCATGTGCCAAAGTAGTGACAGCCACCTTGTCAGAAGGAGACAGGTATTTCCACAAGCCTTTCTATTCTTACCTTTATTTCTACTTTTCACCTCCCAAGTTTCCTGCTTCTTTAAATGATGCAGGATCTCTCAATAAGTTTATAATCTTGTTTAGGGTTGTTTCTAAATATTTTAAACCAAATTTACTGAGAACCATTTTTGTTTCTATGTGTATAATCAAATGCATTTTGTATTAAAGCCATTCAGAATTCTTGCCTTGTTTATATTTTTTTTCTCTCATTATCAGAATATATGGATATTGTGTGGTCTAAATTCTGTGTCTCCTAAAATTCATATATGAAACTTAACATACATGTTGTTGTGAAGTTGGGCCTATGGAAGGGATCAAGTCAGGATGATAGAATCTTCCTTAAGGTGACCAATGTTTTTGTTAGTGGTCCTTAGAGAGATAGATTGCCACTTCTATATAAGGACACAGAAGACACTTCACTGATGAACTACAGGAAACAGTTTCTCTGAATACACATACCCATTCCTTGATCTTGTACTTAAGAGAAACCAAAGAAGTAAAAACTAAATATTGTTTATGATTCATCTAGTTTTAGTATTCTGTTATAATAACACAAAAAAGACAACATTGTATATATATGTGTGTGTGTATATATATGTTTGTGCAATGCCACACTAAGTTTCTTCAGAACAGAAAGATGATTATTTTGTATTCGACATCTTCTGTTTTTTTTGTTTTTGGTTTTTTTGAGACAGGGTTTCTCTGTGTAGCTTTGGAGCCTTTCCTGGAAGTCACTCTGTAGCCTAGGCCGGCTTCGAACTGACAGAGATTTGCCTGCCTCCGCCTCCCGAGTGCTGGGATTAAAGGCATGCACCATCACTGCCTGGCTTATTTGTCATCTTCTATAATATTATGTATTGATACAGGTTCATAATTATTAAATCAATCATTTACAAAGTCTTTGACGACAAATAGAATTATAAGAAAATAGTTGAGTGTCATGTTGCACCAGTAAGATCTCTTTACAGTATTGGCACTATAATCTTTGGTTTCAAACTTGTACAACTGTAAGCATAATAAATCCATATTCCTCATAAATAGTCTAATGTATAATCTTCCATAATAGGATCAGGAAAAGGGATAAGCTATTTCCTTGCCAAAATACTAAAATGTGAACTTATCAATGGGCATGCTCTTGGGTTCCAAGGGGTTTAATGCAAAGTTTACATAGTTATCAATTTGAACTTTGATGTTTAGATACATAAATATGGCCATACAAATTATATATGAAAAAGCATTTAAACTAGTGATTCTCTACCGTCCTAATGCTACAACACTTTAATACAGTTACTCATGTTGTGGTGACCCCAAATATAAAAATATTTTCATTGCTACTTCATAACTGTAATTTTACTACTGTTATGAATCAAAAGTAAATATATGTGATTTCTGATCATCTTAGGCGACCCCTGTGAAAGGGTTATTCAGCCCCAAAAGGGGTCTTGACCCACAGTTTGAGAACCACTGATTTAATCTGTCTTTAATTGCTGATTCCTATCATAGAACTTACACTGTGCAAAAATGAAATGTACTTTTAGATTTAAATGTATCTAATTTGTCTTTTAAAATGAAATGAAATTAAAATCACCAGAGCATGTTATCCATTTTAGGAATCAATTTTAGTTAAAAAATTTATTGTGAAGCATATTATTTTTCATATTTAAAAATTTAAACCAAGTTCACAGGACAGAATTTTCTCAGAACTTACACTTTTTTTCTTTTACATGTAAGGCGTCACTTTCCTGTTGGTAAAAATATGAAATGATTCACAATAGAGCCATCTGATTCTCAGCTAAGGTGTCAAAGTAGAAAAGTCATTTAAACCTTCCCACATATAATAATCATGAGAACTAGCTTACCTAAAATAAAATATTTAAAGGAACTGGAAAGTATCCCAGAGATGACAGAATAGAGATGGGGGGTGGTGGTTACTCTTCTTAAGATACAAATAGAAGGAAAACTACTGAGATCCAAATACTAGTAATTTCAAATTAGTAGCATATTAATTGACAAATTATATCTGACAAAATAAAAACTAGAGGGATCTGGAAACAGTAGTGGGAACTTTTAAAAAATGCTAAAGTGTAAATGTGACATCAGAAGCCAACAGGGATTTCAGGAGACAATGGTAAATACTAAATGGTAAATACATGGAAAAACAGTATTTTGTGGCTCAGTGTTTATAAGGTATTTTCTTACTATCCTTAAATTTTTAACTGGTGAGAGCAAAACCTGTAATATTTTTAAGCTATTAATAGCATATATATTGTAATGACAATACAACAATGTTTAAAGTAGGGTCATTATTGGGAATATGTTTTTTTTTCTTTGTTTGCTTTTCCATGTGCAAATTTATATTAAGTAGATCAGCATATGTTAAAAATACATACCTTAATTCTGTTCACTAAAACTAAAGAAAGGTAGCTTAAAAACAAGCATAGGGATTCCTGGAAGTTCCCAGGAATCCACAAGGATGACCCCAGCTTAGACTACTAGCGATTGTGAAGAGGGTACCTGAACTGTATTACCCCAGTAATCAAATCAGTGAATAAATACCCTAACTGTCCTCATAGAGCCTTCATCCAGTAACTGATGAAAGCAGATGCAGAGATCTACAGCCAAGCACCAGGCAGAGCTCCGGGAGTCCAGTGGAAGAGAGAGAAGAGGGATTCTATGAGCAAGTGGCATCAAGTTTTATTTTTAATGAAGAAAATATTTTCACTCATTTTTACATACCAATCAAAGATCCCTCTCTTTCCTCCTCCTGGCCCCCCAGCCCTCCCCTCCCAACCCATCCCCCATTCCATCCTATAAGAAGGTAAGACCTCCCATGGGGAGGTACATTTAGTAGAGGCAGGTCCAAGCCCCACTCCTCCCCCGACCTCAAGGCTCAAGTTTATGTTGGGGAAACCTACATAAACATATAAATATCCAAACCAAACTAGAAGGAACTCATGAACTTCAGACTGACAGGTGTGGAGCCTTCATGGGACTGAACTAGGCCCTTTGCCTAAGTAAGGCAGTTGTGTAGCTTGATCTGCTTAAGGTCCCCCTGGCAGTAAAATCAGAATCCAACCCTGGTGCATGAGCTGGCTTTTTGGAGCCCACTATCTATGGTGGGACACCTTGCACAGCCTTGACACAGGGTGAGAGCCTTGGACTGGCCTCTACTGAATGTATCAGGCCCTGCTGACTCTCCATGGGAGTCTTTACCTTGTTGGAGGAAGGAATTTGAGGGTGGGTTGGTAGGGGAAGGCTAGAGGAGTGGGAGGAGGGATGAGAGGGGGATCTGTGGTTGGTATTTAAAATGGATAAAAAGTTCCTTAATTTAAAAAAAAAGAAAAAAATGAATACTAAAAGTTGCTGACTAAAAAGTACAGTCAGGAAAAAGAACATAGGAAACTGAGAAAGAAAAATGTAAAACAAATAAAAATGATAATTGGAATATTGATTTTTTACAAATCGCATATAGACTAAATGCCCAATCAAGAAGCAGCAATCTTACAGATTGAATCCAAATTAAGAATCAGTCATACATTGTGTAAAAGAGACACACTTTAAATACAGAGGACAAATAGATTTCTGTAACATCATGGAGAAATGTGTATATAGTAAGCCAAAGCACGTTTGAGGATTCCAAGGGTTTAAGACAATCCCACGAACATAAGAATTTTTGAAGAGAGAAGGGAGCACTTAGTGTTGACAGTAAAACCAGTGCATCCAAGTACAATTATAAATCCATCCATGTTTGGAAGCAGAAACACAGAGCTGAAATAGGAAATGAACACATTTATAAACACTAATATTAATAAATAGTACTTTATTAAAGACATTGTCAAAATAATAAAAGCAACAAGGCTACCATACTCTAAACGACCATGGTGCCCTATTGACATTTTTAACTGTCTGCCTAAACAAGCTGCAGAATAAACATACCAGGAAATACAGTAGGAGAGGAAACTCTAAATCAATAATTCAAATCCTTTTAGAAAATACGAAGATTAAGAGAAATAATTAAGTCACAAATACATGAAAGGATAAGGAAGAAAAGAAGCAGAAAATAAAATAAAAAAGAACAAAAGCAAAGGATAATTATTTATAAATATCAAGAAAGATAGTCATCTATAAGCTCTCAGCCTCATACATGGAGCTCCTAAGCACGAAGAGGTAACAAATCCATACTTGATGGTTGATACAGTCAATTTAACAGCATCTAGATTGCTCCAGGATACAAGTCTCTGAGCATACTTGTCAGCAATTATTTGGACTGAATTAGTTGAGGAGGAAAGACCACTCTGATGGAGAAAGACTCCATTCTTTGAGATTAGTTCTCAGACTAAGGAGAAAGCTAGAAAATTAGTAACCTTAATGATTCACTGTTTTGACCATAGATGCCCTCAAGACCACCTTCCTCCTCCAGCTCCTCCCAGTATGACTTATCTGTCATGATCAACTGTAAGCTTGAACTGTGAACAAAAAAGCCCTGTATCCTGCAAATTTGCTTGCTTGTTTTTGTTTGTTTATTTATTTTTGGTCAGGGACTTATTTTAGTAACAGGAAAAAAAGCTAAATCATTCCTAATGAAGTAGGTTCACTTATTATATATGTAGCCACTGCTTTGCAAATAGCTGTGGTTGTTTTGGTGAGTGTGCAAGGAGAACACAATTACAAATATCATGAGCACTGAGTATTGGCAATGGGAAAATGAATTACCAACTTGCTCCTTTCTCAAAGAGACAGTGTAAAATAGGTATTCTCTCTATGTTGAAGACAAAAGTCTTTGCTTTCTAAACAACTTGCGACATATTCTTACTGAGTGGTAGATTCTTTTCTAGGTGTCTTAGATTTGAAGATTCTGTTCTTTGCTGTTGCTCGTTTTTCACTGGCAAAAGGTGCAGGCCTAAATAATTTGTGAACATATTAATAACAATGAGCTTTAGAATTTATTTTTACTATGTAAAGGCACAGGTCTCACTGAGGGCTAATTTTTAAAATTAAAAGAAAAGAAATTTATCTTAATTCAATTGGAACCCCTTTGTTTTTTGTTTGTTTTCATTTGTTTGTTTTTTGTTTTTATACAGTGATAGCCTTGTCAAATGTTTATTAACAAGTACTCCTCTTGAAAGGAGAAAAAACATATAATCTTGTCCTTATAGAATTTGATTAATCTGTTCTTTGAATGCTCCCAGCCAGGTCAATTTTAAGCCATAAGATAATATCCCTACCTGAAAACTGTGACAAAATACACATGGGTTCTGGCTCTTTCTGGCTTTTGCAAGACAACTGAATTACTCTACTACTTTTTATCCTAGGTAAGAACAAGGGTGGGTTGTGGTGATAATCTAATTGTACTGAATTATTATTTTGATTGTATGTTAATAAATAAAGTTGTCTGGGGGTCAGAGCTATTAGAGCCATAGCAAGAGTGTGGCGGTGGTGGCACACGCCTTTAATCCCATAGATATCTGTGTGTTCAGGGTCAGAGCTATTAGAGCCATAGCAAGAGTGTGGCGGTGGTGGCACACGCCTTTAATCCCATAAGATCTCTGTGTGTTCAGGGATACAGCCAGCATTGGAGACATATGCCTTTAAGACCTAGGGGGCTGTACATTCAGACAGTGACGAGGCAGTCATGTGTTTGGGTTTACAACCAATGAGAAGGCAGAACAACATACTTTAAAAATACGAACCGAGAGGAAGTAGGTCTCTTTTCGCGAAGCTGGGACAGCAGGAGGAAGGGTGAGATTTTAGCTCTGAGCTCTGACTTCTCGGCTTTCTCTTTTACATTGTTTCTGTGTTTCTTTTTTTTTTTTTTTTTTTTTTTTTTTTTTTTTTTTTGGTTTTTCGAGACAGGGTTTCTCTGTGTAGCTTTGCGCCTTTTCCTGGAACTCACTTGGTAGCCCAGGCTGGCCTCGAACTCACAGAGATCCGCCTGCCTCTGCCTCCCGAGTGCTGGGATTAAAGGCGTGCGCCACCAACGCCCGGCTTGTTTCTGTGTTTCTTATTTAATAATACGGTTGGTTACATCTACAGTGGGTTGAAATTTTTAAAGCTGATTTCGTTTCACAGCTTCTGCGTTAATAGCGAATTTCTTTGGCAGGTGTTAAAGTAAGTTTACTTTCATGGTGCTCATTAATAGAATCTGAAACACATTAGCAGGTGCATGTTATAGGAGAAAAATTTCCTTATAACAAGTTGAGTTTAGCACATCAACAGCACAAGTGACTTCAGTCTTCAAAGGAAAGCCATTTATTTAATAGGACATTTTTTTAAAAGAAGGATTGTGGGGTTTTCTTGACTCATTTCCTTTTATAGCTAATTTTTCATCCTTCAGGAAATCCTGACACTATAGTTTGAATTTCTCTGTAACCTCACATCTACATTCTCCTTTCAGATGCCACTTTGAGATTACTGAAACAGCGTATCATCCTCTACCTGTCTTCCAGTTATCCCATCTAAATAAAAACAACATGCAGTCTCTAAAATATGACCTTGACTCTGCTTAGTTCTAACTCTTAGATTAGTGAGCATCAGATCCAAGGTTTCCCAAAGTGATATCCATATTCCATAATCTCCTTTCCTCTCCTACTACTATTCTCCACAAGAGCAGTGGCAGGTAACACCTACAGTATTTACCTGTTCACTTTGCCATCATGATCCTTTTTTTTCCCTCATAGCTATACAAACCCAGTCAGTACAGGGAGCTTTGTGTAGACTATTGCTTTAGTTAATTTTGTATTACTGTGATAAGAGATCACAAAGACAGTAACATATAAGCGTTTATTTTGTGGTTACAGTTTCAGAGGCTTATATCCCATGACCATCTTAGAGAGGAGTATGACAGCAAGCAGGCAGGCCTGGTGCTGGGGCAGAAGCTGAGAGCTTACTTACCCACAGGCGCGAGACAAGTGGGAATGGAATGGGGTTTTGGAAATCTCAAAGCCTACGCTCAGTGATCGACCTCCAACAGGATGGTCACATCTTCTAATCATTCTCAAACAGTTCCACCAAATTGGAACAAGCATTAGAATTAGTCCTGTCTTCTGAGTTTCATATATTTCTGCTGTAGAACAATCTTTTTGTACACTGTCAATATTTGTTGCTCTCATTAATCTAATAAAGAACAGAATGGCCAACAGTTGGACAGGGAGAGGTTATGTGGGAATTGAGGACAAAAAGAGAGCATTGGGTAGAAGAGAGTAGAGTTGCCAGGAGACTCAGAGAGAAGAGAGATGAACATGCTATCATTAGAAAAGCTACCACCACGTGGTAGAGTGTAGATAAGAAATACGTGTTACTTTAAGTTGTAAGAGCTAGTTAGTAACAAGCCTAAGCAATCAGGTGAGCATTTATAATTAATATTAACTCTCTGTGTGGTTATTGGGGAACTGGTGGTCCCAACCAAAAACTCTGCCTACATATTTCACTTACCGTACCATCCAGTATGCTCACTTTTATTGCCATACTTGACATGATTTTAATATTTATGGCTGAACAGTCATCCATTCTATTTATATATATTTTCTTTATCCATTTATACTTGAAAGAGCCTTTATGTTGATCACAATATGCATCTTAAATATTGGAGTGCAGAAATAGAATGCTGATACTTTTTCTTTGGGTATACAGGAAGTAAGATGATTAGAATATGTAGAAGTTTTGGGTGAACTTTCTTGATGGATTTTCTTATGATTACATTATGAGAAAAAGTATGTAAATGTTCCCTTTATTTTACTACTGACAAATCCTTAGATTTTTTTTGCCTTTTTCTAAAATTGTGTGGAAGCTTTTTTTCTTAGTGTTTTTTTTTTAATTTTAAAATTAGTTTGAGGTGAAATATAATGATAGTTTATTATTAAGACATTTTTTATTCATTTTATATACCAATCACATATCCCCCTCTTCCCTCCTCCCACTCCTCCATGGATTGCCCTGGGAAAGCAATTTCATAATCTCCATAAGGAAACTTGGGATGAGGGGTAGGCAATGGATGGTAAAGGATGGGGTATGAGAACATAAGGGAACCAAATGGTCAAGCTGGAACAGGGATGAAGTGGGAGAGCAATTAAAGAGATACTATGATAGAGGGAGATGCCAAGGGGATATGGAAAAACTGGGTACTAGGGAAGTTCCCAGGGAATCCCCAAGGATGATACCAGCTTAGACTACTAGCAATAGTGGAGAGGGTACCTGAACTGGCTTACCCCAGAATGAGTTATGATTTGTGTTTCTTAGATGTTTAAACATGTTGAACATTTTTTTAATGTCTTCTTTGGAAATAACACCTATTTATATAATTTGCTCATTTAAAAATAAGTTTCCATTTTTCTTGAATAGTTTAGTTTCTTCAAACAATTTTAAATTTTCAAATTCATCCATATGCATAATTGCAAATGTTTCTTTCAGTCTGTAAGTTTTCTCTTCATTCTATCATGTGCTTTTTTTTTTCTTATCTTGGCATTTTCAGTCCATGTTGTGACATCTGCCCAAATTTGCTTATGTTGCCTCTGCTTTTCTAAAAAAAAAAAAAAAAAAAAAGAAAAGAAACCTTTTTATTTTTTTTTTTGTGGATTTCGAATCATGCATCCTTATCCCATTCATCTTTCTATCCCTTCGTATCTGCCCTCTGCCCTTGCAACCTCCCCTCACCAAATAAAATAAAATTTAAAAGAAAAAAACCTTGTCATGGAAGCTGCAGTGTGGCACAGTGAGTCACACTGTTTCCCCCTTTACTCCATACATCTTTACTTGCAAGCCTTCATTGCAATGAATGAGTGGCCTCTTTCAAAGCCTCTGGCTTTTGCTACAGTATCAATACTGGGCCTTCACTGGGACTCCTCTTGAATATCCTGTTTTTCCCCTGTGTCATGGAGATCCTACAGCTTGAGATCTTCAGGATCTGCCCCTTTATGTGCTCCAGCAGTTAATTGATGGAGTGGATGTTAGAGTGGGCCAACTCATAGCTGCAGTTCTGGACCTGGGTCCTAGCTGAATTGGCCAGCTCTCCCTCATACTTATCACCAGGTTGAGCTCTCCAGAACTGCCCTGGCTAGTTCACCCCATGCAGCAGGCAACAAGGGACAGGGCAAGTTCTCTTGCTATCAAGCCCTGAGCTGGTTTACCACCATGGTCAATTCTACTGTATTGCCTAAGGGAGGTAAAGGGCTCACACTCCTGAATGTTGCAGCCTGTGAGGGGCAGGACCAGCTCTCCAGCCTGCTGCTGTAGGTGAGGGGCTGCTGCGGGCCGCAGGAATATATCATAAGAACTCAGCTGGTTATGGCAAAGTCACTACCTGGAGGGATCAGGGAATTCCTCCAGAGGAAGCCAAATCCCAAGGAGTTTTTGGTGTTACTTGGCTTGTTATATATCAGCTGTATTCTGTTATGAAAATCATGTGTGCCTTCATAGTTTTCCCAATTGACTTTTCCCTAAGAAGTGCTAACAGTGTGGACTGATCACTCTCTGGACATACACATTCCAGGCATTTTGAGAACAGCCTCAGGAAATGCTTTCTCTGGAATCAGATATCTCCCCTAGCCACTTTCAAGGACTAAAGGAGACATCACCCAGGTGGTCACCCAATTTCCGAGGATTAACAGTGATAGCAACCCACAGGCAAGTCTCCTGACTTAAGGTAAATTCCACAAGGGGACACCGCCCAAGTCAGGTAGACATTAAGTAATAGCTTTACACAATTTAGCTCAGACCCCTCCTTTCTTACAGCCTTACTAACTTTACAGACCTCTAACTACTTACCTAACCACTTCTAGGAATATTTAGATAACCTTCTGTGCTAACAGCTATGCTCAGCCAGAACTCCCAGTTCAAGCCTCCCTGTAATTATCATTATTGGTAGCATCCGGCCAGGTCCATCACTGGATGGAGGAAAGTACCTTATCAGAGATACCTCTGTACTCTCTAAGAACAGACTTAAGCATCCAGGCAGGCCACCTGTTTGAAAAGGCCTGGTGGATGTGCTAATTAAGCTTAACTTCCTCCTTTCCCAAACCTTACCTCCAGTTCCAGATCTCCCTTTAGCTATCACCAGAGGCATCTAGCTGTACACAGGTTGCCTAGAGACTGAGCACACTTTTCCCCACACTGCAGAAAAACAGCAGACAGCCTGAACAGATAGGAGCCACAGGAAAAAAGAAGACAGTTTTATTTTCTCCCATTGACCTAGCAACTCATAGATTTTTAACATCTTTTACCAAACACATTTAAGATTATAGTTGTGCATGTAAGATCCCTCTTCTTAGATATTACCCATATTTAGCCTTTAGTTAGTTCATTAGTCACTTCCCCTTTGGGTCACAAATGGTAATTAACAACTAGAGCCCCTCTTTGTAATTCTTATCAACCCTCCATTTGATCCTGATAATGGACAATCACTGCCTGAGGAAGTTCAGGCTGGGTTTCCTGGGTGGAGGGGAGGATTGTGATTTCTGGGGGATATATAACTGTAAATCGAGGGAAAAGGGAAAGAATAAAGAAAAAGTGAATGGACTAAGAGCTCGGTGTGCTGAGATTCATTTTACAGAAAATAGTCCTCGCCGTCAGTAGTTCTCTCTCCTGAGCCCCTGGGATGTATAATATTGAGGCTGGTTCCTCCAATATTATACAAGAAGGGGCAGGTGGTTGGGTGGGGGAAGGCATCTTTCCCTTGGCCACTCTACCTGTTAGCAGACAAGGGGGCAGTGGGTCAGCTCTTCTACACTCATGTCCTCAGGGCTTGCTTACCCTGACCCCTACCAACAGGGTCAGCTCTACTGTGCTGCCCAGGCAAAGTTCAGGGCCTGCTACAGCTGCTGAAGGGCAAACTCTTGCTCTCATGACCCCAGGGCCAGCTCTTTCTACCTGCTGCAAGTTGTGAGGGGTTAGGTGTGAAGGGCCTCTACTTTTGAGATATGGAACAATTCTTGGCCTAGATCATTGTAATATTTCTCCCGTGCTTTCTTTCTAGTAGTTTCATAATTTTCAATTTTATATTTAAGTATTCTATAGACTTGGAGTTAAATATTCATGTGTCATTGATTAAGGCAAAAGGATTACATTTATATTTCAAGCATGTCTGTATATGAGGATACCTACCTTCTCAAGCTTTATTTCTTGAAAGCCCTGTCCTTTTACTCATGCGAAATCTGCAGTTCACTGCAGTAGCTAAGAGTTTACTTTGGTGGGAAAATGTTGGGCATGCATGTGCAAGGCCTACACTCCTTCCTTCGTATTCAGTGTTCATGTACACACACACACACACACACACACACACACACACACACACCACATACCACCGACACATTTACACACACGAATATATCCAACACACATCTCAAAGCAGAAAACAAAGTTAACTGTTTATGACAATACTATGATATGTGGTTTTCTAGAGCCTTGCATTATGTTTTGAAGTGACTGATGTAGTATCTCAATTGTTTTTTGTTTGTTTGTTTCTTTGTTGCTGTTCAAGATATCTTTGGCCAGGCAAAGACTTTGCAGTTTAATGTAGAGATCAGAATTATATTTTCTATTTGAACAAAAAAATGCCACCAGAGTTTGTTGTGAATGGTCAACCTATATATCCTCTGGGGAAATATGGACATTTTAACAAACGATATGCTTTTAAGTGATAACACAATGCATCCCCCTCTATCATGTATTTATGATTTCTCATTAATATTTAAAAATTTATACTGGAGAGGTTTTCATAACCTTATTCTTTAAAAATATATATTGCTCTTTATATGAAATGGTATTTGTTGTTTAATTTACCTTTTCAGAAAGTTAGGTACTATTATGTAAAAATATTATCAATTACAATGATTAAAATGCCAATTAAGGCAAAGATTTGGTATTTTGAGAAGTGGAGAAAGATCAACAAAATATTATCTAGGTTAAGAATTATGTTTAAAAAACATTAATAACAAAATGGAGATCACAAACACACATACCATCATGAAAAACCTATTATAAACAACACCATAACAGCAAATTGAAAAATCCATATGAAATAGATAAGTTCCTGGAAACACTCAATCTATCAAAATTGAATCTCAAAGAAATATAGAACCTGAACTGACAAATAATTTGTAAAGTGATTGAATCCACTAAGAGCCTCAAAGCTAAATTCTTTCAAGCATTTAAGGAAAAACTGATATCAATGCCCACACTATTCCACAAATAGAAGAGGAAGAACTTTTTTCAGATTCACTTTTCAACATTATCTTAACTATGAAGGATATTCACTATTCTTTTTTATATAATCAGTGAATTAAGGTGTTTGTTTTAAACTCATCAGAGACTTTAGAAATTAAATTGTAGTTTCCCAATATTTTTTCACGTTACAATAATAATTTCTGTGTAAAAGTTTTCCTGAATGAAAGTAATTAACATAAATTGTCTAGAAAAACATATCATCCTAAACCTTCTTTTCCAGAAATGGACAGAAAAAAAGAGGCTAAGTTACTATGATAGGATTTTATACAAAGTACAATAGTTATTATCTTTCTATAGCCTAAAATGTCTTAATCAAATTAAATGGCATGTATGTATGTTATATTTAACCCATTTAAATCCATATATGTATAGGGGCTCCACCTGTATGTATGTATATGTCCCATATGCTCTTGATACCCACTAAGGCCAGGAGGAGGTCTTTCAGATGGTTGTGAGCCACCATATGTGTGCTGGGAACTTGAGTCCTACCTAACCGCAGCAAGTACTCTTAATAACTGATCTACAGGTATCTCCATCCCCTTAATTTACTTTTGATACCTCACTTTCCAGTGTGAATGTCATTTCATTAATTAAAAGTACTTTGTAAGTTGCCGACTGGATTTATACTTGATGTTTTGGTTATCATGAGCTACAATATATATCTATGAGCATAAAAAAGCATTCAGTTAACAAGAAAGTCTACAGTGCACATCGTTTGGAATAATGTCATCTTTGAAAAGTGGAAATGGAGTTTGGGGTAGGAAAAAAAAGACTTTGGGAAAGACTACAAGAAGTGTGGAATATGGAAGGCCTCAGAAAAGTTAAGAAAATCTTTCCATGGGCTCATGCCTCGTGAGAGTAAGTTCTACAAAGCAGATGGGCAATGCAATGAGACTTTAGCTACTGTTTGTTATATGTGAAACAGCCCAAAGGACATCAGCTTTTGTGTTTTTCATACCAACTACAATTCCTCCTCCCTCCCATTCTCCCCCCAGCTCCCTCCCATCCAACCTCCCATCCAACTTTCCATACACACCTCCTAGGACATAAGGCCTCTCTTAGGGAGTCCACACAGGCTGGCATAGCAAGCTGGGAAAGACCAAGCCCCTCCTCCCTGTGTCAAGACTGAGCAAGATATCCTACCAGCTCTAATAACAGACTGCATCAGAAAGCTTGCTTTGAACATCAGCAACAGGAACGACTTTTCAACCAAAGTCCTGCGTATCCCTTTATTAATTTCCTTGAAATGAATCTTTTACTTTTAGAATGACTAAGACAAGGAAGTGATTCTTCCTGTAGAGTGGACATTTTCACCCTATTTCCCACAGATAACTAAATTAATGAAATTTCATAAAGGTTTGTGCAGTCCTACAGATTTGCACAGTTCTGGGTGCCTCTGTCCACACAGTATTGCACGATAATGTCATTCTTTGGAGGATAAGTACCTGTGATACTTTGAATAAGATGCTTTATAAATCTCTGGCATCTCAAGACCTGACTGTCAGTTGGTGAATGTTTGGAGAGACTTAGGAGGAGTGGCCTTGTTAAGGGGAATATGTCACTAGGGACAGGCTTTGAGGTTTCAAAAAGTGACATTTTGGGTTGCGCTCTCTCTCTCTCTCTCTCTCTGTGTCTCTCTCTATATATACATATATATATACACATATACATACATATAGATAGATAGACAATATATACAATATACGTCTCTGTCGCTCCGTTTCAGTGTCTCTCTGTCTCTCTCTGTGTCTCTGTCTCTCAATCTCTCTCTCTCTCTCTCTCTCTCTCTCTCTCTCTCTCTCTCTCTCTCTCTCTCTCTCTCTCTCCTTCCTGATGGTGGATCAGGTCTTAATCTTGCCTCCATGGTTAGTATTTGCTGCCTTGATTCCATAAAATAATGTTGAATGGACTCTAGTCACTTTGGAAACTTGAACCCCAAATAAGTCCTTGCCTTTTTCATGGTGTTTTATCATGTAAGTAGAAAAGAAATGACTACATTGCTTTTATTTACTTTTTAGTTAAAAGCTGTGTTTAGCATGAACAGACACACCTGTAGAAGGAAGTTTCTCTATGTCCAGTCCAGCCCCACGGTCCAGACATATCTCTCTCACCTGTTGTCCTGAAGTCACTTATAAAGTAATTATACAGAAACTTATATTAATTACAAACTGTATGGCTTATAGCTTCAGCTTCTTACTAGCTAGCTCTTTCATCTTAAATTAACCCATTCTTATTAACATATATGCTGCCATGTGGCCATGGCATTACTGATCTGCTATCTTGTTTCTCCTCTGTCAGTGGGCTAGTGTCTCTCTCGAATCTGCCCTTCTCTCTGTATCTCCGCTTTATTGCCATAGACCAAAACCGCTTTATTTATTATTCAACATGAGCCACACATATTCACAGCATACAGAACGACATCCCACAGACACCTGTTCATATCAGTGATCTCAAGTTGTGCTAGGGTGTAAACTGACATTTTTAAGTTCTAGGAGATTTCTCCATGAATCGGACAAGCAAATAATTGTACAGTAGTGTTCAAGGGTTTCTCCAAAGGATTGAGATAACAGGACATATACATGAAAAGCCTCACCTGCTACATGTTGGGGTCAGAGGTCTAATGGTCATATCAAGAAGCTCAAAAGTCTTCAGAACAGTTGTAGACTATGGGCAGACCAATGGCACACTCTGGGGATGGAATGCACTATTCCTTTGAGTGACTTTATTTCTACCCTTAATGAATTTCCTCTGAACAAAGCCAAGTCAGGTTGTTACCAATGATTATATTAGTGAAGTCCAAAAAAGCTCATAATAACCTTCATAATAACATCTACATTCCTCTTTGAAGGGAAGTGTGACTACCAGAGCCCTATGTGGTTTGTACATAAAACTATAACAAGCTCATCTTACCCTTTCTCTTGCTTTTGGTCTTCCTTTACATATTATCTATATGAAAGCATCAGCAGTGAATGCCAAATATTTTAATAAGCCCTTTGCTGTCATACTCTTCTATACTTGTTAAATTTTCACATTGTCATGATAATACAGTATCTAGAAATAAGCCTTGGAAATCATGGCACTTGTACCCATCAGTAGACAGCTCTTTGTTTCTCAGTTTCTTTTCCAGTAGTTGTTATCAAGACATGTTTCAGAATCATTCAGAAAAACTATAAAAATACAAAAATGTTTCAGACTCTGCACTCTGATCCCTGAACTGCAGCTCTAAAAAACAAACCTCAACGTTTGTTAATTGAATAAAACAATGCACACATGCTGGAACTATAAAATCGTTGTCAAGTACACAAGGTACATTTTCATATCTTTGAGAACTCTTCTGTGTGTTCTATTTAATAAGGTAAGTAAACAAACCTGACTTGTTTGTTTGTTTGCTTTGTCTCATACTTCATTGTATTCTCCCTTTTTTGTTTGTTGTTTTGATTTTGAAAGTGTGGGAATTAGATGTTTGTCAGAGTAATACCATGCTTGAAATTCTAACTGAAAATAGATGACCACTTGTTTACCCTAGAAGTATTAACATTAAAAAAAAAGGTAAAATGTTAATAAACACAAGACTTGGGCTTCTGAAGTACTCGTGGATAGTCTGTGTGTCTAATTCCTACTCTTGGGTTCATTGTATAAAATTACAATTACTCCAAAGTTGTGTATCTATGTGACATTTTCCCACTGGGTCTTTATTAAGCATAGAGGAATTTCTACCCTTCCTAAGCTAAATGTACCCACAGTGTCCGATTCTCTAAGCTTGTCAAGTCTGTCCTCTTTCCAGTAATGTGTGATTGGTACACAACAAAGGCATGGTTTGACCTTTACATACAAGAACTGCAAATGCAAGCAGGAAAGGTCAGTGAGGCATGCCAGCGTCATGACACGTGTTAGAAAAACAATTGGATCACTTTAGAGATTTTCTTGTTTTATTTTGACTTTGAAAATCTGGGGTTGCTTTCCAATAGTACCACAATTTAAAAGTGTGAGGATTTTGTCTTACAGAATCTTAGCTCTTCTATAAAAAGGTGAACTCCAGGAGGTGCAGAGATTTCTCAGTGGCTAAGAGTGCTTGTTATGCAAACATGAGAACATGAATTCAGGTGCCAATATCTATAGAAAGCTAAGTGAAGCTGCAGGCACACCCGTCAGACCAGCCAGAGACAAGGGCATCTCTGAAGCTTCTCAACTAACAACCCAGTTCCAAGTTAACCACTTCTCTACAGTCCCAGTGAGGTATTTCTCTTATTAAAATTAGTACCGAGCACTTTTAAATAAGTGAGTATTTTTTGTCTAAATGCAGTTGTTTTTGTTTTTACTTCTCCAAATATAGTTAATCTAGTTTTATTCCCTAGCAATCATTTCTGAGATAGCATTAGCTGTTCTATATAAACTCTTTGTGGAAAGAAATGGAAACTAGACATTTTTTTCATGCTCTGTTTCTAATTGATCTCCAGGCATTTTATTTATTTATTTTTATCAATTTTGGTTTTCAGAATTATATCCTGTGTAAAATGTCTTTAATATAGAAGGTAAAATTGAGAGATAAGAAAATGATGAACAAAGCTATAGAAACAACTAAATATTTTAATGAGTAATTTCACTTTGGACAATTCTATAATATGAATTAAGTATTTGATTTCTCTCTCTCTTACAGTCTCTCTTATTTCCTTCTCTTACCTGTAATTAAATTTTTAAGAGGATTTAAACTTTCAGTTTATGTAAAGGAAGTAATGTTGTTTTCAATAATTTTCTAAGGCAATTTCAACAGACAACATGGAATGTTTAAGTAAATAAAAATAAATAAATAAAATCAAAATACATAACTAAACAAAAATTAAAAAAATAATATTAAATGAACAAAATAGTTTTTGTTTTACTTAAGGAATTCACACAATTGCTTTAACTATCAGGTAGAGCATTCACTGTGCTTTACAATAACTCTTGTAACAGACTAAATCTTGAAGATGACATCTTTTGATCTCAAAGATATAAGTAGATATCAACAGAGTGAGTGGGCATTATAAGGAAACTCCAAGCCTAGTGGTGGTTGGTCACATGGTCTGACAAAAGCTTCTTGTCATGCATCACATAGCCCATGAGAAATGAACAGAAAATGAGAGGAAAGAGTTCACCTGAAAATCAGGCCCCCCACTTGAGGAGAGATTAATTCAAACAGTTGAATAATGCTGAGATGCTTAGAAATTTTAATTTGCATGAAAGAAATATTAATTTTGATGACAAAATTGGGACCTCTAAAAAAGCATATTGGATTTTATTCAATTTATCATTTTCATTTAAATATATTTCTATCTTTCCCTGAAAGATGTCAGTATGGTCATTCCCCTTAGATTTCCATTATGTTCTAGAAAAACATTGATTCACTCATATAATTATACTGATAATATTCTATTAATATAAATAAATGTACATCTTAATAGAATTCTGTTTGAATCAACCAATTATAAGACATATAGGAATATTAATTTAAGAAGTATATAGTTTTGGAACATAAAATAAAAAACAATTAGCAAGCAGATACTGAAATATATTAATTAATATATGCTATAAGAAATACGTGAGAATTTTGTAAGACAAAACATAAGTGTCTCATTAAGACATAACCAAGTGACTGAGCTTGTTAGCTTGTGCTTTTTGGTGATGTTAAAAAGAGTATTAAATTATGAATATACAATTCCTACTCTCTTGGGGACTTTTAAAAGTGGCTCTGCATGTTAAAGAGCCTGGAACTTTGTAGGCCTCTGCTGCCCTTCAGGCAGTGGTGGGAACTCCTTAATTTATAATGATTCTTGTCTTTCATTATATAAAGGGACAGGAAAATCTGGGAAGTAAAATCTGGGAAGATATTTATTCTATGTTCCTTCATGAATGAATGAATATGAACTACTCAAATTGGGTAGCAAAATCAGAACTTGGATCACAATGGACTGGAAAAGAAAAATCCAAGGCTTCAGGTTTATACTAACTAGGTGACTGGACAGATGTATAGGGATATTTTATATTCAGAATAGTCCATGAATTTAAATGGTCTAGATATCCACTAAATTAAGGACACTATTGTTATCACATTTCCACTCAGTGAGAATAAGACCTGTGACAATTATGTTGGCATTGGATTGAGAGAGATGTTAGCGATTCAGTGGCAGATGGAAAGTGTAATGGATTGAACCAACCATTCAATTTCAGAAAGCAATTGAAAAGATGTGGTTTTTTTTCATTAAAGTCTTCCATATAGTTTCTTAATGGTGTGTGATACACACTCACCCACCCACCTACCCATACACAACTAATTAGCCTGTGCATCTAAAGAAGATGAAAGAGGTATATATACATTATTAAGGTCCTCCAAACATGATGCCTTAAAACTATTAATTTAATGTTATATCTTGCTGAAAATTGCTGTTGGAATTTAAGATGTTCTAAGTATAATATTGGGGGAATGTGAGCTGAAATTCTTCTTTTGTTGGCATACAATTTATATTTGTGATTTTGAATGAAATAATAGGAGCAACTTTGAAGATTTCAGAGCTTTTCAGGAGATTATGTTGTGATAAGTGTTTTCTGCTGTCTTTGTAGAGCAAATGAATTTATATTCCCCAGTGTTGCCATTCCTTCCTCTTTTCAATGGCCTTGACTGCTGTAGCTCATTATTACCATGGACATTTTTTAGTCATCAAAAGGCCTTTCAAACTTTCACACAGTACATCATTATTCTGGACCCTACTAATAAATTATTAATTCAGTCAAAATTTAGTAGCCATTCTGTGCCAGCATCTTCCCAGACACTGATTCAGAGGGATTTATAAAATTGCACCTACCTTGAAAGAAAGGAGTCCTAATGGAAATTCAAACAGAGCCAGTGCTACTGTTAATGTAATGTAACAAGTGTTGAATGAATGAAGTAATAATGTGTTCTATATACTTATATGGCTACAATATGCCCACATAAATATATCAAGGAACATGTGAAGAGTGCTGCAATAATGAGGTTGTGTGGTTGTTGTAGTTTCTTAAAAGCATAATAAGTGAGAGAGAAATAAAAAATCTCCTTGACACTTCTACTAGCTAAGTTTGGTTTCATTTCTCCATTCTCCTTCTCAGCTAAGGTCCTCCAAAACACAAACAAGACTCTTCCTTTTCATACTTCTCTTTCCACTCACTTCTTGTTCCAACTCGTATTTACATTACCAAACTCCAAGGGAGGGATTTATTCGTTTATTGTTATTTTGTGACTCAAACTTGGGGCTTCAAATATGTGAATCAAGTCTTTAGCTACTATTTCAAGTCCTGATGAGAGGTATAAGTAAATTTTACTTTGCTATATCATCAGAGAATTTGAAAGACACTGTCAATAGTTATCAATATCTTTCTTTTGAGAGGTTTGAATCTCTGTATTCATGCCCACCACATTTTCCTGGTGTTCTTTCTTCTTTGTGGATTGCTTTATGTCTTCTTGGCACAAATCTCTGTAATCAAATCCTCGAAGGTTTGATTATTGCTCTAAGAATGGTCTTAATGGATAAGTCTCATCATTTGGTTGCCATTTCTATTCATACAAAGCTCTCCTATCTCTACTTAATTTTCTTCTCACTTTTACTTCCAGACTACTTGATGCAACTGTCTAACACAGCATTTCAGTGTTTGATGTGCATGCAAAGATAGAAATTCTAAAACAAACTCATATTTTGCTTTCCTATAACTTGCACTTTGTTTGAGATTTGGCCTGTCCATTAGTGGGAGTATGCATCATTTGCTCGTTTTGGAACACCAAAAATGAATGGTTATTTTTCCTGGTCTACTATATAGCTACTGTATCTCCACAGAAAGCATGAAAATTGTTTTTCCAACATAAATCTTAAACCAGAGGGTCAGCAATATATTCCACAATAAACTAGAGAACACAGGATTGCCCCTTCTCTTGACTCTTGCATTCTCAAATAATGTGTATATGATTCACTGTGTCCTCTGGTGCCTCGTACATTCAAATTACCATCCAAACTGCATACTAGTGATCCCAGAACCAGTCAAATCAGATGCCTTGCTTAGTTTCTAATTCCTAGGGTTTCCAGTCATAAAACCTAACAATTTTGCAGTCATTCTCATAGGACTTGTGTGGTCTGGACCCTGTTTATTTCTCTAATCTGAACCTGTTCATCCATATCTCTCAAGCTTCACTGTCTGGCTCATTTAGTTGATTTATTATCTCTAATATTTTTTTTAAATCTGGTCCAATATTTGTTCATTCTTGATTATGGTGTGTGTGTGGTATCATCTTTTTTATTTTATTTTAATTTTTTGGTTTTTTGAGACTGGGTTTCTCTGTGTAGCTTTGTGCCTTTCCTGGATCTTGCTCTCTAGACGAGGCTGGCCTCAAACTCACAAAGATCCACCTGCCTCTGCCTCCTGAGTGCTGGGGTTAAAGTGTGTGCCACCTCCGTCTGGCGTGTGTGGTATCATCTCATGGGTACAATCATTTAGTCAAAACAAGTGTGTTCTTCAAGTGATGTAGGTATTCACAGTCTCATCAGATTCGTCTATGGCTACGGTATATTTAGGCCAAAAGCAGCAAGCAGAAACATGGTTTTTAAGCAAAATGTAATGGTAACAAGTGAACATCACAGAGAAGGTGACAGACGTTTGCATGCTCACTAAAGGATGATTTTCAACTCCGTTTGGTTATTTCATAGGAAATTGCTCATGTTATGTATGTTCGAGAGAATGATCTACCGTAGCCATGCTCTGAGTTTCAAGTAGGGGAACTTATTGGGTATGTAACAAGTGACAGTAAGGGAACAGACTAGCAGATGTATAAGCCGATGATGGATATCAAATGTATCGTCAAATTTGGCACACAACATTTAGCAAAGAGTAGCCCAACTAAGTGAGAAAAGAGGTAGCATCATGAAACTGGTGTATGTGGTGGTGGTGGTGGGGTGTTAAAAGCATGTAACAAAAATCAACTGAGTAAATCCCCTGAGTCAGTCATCTAGAGTTCCCAAGTGGAGTCCTGAGAAAAGCAGAATATCCTCCCAGGTGATGCTTCCAAGTAAAAGAACCAATAGTAGTAGAAAACTAATGCCATCATATTGGGCACTTATAGTCATACAGTAAATCAACCAGGAAAATAATCAGTCAACTGGGCTTCAAGATTGAGCTGTCTCTCCACGGATACACTTTCTTCAGGTGAACCTCCAGCTTCCCATTCCCACACTTGGCATTTGTAAATGATGGGATATGCAATAGTAATTTCTGTTGGGAATAATTTTTTTTAGCATTAAAAGACAGTGTTTTCAAAACCCTTAGCTGCTTGCTGTTTTGACATTTTACTCTTAGAGAGTCATAGGGATCAGCCTAGCCCAGGGCAGGGGGTTTTAGAGGACAACTGGCTGAAGAATTCTTGAGTCTGAAGTCGGAAATGGGAAAAATACCCATGTGGGTCTGCAGAAATGACATTTTATTTGATCTTTGTTAAGGCATTTTTTCCATGGGATAAAAGATATAAACCAAACTTTTCAACAAATTGTTCCAGAGGTGTGTAAGAAATTACTGCTTGACTTGAACCAAATGGAATACAAATTCCAAATGTGGAGCTAGATTTAGAAAGCATTGTACTGTGCTGCACACTTCAGCCTGATAGTTCATGAGGAAAGCCATTCAGTTGTACGTGTTACATCTGAGTGTGTGTGTGTTCATGTGTGTAATCACATATGTGTATTGCTTGTATGTGGCATGACTGTGACTGTATGTGTAGTTACACAGACAGTTCTCCTTATGAACTTGAAAAATTTGAATTTGTTGGAACTGAACCAATTATGTGTAGATACTCAGTAGTTATTTAAGCACCTCTGAAGTTCCTGAATAAATGCAGCTTATTTTTTTTTTTTGTTTTTAGCGCCAAGAGACTTGGCTATTATATAAAATTTTAGATGAGAAAATCATGTTGATGTTAGTTCCAAGTTCAGTAAATTGTCATACACTGTTTAATTTCCACATAATATTTCTGTTGTCAAACACAATTCTGAAATGTTTTCCTAATGTTTAAGACAGTCTCAAAGGATTAATTATTATATACATTTGGTGTCAGTTCTGTTTCTTCTCCTTGAACATTGTAATATACAATATAAATAAATATATGTTGTGATATATGATATATATATATATATATATACATATATATATATATTAGTTGGTGAATCATGGTTACATTTTGTAATTAATTCATAAAAAACCAATACAACCACATAGAGAACTTCTAATTAAGAGAAATGCAAGTACTGTTTATTGTTTTACTCAACCCGATAATCTTAGAGCTAAAGTTCTTTTCATCATGTCTAGTGGCTGAACAATGACAACTAGAGCCAGTACTGACAGCTATAACACTTGGGCCTATAAAATGGTCTTTTAGCATTAATGCCCTAATAAATTATGGTGTTTGATTTTTGCTGGCTGCAAATCAGAAGAAAAGTCCCTGTTCTTGCATATGTGTGTTCTCAGAAAACTCTTTTAAGTATTCAAAGGGTCCCGTCCAATTGCCTTACCTGGAGGCCTATCTTGCTTTCCATAAGACTGCACGGGAGGCTTTCCCAAAGAACTTAGTCCACTCGCTTTGGGTCTTCAATGTCCCAATCTGCAGCTCGCCTATTTTGCGGTTGTAACTGCCGCTGAAAGCATTTGAAGGCATGACAGTGTAGTTCTTAGCTCCACAGGTGACTTCCGTTTCCACAGCACCTCTTGTTCTATCTCTCCTTTGACATCCCCTTTGAATCTGCATTACCATTCCTAACGAGTTGTCTTGAGTCACGCTTTGAAGCACTGACATAGAGAGACTCTCCATTTGTCTATATGTTAAGTACTTCTGTGTTGGAGAATGACTTTTGAAACATGCCGTAGCTTATTTACTTCCCCTCAGCTCTATCAGGTTGGTGCTTTTATGATTTGCAAATGAGGAACTGGGAAAGAAGCACAGGATAGTAAGGTCAGGCACCAGAGATATCATCTCTGGAACAGAGGTTTGAGAACAGGGTGCTTAAACTTGGAATCTGATCCTACCCCATCATTAGTCATTAGAAAACCATACTGAGGAGGGCATTAGGTGCCGTCTATCAGAATCCCAGGGATAGAAACTGGTTCAACTGAGATATACCCAGTCGGCTGATCACCTGTGTAAGAACCTAAAAAGTTAGGATGATCTGCAAGCATTATGAACTGCTGAGACATGAGACTTTGTAGTGTTTGTATACTTGCAATATCATTCAATGTCTAAAAGAAACTAAACAATAAATTCTAGTGCCAACATTCCTCTTTTCCCTCCCATGTCCTTTGTTTATGGTTTATATGTTTGTCCTCTACATAAAAAAATGTAATGTTATCAAATACTCTTGCTGTGATGTATCTGGAATAAAAATCTCTAAATTAAGTTGTTTTTTTAATGGCATGGGGATATGAAAGATACTATGTAGAATCACAGTTCTCGTGAGTTGCATATGCTTATGAAAAAGAGCTAGCAGAAACGACAATGTGATTGGAAAATTCAAATTCTAATACTTTCAGCACGGAAAGATACAGTAGCTTGCATCATATTTTCTCATTGTTCTCATGGACAGAAGAGGATAGCTAGAAAGATCTTAACTATATATATGCTTTTGTCATCAGAAAATCAAGTCTTTGAAATCTTTGTATATCAGAAGTCAGAATAAAATAAAAATCATTCAAAATTCTAGCAGCTAGCATATTCCTTTTTGATAAAGAAAATCCCACAATTCACACACACACATACACACACACAGACAGACAGACAGACAGAGACAGAGACAGACAGAGACACAGAGAGAGACAGAGACACAGAGACACAGAGAGAGACAGAGACACAGAGACACAGAGAGATAGACAGAGAGGAATGTGTGTGATATAAAAACACTTGAACTCTTGTTCGTTTTGTATTGTTATACCCAAAACTTTACGCTAGAGGGCAGTGGAGCTATTAACATTTCCTTATGCTAGGTTTTCATCAAATTCCCTGATACTTTTACAGAATATAGAAAGCACACATTAATTTAATATAAACGGCATGCATTTATTTTAAAAGCACTTAGCTTGTACTTAATTGTTAATAGATCTGAATTTCTTAGGGCCTTGATTACGTATAGAGGAATGAATTTGCCTGATTTTTTTTTCTTTATGGAAGTGAGTAAAGACAAATATGAATCAAATTCTTTCATTTTCCATGATAACTTAAGGCAAAATAAATAAATAAATAAATAAAAAAGAAATAATGTGGAATGATAAGGTGCAAGCTGGTAGGTATAAGTATTTATTTTCATTTTAATGAAAATAGCTTACAAGATGAGAAGAAAGGTTCCAAGTACTTTTTAGAATCTTGTTTGAAATGTAAAAGAAAAAATCAAATATTCATAATAATTTAAGAGCATGTTTGTTATTTTTCTAGAACCTTCTCAATGGTTTGTGTTATTCTTCTTGGTTTTGGGCCTAGAAGACCCCTACCAACTGAGGCAAGATAAAATAAAAATCTCACGTCACTGGAACAGTAAGAGAGGGAAAAAATAAAAACAATTGAGTAGTGAGGAAGGCAGCCATGTCCTAGAGCATCAGACCCCTCCCCAAGCGAAACCTAAAACAACATCTTTATAAACAGAACATCAGAAATAAAATATTTGTTCATCTCATTTCTTCCATTGCCATAACATATTCAATCTGGATTTTAGGCAGAAATGCCTTAGAGACAAATTATTGGATTTGGCATCTCAGTGGTGGACATTAGGTTCCCCTGAACATGGTATAATTAACACATGACATTTCTTACTTTGTGCTAATTTAGTACTGTTGCTGCCTCTGGTGTCAGAACATGAGCCAAGCGAATCCTGCATTATGAACCAGGTGATGTGAGGTCATGGTACCCAAAACACTTCCTTCTGCAAAGACTATTGCCTCCTTCACAGTTGTTCGGTTCTGCTTTTCTCTTTCGTTTGTTAAATCCCATGCACAAGGAAAAGAGACGAATGATGAAAAGTGGGTATTTAGTTATTACAAGTTAGCCAAGTGAAAGAGAGCATATGTGACTTGGCAAAATAAATTAAATGTTCACTTTTAGCACTTTTTTTTTCATTCACAAAGCTAGAAGAAACAAATACAATTGGCAGGGGGTGCTATTTAATTCAGTATCCTTGGGTAGCATGTTGAAAAGTTAGTTGATTCTTTTTTAAATTAATTAATTAATTAATTTAATTAAATTCTTGTAATGTGAATCTTAAGAGGTCTTATTAATAAAAACAAACCCAGAGCCAGGTACTGGGGTGAACACTGAAAGATCAGAGAAACATAACAAGCCACACCCAACCTCACCTTGCCAACTTCTCAGCTGATCTTGTTTTCTCAGACTGAAAGCTTCTGAGTCCTCACCCGAATAGATCTCAGCTGAATTGCTGCTAAAAGCCTAAAAGCTTAAAAAGGGCTCTAGTTCCTGGTCCTCACACCTTATATACCTTTCTGCTTCCTACCATCATTTCCTGGGATTAAAGGTGAGTCTTTCCCAAGCAAGACTTGAGATCTCAAGTGCTGTGATTAAAGGTGTGTGTCACCATGCCTGGCTCTGTTTCCAGTGAGGCCTTGAACTCTCAGGGATCAGGATGGATCTCTGCCTCCAGAATGCTAGGATTAAAGACCTGTGCTACTGAGTCGAATACCTCAGCCCATAGGTGGGTGCTTTCAACTTTCCGTGTAAGTCTATGCTCCTCAGTCAAACATTCTCAGAAATATCATAGAAACACCAAGAGCTGTGTTTGTATAGTGATTCTAAATCATTTGAAAATGAAGAATAACTATCACACAAAGACACACACACACACACACACACACACACACACATATGAGGGGAGGAGAGACACGCCCCCACATGAATGGAAATGTAGGGATTTTCACCCTTGACTTAGTGGCTGGAAAAAATATATAATACCTTAGAACCACTGTCAGATAATGATTTGAGGTCACAAACTATTGGGTATGACAGTCATAGAACCATATATAATTCTTATATTTAAAAATTGGATAATTTGATGCCTCAGGAAGGATCGTGTGCTTCTCACACAGTACTTTCTAAGGATGATAGAGTTGACAGATTTGGTTCAGACTCAGAAGCTGCATTATAGCACGGATCTAGCACACCCACAGACTAAATGTGTTTGTCGCCTTCATCTGAATTTTAAGAATGTATCTGACTTCCATTTAAGTAAATGATAAATTTTGGCAAAAAAATAAACCTGCGCAAATTAAACTTTATTTCACTTGATGACAATGTATAAAATATATTTCTTTCTCTCTCTCTCTCTCTCTCTCTCTCTCTCTCTCTATATATATATATATATATATATATATATATATTTATACACACACACACACACACACACACACGCACACGCACACGCACACGCACACGTGTTTTGGAGCTTTCACACACCAGAGTGCAAGTTTGGAGTCATTAGACAAGTTGTGGGAGTCAGTTATCTCCTTCCATCATGTGTGTTCCAGGGATTAAACTCAGTTGTCACTTTTAGCATCAAGTGACTTTAACTGCTGAGCCATCTTACCCCTCAGCCACCACTCTAAGATGACTATTTGTTTATGAATCCATGATGATAGCAATTCATCAGTGAATAGCTAATTTTGAGTGGCTAAAGATACAGATCATCACTATGGGCAAACATCACATTACAATAACTACAGGAAATAATCATCAGTGATGAGCAAAATCATAAGAAAAGCAGTGATAAGGACGAGGGAACTTGCATAGCTAAAATATAATTCCATGCAAGATGTCTATTAGTTCCAGAGGGAAAAGTGGCTACTTTATAGTAGAGAACTTGTCAGGTGTCACATTCGTCCATTCCCATCAGGAAGACGCATTGACATATGGCTTTTGCTAACATTGTCAATAACAACATCAACACATCCTTTGGTGACTTTTGTCCTTTGGCATGTTACAAACTACAACTTAATTTAATCATGACAAAACATACAAATCCTACTTGAGTGGAATTATACAAAATACGCAAGATCTCTTCAGAAAGATGAAACCTAACAATGATGATGAAGAATTTATTTACAACTTAGAAGAGACTAAAGTCACATGACATTCGAAACATACTATGCTAGATTTGAAACTCAGAAAGCAGTGTTGCATGAGCTCATTAGATTTAAATCGGGTCTGTACATCAGCTAATGGGACTCTGTCAATTCAAGCTTAATGGATTGTAAATGAGCCAAGGTGTATAAAATGTTAACTTTTAGGAAAACTATACCAGTGACATATGAGTACTACATTACTCTGTACCTTGTTTTATAAAACAAAATTATTTCAAAATAAAAGAGGTGGAAACTAAGTCAGGAGAATTATGACTCTGAGGTCAGTCTGTGTAACACAGCTGGGCCTTTTCTAAAACAAGCAGGGCTGAAGGGATGGGATTTCAACCTGTTTGGAAAAGTAATTTAATTTCTACTGAGAATAATTATATAATTTAGCTATTTATTATTCTATCCATACAGGAGCAAGCCTGCTGCATATATTATCTCAACCCTTTAACATAAAGCATTCTTCTGGCCACTTTAAAAAGAGTAAGTTACCAATTACAAGGACTAAATCATTTGCCCAAAGCAGAAAGTCTAAATTTGTTTTGTAAATGTATTAAAAAGACTTTTATTTTATAAATGTTTAATAAGATCTTGTTTTATATACATTTTGTCTAGGCCCCATTTTATAAGTGCAAAATTACTGGTACCATCACATAAGAATTAATAAAATAAATTTGAAATGGTTAGAGATGAAATAAAGGGGGTTTCTGTCAGGCTATTTATGATTCCTTCTTGGCTCTGTACAATCCTTTCTAAGTTCATTGAAGACCATGCAGCTTTTTCAAAATTTTATATCCTCTCCCTAAATATTATTTAGCAAGGAAAAAGAGTTAATGAAAACTTTATTCTACCTTGTTTTTTGTTAAAGTGGACACATAAAGTATAAATTTATATGTAGTCATAAATTAAGTTAATGGCTTATTAAAAGTTTTCAAAAAATACAGATTTGGAATATACTATTTTCAACAGGGTTGAATAAACATACACATTTAGGCAACTGCTCCAAGACAACCTAACAAATTTTGAAACCTCAAAAACTTTCAATATTCATTTAATGCATCTCTAAGTCCCTTTCAATATATTAGGTTGGTCTTTGTTCTGGTGACAAGAACCGTGTAGGACATAATTTACTTGCTGATTCACATCACGAGACTAAACTTGAGGCTGGAGCTCCAAACTCTGGAGAGTCATATCTGTTCTTTGGTGAACTTTCATGACTTTGTGACTCCCACTGCATCTGAATGTGGCTTTGAGAATAGGACCCTCCTACAGAGGAGAATTCAAAAGGTCAGAGGAGTACAGTAGGCTTCAGATCCTCCTTAAAGAGAATATGGAATAGAACAATTTTTACTTAGAAAAAAATTTATTCATTTTACATACCGATCACAGGTCCCACTCTTCCCTCTTCATGCCCCTTCTGCCTCTCCTCAACAACCCCCCAATTCCCTCCTACAAGAAGGTAAGCCCTCCCATGGGGAGTCAGCAGAGCTCCTCCCCCTTCCTCAAGGCTGTTTGAGGTGTCCCACCATAGGTAGTGGGCTCCAAAAAGCCTGCACTAGGCATGGATTCTGATCCTACTGCTAGGAGGCCCCTTAAGCAGATCAAGCTACCTAATTGTCTCGCTATGCAAGGGCCTAGTCCAGTCCCATGGAAGCTCCATAAGGATGATCAGATTACTAGCAACAGTGGAGAGGGTGCCTGAACTGGAAGCCAGTAATCAGATCGGTGAATACCCTAAATGTCATCATAGCGTCTTTATCCAGTAACTGATGGGAAGCAGATGCAGAGATTCACAGCCAAACACCAGGCCAAGTTCCAAGAGTCCAGTTAAAAAGAGAGAAGAGGGATTCTGTGAGCAAGGGGCATTAAGATCATGAAGAGGAAACCTACAGAGACAACCAACCCAAACTAGTGAAATAGAATATTTTAAAAATTATAATTTGTTTTATCCTTTTAGAAATTGATGTCACACTTTGGAAAGTGTCTAGGAGGATTAAGGAATAGAAACAACTTGAGAAAAAAATTAACAATTTTTTTAAAGAGCACAAAACAACAGAGAAGGGCATCTTCTCACCATGTCTGGCGTTTTCAACCACATTGTACTTGCTTCCCGTGAAGCTCAGGACACTCCATGAACACAAAAGCATTTGTTTTCAGAGTTCTAGGGTACGTAAATGTGCTGAGTACATGCAGTATTGTACAGGAATCATTTGCTTCTGCAAAGACTCTTCCTTAAGTGTGGGCAAAATTCTTCTGTTTCTGAGAAAAAACTGCTAATCCTGTCAGAAGTCAAGATAAAGCAAGTGAGAGTCAATATTTGTTCAAGACAATGCAACTCCTCATGTGTGGATAATATGGCATGAGGAGATAGATTTTATAGAATAATTTCTCTAAGAATATGTCAAGTTGTTTATAGGAATAAATCTAACAGATTATGTCCCATTATACTAAGCACACTCATTCTTACTGTAACCTTGGAAAACAAAAGATATCAGTGAAGGATTTTTATTTTATGTTAAAAGATTTATTTTTCTAAAATATTGGTTTGCTTCAGGAAATAAACAAAAGTTCCTTCTTTCCAAGAATACAATAGTGTAATGAATTTAAAAATGAAAGTTAAAGATGTTTAATAGTTTTCAAAAAATGTTTAAAGTATAGCTGAAAGAGAGCCATAGTTGGGTGAGTGATTTTCCGCTCAAAATTTGGGGCTTGAGCCATTTCTTTAAAACCTCAAATCCCCATTAAGAAGTGTGATAGATTCACCTTTAACATGGTCCTGAAAATTGACTACTGATTTTTTAAAAGAGATGCATAATTGAACTGCTTTCAAAATATCATATCCATAGAATGACACAGCTCTGAGATGTCATCTCAAGTCTTTTTGATACTGGTGGGTGGGCAAGCAGAGACTCTTAACTAATAAAAATATTGACAACAAGAGACTGGTGAGTACTCACCCTTAGATGTGACATTTATATTCCCACTCAGAGGCCCAGGGGACGGTATGGAAAAGAGAGTGGGAAGACCAAAAAGCAAGAACATCGATAGATGAAATGCGATAGAATGCAGTGTTTGGAATCCGACATAGGAGTTAAATTCTTGAACACACAGTTGTGATCACAAACAAGCATTCAGATGCACAGACACATAGGCATACAGGTACACACACACACACACACACTCATACAGGGGAAAAATCCACAACACATTCAATAAATACTTGCTAAATCAGAAAATAGGTTACACCTTCCAAAATCAACTCAATTATTAATGCACATATCAAAATGTTTAAGTGAACGTAAATAATTACATTCATTAATGTACAGAGATCACACATTTACACTATAAATTATTTGGACATTTCATGAAATTATCCAGTGAATGTTCAGGTAATACCTATATGTGCCACTATTTTAGGAGCATGGCAGTCTGGTCCTTGTCTATGCCTTCAACTTATCTCATGTTGCTTTTACACCAAAATTATTCTTGCAGATTTTTTTTTGTTGTTATAATAATAAAGTGTTCAATGGATTTGTACATTATCCTTGCACAGGTACCATGCTAATCTTCTCCATATCACTCCAATTTTAGTATACATATTGTTAAAGTGTGCAGGGATGGAGTTTGGCTTTTGCACATAGCCTTATGACAACATAACTTTGTGACTTTCACATTCTTGGGTTCAGTATACTCTTCCCATCTTACTTCCACAGGTAAATATATCTGGGTTTCTCTGCTGAAATATCAACTTCTCCATTCAGTCTGTTTTACCACCTTTAAAACCTTTCAAACAAATATTTACTTACTTCGTTGCCTGTGTTCCAGCTTGTGCACTTATTTATATGCTGAAGCTTTTGTTTGATCTTCTATATTTTCCCATGTGTAGCTCAGAGCTTTTCCATATGATGCCCCAGCATAAAATGGAATTTAAAGCTCCTACTGGTTGCATTATTTCTAAAATATGACCCTGTGATAGAACTTTTGGAATAGCTGCATAAATATCAGGAAAATTCCATCTAGAAGCTATTAAATAACCTTTGACTTTTTGATAAACCCTCCAAGCGTCCATTCACTCATTTGGACATTTATATAAGTCTTTTGTTTCCTGTGAAAGAGGCTCTAAAATGCAGGTACCCTCCTCACATAGTATGGCCCTGGCATGTCAAAATTCACCACACATCACATGTGTGTTAACTGAAAAAAAAAATTCCAGGGAACCAAGAACAGCATTCATTCAAAGGACAATGCTCTCAGCTTGGAAACAGAAATGATTGAGTTTGACTTGTCTAGGAGTTATTAAAGTGCACTGATTAAAGAGAGAGATACAAAGAAAGAGAGAGAGTGTGTGTGTGTGTGGGAGAGAGGGAAGGAGGGAAGAAGTGAGGGAGAGAGAGAGAGGTTAAGGGAGAGAGGGAAAGACTAACACAAATTTCAAAGACTGAAATATGGGGTGTTGGAGTAAAAGAAACTAAAAGCAAAATAAATAAAGGTCTGAACAATAAAATGAAAAGAATAATTAAATAAATTCCCACAATTCTAATGGACATTTGTGAGCCACAGGGAGCAAAAGATCAGCAAAGGAGAAGACAGGTGATGAGCAAGGCAAAGTTGGCCTTGAAATAGAAAAGAATCGCCAGGTGGTGGTGGCACACACCTTTAATCCCAGCACTTGAGAGGCAGAGCCAGGTGGATCTCTGTGAGTTCGAGGCCAGCCTGGGCTACCAAGTGAGCTCCAGGAAAGGCACAAAGCTACATAGAGAAACACTGTCTAGAAAAACCAAAAAAAAAAAAAAAGAAAAAAAAAAGAAATAGAAAATAATCAACTGTCATGAAATCAAAGGCAATCCTCTTTCTTCAGGATAATAGAAGAGACTGATATTGGAGGGATACAGAAGGATCCATGTGGTTATACTTGGACAAAATGCTAGAATAGAATCAATGATAGTTGAAGTCTGCCTCTCCTAGGCCTAAACCACTTTTTAAAAATTAAATGTCACATGGCTGTCACTGAACCCTTAGGAAACCAGCAATTATAAGCAAAGTGTAGAAATATATAATAAAGTTTACTAGAGGCTTTCTGCAAAACTCCCATATAAAATGTGGGTCTTTGTCTTAAATTAGGAAGACATTTTAGTAAAAGTATATTAATGTAAAATTTGTATATGAGTATGCATATTTAGTATAAATAATACAATATTGTGATATTTTATTTGTGCTGATAAGTGGTGATATTTTATTTGTGCTTTAGTCAAGTTTGCCTGGAGATCAGAGGAAATAGCAAGCCATTTTAAGTAAACATAGAAGTCAGGCAGTCTTAGCATGTGCCCTTAATCCGATCACTTAGCAAACTGGGTCTCTGTGTGTTCAAGGCTATACTAGGAACAGAGCCAAGTATGGTGACACATGCCTTTAATCCTGGTACCAACCATAGAGAACTGGAGGTCTGGACAGACAGGCAGTGACAAGGAAGTGAGATAGCTGGGCTAAGGTAGCCAATGAGAGGGCAGAACAGCAAGGCAATAAAGGCACAGGTAAGACAGGAAGTAGCTCGCATTTGGAAGCTGCAGAGCTGGTGAGATAAGGTTGGATGGTGGCTATTCCTATTTCCCTGATCTCTAAGGCTTTCACCCCTATATTTGGCTCTATACTTTTTATTTAATAAGACCATGTAGAAATTCATTGACATAATATAATAAATTCAAAGATTATATTTAAGAGGTATCAACTTGGTCTATCCATAGATGCTGGAAACTAAATAGTTGTTATGTTTCTATTATTACATATGTTTTAATTCTATTATATTTAGTTAAATTCTATTATAATCTTTTTTTGCAATTTTAATTTTTGTATTAATACTGTCTTTATATACAAATATCTTCACTGTTTAAAACAAGTGAGTTTGACCAGGATGGAATTCTGAAACATTGCACTATGCCTCATGATTAAGAAATCCTCAATATTAATCAAAGATATTGGAAAAAAGCTCAAATCACAGAGTTAATTTGAAAAACTTATTTCAGATTTAGACTCCATATTTTAGACAGTCGATAACACACTGAGAATGATATGAGGGAGAGTGGAATGGAGAAATAGATATGGGGTTTAAAAGAGGCTACCTGTAAAATACAAAAGAGCTAAGTCTGTGGGGCTGATTAATTGCATGTTTTAATTTGACTGTATCAAAGGTTACTAAGATTAAATCTCACTTATGAGTGTGTCCTGGAGATATTTCCAAATGTGTTTTATATTTGGGTCAGTATATTCAGTAACATACTCATCGTCCTCTTCAATATGAAAGGACTTATTTTTTTTTTAACTTTACAACATATTCTTCTCCTCTACTGAGTTTATAGCATGTCTTGGGTTTTACTTTTGAGGTTGCTAGGTGAACACTTAATAGCCAATTTCAGCATTGGTGGATATTGTCATTGTCTGTTCACCAATCACACAAAACTACAGCTCCCTGCAGCCACATGATGAATGGGATATTATTCTTCAGTCTCTGGAATTCAGTAAATTTTCCAAAAATAGTTCTTGAATGAAGAAAGGAGATCTTAGCCATTGTGTTCAATTATTTCCTTATACTTTCTAAGTTGATTTTTATGTAAATTTTATATTAAAACTGTGTTTCAGATTTTATACATTTAAATCACAATGCTTTTTACTTCAAACTTACTGTCAAAAAGAAAAAAAGAAAAAAAAAAAAACCAAAACACAAACTCTTCAAATTTCATCATCTGGTCAACTACCCATATTAATTCGGATTACTAACAAGAAGTTCAATAGTTCCACATTAGCGAAAGTATGTCTAATTTGTCTGAAAGGTACCACAAACCTTCACATATTTTCTTTCTTGACTCTGTGCAAGTAAAAGTGAGTTCCAGTCACAGAAGTTTTCCCATTGGGGCTTTATCTTACTTATAGATGTAATCTGTCACAAACACCAACATACAAGAAAAATGATGGCAAATCTTGAAAACCTCATGGCCAACTAACTACCCCATCAACATGTACCTGGATGTACAGGTCAGAGAATCTCCCTGTATCTCTAAGCTAGTTATTAATTCAAATCTCTGTGTACATATTTCTACTTGATGAATCTACTGGTATTTTAAGGTTTATTATCATATCTTGTAGAACTGCATATGTAACACATCCTGTCTAATATCTATAGTCTTCTTAGAGGAGTATCACCTAGTCAAATAAGCTCATATATGCCTCCTATTAGATGGATACAGTATATACATTATTCCATGTAAATTTCATATCCCATAGCTGCAGGGCCTTACGTAAAAGTTACATATCACAAATACACGGTACTAGCTTTACCCTAAAGTCAAAGGTAATTGAACCAATGGCTAAACTGAAGTTAATTCTGCTGTTTATAAATATTGAGGTCAACACTGAGACTAATACAAAGTAAAGGAAGCTTGGGTTGTCTTTTACTTCTGCTGAAATTGAAACAGTACTAAACAAAACAAAGCAGAAACCCAAATAAGAGTATGAAAAGCTAGCATGTGAAGATTCAGATATAAAACAATAGCATCTTTTTTTCCAGTGATGTTCAAACCTCTTCCAAGCTCTGTGGCGACTCAGATACCAATATTGGCAATCATATAATAAAACCATATTTTGTTCCACTAAATCTCTCCAACCCCTGTCTTTTTACAGGCCAGTTGAATTGGTTTCAGTTGAAATCAAATAGTATTTGCTACAGTGGAGTTCCAGACTATCTGAAACGCCTCTCAACAGACTTAGGTGCTTTCCAATTATATTTATCCCCTACTATCTCTCAGGTTTTTTTTCACAATTAAAAGCTAACAGGAAAAGGCTAATTCTCTAGTCTCCAAATCTAGAAATACATTTCTATCAGAGGTAAAAAATGAACATGTAAAAAGTTTTAGAGTTATTTCTGTAATAATGGAAAATCTATGGCTATTACCTGCTCAAAATAGGAGAAATATATTTTATAATTCAAAGAGCTGATGAGATAAAATTCTGAGAATCTTTGACTTGCATTAAAATACAGAATGGATTAAATGAATAAAATATTCTCTCAAACTGTACTGGCATATTTCATCAAATTCTTAAATTTTTGGTTGAATTGGTTAAATATTTGAAATTTGAATAATACAATTTGTGTTACTGTGGTTTCACACTGCTGCATATAAAATTTCCTGAGAAATTTTTACCTCAAAAGAATCAAGCTCCTCAGAGTGAATTTAAGGCTTTTACTGTAAGAGGGAATATATAAACGACAAATACTGGAAGCCCAGCCAAAACCACAGCTTAAGGAGACATAGACTCTTGTGAGGGACCTTACTACTATGGCTTAGCTAACTTAACATGGGACCAAATAGCTATCTAAATACTTACATCAGTGCCTCTAGACAAAATCTACTTTCACCTTTAATCAGAGTTTGCCTTGGACCTGAACAGAGATGAATTCACAGGTTTGTAGATGTTCGGGAGGCTTAGACTAAATGGTGATTCAGAGGACAGATATGAACAGTATACTTATAGATCAACCCTCTAAGACTATTGTGAAATAAAGCATGAACACAATATAAAGGCCAGAAGATGAAAGAAGTGTAAGTTGGTATCTTCAGGTCATGACACATCGATTGCAATCATGATCTCTTAGCAGCGGTGGTCGCCTCCATAAAGCCTATGTTGTCCCATTAACAACTAGTTACAGACTGGGGAGATACTCATGGGACTTTACCATCCCTGTTAAACTATGGACAACGGAAGTATACTTGAAAAGGACAGTTCCTGTTTTCAGTTGTTTAAAAAACAATGAACTCATCAGGATCAAATGGATACTTCCAAAACCGCGTCCACATTGAATTTCCAAGCTAGAGGGTCACAAAGTAAAACAAGAAGACGTGAATATGGGAAATGAACTGGTCAGGAGGTGGAGGGGAAATCAGCAAAAGAGGGTCAGGGTGACATAAACAGAATTCACTACATATATGTATAAAATTGTCAAAGAACACACTTAATCAATTAAAAAAAAGCAAAGAAATTGGGGCTGGAGTGATGACTCAATGGTTAAGAGTGATTGCTGTTCTTCCAGAGGACCATAGTTCAGTTCTGAGCACCTACTGGGTAGGGCAGCTTACAATTGCCTGTAACATCAGGTTCAAGAGACCCAATTCCTTCTTCTAGCCTTGGCAAAAACTGAAGTACTCACCCTGTGCCCATATTCATACACAGACATACACCTATACATAAAATCAAAAGTAAAAGAAAAAATAAAATATTTTAAAAAGTACCTCATGGTTGGAAAGGCGTTTGAAGTTATTTCTTGACTGTAGATTTCACATTACATGTTGTGGTTGGAATCCTAAATGTTTCCCATCAGCTTATATTTTTAAAAGTTAGCAATAAGCTTATAGAGTTATTTAGAAGGCTGGGAAGCCTTTATAATATGTGGCCTGGTTGGTAGGTCACTGTGGACAGGATTTGAGATTTTTACTCACCCTTACTTCCTTCTACTTAGCCACATGCTTCCATGACCAGAGGCTGAGACAGTTTGTCATGGCTTCCTCATTCTGTGGACCTAACACCCCTGGCTCTGAAAGCCAAAAGCAACCATTCTTCCTCTAAGTTCCTTTGGTCAGAAATGTTACAATTACAACAAAAGTACCCAATAAAGCTCCTATTGTTGAATTACACAATTGACCATTTTTTTTTCTAGGTCAAATTTTGAGTATTCTTATGCCCTGCAGGGGTAATCTGATACTGAATTTTGACATTAACTTGATTTATAATAGTGCTTATTATTGGTATATCCTCAGTGTGCTTCTCTCTTTCACCATAATTAGTAGCATGAATGAAGCCTTCATTGTGCCAGTCACTGGTTGATAATCCCCCTGTGTCTGCTCTGTCAATCTTCATAACTAAAGCATGAGTGGTACACTGAGAGAAAAATTAAGTCTTGGAGACACTGGGTCATGTAGTAGATTTTAAACAATTATGTTGGGGTGTCAGCCTCATTTGGGACAATGCCTTCCTTCCTAGTGTCTAGCATTTTTCTGAAGAGATTTGAGAGGAAAATCAACTTGATAGTAGTGTTGTGAGATACAGTGGATGTCTCAGAGGCAGACAGTGGTTATAGTTTGGGGGAGTATAAAGAATATGTTTATGAGATAAACAAGTATGGCTTCACAAAACATCAAATGGGTACAGTGTTGACACCTCAGGTACTACCCTTGGAAAGAATTATAGTACAAAATAAAAATGAGTAGAAAAACCCAAGTGATGCTCTTTATGAGCAGGGGTGTGATTCCGGAAAGAGAGCACAGATCACCCGATTGTATTATTACCTAAACCTGTATGTGAATGGAGGCACATGATGTACTATGAATTTTATTTATACATTGTAAGTAAGTAAATATATTTAAACATAGTATGCTACATAGTGTCACATGGTGTATCCTATTATATAAATATCATGCTTACTTATTGAATGAATCTCCTATTGGCAGGAATGATAGACAAGCTAAGAGATGATGGAGTTTTCAATTTGGATGTGTTTCAATATGTGTCTGGAATTGTGCTATCCATACATTTGCTTTAATATGTGTCTGGAATTGTGCTATTCACACATTTGTTCTGTCTCTCTTCTACCTTATGTCCATACCTTGAGAAGCTCTGGATTTCCTCAGCAGATTGTACATGAATGTAGCATCATCTCAGAAAACACATTCACATTGGCTTCTTACTCTTTCCTTTTCAAAAATTTTTCTCCATTTTTTCTAACTGTGTGGTGCAATAGATTTGAGAATAGGGGAAATAAACTCCTAATACTTAGAGTTAATTTCTGGGTTGGGTTTAGAATAGACAACTTCTAGCTTTACATTCCATGGTAGTGTGGACTGGAGACTACCCGTGCATAATTCTTGGGGCCTGAAAAAAGTCCTATACAATGAGAAGATTAATTGCTGATTCTGAATCCATTAGATGCCTTTTTCCAGGGGGAAATTCTGCTGACAAGAAATCCTACAAAGCCAATGTACTTGGCTTCCCTGGAAAGTAACAGTGCCATGGAAAAACCAGAAAAATTAAGAGTTTTAATGGACTAAGAATCACAAATGCCATGTAGCATATGGAACAAATCATGGAGTAGTAATAGCACTAGAATCCAAAGATTTAATAAGACTCCATTTGCACCACACAAACAGAATTAGAAACAAACCCGATATGATGGCACGGGGAAGCTAATACAAGGGTGGGTTCCTCATATTTCCTTTATCTGTTTATTTTAATTTTGTGCAAATAATTACAATGGTGCTCTATTCATCTACCTTAAGTCTTGTGAACAAACATTTCTTTTAAAATAGGTGTATTGACTGAGTAATGATTATTGTGATTTTTTCCTATTTCCCTTAATTTAAAGATCTTACCAGTCATATGATACGATACTTAGGAATTTTGCTTCAACATCAAGAGAATTCAAACCATCCCAAATCAATGTTATAAAAAAATCCTCTATTTTTGTCATTGGAGCTGAGCACAAATAGTAACATTTGAAAGCTAAAAAGTTCCTATGAATTGGGTTTACTTTATATGTTACTCAGCATGGTGTATATACAAACAAAGTCACTTATCTTCCATCTTCTAAAACATTTTTCCTCTACTTTTGTGATTCAGCTTTTCAGAGTATGAGTGAAAACTTAGAATATTTCTTAAAATTATTTTCACTGAAACAATATACAGAAGATATTCTGTATTACTCCTCAATTTACAAATAAAACATCAATTTTAAAATCTGAATTTATTGCTGTTACTAGCATTTTCCATTTGTACAAAATAGGCCGGAATTTAATAAAAACCTGATTATTTAAAGACTACTTCACAACACTTCACAACCCATGCTTCATGCAGTAAAAAATAATGCAATTTAAAATCACATTATTTTACCCTCCATTTGTGGCAATTAAATAAATGGCTCTTATTATTGTTGGTGTTCATACAATGTTTTCCTCCTTTGTCAGTCCTCGATTGCATTTGGTTTAGGATTTGGGTCATGTTTTGTTTCATTTTGGCGCATAGAGGTTTACCCTGAAAAATACACCTTGTCGTTGATTTAAATGACCTGTCTGTTCATCCCAGCCACATGATATGGCTGTTCCCCAGAGCTAGAGCTACTCACAGCTGGTTCCAAACTTATTATTTTAGATGTTTTAATTCACCACACATCTAGGCAGTCTTGAGATATATATATTATTTAATTACCCTTCTTTAGAAATGAAAACAAGGAAAGGTAACAATCCTCATGTAGTTATCTGCTATGGGCTTGATTTTGACCAATATATTGTTTATAGTCTATACATTTTGTAACAAGTAGATGTAGGTTATTTTCATAGTCTCACATTAGTACATTGGATATAATTTCCGAATCTTCATGGATTTTGAGTGCAGTATTATTAATGTATATTAGTAAAAATTTTTAAAACATAGGTGTTATTTAATATATCCTGTGACTTATACATGGAGGGTGAACTCCACTTACCTTTCTGTTTGTGTGGGATAGCTAGAAAAAGTTTATATAAAAGCATGAAAATGGTGTGAGTAAAGAAATATGTAGGATGTGGGCTAGTACTCTTGCAAGGTGATAACCTTGCCTCATTTTAGTTCATGCATGCTGGCAGAAGATAAAACATTCTGAAGTCAGAGACAAAGGATTTCAATATTCATTCTGAAAACAGTGGCTATAGTTCATATTTGTTACTGTAAATTCTCAGGCTCCCAAGTCCTACAGGCATGACACAAAGGACCCATGATGGATGTCTAAACACACAGTGGGCTATGTTATAAAAGAAAAACCTTGAGCTTTGGTGAAGTTCTGCTTGTATAGTAAGTCTGTGCTGTGTCTGGGGGGAGACATTACCTCATCTCTCAAGGCTGTTCAGTGAAAACACACCCCGATCAGTGGCCTGGGAAGAGAGTGGTCAGGCTCTTAAATTCTTGGTACATCCATCATATATGTACAGACTCCAAAACCCATAGTGCATTGGCTTTCCAAACTAATGTGGTTGTTACTGGTGTTCCTACTTAAGACATATTTGGGAATATTGGTCTTTTCTATTCTATTTATTTTCAAAATTATCAGTATAACTCACCAAACATATCATAAAATATGTTACATTATTCAATTAAAGTACATAAGAGACAAAAATTATTATAATACATTATATAACTGAGAGTATAAATGCTCAACTATATTAACCAAAGATACAAGGATCGCCCAATGACGGAGAAATGGCTGAGATCTACATGAACAACCTGGACATGAGTGGGAGTAATGAAGGGCAAGGGTCGAGGGAAAGAGAGCCTGTGGGAGCGGGAGATCCCAGCTGGATCAAGAACAGGGAGGGAGAACAAGGAATAGGAGACCATGGTAAATGAAGACCATATGAGAAAAGGAAGAAACAAAGTGCTAGAGAGGCCCATAGAAATCCACAAAGATACCCCCACAATAGACTGCTGGCAATGGTCGAGAGACAGTTGGAACTGACCTACTCTGGTGATGGGATGGTCAAACACCCTAACAGCCATGCCAGAAACCCCATCCAAGGACTGAGGAATCTGGATGCAGCGATCCATGCCTAGGCCCTGGGTGGAGCGCCAGGAGTCTAATTCGCAAGAAAGAGGAGGGTTTATATGAGCGAGAATTGTTGAAACCAAGGTTGGATAAAGCACAGGGACAAATAGCCAAACGAATGGAAACACATGAACAATGAACCAAAGGCCGAGAGGCCCCCAGCTGGATCAGGCCCTCTGAATAGGTGAGACAGTTGATTGGCTTGATCTATTTGGGAGGCATCTAGGCAGTGATACCAGGTCCTGTGCTCATTGCATGAGCTGGCTGTTTGAAACCTGGGGCTTATGCAGGGACGCTTGGCTCAACCTGGGAGGAGGGGACTGGACCTGCCTGGACTGAGTCTACCAGGTCGATCTCAGTCCTCGGGGGAGGTGGGAATGGGGATAGGCTGCGGGGAAGGGGAGGGGGGCAAGACGGGGGAGAACAAGGGAATCCGTGGCTGATATGTAGAAATGAATGGTATTGTAAAATAAAATAAAAGGAAAAAATATATATGTATAATTTTCAGAATAGTAATAGTAAAAAAATACAGTATAACTTGTTTCATAAAAAGATGTCATTCCATAAAATATCTATCAAAGTTAAATTTGCATCATATTTTCAAGTTCACTTGGATTCATATGCACTTAAGTTTGAATAATCAGTAATAGATAGTTATATATAATTCAGTGTCTCTTCATGACATTGGCCCTTTTGAAAAGTGAGATATTACTCCATTCAAATTAATGTATGGATTCTTTATATTTGGCCACTACTGATGTATTCAAACTGCTTATGGAACAACGTTTTATTCAATTTCTGGTATCCTTAGGTAGATAAAATTCTTTTTAATGAGTTTAATTATGCCACAAATTATTTTTTATAATTGTCTGTCATAAATAATTGTAACCAATTACTCAGAGATGTAATTCATTAAATGTCCTCCAGAAAGTTTGTTTTTAACACTTGTGTCTACTATAAATCTGAACTCATCAAGGCCTCCAAATAAATCAAATACAGAGGAAAACTATGATAGAGGAGACAAAATACACAGAGTAAATATGAACACACTTGGGGGATAAAGATTTTGGTCCAGATAAATAAAGAATGTTCCTAGATTAAAGAAAACAATTGATGAAGTCCATTATCTCCTAACTTAGCTACACATTTGTCACAATCCTAAGATTCCAGAAGAAGTTCTGTCCTTGGTTTTCTTATTTTGGAATTTGGAAAGTTCATTATAAAACTAACAGAAATAATAAAAACCAATGAATAACAAATGCAACCTTGAAGATAGAAACAAAGGATAGAGCTTACAGTTTTACTCTGATTATTCTGGAAACATGATCTTTGACCTGCACGACATATAGTCATCAATATTATTCTTGCCAGCCAGGACAGCAGGTAGGCTAATTACCACTATCTACTTCTCCCTCCATTCCTGCAAATCAAATTCCCCAATCTTATCCCTAGCTCTCTAGTAGAGTACCAGCTGCAGTCTTGCCTCCCTCTTTACCCTCCTCTCCAGTGAAAAACACAGATCCTCCCCTCCAAGTTTTCTTATACTCACTCATCTCTTTACCCCAGTCCTTAACTCAAACAGGAATTAGCTAGAGACAACAAGGCCACTGAGGACAGGGTAGCAGGTAGCCTAACTGCAGCTCGCCAGTGTTCCTTCCTCTCCTCCAAATCCAAAACACAGCATCACTCCATTTCTGTAAGAGAACACCTGTTTCACCCTGCTTCTCCCTGCCCTATCAGGTGGGACAAGTCTTGCTGTTTTACCTTCCTCCCCACTCATCCTGTTTTCTCAGTCCAAATTCCAGAATATTTTCTCTGAAAACTCACCAGCCAAGACTGCCAGAGAAGCAAGTGAAGCTTGGCATCAGAAGTCAGTGAAGCTTGAGATCTCCACTCTGCCTCTTCTTTATATATAATCCTCCAGTCTTATCCCTGGCTCTGTAGTAGAGTAACCACGATGGTTTCTCCTCACTCCCTGCCCCCATTTCCAGGGGACTCAACAGGTCCTGGTAGAACACCATGCTTCAGTTCCTCCTGAGGAAGCTGTCACTCCTTCCCCGATCCCACCACCAATTCCTGATTGTCAGTTCCCAATACCTAGGAACACATTTTACCTATGAATCTCAGGATCTATCAGGGATCCCAGAATTTTCTGTAAGTCCAAAGACAACCACTCCACTGTCCTTAGAAACAGGGAGAGTGTGGAATTTTGACTAAAAATTGCCCCCATAAGACCATAAGCAGTTCCACTATTAGGAGGTATGGTCTTGCTGGAGTAGGGATAGCTTGGGTAGAGGAAGTGTGTCCCTGGCAGTGAGTTCTGAGGTCTCAGATACTCATGCCGTGCCCAGTGTGGCACTCTCTTCCCACTGTCTGTTGATCTGGATATAAAACTCTCAGCTCTCTCTCCAGTACCACATCTGCCTGTGTCCTGCCATGTTTACCACCACGATGACAATGGACTAAACCTCTGAAATGTAAGCCAGAACCAGTTAAATATTTTCCTTTATAAGAGTTGTGGTCGTGTGGTCATGTTGCCTCTTCACAGCAACAGAAACCCTAACAAGACAGGACAACAGAAATCCAAGAACACAACAATCACCCAACAAGGACTAGAGCAGATATAGACATCTAGAATTAAAATCATCACATTTCTACATGCAAAACACACAATAGGTAACAAACAGGACAGTATGTCTTAACTAGAGCCCAGCAACCCTCCCACAGCAGGCCCTGAAAATTGCAACACAGCTGAAACTCAAGACAAAGACCTGAAAGTGGCTTTTATGAATATGATGGAGGTCCTTAAAATAGAATGAATAAGTCCCATTAAATAAATCTATGGAAACACAAAAACAAAGTGGAGGGAAATGAATAAAAGTGTTCAAGACATAAAAGTCAAAGTAGAATAGACACCTAAATGATGGAAATCTTGAATAAAAAAAAAATTAGGAACTTCAGCAAGAACTCCAAAGGCAATCCTCATCAAGAGATTACAAAAGATGGAAGAGAGAATCTCGGACAATGATGACATGAGAGAAGAAATATATACCTCTGTCAACAAAAATCCTAAATACAAAATAAAATAATAAAATTCTGGCACAAAGCATCCAAGAATTCTGGGATATTATGAAAAGACCAAATCTAAGAATAATAGGAATAGAGGAAAGAGAAGAAACCCATGTCAAAGGCCACTAAAATTAGAAACAAGACAAGGCGGTCCACTCTCAATAGTTATTCAATATGGTACTTGAAGGCTTAGCTAGAGAAATAAAAGAACTGAAGAAGATCAAGGGAACACAAATTAGAAAGGACCTAACTCATTGCTGCTCCATTCATAGTTTAAGAGCTAGAGGGGATGGAGTATACCAGGAAAGCAAGACCCTATAAATCAATATGATCAATGCACACATGGACTCACAGAGCCTCTGGCAGCAAGCACAGAGGCTGCATGGATTTGTTCCAGTTGGAGTCCTAGAGCTCAAAGAAGTAGATACATGCCCTTATCCCTAACCCAGAAGTAATCTCCAACTGATAACTACTTGTAAGTATAAACTTAATTTCCTTCAAGAGAGTCTCACTGGGTAAGTAAACTACTCTGAATGGTAAGCTGAATGCCATCAGTAGATGGCCAATGTGAAAAAACTCAAAGTCAGCTTTGGATATTTCTCCTTTCTTAATGTCATATCAGGGCTTTTATTCCTTCTTTCCTTCCTTCATTTATTTTTTTCTCTGTAATTGTAACTTATTGAATTTGGGACATTCTATTTCATTTTCCTGAATTGATGGTCATAATGCTTTTTTTTGGCTTATTTGTGAGGATGCTTTCTATTTGTATCTTACATAATTCCACCCTTAGTCTGTGATTTTATATCATTATCAGTCTCTACAGATTATATTAGTACCAAACCCCTTTAATTTTTATGCTTATTTCATACCATGGGTATAATTTCAAAGTAGAAGCCATAGTCCTCCTCTGGTATTCTGTGGAAATTTTATCAAACTCTTCTCTGTACCTGGTATTTTCTCTTTATTGCTCTCACATCATCTTCAGAATCTTCCTTAAATTTCATAAAAGTAGGAAATGTGATAGTGTGTGTTGAATATGATCTGAAAAGAAAGTCATTAGAATTAATTTCCATCCCCATTGAGCTATACTCCTGTGATGGCTAGTCAATCAGGGATATAAGCCTTCTCTATGGGGTTGACAGTTTCTCCATGGTAAATTGCTATTGTGAGTGACTGGTGACCACTCACAGTTTTGCAAAAAGTTGTTTACAAAAATTTTACTTCACAGTTCTTTCAACCGGGGAAATGATACTACTAGACCTATGGACATGAAATTATAAGGGAGTCCTTAAAGTCCTTTTCCATTAATGAATGATTTATTGTGGCTGTGAAAGAAAAGCATGAGTTTGCCTGCTCAGTACAGCCTGTCACTTTTGATAAATGTGACTCACCTTTTAGTAAGAAGTCCAATTTTGCACTGATAGCAAATCTCAAATTTCATAGAAAATGAAATTGTAAGATATCTTAGGAGCATAGTCTTTGAAGGAGCAAAATGAGGCAGAAAAATTCAAAATTGCAACTACATTGAATGCCACAAAACGTGAATGTTGTCTAATGTCAAGAAAGTCACAGAGTCAAGGTTGGATTTTGCCATTTGTAGCAGCATTTGTTTAATATTTACTAAAGTTAAGAGTTAACACTTTATAGTTTCATTTTCTATTTCCCTCATTGCCAAATTAAATAATAATTTGACAGTCCCTAGTATTCTGGACTGCTCTTCCTACTATCTTTGTGTGTGTGTGTGTGTGTGTGTGTGTGTGTGTTTGTGTGTGTGTGTGTGTGTGTGTGTCTGATTCAGGATAGGCATGCTGTCTACCACTGCCTGACATATGTAACTTTCTCAAACAAAATATAGCTGAACTATGTCCTCTTTCACAAGGGTTGAAACTACCATGTTGGATCAACATGAGGTTGACGTTGCTCAAAATTGGTAACACTCCATAGTTTGGTGGCTTTAAATCATGGGTACCACTAAATCCTCTTTAATTAGCATATTAGATTTAGAAAGCACATACTGATATTGTTTTTTTTTTCATTGATCTCAAATCCATACATAAATTTCAATTACGATCTTGAGGCTGCTAGGGTCAAACATGGAGTCCTAGAGACTAAAGAGAATGTGATATACTATTTCCTTTGCCTATACCTAAAATCTGAAATATTCCCTCTCAGACAGAAGTTGCCAGAGAGACAAGGAAATGGAATTGTGTGTATGTCTCTTTACAGCATTCAGACATTGAAATTCTAACCTCTACAGGATGGATGTTCTTAGGTGAGTTTAGGAAGTAATCACCTCATGAGGGTGGAATTACCATGAATCAAGTCAGGATACTTCTAGTAGAGATCCAGAGGAGCATTTTTACTCTCTTTCTATCATGTAAGCACACAGCAAGAAAGTAGTAATGTGCATTTCACAATCAGCATGCATAAACAAGTTTTTTAGCGTATGCCAATCCACAGGTAAGTATGATTTGTTATAGAAGACAGAACTAATAAAGACAGGGAGGCAGACTTACATTTTTAGGAATTAGTTGAAAATGTCATTTATGTGGGATAGTAAAAACCTGAAATAATATCCAACTCATCAACATATTGAGATACAAAAACAAATTTCAGCTATACAATTATTATCATGCTGTGTTCTTAATTATCTCTTAGTCCTCATGTATCTTCTCTTCCATGGATCCAAATCTCTGTTTTAGTTTCAAACTTTCAATTTCCTTCATTCCAAGATTTTAAATATTTCCCCAATATGTGTCAAGATCATATATATGCAATCTATCCCTTATTTCTCAGTTGCCCTGAAACTGCAGGATTTACTACCTTAATTTTTTTTTAATCTAGTAAAGCTAAATGATATCATTTGCTTACCATCATCGTCTTTTTAATAGTATACGAGGGACATTTATGAAGATTAATGTGTATCAAAGCAACTGCTTTACACATCACAATTCAGCAAATCTTGGGAAAAGATGGACAAAAAATAGATAATTCCTACTCTCCACAGTGTTGTAATTAAACTTTCTTTTTTCTGAAAACTCGGAAAACGGGGAAAAGAAAAAAAAAACTTTTACCTTTAACAGCTGGAACTGATTAAAAAAAATAAAATGGTGTTCCAAAAAAGGAAAAGCCAGACAAAAAAGACTCTAGGGAGAGACACTGTCTGGCTGAAGTACAGCGCAGTATGGGTGAAAAGAATATTCTTAAAAAGAAAGAAAAAAATTTTATCTAGTGCTCTGGCATATTATTGAATCTTAGATTGGTGAAGACTTTTTTTTTCTTAAAGCCCAGGCAAGTATAATTTATTCTTAGGGAGAAAATAAATGTTTTATCCTCCCATTCTTTACCTATACTTAATATGTTGATGGATGCCCAAGTCCTGAATCTCTGAGAGAGGAATGAGATGATCATAAAGTATTGCAACGATTGCAGATTGGTTTAGATGTGGGAAGATTAAAGTAGAAATTTCTGGTTCTAATTATGATTGTGGGATTTTTTGCATAATGGGTTAATTCTGCTTCCAAACTCTAAGCAGGGCTCTTTCTTAAATGGGGAAGCTATCTTCTTTAATGCATTTGAAATCTGTTTTGCGTTAATGCAGGTGAATGCACCATGTATGTTAAGACCACCTCTCCCTCCACTCATCCTTCTCTTCTTTCTCCTCCTCCTCCTTTTCATCCTCCCTTTCTATTTTTCTTTCTTCTATGGAAATATATGTTGAATAAATGTAGAAGAAATTGATCTGTTTTAATACATAGTCATTGAGACAGACAAGATGCCAATGCTTCTGTAGATAACTCTTTGTGCATGCTCCTGTAAGCAAAGGTAATTAAACTAAATGGGTCACCAATACATAAATAAATAATAAATAAGTAAATGTATACGTGGCCTGCTTCGACTTACTTTCCCTGATGATAAAAGGTATAGGAGGGCACTATATATAGGGGATGCCTCATGAAGAAAGTGTTTGAAGTTGTTGTCCTGTTTTTAATGAAGTCATGCTTTTCCTGTGATTTGACCACTATGTTCAAAGAGGATGAGAATTAGGCCACTTATTATATGTAGGTAGGACAGGACGCGTTTTACAAAATTCAAGTAGACTTTTATTGGGATCACATTAGATGACAATATTTATTCATCTTGAACATTCAGCAGTTAGACTAGAATTTGAATCCTCTTATAATGACATCAGGTTAAGTCTAAATTATTGTCTTTTGTGCCTGGAAAACATTAATGTTAGTCTTCTTAGTAAGCTGGCACTCACCGTCAGGCATTAAGCCATTTGGACCTAAGAAAGTTAACTGATTATGAATGCACAGAAACAGAGCCACACTGGGCTTCCTGGTCTCACAGTCTCAGGCCAGCAGCAGCGCAAACTCGTCTCCTGACAGCTGCCTGTGAGATAGAGCTGGCCGCAAGCTGCCATGAGCTAAGCTGCTTGGCTGTGAGTTCCTGACACAATACACAGAGGTAGATTTAGTCTTTGATAGTACAGACCAAAAAAAAAAAAAAAAAAGGTTTTTGGGCTATATGCTGCTGGATGGAAGCATATACTCACTGCTTCATAGAGTCAACATAAAAGTAATTATGCCACGTTGGAAAGCTGAGGTGGGTGGAGCCAGCAGGTAAAGCTGCCATTTCAGTCCTAGTAATGCTGCAGTTTAAAGAAATAGATTCACAAAAAGACAGGTAAAATAAACCTAGAAATGGTTTACAGTGTGTATAAAAATATACATAGGCTTGAAAGAGGGAGGAAATGGACAGTTATATAAAGAAATACAAAGTTTTAAAAAATAAAAGTCTTCAAAGAGAAAGTAAAAGTAATATAAATAATAAGCCATGTAAAGATGGAAATCACACAGTCTGGATTATATTGTCTTTGGAATTTTTAACTACAGAGAGACATTTGATTGTAAAAGTTACTGAGTTAAATTGATATTTATATTTTAAAGTTATCTTGATTTTAAAATTTATGTCTAAGGATATTTCCACAGAAGATGAGAACCTGTGGATTGCTTCCACACTAATCTGGTTTGACTAGCCAAGAGCCCCAGAAAGGTCTCAGATGACACTACGGCCCAGGTGATCCAACATCGAGAATTGTTTAAAGGAAAATGGCTCAGATAATGCAGCCTCACAAACTATTCCAATCAGGACTTGACCATAATTCTTAATTTTCTCAGGATCCCCATTAGATTGCCAGTGCCCTCAACCAGTAGGAAGTAGTATGAGAAGCTACACCCACATTCCTGAAATATTGTTTATAAATGTTTATTTTTATTTAAAGGGGTTGTTTATAAATGCAATCTCTTTCTAAAGAATAAAAGGGGATATAGATATGATAGGATAAAGAGTAAAAACTTTTATAAAATGTTTTAAATTGCTATAGATTTTAGTTTATTGATACAAATTTAAAGTTAATTTTGTTATACTATATGTATATTCCTACTCTTGTTTAAAGTATTTTGTTTGTGCAACTCATTTGAAATTTTAGTGTGTAGTTGAGAAGTACAGATTAACAATTAGTCTTCTATCATAGTCAAAGTTATAATCATGTTAATTTATATATATATATATATATATATATATATATATATATATATATATATATATTTCAATTAGGTAGGTAATCTCCAAACACTTCAAAGACCCACAGAATATGGCATTTAAAATGTTTTAAAAACTTAGACTTCCTGAACAATGAGACACATCTGTTCCTGGCAGCACTGATTTACTTCAAAGAGAAAGATGGGCATTGAAGACACTCTATATGGAGTTTATCTTCTTGGTAAAAATAGCCATTTGGGCAAGAAACTGTTCTTGCCTGGACTGCTTGACAAAATGTTGTATCGACTGGACATGAAGGATCCATAGAAAGGTGACCACTGAACTTTCCAAGGCATGATGGTCCTTCAGGTTCCTGCTTTTTAAAGGAGACTGCCAGACATTCTACAGGACATAGAGAAAAAAAAAAAAAAAAAAAAAAAGAACTGAGAAACTAGACCTATGGGCTGAACATGGATGCCCCAATGTTACAGAGGAACTTTGGATGACTGTCCAGGCAGGTAGCTGTCTCTGTCGTTCTAGATTTGTAAAAGTTGCTTACAATGCTCTTCCTCTTTACTAAGGTAACATATCCTTCTGGAATCTTTGATGTAGTCGAAGACTAGATGGTTATAATTATAGTTTTCCTTATGATAAAAGATAAATTAGATATGAAAACTTAGACTAACAAATATAGGATAGATAGAAAATTTTTTCTTTAATTTTACAAAATACAAATAGACTATATATTGTAACTGTAATTCTTGCTTGATAACAGTTTTGTTATATGAAATTTTAGTAGGTGAAAGTTAAAACCTTCCTTTTGTTTTGACAGAAAGGGGGAAGTGATGGGGGGATGTCTTTCTGTATGCTGAGAATATGTCTTGCTCCAACTGATTGATAAATAAAGCCTTTTGGTCTATGGCAAGGCAGCTTAGAGGCAGGGGGTGGGAATTCAAAGAGAGAAACAGGAAGAAGGCACGGAGAGTTGCCAGTGAGCTACCTAAGGGCAACATGTAGTGGGACAAAGGAAAAGCCACAGACCATGTGGCGATACATAGATTAATAGTTATGAGCTAATTGAAGATATAAGAGGTAGCTGGCAAAAAGCTTAAACCATGGCCATGAAGTTATAATTAATATAAGCCTCTGTGTGTTTATTTGGGGACATGAGTGGGAAAGATCTGTCCTGACTGCCAGCAGGCTGGGACACAGGAAAACGTCTGACTACAGTAATCCATTTTAATTCTAATCATTTGTGAATACAACTTTGAACCTTGAGTTTGAGGATACCTATAGAGATATTTGTCTAGTGCATTGCACGGAGTGAGCATTAAGCAGGTATGAGGTGCCATGCTCTTCCTTTCTTACACTTTTCTATGCTAACTTCTACTCCTTCTCTTCTTAGTTCTTCATTCTTGAAAATGTCACATTTTCACCTCATTTTTATTGATTTTTTTTTACATTGATTATCAGAGACCGCAGATGTTCTCATTTAAATCATTCTTGTCATCATTATTACTATTACTGAATCAAAGTTGTGGGCTTAGACCTCCTATCACCCCAGCTCTCACTTCAAGTACTGATTCACCTTTCACTTCTGAGCCATGGACAACCAAGCAACTCTAACAGAAGGGAATTTGGATAAAATCCTGTGGTCATAAACGTAAATTCTTCTGCTTTTTTAATCTAGTACTGAATGTGGGGAATACAGCGAGAGCAGCTGGTACTTGCTTGTTTTTATTAATCATTTCTATATTTAAAATATAATTACACCATTTTGCTCCTTTCCTTCCTTTTCTCCAACCCCTTCTGGGTACCTCTTCTTGTTCTCTCTAAATTCATTGCCCCTTTTCTTGAATTGTAGTTACCTATGTATCTGTTTAAAAGTGATGACCATACCATGTATGTCAGTTTTGCTCTTCTTGTTTCTCTTTTTCTGCTTCCTAATTATTTAAATATCACCAGCTCTGTCTATTAGCTTCACATACTTGTGTGTGTATGTGTGTGTGTGCGTGTGCGTGCATTGTGTGTGTGTGTGTGTGTGTGTGTGTGTGTGTGTGTGTGTGTGTGTGTGTATGGCTTTTGTGTCTAGGGGCTTGGATAACCAAACGGGGCTGTTTTTTCCCTGAGGAAAGCTGTTTCTCCCACTCTCAATGTTCTTCATCTGTTGTCTGAATTTCTTTGTCTGGGGCTGTGGTCTGTGAGACTTACCTTTCCCATATTAGCTTATCTGCTAATGCCACCCTTGTTGAGGATCTTGTTTAGGCAGACTTTGTTGAGACTTCATGGGGTGTAGCTTCCTGACATTTCTAGTAGATCAAATTTCACACTCAAACTTCCTGTTCCTCTGGCTATTACAATACATACACCCTTTCCCCTGTGGTTTCTTGAGTCTTAGGTGCAGGAGTAGCAATATGGGTGTATCAGTAGGTGCCAAGCACCACAGGATCACTTTCTAATAGTGTGAAAATATTTTTGAGAAAGAGCTAAATACCAGCAAGGAATAGCAGATAGTGGATTTAACGAAATCTTATGTGTTATCTATGAACAGTAATAGGCATCAGGCATGCATTTTCCTACATATCAGAAGAGCTTCAGTTCTGACTATATAATTAGATGAATTTCTAAACGGTCTTACTAAATAAAAAAAACACAGAGCCAGATATAGAGGTGAAAACCTGAGAATTAGCCACAATTAACCTCACTTCCAAAGAGCGAGCTACTTCCTGTCTACCCATGCCTATATGCCTTGCTGTTCTGCCATCTGATTTGCTCTTTCTGTCCAGCTACATCACTTCTTCTTCCTGCCCAACTCTGTCATTTCCTGACTCCCTGTACAGACCTACAGACCTCCATGGCTAACTAGTGTTGGAATTTAAGGCATGTGGCACCATGCTCTGTTCCCAGAGTGGCCATGAACTCACAGAAATCCAGACAGATCCCTAACTCCCAAGTGATAGGATTAAAAGCATGTGCTACCATTGCCTGGCTTTTTCCTGATTTCCAGTAAAATTTTATTGGGAGACACAGTATATTGGGGGACACAATACACTTACTATTTACTTAGGTAATGTTGTATCCTTCTGGGGTCTTTGATATGGTTGAATGTCATGAGTAGCTGTTCCAGCTTTGCCCTGGAGTTACTACCCCCATTGAGGCTTCAGGAATCTGTCATGCCTTTCAGGTGGGCCAAGAGAGAGGAGCCCTTAAGACCTGAGATCTGGATGTGCCGGCTCTCTTGGTTCCTGGATCCTTGGTGCTGGAAGTAGATCAAGCAGAGTTCTCCAGAGAACACCGCTGGACTGCACTACACCTTTCCTGGACCCTGTAACCTATCCCTTTACTTGTAAGTTACCCCACAGAATAAACCTCCCTTTCAACTATGTGGAGTTGCCTTAATATTTCCACAAATATCTGAAGACTAGATAGTTATAATTTTCCTTGTTTATAATACAAGATAAAGTAGACATGAAACATTAGACTCACAAATATAGAATAGATGATAGAATACTTTCTTTAATTTTACAATATACAAATAGACTAATTATTGTAACTGTAATTATTGCTTGATTACTGTTCTATTTTATTTAATTTTACTGTTAAAGTTAAAACCTTCCTTTTTGATTAGACAGAAAATGGGAAGTTCTGTGGGATATTATTCTGTATGTTGTAAATATGTGTTGCTCTGATTGGTTGATAAATAAAAAAGCTGATTGGACAGTAGCCAGACAGGAAGTATAGGCAGGGCAAGCAGAGAGAAGAATTCTGGGAAGAGGAGGGCGGAGTCAGGAGTCACCAGCCAGACACAGAGGAAGCAAGATGTGAAGGAAAAACTGAGAAAAATGTTCCAAGCCACGTGGTTAAAGATAAATAAGAATTATGGGTTAATTTAAGTGTAAAGCTAGTCAGTAATAAGCCTCAGCTAATGGTTATAAATAATATTAAGGCTCTGAGTAGTTATTTTATAAGTGGTTGCAGTTCTGTTGGGGGCCAGGCAGGACCCTAGAAACATTTGTCCTAAAATGTAACATGTTTTCTTGATTCTCCCTAAAATAATGGTGTCCAATATCATAAGAAAATTTGTATCGGAGATTATTCTTGGATGAATACATGCTGACTTATTTCTATTACCTTTCTCCCCAATATCCGCAGATTTTAAAATTATATCATTCTTCCCCTGTAATAGGTTGCATATTAAGAGTCAGCGTTTACCAATTATACAATTTTTTGTAGTATCAAACTTGTAACATTAAATGTATAACATATTGGAAAATGGTGTGCATAGAAGAAGATATAATTTCTGGCTATATTTTGTTATTGTGTAGAATTTTGCCAGGACTTCTAATAGCTAGAAGAAGGAAACATAAATTCCTCATTTTTCATGTCATGAGAATTTCCTTTTATAAATGCCTGCACAATTACTTCCTAGTGTATCTTGGTATAAAATAATCAGAATTCAAATGCAATCCTTTTTAAATGACTTAAAGTTGACAGTTGTAAAGCCAGTGGTCTGGTTGAGTATTTTGTAGGCTTCCTCACAAGGATAAGGTGGTCTATAATGTTTGTACTCTCATGTGTGAAATAACAGAGTGGCTGCTTCCACTCTGCAAATAGCCTTCTCCTACATATCTGAAATCACTGTGCATTATATTATGTGTATATTATGAATATACTTATGATGATAAAAATATTATTGTATATTTACAATACATGTGGTTTTCCACTGTATTTAAGCATTTAAGATGTTTATGGTAGAAATTTTCTTGGTCCTCAAGACCTTTTCTCCTCTCAATCTCATGTGTAGGACCTCTACATTAATACAGATGGAAGACAAGAGATCTACTCCAGTGTAAAACAATGAAAGAAGTTAAAATATCTAATACTGTTAAAATATTAGAGGGCAAGAAAATGTTTGAAGGAAAAATCAATCAGAAGGTATAAAAAAGAAAAAGAAATATTCTTCTATAGATAATAATAATTTCATTCTGTGATGAGCAGCCAAGCTTAGTTGTGTATAACTATCATCCTAACACACAGGAGGCTGAGGCAGTGGCATCACTGTGACTTTCTATTGGGCTACTTAGTAAAATCCTGCTTCCAAAATGTTATGTAACAAAATTCAAGGGTGATACTGATGTACTAGAGAGAGGGTTGAGACAGATATTTTCAAATGAATAGCTAAAGTAGAGGGAAAAAATTAAGGTAAAAAATTAATGATATATGAAATGTAAACTGTAAACACTGAAAATGTAAAATTTTTCAAAATACTTTTACCTTAATATAATAATGCATATTTAAGTGAAATCATTATTCTTAGAAATAAAGAACTCACATTTACTAATTTTTAAAATTCCCCAAACACAAAATCACTTTAAATATTTCTTGATTAATATAGCTTAAGATTATGGCAACCACTGTCAAAAATAAGCAATATAACTCTATAATCATTTTCTATCAATTAGGAAACAAAGGGAAACAAATACACAAAATAATTATCAAGAAATCAATGATTAAAGGGTAAGACAAATAAATATTGCCTAAATTATAATCTGGAAGCATTGCATATAGAAACTGTACAAGACATACTGTGCTTTAAGTAATATTTACATTCAAATATAACCATATATTAAATCATGGAATAAACTTGATAGTTCTTATGAGCATGAAAAGTCAATTAGCATGCTTGCCGAACACCTAGCAACCCAGGAATTAGTAGACAATTAACTAATGCTTGACAGTCAATAAATTAACTGCGAAATCTCTTTTCAACATTTTGACTAAGGTCAAGTGCAGAATTAATCTCAGCATTTTTTTTTTCAGCTCTCACATCTACTTTTAGGGGCCTGTCTCATATTCATTTTCTAGGAGAAAAGATAGGGTCAATGACTATATGAAAAAAATAGTGTTTCTTTTTTCTTTCTTTTCCTGTTTAATAGGTGATTGTTCTTGGTTTTCTAGCTTCCAGGGGAAAGTATTTGCTCCTTGTGAATAGATTAGACTGAATCTATTGCTCTAGTCATTTGCATTCAAATGTGTATTGTGAGTTAAAGTGTCACAATTTCTCTAGCACACTTTTCGTTTTCTAATCCTCCAACTTCCCTGAAGAATCTGTTTCTAGTTAGGAATTACTTTCTTCTCTTTTTTTCCCCAGGGTCGGGTGGTTCTGACTAAAACTTTATTATATACATATTATGTAATTTTGGAGATTCTGCCACTAATAAACAGCCATTATAAATTCATTTGTTTGTATATCTTAAACCTGGAATTCTATCAAGTTATATTTTGGGATGTTGTAATCATATTTTACTATGAAAAGACACTTTTAATCTGTTGGTTTTGTTTTACGTATAAGAGCATGTTTGTTGTACAGTTTCTAACCCAAAAAGTCTATACTTTCTTCATCTGAATGTGTCAGAAAAGTTTTCTTCAATAAATGGCCAAATTTAACATTTGTTTATTTATTAGTATAGCAAATTATTTTTACTCTATTTTCTTTGTACTCTAAAAGAATTTTAATTTTAGAATTTATTTCTTCCTGATTTATGGTTTTCATATAGTAAAGAGAAAGTAAGAAGATAATGGATTTGAGAAATTTGTATTGAAAAGACCATTCAAAAGCAACTGGACTATGACTTTAATGTGTCCATTTAAGAGTCTATGATAGAATACGACATATGGTGAGAATTTTAAGGCAGTATATAATTCTACAATTGGTCAAGAATATTTATGGCTGAAGATTCCTGTTACTATGACTTTCAAGATATTAAAATGCAGTAACTAGCAATTGTTTGACCATTTGGTAGTTTTCTTGAAATTGCATAAATATAGCATTTATCCTATAAGATATTGAACTTCAAAGACTTTTTGAAAAATGATTGAGAATATTAGAACTACTACTGTAATTGCATATGTGTGTATGCATATATATATATATATATATATACACACTATATGGTATATTATATATGTATACACACAAACAAATTACATGATATCTGTATGTATGTATACATGCATGTATTTCAATTATCCTTAAGAAACCATGTAGTTTAATATTGAAATTCATGACATAAAGATGGTAATAAATATTTTCAACAGCACTCTTATAAAAGGTGATGGCCTAATTGGGCTAATTTGTTTTTTAAGCATTTTATTATGATGACTTAATACTTTGAGAATCAGGGGAAAATTATGTTTTATATAATGCATTTTTATAGACAATATCTTCATTTTAAATAGTTCAAAATTTTCTGTCAGAAAGTAATAGATGAATGCAAGTTTTTAGACCCTATAAAAGAATTATTTTTCCACTAAAGATATATATTAAAGTAGACTATTAGAATATGAAAGAATGAACTCTCGTATTTGTAAAAGATAAAAGAAATTCCTTCCCTCTTTCTAAAGCAAAGTCTATAACAGTGTGCCTCTAATTTGCAATTAGGCAGCTCCGTTCAGTGTTTTTAATGCTGTGTGCTCTGTATGAATCAGCAAGAATCTGAAGCATCTGGTGTGGCCCTCATTCTTTATGATAATGTCTTTGTTTCATTAGTCTTGGGTCCTGGATGCTTGTTCCCCTGTTGAGGCAGAGCAAAGATGTAATTGAATAACTGAGCATCACAGATTTAAAGGAGCATGGGGCCCACAGAGAACTGAAAATCTAATGATAGTTTGTGTTCCTGTGTCCTACAGGAGACTAATCGGTGCTAAGAAACAAAATGGGCTACTTAGAATATCTTTTGACAGGGCCCTCTAAATTTTCCTATGATGATTTCAGTGGAAATTCTTACAGCCACTGCTGGTGATATTATAATGCGTGCATAGGAGACACAGATAGCAAAAAATAGACATTTTTTTAGCTTTTATATTTTCCAAGTTCTGTAATTGAAGGATCACATAAATTCTGCAACAGAAATTTGAGAAGAGATAGAAAATAACTTAAGGAAAGTAAGACTCCATTGTATCTTATCCAGGTTGTATTAAGGAGCTAGCTGGCTACATTTCCTTATGAGATAATGCACAATTGGCATGAAGCGAAATTAATATTTACAGAGTCAAGATCCTGCCATGACTGACAGGAACAAGGGAAGAAACAATTATTAAGAGAAATCAGATTTATTATTCTCTATATTCTGTTTTTAAGATGAAGAAAATTTGCACAATGAGAATGATAAATACAAATTTTTAAAAATAAGATTTTTGAAGCAGCAGAGAATATATACTAGAGCAGGCATTTTACTTTATGTTAGGTGCAATTTCATTTAGTAGCATAAGGGTTAGAAAGACATTGTCTTCCAAAATGTTTTGCTAAGGAAATATCCCAAATTAAAGGAACAAATTTGGATTATTATTTTTGTACTTAGTACTTAAAATTGTGCTTTGTTAACTGAGAATACTACCTGTTAATACCGACTTTGGTAACTCACCTAAGAGTACTTTATCTGGCCTAAATTTCTTGTAAATGTCATAAAATCAATTAGGCTATGGAAAATCAAAACCAATCAAATATTATGGCTTCTTTCAAACAAGTACATTATTGCACATATAAGAAGAACCTTTTGATGCAAGCCGGGCGGTGGTGGCGCACGCCTTTAATTCCAGCACTTGGGAGGCAGAGGCAGGCGGATCTCTGTGAGTTCGAGGCCAGCCTGGACTACCAAGCGAGTTCCAGGAAAGGCGCAAAGCTACACAGAGAAACCCTGTCTTGAAAAACCAAAAAAAAAAAAAAAAAAAAAAAAAAGAACCTTTTGAAATTTACTTACTCATTTGCTTCATTAGTTAACTAAGACAACTTATGAAAAGTCAATTGCCATCTAGGCTTTCCTCCTGGATGATGTTCTGATTTGCGACACACACATTTGAAAATTGGGATATTATTCAACACTCTAAAAATAAACAAGCAGGAAAAAGTTTTCTTATCAAAACAAAATAAATTAATTCAGGTACACAATGTAACTTAGCCAAATTTCATAACTACCACAGTGTCTGTGTGGTCATTTCGCATCATTCTTTTCACTGTTCAAATGATAATATTATTTTGTTTTGTATTACAATTCATTCTGTTATTTCAAGGGAATCAGCATGTCTTATCATCATGTGCCTCTCCCTACACTTCCTGATCTCCCCACAGAGCCCAAGTCATCCAATCACAACAGCTAATCTCTACTTTTGACAGAGCATGTCAGAGCAAGTAAATCAGAAGATACTTGAAAAGGCAAAAAGAACCCTGGGGTGTTAATTAATCCAGGAAAAGAAGGGGAGCACGGATCATAGGTGCTCAGCTCACAGAATTTACCTTTATTACTTTCTTTCCATACTCACAAATTTTGCCCTCTCAGTGATCTGCATTTATTCTCTCTTCTTTCACTATTGTCTAACCAAAGTTTAAAATAAAAATAATAAGTATTATTCATTGCCTTTCACTGTTTTTAGTAAGAACATGAGGGGAAAGGAGGGGAAGCTTTGTTTATCTACAGCTGTTACTTTCTTCTGTTTCCTTTTCAATTATCCTTAATAGATTGCTTTGATTAAAACAATGATGGAGCTTAGAATAGCTATTTATTAGGCTCTCAAGAATTTTTTTTTTTTTTTTTTTTTTTTTTTGGTTTTTCGAGACAGGGTTTCTCTGTGTAGCTTTGCGCCTTTCCTGGGACTCACTTGGTAGTCCAGGCTGGCCTCGAACTCATAGAGATCCACCTGGCTCTGCCTCCCGAGTGCTGGGATTAAAGGCGTGCGCCACCACCGCCCGGCGCTCTCAAGAATTTTTAAGTCATGTTAAATCTTGTTCAGGAATTTATTTTGTAAAACAGAGCTTGATTGTACTATTTCTTTTTTATTTTATTTTTTATTTTTTCATTTTTAATCATCTTAAGTCATGAAATTATGTAAGATTTTAAACTACTTGGGTTTATAGTGTGCTATAAGGATAAAATAAGATAACTGATCATTCTCATGATCTTAAAACCTTACCTTTTATTGCTTAAAATTTATTATTCTGCAGGTTGGTGGTGGTGCAAGCCTTTAATCCCAGTTTTCAGGAGGCAGAGACAGGGGATCTCTGTGAGTTTGAAGCCAGCCTGGTCTACAGAGATTGTTCCAGGACAGCTAGGGCTGTTGCACAGAGAAACTGTCTCAAAAATTACAAAGAGAAAAAAAAAGATTATTCTTCAGAAATATTTTGTGTCACCTCAAATGCCACTATACTTCTCTCATGATTTTTTACCCCCCCCCTTAGATTCAAATGATGGCATTAACTTATAAATCAGCAGAGTGAATTAGCTAAATTTCAATTGAATTAACAAATATATAAGCTGAATCAACTTTTAATAAAATGGAAAGTTCTATTTTGCATAAGAGTAGTTTTGGGGTATGTGTTCTGTGGTTTTTATTGATTTGGAGTCTGTAGTGAATCCTTAATCTAAGTGTTGGGAGCATTGCAGCCTAGTCTGTGATCAGCATGCTAATGCCTGTCCACCAGGTCTCTCTATGAGGCAAAGCTCATAGAAGATGGTCTTTCACTTAGCAAGGAGTGGACACAGGATTTTGCTGAATTCATGCAACCTGCAGGCTCTTTCCTCTCTCATTATAATGTTGACTGTCTGGGTGGTTAGTAGTTTTACTTTGTCAGTCACACATATAGTAGCTATAACTTCCCCTGGAAATTTCATTCTTCCTTGAATGTCTCCCCTTAGAATCAGCAGAGGGCTAACATTTCTCAAATTGCTTATTTGGAATTACTAGCTACCAATCCTAATCCTGGGAACTCTTCTGACTCCATAGACACAGCTAGGTACATATGAGAAAACAACACTTGGAACATTAACGGTTTCTCACAGCTCTGGAAAGGAGAGTACGACATGCCAGCACTTGAGAGTACATTCCCTGGATACCAAGCATATAGAGTCAATGAGAGGATCTAGTATGAGCCAATGGGGAAACATACAATGTAAAAAATGTGATGGGGAAATCCATCTTTACCATACACAGGAGCTTATTTTGGTGGAAGAAGTATGGTACATTGGGTTGGGATAATAGTGCCTTAGCAAAGTTTGAATTTTATAGAGAGATTGAGACATGGGACCCTATTGTAGAAAAAGGAACTATATAAAAACAGACATGAAAGAATTGCTTGGGTTTAAATATTGTCCTTTTTTGTTTGTTTTTTGTTTTTTGTTTTTTTTCTGTTTGTTTTTCTTTTGTTTTAGTTTTTTGTCTTTCAAAATAGGGTTTCTCCATGTAGTTTTGGTGCTTGTCTTGGAACTCACTTTGTAGCCCAGGCTAACCTGGAACTCACAGAGATCTGCCTGGCTCTGCCTCCCAAGTGCTGAGATTAAAGGAGTGTGCCACCACCGCCTGGAATATTGTTGCCCTTAAAAGCATGTCTATTCCTTTTTAACTTTGTAACCGCACGTAGCTGCCAGCTGACACAAGTGCTGCAGAGCAGGAGGTGTCTGGCTTGATATTTAGTTACACTTGCAAAAATGTTGAAGTCTATATAGAATAAGGTTATGTAGAGAGTGGGAATATGTACTTGGGAAAACATAAAGGAGAACAATAGAGGCTTTTATAATGATTATGATTTATTTGTAAAAACAATGTATTTCTTAAAAGTCAAAAATAGAAGCCAATAATAAAGGTGCTCGTGTAAGCCTAGTAGAAAAAACTCTGTTAAAGTATAAATAAAGACAACTTGAGCTAATCTGAGCCACGTGAGCATAATCCATCCGGTCCTCAGATTTTTTTCTTGTGCCAATGCCACTTTTCTATCTCAGTATCTAAGCCTGAGCCTAGGCTGGACTCCAGCATCCAAGTATAGAAATATATAATGTGTCACTATATCTATATCAACATGAATATACACAGCTACGTGTTTCCCCACAACTACTTATATACTGAAACTAAATGTTTAAAAGTCAGTAGCAAGGAATACCTAGGTAGATCACATAGACATTCGAGATTAGTAGGCTAAGAATGAACAATAATTAAATACTTTGATCTTGGCACTACCCTTCAAAAGAAAGAGGTAAATAAGAGTAATATAGGAAATTAGTGAAGAGCACTTTGTATCATGAAATCAATATGTGGAATAATCTTTTCATGTATAGAACTTATTTAATGAACTGAATTGTGTGGTCAATTCTGATGAATAATGCTGCAAAGTTAAATGAGGTTAAGATAGAATAAACCAGGAGAATTCGGAAGCTGTCACTTATAACTCACATTGAGGCTAATTATTTCTGCAGTGGTCAGTTGGGGGCTTTTCCTGTCTCTTTCCCTTCTCTCTCTCTCTCTCTCTCTCTCTCTCTCTCTCTCTCTCTCTCTCTCTCTCTCTCTCTCTCTCTGTCTCTCTCTCTCTCTCTCCCTATCCCTCCCTCCCTCCCTCCCTCCCTCTCTCCCTCTCTCCTTCCATCCCTCCCTCTCTCTCTCTCCCTCTCCCCCTCCCTCCCTCCCTCTCTCCTTCCCTCCCTCCCTCCCTCTCTCTCTCTCTCTCTCCTCTCTCCCCATCCCTCCCTTCCTCCCTCTCCCCTTCCCCCCCCTCTCTCTCTGTTGAATAGTTACAACACTGTTTTTATTCTTCCAACTCTTGGTTTCATTTTTGGATCTGTTATTTATGTTAGTGAACTTGTATACTTTTCTGAAGCTGTCTGTGTTTTAGTTTTGTCAGCTAATATCTTACATTTCTGCAAGAGACTTTAAAATAATTAGTGACTCTCATGGCAAACCATCAGGTTGTTTACACAGAAATCATTTTTTTTCACCTTCCTTGCTGCCTTCTTTGTTTAGTAAAAAGACAATTCACCAAGTGTCTCCAGATTCCTTAATCCAGAAACGGCTGTGTTACACAGTTTTGGATGGGGATGTATAAGTCAGTCTTTGGGGCAAGATGTTGTTGAAGGTTCATTTAAGATAGAGGGTCATCCTGCACTGTGTAGGCCTTTTCAGCTTTTTCCTGGCCTGAACACAGAAAAGACCCCTAAAGGAAAAAGACAACTAACATTAAGGATAGAAAAACCGATTACAGCAGTGGTAGTGTTTAGCTGGAAAAAAAAATGTTATTTGATCAACATTTTGAGCATTTGAACCAACCGTGAGTTGATGATTCTAGAATCCTTTTACAATGAGGAAAATTAAATGTTTACTTATTAAAGACTTTGTTAGCATTAAGTTTGTTTTTGAATGTCTAAGCATCTTCAATTCTTTAAAGTCTAAAGGGTCTAGGGACTCCTGCTGTGGGATGGACTGTATGTCAAATTGCTCTGATTGGTTAGTAAATAAAACACTGATTGGCCAGTGGCCAGTCAGGAAGTAGGTGGGACAAGGAGAGAGGAGAATTCTGGGAAGCAGAAGGCTGAGGTAGAGAGACACTGCCAGCCGCTGCCATGACAAGCCACATGTGAAGACACAGGTAAGCCACAAGCCACGTGGCAAGGTATAGATTTATGGAAATGGGTTAATTTAAGATAAAAGAACAGTTAGCAAGAAGCCTGCCACGGCCATACACTTTATAAGTAATATAAGCGTCTGAGTGATTATTTTATACGTGGATTGTGGGACTGCGGGGCTTGGTGGAACCTGGAGAGAAGCCCTCCAGCAACAGACTCTATTTACATAATTTATACTTGATGAATTTTAATCTTCTTCCACCCGTCCTACTGATTATGAGTACAGGAGGCAGAAAACAACAAAACAGACATAAGAATTAGGAAACTCTCCACTCTGCATTTAGGTTTGGAAAGAAACAGCTTGCTCCTTTGAAAAAGCTGAATTTCAAAAGCAATGAAATCTCACAGGCAGTGGTTGTAGCATCCATCCACTTTGAAGCAGAACACTGCTGTTCTGCACATCATGGCAATCAATCAAATCATGTTTCTTTATTCATTAATAAATCATGAGCATTTTGCAAAGATATGCAACCCAGAGTGTTCTGTGGTACTTCAAACAATATCCCATGAAGGAATCTACTTTGTGTAATTTTGTACTAAAAGATGTACAAAGGGCACTGAAACTACTTCACCCTCAGCTTCCTTTTAGTTATAAGCAAATGGGTACAGGGAAACAACAAAGCTAGATATCTGATAACAAATGATTCAAGATTTATATGTGATTTTGACAAATTATACAAATGTGCAGTATTGCTGTTAGGTATATCATTGCTGATTGTTCTGAGACCTACTTATTTTAATTTTGTATTTAAAAATAAGGATTAATTTTATAAAACTACTTCACAAGTCTTTGAAAGGCAGATTATTTTTACAAATCAGCTGAAGATATTTTATTTCATATATTTATTTTTATGTAGAATATAAATTACAAATTTCATTGTAAGATTTTCAAATAAAACTTATTTTTAAAATTTTGGTGGTGATGTTGTAAATCCAATACATGGTTTTCTTCCCTATTCTTTTGATACATCCCTTTTATATCTACCAATTCCCCATAATTTGTGTTCATATCTCATATGCTCTATGGCTTCCCCAATAACTCAATTTCTTTTCTCTATAGTTGTTTTTCTACTTTCATAGTAACACTTATTTTAATTTTTCAAGCTATTTTCAATTTGTTTTTATTAAGGAATTGCAAATCTGAAATATTTGATTTGTCTTTGTATTCCTTTTACTTTCTGAGATTGCCTTCCTGGTTGCCTACAACATGAAGGAAAACATTTGAATGTAATTATATCTTTCAAACTAAGTATGTGTTCAATTCACTTCATTTTGTGATAATACTTTTGTTTGTTTTGTATTTGTTTAAAAGGTTTGTATCATGTTGCTCCTTTTCAATTTTTTTTTATTCTTAAGAACATAGTTAGTGTTCCTTGTATGGACATAGATGTGGAGCCAACCATTGGGCATTATCAACCTACCAGGGACTCCAGTTGCAAAGAGAATTGCATAAAGAAGAGACCCTCTACTTCAGCAGCTGTTAACTTTATGGCTTTCAGTTAGGGATAGGGCCACTGCAGATGCTCTCTCATCCATGCTCTAATTTTAACTGAGATTATTTTATGTATCCCACAGTTGCAATAGGTATACAAGAGATATTTCATATTCAGAACATAACTGTTCACAGCTTGCATCTCCATCTTTGTAATTTTACATTTGCCTATCCCTTTTGTCTGAGATTTTTCTCTGAACCTTAGAAAAGAATAGCGTGGTAGATGTCTCATTGGTATTTTCAGCTTATATTCCCCCCTCTGAGGCAGATATAGAAGACCAATATATGATTTGCTTTCTTTATCATTCAGAACATTCCTAAGTCATGTAAACAATCAAAGGAAACAATACATTTTTAGAAGAAATTATTATTAGAAATTGTTAAAAATTAAGGGAGATGGGGAAGAGATATTTTTGATAGTGAACGTGTGTGACACCTATGCTTGGCTTACAGCATCTCATCTAATCCTAAAATTAACCCTTTAAATTGAGAAGAAGGTTGTAATCTTTAACTTGTGCACTTCATATCTGAGACTCCCTGTTTAACAACGAATTGAAAAGCAACACCCGTTATCTCACCTAACAGAATCATGGGAAGTAGAGATTATTTCAGAGATGGCTCATCAGCTAAGAAATATCGTCGATGACTAGTCTCCCTCCAGCCTTCTGCTTTGTCTCTGCTGATTTTTCAATGTTTGCATTCATGGAATGACTTTTTGCACTCAGACCTGTAAGATAATGTGTCTGTTGTTGAAAGCCAAAATGTTTGTGCTACTTTGTTATGTTAACTCAAAAAATAACACAGTTAACATTTATAGGTTATCCCTAGAACATTTCTAAATTGTATGATTAAGAGTAATGTTTGCTTTGGCAAACAGACTAAAAATGGTGGCCAATAAAAACCTCCCATGTATACCAAGTTAGTGGATGGGAAACATGGAATTTGCATGATTGCAAAACCTCTCCACAGGAGGCTTAAGAGAAAAACCCCAACTTCACTGCAAAAACGGGATTGGTGCTGCTTCAAGCCAATTACTAGATAAATGTCATCAATGTTCTTGAGCCTCCACATGACACAGAGAAGGTCATACCATCCTTCATGTCAGACTTTGGCCAAAATTGAACATAAAAATCACCAGAAGACATTGAAAACACAAAGACTGAGGAATAGGTTACAAAATATTTAGGCACCATCCAATTGTCAAGGTGTTATGTCAAAAATTACAGGCTGCTTGAGAAAAAGAAGAAACAGAAAGATATTAAATTTGTGACCCAGGATTATATCTTGGCCAAGGAAGGGAATGTATCAGTGAAAAAAAAAATAGGAGAAATTTTAAAGATTTGGAGGTTAATTAAAATATATATTTTAAAATGATTTTATTCTTCTGAGATTTTTATATAACATTTTAACGCTTGAGGTGAAGATAGAACTTATTTCTGGAATGATTTCACAGTTATTTGGAAGCGTATAATTATTTCACATATGCACTTAAAAAGCAAGTTAAAAGTTAAAAAAGCAAGTTAAAAGTTAAAAAAGCAAGTTAAAAATATTTCATGTAAGATCATGAGAACAGTGGCTCTTCACCTAAAAAAGCTACCTTCTACTAAGTGTTCTATCAATTTGCTATTTTAATCGTGAGAATATTCAGTTACTTCCCTTTTAATGATGTTATCATACATTTTCCTGTTTATATATAATAAAATATATTAGCAGAAATGCTTTCCTTTACACATTTTATAATAATAATTTATTTTAGAATAAATTAAACACAATTAGAATGGCATTGTGCATAATATAAATAATTATAGACTTATTTAGTATTATTTGAAGAGGAAATTTTAATTCATATTCAAATTGAAACAGAAGTTTATTTTTTTCTTTTTAGTAGTGATTTTCAATAGTTTGAAACACATTATACAATGTCAAAGCCATGAAAGAGAAAGCACAACTCCCAATAATTTTTTTTTTCACACAGAATAATTTGTTTATTTTTGAAAATAGAAAAGAACTACCGGAAAATTTTAAGACATAATTTTTATTGTTGTTATGATAATTCAAATATTAAAATTTCTTCAATTTCTTTAAGACTATTTAGATCATAATAAATATGTTTTAATTGAAATATTTAAATAGAATTGTATCACTTTCCACATACTCTTTCCTTTCTACCGCCCTTCCCATTTCCTCTCCCACACTCTCAAGATTTTATTATTGTCACATACAACAACTATGTGTGTGTGTCTGTGTGTGCAATCATGTGTGTTTATGAATGTATGATCAAATATATGAATATAACCTGCTGAGTCTGTCTTTCATTGTTTGTATATGTATTCTTATTTCTACTTTATTTGAAATTGAATTACTTCAGAATTTTTCATTCTTATTAGAATTTACATATTTTATATAAAATTACTTTTAACTTTTATTTAACCCATTAAATCTGCACACTATCAGCATTTATCATCTATTATTTTTAGATTTTAATCATTGTTTCGTTTCCTCCGGATAATTATTGATATTTTCTATGTCTATATATTTTATCTTTGTCTTCTGTTTAGTTACCTTGTTTTCTAGTTAAGGATTGATATAGTTTTCTTCTATCATTCTTTTTGTTTGTTCTCTATATTTTGTAGAAAACATACATCTCAAATTTGCTTTCTGAACAATTTTTAACCAAATTTATTTCTTCTTTTAATTCCTTTAGATTTTGAGAATATAATTATGCCATTTCTCCTTTCTTTTTTTCCCTATAAACCCTCACAAGTACCCCTTCTACCTCTCTTTGAAATTCCTAGCCTTTTTTTACTAATTGAGATTTTGTAATTGTATTCTTTATTTGTAGTGAACATTTTTTCTTTATTAAGAAATTTTCTACTCACTCCACATGCTATCGACAGATGCCCCTCCTCCTTCCTCCCACCCCCAGCCCTCTTTCCCAAGCCACCCCACATCCCCACATCGTATTTTATTAATTATTTAAGAATTTCATGAAATATGTTTTTTTATCATATTTACCTTAGCCCATCTCCTTAGTTCCTTCCAGATATGCACCACCTCCTCATCCTCCAAGTTTGTGTCTTTTTAAAATCTCAGTAGCCCATCAACTCCAATTTACATTGTTCATATATTTTGAGAGTACATCCATCTACTAATGTGTGCTCTACTTATCCACTTTGTGTTAGCAGCGAAGATTGTCCACATTCTCTGTTGTAAGTACATAAAATTTACTGAAGATCCCATCGCTGAGAATAGCTTTAAATAGTGGGTAGGCTATCCCATTGAGATTTCCTCAGGTCATGGAAATTACTCATGAAGAAATTAAATGTTTAAGGTTTATTCTAACACTGAGTATAAACTCAATCTTATAGTCTTTTAACTATTGATAAGGCCACAGAACTCAACTCCAGCTGTGATGGAACTGCCCAAAGTATAACAAAGATACAAAGTGGAGTACTGCCCATTGGGTGATAGAAGGCATCATGGGCCAAATGGATAGGTTGAGTCATCCTTGCAGTCAGTTGGTTATAATGCTGTCCATCCCCCGTCTGACAGTTGCATAGAAATCAAGGCACATTCAGTTCAATATTTTTTAATATCTCTTCTACAGATACCATGTAAGATATTAATCCTTGGCCTGTACACAAAACAAAATTCATTAATCAATGTGGTTTCTCTGGCATGTAATTATATATTATGACACCACTGATTCAACCAAAATGGAAATTTAAAAAATGAAAGAAAAGAAATCTGAATTCCCTTTCCCCAGAAGTCATCAGCTGTCCAGAGCTCCTTAGTTAGGTGTAAGAGCTCATGATCCCTTCACATATCATTGTATTATAGAACACATATTCTAGTGAGAATTATTTCTTCTTGTTTTAAACTATATACATCTTTATTCTTACCTTTCTTTGTTTCTTTCTGTGTCTCCTTCCTTCCTTCCTTCCTTCCTTCCTTCATTCCTTCCTTCCTTTATTCCTTCCTTCCTTCCCTCTTTCCTTCCTCCCCTCCTTCCTTCCTTTTTGCTTTGGCTAGCAAATTGTCCAGAATTCTTAGTTTTAATTTCCCCATGAGTCCTAATTAGAGAAGCAAGAGGCTCATATGGTATGCTCGTGGAAAGGGAGTCTGGAAAACTGAAGTGACAGTTAAGTAGAGGATTCAGACTCTAGAAAGAGGAAATGTAAATAACAGATTCTCCATGGATACATCAGAAGAAGTCTTTCAATAGGCACCTGGACATTAAGCCCTGCGAGACTTGTCTCATAATTTAATTTTCTGGTGCCATGATAAAACAATGCCTTGCTAGTTGAGCTCCATAATTTGTGTTGAACATTATATATTTATCTACTTTATAAAATTGATGTCTGAAGAATGTATAATTAACACTGGGCTAGTCCAAATCCATGTATTTGTGAGAGGTTTCTGTCACAATATTTGGTTATAATCAAGAAGCACGAAAACACAGGTGTGTAGTCCAGCTTGAGAAAGTGGGCATGGAAATGAAGACAACTGGTATTATACAATGTGTAGGGATCATCCAAGGAATAATTATGTGATAAAGAAATGAATATGATGAAGAAAATGCCATGGAAAGAGGGATATATGTTTGAGAGTAATTGAAATTAATTGAAGGATTACAGGAATGCAGATATGAAAGGATGTTCTAAGTCTGAAACCCTGGATATGACATTTAAAGTAAAGCAAGAGATCTTTAAGGGTTGGAGTTACACGTGATTATGGTTTCTGGGAACTGAACTCCGGTCTTCTGCAAGGGCAATAATTACTCTTAATCACTGTGCCAACTTTCCAGGTCCATTAATATTTTGTATTGCAATTGATAAGTAGTTTGGTTTTATGTTTCAGTGAAACTACTGTGTGTTGGACAATGTCCTTTTCCCCAACTCCATGAAAATGTTTTATTACTTTTATTCATCTCACATTAAAATCACTTCATTTACATATATGTTACAAGTTATGATAGCTTCAAAAACACTTTCAATCACATATTTATGAACTATGACTATATAAATAATATGATGTGCCATGTTTAGCTTAATTTAAATATGTATATTTCTATGTTCAGAGTAAACAATATAGATAAGTATTATAAATCAGTTCATGTTAATATTATCTAGTTCAATAAAAGTTAGATTGATTCAATATTACTTCTTGCCCTTTTGCCTATCCCTAATGCAAAAGAAATGAAAAGGAAAAATCATTGTGATTAAAAACAAATCATCTACTAGTGAATTTTAAAATTAATATGTCCCTTGTAATAGTCATAGTCTGGATTTTACTCTCAATTAAGTACAATCTGAAACTGAATTTAAAGTAACAGTTATAAAATGATGATTTAAAATGTTTAAATCATTTGATGGTAAAGACTTCATGATCTTAGCTTGCTTTAAAGTTCTGAGAGAAGAATGATTTGGCCAGTAAAATATCTTGTGTCAATATTTTCCTGTGACAGATGAGGCCTTACTAATATGTAAGTTTTTACTCATATAAATGGTAGTAATTTCAGATTTATTAAGGGTCTTTTTATTTCATCTGGATATTAGATGACTGTCATATGTGTTATTTTCCATATACACTACCAGTCATGATAAATATTTGAAGTGAGATAAGTCCTTCCACATTCTCAAAGACATATTTTATAACAAATAATATTTTCACAGTGATGAGCTAAATGTAATCAGGCTAACAAGTACAGCCTCCTATGACACATTTACAAATTGACCTAGATGCATTTTTCAAATATTATGAGTTCATATCTTTTTGCATATAAAAATAAATGCCCTGCTGGAAGATGGGTGACTCTGGTGCAGGCCGTAGACATGCCTCACTTCAAGGGAGAGAACGAGCTCTACTGCACCCCATCAACAAGGTGGTTTTTCCTCAAAGTATGTCCTAATTTTTCATCAGGACTTTCCCACTCACACAGAAATATTTTAACCAAATCATATAATCTTTAGGCTCCAAGAACATTTTTAGAGATAAAATACAGGTCTGGAATTTAAAAGTATGTGGGTGAGGTACCAACATTCTCCTGAACTCGGTCACTCCTTGACTTTTACATGTTCTCATTCATTCCATGAAAATGATGAATTTTCCTTCTCCATTTGGATTTCTAAAATAAGACCATGTTGCTTAAGGAACCCTATAATTACCAAAGTACCCTTAAGAGAAAGATTGAACAGAATAGTCTGAGCACTCAACAGTTTTTCCATTTATGTTTTGCCTTCCAGACGCATTTCAGGTTTAATTCATGATGCTATTTTAAGAGAATAACTTCAAGTCCAGCATTTTGAAGGGCCTGTGAAGGTTTGTGATATTGAAAACCAAAGGTCCTTTTAGGCAATGACTTCATATTCACATTAGAGGAGATACTGAATGAATTTTCTGTTTATATTTTCAGTATTTTAACTGATTAAAATACTTATTTAAAAAGGAAATTCTTTGCTAAATTTCAAGTCAATTTAGTTCTGGCTGTAAAAAGAACAATTATGAGAGTGTGGCTTCCTTTTTGCTGTTTGACTGTTTAAATAACAAGAATTATTTTATAACTAAAGCATATAAAATGATATAAAATTAGATAAATTTGTGGGGTCCTAGGTTCTAGGTGGTAGTGTACTAGGAATGTTCCAGTCAAAGCAAACATATATATGTCCTTGGACTTTTATCATTTAGTAATAATAGAAACATTCAAAATCTAGCTTGAAATACATAGGGCAAACTCACAAACACACCATTATTTCACATGCTCTAGCTCACTAGAGCGTTTATTCCTATCTGCTGTGACTTAGTACATTATGAATGATCTTAGTGAAACACTTCATCCCATCATTTTAACATGATCATGTTCAATTTATTCTCCTTTGTTTTTGCTTTCTAGAACATTCTATTGAATAAATTATTATGGAACTAATAGATATCATATGTTTTCTCTATGATATTTTCACAAGCATTCAGGTATCATCACATTTACTCAATTCCAAAATTGGTAGAAAAAAATTACAAATATGACCAAGTATTAGTGCCAGGATATGATAACTTTTGTGAAGAATTGGGCATATTTCTATATTGCTTGATCTCCAAATACTACCCACTTATTATGTAATTAGTTTTCACTAGGTTAGTCTTCATTTTCAGTAACCAAATATGTGTTTTATTTTTCTTACATCTAGAGGACTTAAATTAGTATTAGTGCTGTTTCTCAAAATGAAGGGGACTTTTAAAGTGTATCCTCTGTTCTATAGAAAATACTTAGAATCATTGTTCCTTGAGAAGTTAAGACATCGCTACACTGAAATTTAATCCTGTACATATTAAAGCAATGCATTATGATGCTGCAAGTGTCTTAGAATTTCATCATGTCTATTTTCATCTGTATGTGTGTTTTCTGTACCATATGAATGCAGGAAGACATAGCTAATAGTGTCTTCTGCTAATTTTCTAAAGTCAATAAGGAATATAAAATATACACATTATTCTTGAAGCAAAATTAATTTAAAACATTTTGAATATATTTGGATTAATTTTATTGCAGTACAGAATATTATGTAATATGCTATGCTAATAGCACATGCTATCTCTTATATGTTCTGGACACATGTGATTTCTGGGTGAAAGTAATTCTTTAAAGCTACACATTCCTTTTTAAACAATACAAAATTTAAAAAATTCAATATATATTAGGCAGGTCAGAATACAAGCCTGACAAAATAAACAGTAACATTTTTTAACAAGTGATATTTTTAACAGGTTAAAATTTATAATTTGGATAGTTGAAAACTATATTAAGATTTGTGAGATTACCTTTAGTCATTGTGGATCTGTCCTATATAAATGGCAATACAAATAATGCTACCCCAAGTGTATGACTGAAAAAATTTTAGGATAAAATGATTTCAAGGATGATTCTGATTGCAAGGATAAAGTAGAAGAATCCAGAGGGAAGATTAGTGCATTAATGATGGCCTAATAGCTGAGGCAAAAACAAGAAGACTGTTTAGGAGTAAAATATTAAGAATCAAGTTGAGTCATAATTATGAAAGGAAGATATATTAGAGGATACAAAGGTAAGGCAAAAGTGATCAAGAAGAGCACAAGACAGGGCGCAGTTGTAAGAGCACCTGATACCCTGGTAATGTACCAGGATTTGGTTCCCAGTACTGTAGATGAAATTCTAAATAGTCTTAGTAAATAAGAAACACAGTGACAAATACAGAAGTAGTAGCAAAACAGATCAAAGAGCCACAATTACCTTATCTTACCACCTCACCACTGTTGCTTCCCCAGAGAGAGTCCTACTTCCTGCCTGTTTGTCTTTCTATTGCCTTTCGGTTCTGCCTTCTCATTGGCTCTAAACCCAGCCACATGACTTCCTGACTGCCTTTCTATATAGACCTCCAGGTCTCTATGGTTGGTACTGGGATTAAAGGTTCATGTCACCATGCTTGGCTGTGTCCTTGACTCTGCCTGCCCTGAGATCTGGATTAAGGGCGTGTGCTCTTAATCTGCCTGCCATTAGATCGGATTAAGGGTGTGACCTCCTGACTCTGCTTATGGCTGGCTTTGAAACTCTGATCTCCAGGCAACTTTATTTATTAACATACAAATAAAATATCACATTTCAGCACAAATAAAATATCACCATCCAGTATCTACCTGACAGTTCATGATCATATTCAACTCTAGTTTCTAGGTGTTGATTCCAATTTCTGACCTCATTGAGCACTGGATACATACATTGTAAACATATATACATTTCAGGGAAGCATTCATCCACATAAAATAAAAATAATTATCCAGAAATTCAGATTTTGAATAACATGTGATAAGATATCTAGTGTACAAGCACAGGCTGTTGCTGTGTGGGTGAAAAATGGTGTGTAATGTAGGTAAGCACGCTGAAGCAAATTGATTCTTTATAGGGTCTCACTATGCCTCTAGAAAAACTCTGTGTGACGGCACTGTTTTTGCTATTGTTAATAAGGTGGGTGGTTCTGAAGTAACACTACAATAAAGCGTGAGCAAATGAAAATATACTGAAATCTGATGGATTTTGCTTCTCTAACCAACATGAATCAATGGTTTTCCCCAGTGGTATAGCGGTTCTTTCATTTAGCATTCAAGGCCCACACAGTTATTTTCCTTCCCGCCTTCACCTGGATCAATATAGCAAGTGCATACTAGAGAATGTATTTCTTATAATAAAGATGCTGAGGGAAATGTAATTCAGCACATCCACCTAGCAAAGTAAAATTACTGTTTTAACAAAAATTATCATGAAATAGACTAAATGTATGGTTCTCCTTGTGTCCTTGTGCATATGTGGACACATATTTTGAGGAATACCATACAGGATCACCTGGTTAATAGAAGGAGAATTATGTCTGTTATTGTAATCCCAACCAGCTATTCATGACTGAAGAGAATATGGAAGAATTAGGGGTGGAAGGATTATAAGAGTAACAAGCTCCTGAGGTCTGCTGTGAAATTGTGCCTACTAGCAAAGTCAGGGTAGCTACACTCATGCACTCATGGAATCTCAACACCATGGCTGACTAAAATACACATGAACAGCTCTAACAACTGACATCCCAATATACATGAGGGAAAGCTCATGAGTCTCCACCCCTAGATGAAAAGTTACCAGCAATTAACAACTGCCATGAGAAGAAGAATTAATCTTTCACAGAGATAAGTCCCTGATTAGTTATCAAATACTAAATGGTCCACGCTAGAACTGGAACCCCAGTTAATTTGGGAGGCACAGAGAAAAATCAAGGGGAAGCTGTGAGAGGGAATGATGTAATCATATTTTAATTGAACTTAAATACATAAAAATATTAATTATCAGGTTAAAAGTCGATAGGGATTGAGATTCTGCATACACTTTGTGTGCTTGAAATAATCTATAAAACATATTCAAATTTAAGTCTCTGAGATGGTATATTCTAATATCTATTTTGTAACTGTGAGGAGGGTTGACAGAAAATAGAATCACAAATTTGATAGGATTATTTATTCATGTAACTGCTTTATTTCTTTCAGTAATGTCTATAAGAACAGAAAATAAAATGTCTATAAACTGGGGAGATTGATAAAAATTCTCACCCTCCTTTTCTGCTTCTCTGTTTTGAAAACACATTTGTCTCCTTCACATCAAGGAGGAGGTAAGTAGATGACAACATGTAATCATATCGTGATATTATAAAATAGTTTATGAAGTAAGGAATCAGTAGCTTTATGCAAACAATACTTATACTAACAAGATATTTTATTAATTAAGAAACAGTTTTGAAAAAGTTTCTTACAGTATGTGCAGTGTGGAATTCTATCTTTGTCCTTGATTCATAATGCTCATATGACATTGCTCAAGGAAAGAGAAGATAAAATTGTGCTGCAGTCAATCATAAATCTATCACTAAATTCCCAGCCTTGAATCACATTGTGAATCATTTTAATCAGTGGCAAAGATGTAGCTTAAGAAAAAAATATAGACATTAAAATTCAAAAAAATTACTACAGTTAAGTGAAGTTTCTTATACTTTTAACTGGACAATTAGCAGATAAACATTTCTTACTCTTTAATTTATAATTTTCTATACAATGTAATTGATCATATTTCCCCTTCCAATTCCTTTCAGAACCTCCCAATCTACTATTTCTCTCTTTTAAACAAACAAACAAAAATAATAAAAACAGCACAACAACAATAACAACAAAAAAATACTATGAAGTCTCTTTTGTGTTGGCCAACTGCTCTGAAGCATGAAGCCTAACCTGGATTGTGATAGGTACATCCAGTGTCATTTCATTGATGATAATAGATGTTGTCTCTCCAAAAAACTATCAAATTGAACCAAGCTACTTGATTAGAGGCAGAACTTTGTGCCTTTATCCTCTTTTTGTTTGTGTTTTGTCTGGCGTGAATTTGTTCTGGTTTTGTGCATGTTATAACAGACTGAGTACATATGTGTACTCTTCCTGTTAGGTCTGAAAACATTTCCTTGGAGTCATCCAACATTTTTGCATATTAAAATCTTCACACCTCCACTTCTTCATGGATCCATGAGCCCTGAGTGGATGTATTAAAGACATCCCATTTAATGCTGAGTGCTCCAAACTTTCCCATTCTCAGTACAGTAACGGTTGTTGTCTGATGTGTTTATCACTATTTACTGCAGGAAAAACATTCTCTGTTGAGTGCTGTGCCCTGAATTGCTCTATTGGTGTTGTAATATGTCATTAGGAGTCAGTTTATTACTTTACTTGGCAGAATAATAATGGTAGGTTTTTTTTATTATGTCCCAAGACCTATTTAGTATCAGGTTCTTGGTCTCAACTCCAGTGTCAGGTATGAGTTTCATTTCATGAAACAAACCTTAACTCAAATTAGGAATAGTTGTTGATCATTCCTACAATATTTGTGCCATTATTCCTCAGTGGATATATCTTGCAGGCAATTTGTTATTGTAGTTTTGGAACTTATAGCTGGTTTATATTAATATTTACTTTTCTTCTCTAGTAGTATGTATAGTAGTCAGTAGTGTTGAAGATTCAAGTTGAGCACAAGCTTAGCGTCTACATTTTCAGTGGCAAAAGTACATGGTACTTCCAGCAATATTATTATTGTTTTAGTATCAGGTAGTGGAAGGTAACTGATAGTATTGGCAACATCCTGTGATGTTTTTTAGAAGAGGACCAAGGAACTCCTTTTATGTCCTTGAAAGATATTTAGGCACAACAGATTTCCTAGTAAATGATTTCAATAGCAAGTTGGTATGAGGATTACAGTATATCAATAACTCCTTTATAAAATAACTCAAATCAAATATGAATGACAACTTAGTGACATTTTGTTAGTTAATATTTCTCAGTAAAACCTCTTAGGTAATCTGTAATACTTTGCATCAATAAAAATGAGTATCTTTGAGTGATGCAATGAAATTACTACAAGAATACTTGGACTAGAAAAATAAGGGCAATAATGAATAAAATTGACGGTGATAAATTTTTGTCAAAACTTCCATAGTATCAATATGAATAAATATTTTATCTATGGATTGTCATTGACTGTGTTTAAGTTATATCATCTCCTCTCTTCTTTAAAATTTTTCATTGTCCTAGTTTATTAGTTTTGGGTAGTGAAGTTAATAACAAATTTATATTTTTAAAACATAAATACTGATTCTGTTTTAATATAATTGTTTATAAAGCAATGCTGTAAGAATATACATGATATAATTAGAATACATAAATAAAATTATACATAAAGTAATGTATGTATGTGTACGAATTTTTAAAAGGTTTGTTTTGGAAATGAAATATTTTATATTTACAGAGCAGTGATAGTCTCTTCAATTTTCTGAATCTATTTGCTTTATTTTTAGGTAATCTTGAGCTTAGACAACAGAAAATCTTAAATCTTTAAAAGAAGGCAGAACTCTGTTGAATTTTCTTATGTAGAGGTAGCGCTATTATAATTGAAAATGTATTTAAATTTATAGGTTTCAACATTTCAGATTTTACATTGAGGTCCATAATCCTTTCAAGAGCTAAATTTTATACAGTGGTAGATATGGATCTAATCTCATTCTTGTACATGTGAACATCACTATTTCCCAGGATTATGTGATAAAGTTGATACAGTAATATTCACTCATGTTGGAGTCTTCTCCTTTATCCCATTGATCGACACATATCTTTTTGTGTCTGTAACATGCAGTCATTAATTACTATAGACACACAATACGCTTGAAGTTTGATATATTAGGTCCTTCCGCACTGCTCTTTTTGCTAAGGGTATTTTATAGTTTCATATGAAATTTAGGAGTTTTTTTCTTTTTTAGTGAAGAATGCCTTGGTGATATTTATTGGGATAGCACTGAATCTGTAAATTAATTTTGAGAGGATGCTTATTCAGAATATTAATTCCAGCCATCCATGATCATAGGAGATTTTTTATTTATTAATGTCTTCTCAACCTTTTCATGCAAAGGTTAGAATTTTTCATTTCTTTTACCATGTTGATTAGGTTAAATTCTGATATATATATAATTGTACTCATTATAAGTTCAAGTATCATCTTTTACTTTTATCAAGTATCATCATACCCTCATCTTTTAGTGTATTTGTTATTGCTCTAAACAAAGTTGTTTAAAATATTTTAGAATTTTACATATTAGTGAAATAAACATAATATATATGGAAATAGATGTTAATCAGTATTTCCAATGTGTACTTACAAAATATGAAAACAAAAAACAGTTGTTATCAGCAGTGGTGCATTTATGAAAACTATAGCTTAAGCAGTTACTCTTTCAGAGCAATATTATGTGATTCATTTAAAAAATCTATATATCTAAAATGAAAATCTCTTGGGAGATTAATTCCTAAAATATTTCTTTAAACAATATTTATTTACTTTTAATTAACTTGTATTAATCATACATATTTATGTAATATCTAAACACATATTACCCATACATAATGATCAAATGTTGAGTAATATTTTGCTCATTTTATGTGGTCTCAATTTTTAATAAATTACCAATCAGATAATAAATATCAAAGCGAAAACTATATTAGTGGGTGATACAGGCATTAAGGAAAACCAAAAAAAAGAATAAACCAAGGAAAAATGTTTGTTTTTTTTTTAATCGTACAACAATCTAAAAGCAATAGAAACAATTTAGGTTCAGAAATGCCTGCACCATGAGTGGGGAGGGTACATTGTGCTGCTCCTGAATGTGCTTTAAGGGTCTGAAATCCCTGTAATCCTGCCCAGACACATTCTGATTCACAGTGAGATGAAACACTGACAGAAACACTAGTTTCCTCTACATCCCACTGGTTTGCTACAGAATTTCCTTTAAAAAGGTCCACTCTGTAATGTCACTCACATCACTTAGTTCGACTCACTGACACTTGCTTCCATGCTGACACATACTGGGTGAGCAGTGGCTAGGAATCATCAGGTGCCCATCTAAAACGTATGGTGAGGGTATAGCGAGACTCTCACAGTATATATGTTTAAAAATCAACAGTAGACACAATCATAATCACCACCACAGACATATGTGACATTAAGGTTATGAGTTTCTTTTCACCTGGCAGAATATAAACCATAGAAATTCAAGTGACAGAAGAACTTCATTATTCACTATTCATTAGAGAAGGAAAATGTAAACATACACAAGTATTATAAGATATTTTGTGAAAACTAAAAGCTGAATAGATAGTCCTTCCAAAGACCAGTATTATGTATATTAAAGCTATTTAAACTGATAAATTAAAGAGTCCTAATATAATACTGTTATGAAATAATACATTTTTTCTTCATTTTACTCTTAGAAACACAAAAAGGAGTGTTTAAATTAAAAACCAAGAGCAAAGAAAGTAGGCTACCTGCATATTTTCATATCTTCCTCTTCACCTCTGACTCCAATCCTCCAGGCCTGTCCTCAGTTCTGTAGAAGACCACCTGCTAAAGTCTTCCCAGGACCCTGTCTCTTCTCCAGTGGATCACATAGACCTTGCCCTCCAATCTTCCTCTCGCTCATTCATCACATTTGACCTGCACACTATATCAACAGGTAATTCAGGAGAATTTGTAGACCACAGCAGCCAAGGAAGCAGGTAGCCTAACTATAAATAGTCACCTCTTCATATTCTTCTCTGAAGCCAGTCCTTATTAACACCCAGTGTTCTAAACCAGACTGCCTGCTGCAGCCTTCCCATCATCTACCCCCCAACTCAAGTTGATAACACAGAGCTTCCACTCCAACCTCCCCTTTTACACTTACAGGTTTATTCCAGCTCCCAATACCAGCAGGTGCTCCACTGAACCTGTCAGTGAAGCATGCCAGAGAAGCAAGTAGGGTAGCTAAGCAGGTAAAAGACTTCAGGTCTTTAATCTCCTTCCTATCCTCTAAATCCAATTTCTCATTGTCAACCCCACCTCTGTAGTAGACTAAATGCTGTGGTCTACCCTCAACATCTGCCTCTATTCCCTGGGGACTAAGCAAATCTTGGGGGAACACTTTGCTTTCCTCCCTTTGATGGACCTCCTGCAATCCATCCACATTCATCGGGAGTGTCTGCTTCTAATATCTGGAGCCCCAGTGGCCACATCTAATAGAATCCCTAAAGAATTCCATACTAGACAGCAGTTAGCCACCAACCCTCCTAAGAACCAAACAAGGCAATAGGAAATGAGAAACAAAATACACCCCCTACCCCCCGCCACACACACACAAAGAGAAGATCAGATATCAGCACTTCTAATTAAAATCTTCCCAAACCCACCTGCCTAGAAGACAACATGAAAACACAATAAAAAGCAACCAAGAAAATAATGTCAACACTAGAGCTGTGCCAGCCTACCATAGCAGGCCCTAAGTAGGGCAACATAACTGAAGCACAAGACAGAGAATATAAAATCAACTTTATGACAATGATAAAGGTCACTAAAGAAGAAAAGAATAAATTTCTTAAAAGAACCTATGGAAATACAAACAAGCAGTGAAAGGAAATGAATAAAATAGTTTAAGACATTAAAGTGGAAATAGAATCAGTAGAACAATGTGGGAAGTCTGGCTATTAAAAATTTAGGAACTTGCCCAAGATCTTCAGAAGTAAGCCTCACTAATTGAACACAAGAAATGGGGGAGAAATTTTAGACATTGAAGACATAATAGAAGAAAAGGATACCTCAGTCTAAAACAAAACAAAACAAGACACACAAAACACAAACATGCAAGAAATCTGAGACACTACAAAAAGACTGAATCTAAGAATAACAGCAATAGAGGAAGTAAAAGAAACTCAAGTCAAAGGCCAGAAAATATTTCAACAAAATCATAGAAAAAATTTACCTAACTTAAAAAAGTAGATATATATAAAGATACAAAAAGCATACAGAACATCAAATAAAGTAGATAGATCAAAAAGAGATCTTCCTATCAGTACATAATAATCTATGCACATAGAAAAGAAAAAAATCTTTAAGGAAAAATAACAAGTAACATATAAAGGCAGACTGATTAGAATAATACCTGACATAATAATGCAGTGGGCTAGAAAGGCCCAACAAGTTTTCTACAGACATAAAGAGATCACAGATGCCCGCCCATGTTACTATACCCAGCAAAACTTTCAAGCACAATGTATCGGAAAAATGAGACAATCCATGATAAAACCAAATTCAAGCAGTATCTGTGTACAAATTAGCTCCTCTGAATGTGCTGGAAGGAAAACTGCAACCTACAGAGGTTATTCATATCCAAGAAAACACAAGGAATAAATAATTCCAGACTAGCAAATCAAGAGAGCAGAAACACACAGACACACATGCACATGCACACAATCTCTCTCTCTCTCTCTCTCTCTCTCTCTCTCTCTCTCTCTCTCTCTCTCTCTCTCTCTCTCTCTCACACACACACACACACACACACACACACACACACACACACACCAAAATAATAGGAATCAACAAACAGTCCTCATTAATATCTCTCAACTACAATGTTTTCACTTCCCCAGTAAAAAGACACAGATTAACACAATGGATCCAAAAACAGGATTCATCCTTGTGCTACATCCAAAAAACACACCTCAACATCAAGGACAAACATTACCTTGGGGTAAAAGGTCACAAAAAAATATTACAAGCCAATGCTCCAAAGAAACAAGCTGTTGTTGCAATTTTACTAACGGTCAAAATAAACTTAAAACCAAAGCTAGTCAGCAATGACAGAGAAGGACACTACATATGCATCAAAGGAAAGCCCGCAAAGAAGACATCACAAATCTTAATACCTGTGTGCAAAACACAAATTTGTAAAAGAAACACTACTACTACACCTTAAATCACACATTTACCTCCAAATCCACCTACACGTTGGCCTTCCTCCAACACACATGGTGTGAGACTTCATTATCCTACTCTCACAAATGGACAAAAACGATATAGAAAAATCTTAAAACTAACTGACATCATAAAAACAAATGGACCTAACAAATATTTACAGAACATTTCACCTAAAACAGAAAAGAATATACCCTCTTCTCAGTACCTCATAGAACTTTCTCCAAAATTGACCACAGACACAAAGCAAATCTCAACAGATACAAGTAAATTGAAATAGTTCTCTGCATCCTATAGTAACATCACAGAATAGAGATGGATATCAACAAGTACAGAAATAGAAAGCTTACAAATTCATGGAAACTGAACCACAAACTTGTGAATGAAAAATGGGTGAAGAGAGAAATTTTAAAAAACTTTCCAAAATTAAATGAAAATGAATGCACAACATACTCAGAATTATGGAACAGAAATAAAGGTGATTCTAAAAGGGAAATTCATAGCAGTAATTACCTGCAGGAAAAAAATAATGAAGAGATCTCATAGTGGTAACTTAATAGCACACCTGAAAGCTCCAGAACAAAAAGGAAAAAAATCACACCAAAAAGGAATAGACTGCAAAAATAAACTCAGTGCTGAAATCAATAAAATAGGAGCAAGCAAACAAAACAAATGTGAAGAATTAATGAACCAAAGACCTGATTCTTTAAGAAAAATCAAGAATATGGATAACCTTTATTCAAATTAACTAAAAGTTGGAGAAAGACTATCCAAATTAAAAAAAAATAGAGATTAAAGTTGGGTAAAGAACAGATACTAAAGAAATTCAGAGAATCGTAATACATATTTTTAAAAATCTGTACTCTCAAAATTGGAAAATTTAAACAAAATGCGTAAATTTCTTGATACATATCAGTTACTAAAGTTAAATCAAGATCAAATAAATAATTTAAACAGACCTAGATCCCCTAATGAAATATAAGCAGTAATTAAAAGTCTACCAACCAATAAAGACCCAGGGCCTCAAGGTTTTAGCATGGGATTCTACCAGACTTTCAAAGAAGAATTAATGCTGATATTCCCAAAATATTCCACAAAATAAAACAGAAGGAACAGTGCCCATTTATTTTTCTAAGGCCATATTTGCCCTGATAGCCAAACCAAATAAAGACCCAACAAAGACAGAATTACAGATCAGTTTCCCTTATGAATATACATGCAAAATTCCCCAGTAAAATACTTGCAAAGTGAATACAAGAATATATAAAACAGTCGTCTACCATGATTAAACAGACTTCATCCTAGAGTTGCAGGTATGGTTCAAGGTACTTAAATCGTTAAATGCCACCCAACACTTAAAAAAACTGAAAGACAGTACCCACAGACTTATTTCATTAGATGCAGAAAAGGCTTTTGATAAAATTCAAAACCTCCTCACAAAAGTCCTAAGGAAATTAGGGATACAAGGAAAATAGCTCAACATAATAAAGGCAGTTTACTGTAAGCCTATAGCCAACATCAACTTAAATGGAGTGAAACTCAAAACAATTCTACAAAACTAAGGAATAAGACAAGTTTGTTCACTCTCTTCCTACATACTCTTCTCAAGATTCGAATTCTTAACTAGAGCAATGAGACAACTGAAGGAGACCAAAGGGATATAAATTGGAAAGGAAGAAGTCAAAGCATCTTTATTTGCAGATAATATAACAGTATATTAAAGTGACTCTAAAAAGTCTCTCATAAAACTCTTAAAAATCATAAATACTTTCAGCCAAGAAGGGGGATGCAAAAGTATTTCACAAAATTCGGTATCCCTCCTAAATGCAAGTGATAAACAGAATAAAAAATCAAGGAAACAACACCTTTCATAGTATCTGCAAATAATAAAAAATACATTGGGGTGAAAATCTAACAAGTAATTGAAAGACTTGTATTTATAAAGTTTTATTCAAAACTTTAAGACCCTGAGGAAAAAATTGAAGAGAGTATCAGGATATAAAATTTTCTATGTTCCTGCATCAGTAGGATTAACATAGTAAAAATGGCCATCCTATCAAAAGATATCTGCAGATTTAAAACAATCCTCATCAAAATTCCAACACAATTTTTCACAGTCTTGAAAAAAGCTATTTTTAAGCTTCATATAGAAACACTATAAAGCCAGAAAAAAAAGCAATCTTGAATATTAAACAATGTTCTGGAGATATCACTCTCCCTGACTTCATATTGTACTACAGAGTTCTAGCAATAAAAACAAGCACGATATAAGCACAAAACTGACATTTTGATAAATGGAATTAAATTGGAGACAGAGACATAAATCCACACAGTTATACACACCTGATTTTTGACAAAAAAAAGAGGCAGAAATACACACTGAAAAAAAGAAAAAAGACTTTGAAAATGGTGCTGGTGAAACTAGACAGCTGTATGCAGATGATTTCAAATAGATCCATACTTATCATCTTGCTACATACTTAACTCCAAGATTGGGGCTGTGGTGTTACATGCCTTTAACCCCACCAATTAAGACGTAAAAGCAGGCAGATCTTTGAGTTCAAGGTGAACCTGGTCCACAGAGGAAGTTCCAGAACAGCCAGAGATACACAGAGTAACACTGTCTCTAGAAACCAAAACCAAGCCAACAATAACAACAACAAAAACAAAAACAACAAAACTCAACTCCAATTAAATACCTCAAAATAAGGGCAGGTCCAATGAACCTGATGGAAGAAACACTGGGAAATTTCCTTGAACTCACTGGCACAGGAAAATAATTTCTGAAAAGAACACCTATAGAGAATGCACTAAGATCAGTGATTAATATGAGACCTCATGATATTGAAAGCTTCTATATGACAAAGGATGCCATCCATCCCACAAGTGGCAGCTCACAGAATGGTGAAAATTTTTCATCAACTACTTATCTGATAGGGGGATAATATCCAAAATTTATAAAGATCACAAAAACTTGAATATCAGGAAAACAAACAGCACAATAAAAAATGTGGTACTAAACTAAACAGAGAACTCTTAAAAGTAAAAACCCAAATGATTGAGAAACCCTTATAGAAATGTCCATCATATTTAGTTATTAGGTAAATGTAAATCTAAACTCCTTGAGATTTCATCATATACTCTTCAGAATGGCACATATCAATAAAGCAAATGGCAGCTCATATTGGCTAGTATGTTGATCAGGGGGACTACTCACCCATTGCTGGTGGGACTGAAAACTTGTACAGCCTCTATAGAAATCAGTGTGGCAGTTCCTTGGGAAGGTGGGAATTGATCTACTTCCAGATATACCACTCGTGACCATATACCCAAAGGAGCCTTATCTCACCACTGAGAAACTGTTAAAACACATTGTTGCTGCCCTATTTATAATAGCCTGAATCTGAAAACAAACTAGATGCCCCTTAACAGAAGAATGGATAAATAAAATGTTGTACATTTCCATTAAAAAGTATTACTTAGTCATTTAAAAAAAAATGAAATTTGCAGGTAAATAGATGGAACTAGAAAAACTATTTCTGAGTGAGGTAACCCAGACTTTCAAAGACAAATATGGTGTGTATTTGCTTACATGTGAATATTAGCTCTTAAGTCAATGATAACGAAAATACATTCCATAGAACCAGAGAAGTTAGCTTTTACCTCTATGTGCTAGTGTGTTTTGTATCTGAAGATGCTATTCACTGTACCAAAGGAAAAACCTAAACACCAACCCAGCTATAAACCCTTCAATCTACAGTGGTTTCTTTCCTCCAAGACATTCTAGTAAAGGTTGGCACAAAGCTTGTGGGATTAAGCAAATATTTGATTTGCCTTAAGACCCACTTAATGAGATAGACCCCATACCTCATACTTCTTGTGTAACCTAGAGCCTGAGAATACATATTCTAAGGACCTAAGGTAAAACTAAATACTGTTGTTTTACTAAAGGCATAGAAGCAATAATATGGCTGCTCATGGCAATAGACTATGCTCCTAGACCAGTGGTTTTCTCTATGTTCATAAGAGAAACTTCTTCCAGCATGGGATAGGAACAAATATAAAGGAATTAAGCCAGATAATTTGTTTGAGTGTTCTTAGAACACCCATACCTAAACAGGAATTCTCTCCCTCTCTCCCCTTAGAGCTCAGGAATCCTTACTAAAGAAGTGTAGGCACAAAGGGTATACAAGCCAGAATTGATGGAGTATCAGTAAACAGGCCCTTTAAATCAACAAGATGGAAACACATTGTACTCACATAGATTAAAGTAGCATGCATTGGGCTACACAGGTCCTCCCCAGATGTGGTCCTACAGCTGAAATGAGATGTGAGCACATGCCCTCATCCCTGACCCACAAACTATCTCCAATTAATAACCACATGGAAATTTAGTTTTCTCCAGTGGAATCTTACTGGGGAATAGAGGTACTCTTAATACTCTTAAGGTAAGGCTGCATGGACAGAAGTTAATGTCCAATAGAAGAAACTCAAAGTCACCTTTGGAGATTCCTTGTCTAATAATGTTTTTTTGTTGTTGTTTTTCAGTTATTTGTTTGTTTTAAATTGTATTTTATTTGTTTTGAAAATGTCAGAATGATATCTACCACTTTATTTATTTTACAACATGACTATAGTGTCCTCTCCTGCCTCTGCTCCCCCGACATGACCTCTGCCCTGGCCCCCCACCACTCAATCCACTTCCCCTCCATTTCTGTTCAGAAAAGGGCAGGTCTCTCATGGGTATCGACACAGCATAGCATATCAAACTGTAGTAAGACTAAGCACCTTGCCTTGTATTAAAGCTGTGAAAGACAACCTGGCATGAGGAATAGGGTCCCAAAAGCCAGCCACTGCAGAAAAACGGCAGACAGCTTGGACAGATAGGAGCCACAGAAAAAAAGAAGACAGTTTTATTTTCTCCCATTGACCTAGCAACTTATAGATTTTTAACATCCTTTACCAACACACATTTAAGATTATAGTTGTGCACGTAAGATCCCTCTTCTTAGATATTACCCATATTTAGCCTTTAGTTAATTCATTAGTCACTTCCCCTTTGGGTCACAAAGGGTAATTAACAACTAGTGCCCCTCTTTGTAATTCTTATCAACCCTCCATTTGATCCTGATAGGGGACAATCACTGCCTGAGGAAGTTCAGGCTGAGTGTCCTGGGTGGAGGGGAGGATTGTGATTTTGGGAAGATATATAACTGTAAATAAAGCAGAGGACAGAGAAGAGAGAAGAGAATGGAAGAACTAGATGGGTAAAAACTTGAGAGGAACGAACTGAGATGGGGAAGAACTAGATTGAAGGGCTAGAAGAGAGGACAAGAGGAACGAGATGGAAGATGAGGAAGAACAAGATGAGGTAGAACGAGAAGAGGAGAGAGGAGACGGGAGAGGAGATGATATGGGAAGGAACAAGATGGATGAGAACCTAGAAGGGGCAGAACTAGATGAAGGAATTAAGATAGAACCTAGAAGGGACAGTGGATAAATATAGAGAAATCAGGCAAGAAAGGAGCTAGACATGAGAACAGAACTGAAGCTGTGTATAAAGGATGTTATGCCAGAGGAATTAAAGCAAGTGGACTATAGAACTCGGTGTGCTGAGATTATATTTCCTGATAATAGTCCTCGCCGTCAGTAGTTCTCTCTCCTGAGCCCCTGGGATGTATAATATTAAGGCTGGTTCCTCTAATATTATACAAGACTCAGGCTGGACAAGTCATGGGTCCATTTCCATAATTTCTGTGCCACCCTCATTCATGCCAGCCTTTCCAGCACATTCCATAGGCTGGACAGACTGTACATTGAAGGCTATATAGCTGGTTTGGTCTGCCAGTGCCTTCACTTGAAGTCTTGCTTGGTCACAGGAGATGACAAGTTCAGGCTACATATTAACAATTGCTTGGAGTCCTAGTTTGGGTCAACCTTGTCACTTCCCTTATACCAGGTTCCACCTGGCCTCGAAATGTCCCCCTTCTCCAGTTAGCTCTTCCAGTACTCTCCCCCTCCCACCTACATGTGATTCCCCATGTTTCTGTCCCCACCTGTCCACAGTCCACCCAAGATATCTATTCTATTTCTCCTTCCCAGGGAGAGCTGAGTGTTCCTCTTGGGCCCTCCTTGCTCTCTAGCCTCTCTAGGTCTGTGGACTACAGCAAGGTTATCCTTTACTTAATAGATAATATCTACTTAAAAGTGAATACATACTATGTTTGTCTTTCAGGGTCTGGGTTACCTCACTCAGGCTGATTTTTTTTTCTGGTTCCATTTGCCTTTGAATTTCATGATGTCTTCGATTTAACAGCTGAGTAATATGTCATTTTATAAATGTACCACATTTTCTTTATCGATTTTTCAATTGAAGAACATTTAGGTTGTTTCCAGGTTCTGACTGTTATTAAAAAAAGCTATTATGAACATAGTTGAGTAAGTGTCCTAGTGGTATGATTGACCAACCTTTGGTTATATACCCAACAGTAGTGTATCTGAGACTTGAGGTAGTTCAATTCCCAATTTTCTGAGAAACCATCATAATGATTTCCAAAATGGCTTTACAAGTTTTCACTCTCACCAGCAGTGGGGACGTGTTCCCTTTGTTCAACATACTGTCCAGCGTGAGATATCACTTGTGTTTCTGGTCTTAGCCATTGTGACAGGTGAGTTCTCAGAGTCATTGTAATTTGCATTTCTCTAATTACTAAGGTTGTTGAATATTTAAGTGTTTCTCATCCATTTGAGATTCCTCTGTTGAGATTTTTCTGTTTAGATCTGTACCCCATTTTTAGTTGGAATATTTTTTGATATCTAGTTTTTTGAGTTCTTGATGTATTTTGGAAATCAACCCTCTGTCAGATGTGGGGTTAGTGAAGAACTTTTCCCATTCTCTAGCCTGCCATTTTGTCCATTTGACAATGTACTGTACTGTGGTGATATATTGTGTCCCCCAAAATATTGTGCACCCTAATAAACTTATCTGGGGTCAAAGAACAGAACAGCCACTAGATAAACATAGAGGCTAGAAAATGGTGGCACACACGCCTTTAATCCTAGTATTATGGAGGCAGAGATCCATCTGGATCTCTGAGGTCAAAGCCACACTGGAAACAGCGAGACATGGTGACACACGCCTTTAATCCCAGGAAGTGATGGCAGAAAGCAGAAAGGTATTTAAGGCGTGAGGACTAGGAATTAGCCTGGTTAAGCTTTTAGGCTTTTGAGCAGCATTTCAGCTGAGACCCATTTAGATGAGGACACAGAGTCTTCCAGTCTGAGGAAACAGGATCAGCTGAGGAATTGGCAAGGTGAGGTAGCTGTCACTTTTTCTGCTTCTCTGATCTTTCAGCGTTCACCTAATAACTGGCTCTGGGTTTGATTTTATTAATAAGACCCTTTAGAATTCATGCTACACTGTACCTTACTTGATCTGTATTTTACACTACTGGTTCTTTGCATGAATAATATGGTTTCCATTTGAGTGTTTTTATAGAATTTCTGAGTTTGATAGTGAATGAGTCTTCACATCTATATATGTTTCTTTTCTTGGATTCTTTTCCTTCTGGTTGTTTGTTTTGTGCTATTGTGATGTGCTAGTTTTTTTTTAATCTTATTATATTTTATTAAATACTATTATCCCTTAGAATACTGTTTGTTTTCTAATAATAGGCAGAAACAGGGTGGATCTGGGTGGGAGGAGAGATAAAGAGGAAGTGGAGGGAGTAGCGATAGGAAAATTTCTATTCAGAATATAGTATGTGAAAAAAATCTATTTTAATAGAAGAAAAAAGAATGAATTAATTTAAAAAAATTATATGGTATATATAAGTGCTTGCCTAGTGTAATGCATGTATATGTGCATATGGGAAATATACAATAATAAGAAACTTTAAAAAGATATACCCACCAACCCTACAGTTCCCCAGAGTTTTCTTGAGTGCGAGCAGCAGGAAATATTATATAGAAGGATTTAGATTGTGGAGATAAACAGATAGAAAATAAAGGATAGCCTTGAGAGGGCCTGGAACCTTTTCCAATGTGTCCTGACTGTCTCTGCCCTAAGGCATTCATAGAAACACCAAGGGGTGGAGCAAAAGGCCTCCCTCTCAGTACAGCCAAGTGCAAACCTTATCTCAGACACCTGCACTCAGGCCCATGGTCCAATCATCCTCTCTATGCAGACCTGCTGGGTAAAGCCATGAGGAACCCGAAAATGGGCTCCAACAGGTATTTTATCGCAGAAACCCCTACATTAACTTAAACATGTTTAATATCAAAAGTGTAATAATAAAATTTATTTAACTTCAAAAATGAAGTAAATAATAAAAGTGTTTAAATATACAAGAAATAGTAAGAAGTTAAAAAATATCAATCAAATGTACAACAAAACTTCTTAAACAAAAAGATATAACTAAGAGCTCAATGAAAGAGAAAAAGTAGAAGACTACAAGGTAAACAAAAGTAGTTCATTGTCCCTCCAAAGTCATACATGGTAAATATAATTAAGGAAATATTATAATCTAAAGTTGTTTTTACAAATAATTTTTATTTACTGCAACTGTAAATAACCTTCTATTAAATTATAGATACTTGAAAGGGAGACAATAGTAGATATCATATTATATGCCCTATACAATATGACTTGTAAAATTACCAATATAATGTGTGAAAAAATATAGAAGGTAAAAATATTTCTAGTTCATCTTTAGTTAGCTATTATTTTGAGGTTAAATATAATTACATTATATTCCATTTCCTTTCCTCTATCCAAATCTTCCCTTGTTCTTGCTCTTCCTCCAAGTCGTGGCATCTTTTTCCATAACTTGTCACCAAGGAAACATCTCCTTGTAACAGACAGTGATTATTCAAGAAAACAATAACTATTCAACACACATAGTTTTGGAGTCTAATACAATCTTAAAGTGTCTTTTGATATCATACAATCATATACCTGGATTCAGAAAAATTATAACATTCTCATCACACCTTAAGGGGGGAAAAGACTGTATTCAACTATCTGAATTCACGCCTTAAAGTTCTATGGCTTTCAGAACTAAATTAACCTAAGCAATCAGTACCCCAAGACTCTCCAGTTTGAGTTTACCTGTCCTAGAACATTTGAACATCCATAAATGAATGAATTAATCATTTAATAACTTCCTTCTCACATTACATCCATCCATCCACCTATCAGTCTATCCCTGTCTGTCTGTCTGTTTGTCTATTTATCTATCTATCCATCCATCCATCATCTATCTACCTACCTATTACCTCTTTTCCTCCTCCTCTTTCTCTTTCTCCTCTTCTATCACAGTCATCACCATCATCATCATGATTATCACCATCATCATCTTGTCATCAGCAGGGGTTCACTTCTCTCAAAGCATTCTTTATGGATTTTCCAACTGAATTTTAAAATTTTAATATATTTTTGTATCATTATTCATTCATTATAAATTTCAACTTCATCTACACAAATGACACAGATAGGTGCATATTTTTCTCAGCACGCTAAAGAAATGGAATGCTGGTAAAGAAAAGATATTACTGTTTATTTGTAGAGCCAGTCGAATTTTTTCTTCCTCAGATGCAGTAAACATAAGTTATAGGTTTGATCTACAGTCCTGTAATAGTAGCACAGTATGTCTTCAACTCTGTTGGAACTTAGAACACTAGCAGTAAAATCTTGCTCTCAACAGCTAAATCCCACACACATGAAAACTGGAACACCTCATTCTTGATATTCTCTTTATCCTCATCATTCCAACTCTATATAATCACACATTTTTCTGATTATATAGTACTGTTTATAATGTCAATTGGAAAAGGGGTTGTGAGTACCATCTAAGCTTGTGTTGCCTTATTGTGAAGTAATTTTAGGAGTCTTACAGACACAATATAAAGCACTAAAGCATGCATTTAGAAGACATGTATTTCTGATTCTCCATACTTAGGATGTTAGCCACTTGCGTTATGTTAAGTAATGGAAGTAAGGGGAGCAGTAGATACCATATGAGAGTGAAAACATAGGAACTATAGCTATCTTTGCTTTATTTTTACTTGTTGTAGTTATTCTGCATTAATATTGATGGCCCTGATGCTCTTCAAGTACAAGCAGCATGCAGAGCGGAATCATCATAGACATGAACTGCCACGAAGAACTGTTCAGTTCTTTTGAAAAATACCTGGCTCACAACTAAAACTTTATAGAAGAAATTGAGAGTTTTCAATCATATCTAGACATGTGCCAAAGGATATAATTTTTAAGAACTATCATATATCCTTCAATCATAGAACATATACTATCGAAAAGTAGATGGAATTTTTTCCACCAATTACACTTCATAGAGGAAAAAATACAGATGGAAAAACATAAACAAATTGACTACAGAGATGGAAAAATGTGATTAGAGAAATTTGGATGAGGTCTTATGCTACTGTGAATTTCTTTAATCTTTGTCAGTTAAATCATAAAATGTTTCACATTATTATTTAATATTATGTTTTTGTCATTAATAAAATTATATATTCAATATGCTCACTTAAATTTCATTTCCAAATCATTTTAGATTTAAAGTAAGCTTTCTGTATTTCACTCTTATGATAATGTATACTCCTGTGAAAACGGGGCACTGGATGTTTGTTGCCTTATATTTTATAATTTACTCTAATAATCAATTACATGTGAATTTACTTAGCAGTATTATTATTTTATGCAACTTTATGAAAGTGTCATATCATTATTAATCATATAAATGTTAGAATTTATTTTTTCTTTCTACATTTTCATTTAATTATTTGTGATACAATCTATAAAATTATAATCTGGACCAATAAGCAAAACACAACATTTGAAAGAATCCCTCCATTAATTCATGTTTTAGTAAGGGAAAAGTTAGAACCAAGAGGCCACACTCATGATAGACATGAACAAGACAAAAAATATCAGAGCTGTTTTTAGAAAGCTTATGCAGAAGCTCAATATTTGCATATGCAAAATTGTAATACTTGTGGCACATGGAAAGAGTGTCCATTTGCTCCTACAGCAGATGAAACTTTACAAGTATGTTATGGCACTAGAGGCATTACAAACTTCAAAATTGCTTGTTTCATAGCTGTTTCTGTATTTTGAGATTAATTAGTCACTTAGGATAATTACTATGTTTTAATTTTTTGTTATGCTACTGATTAAGCTACTTTTTCCTTTTATAATAACTAGTCTCATATAAACTGTCAAGATGATTAGCAAATAAAAATGAGCCATTAAACAAAAGTGTTAGTAAGTTTTGTCTCTTTCAACAAAAAAAATGAAACAACTGTATTGCCTTTATGCTACCAGCAAATTGCCCTCAAAATTATAACAATCTAGATAAATATTAAAAATGAAAAAATGACAAACACAAACCACAAAAATGAAAAAACTTTGAAGACTGAATTTATCATTTAGCACAATATTTTAGGTTGACTGTGTGTTGTAACAGTACTTCATAATTTTACACATCAATTCTATTAACATTTTTCCTGGGAATGAGGCAAAATTATATGCTACATTAAAATCTTTAATTTATCAATTATTAATTAATATGCTACATTTCTTTAAAATGAAGTTGTCAGGGCATGAATAAAGGCCATCATCAAAGGCTAATGTCCAAAAGGATTCTTATCCATGCAGAGGTGTTAGAGGGATATGCTAGAACAGGTAAAATGTGGACACAAAGAGGATGCTGGGTCGTAGGCAATGGATCCTTGAATAGAGTTTTGGTCCATTCCTTGTCCCGATTATCAGCCAAGGTGAGGTGTACAGTCCCTCCTCATAGGCTTCTATCATGATGTACTGAGCTTTCACTTGGAGATAAGGAAAGAAAACATGGACTTCAGCCCCCGAAACTGTGAGGGAAAAGTGCATCTCCTGAATTTACCTTAGTTATTTTCTCAACTGATAGAGTGGATGAGCACACAAATCTGCCTACTCACCTGGGGATTGTTGGTGGTGGTGCTTCACTGAAGCTTGTGTCTACTTACTGAAGCTCTATTCACTTTGTACTGTGCTCAGTTTTTTTCTTTCTTTTTCTTTTTCTTTATTTTATTTCATAATTTAATTTAATTTTACATATCGGCCACGGATTCCCTTGTTCTTCCCCTCCCACCCCCACCCCGCCTTTTTCCCAGCTCACTCCCCATTCCCATCTCCTCCAGGGCAAAGACTCTCCTGAGGATTGAGTTCAGCCTGGTAGATTCAGTCCAGGCAGGTCCAGTTCCCTCCTCCCAGGCTATAAGCTAAGTGTCCATGTAAGTGCCCAGGTTCCAAACAGCCAGTTCATGCACTGAGGACAGGACCCGGTCCCACTGCCTGGATGCTTCCCAAAGAGATCAAGCAAATCAACTATCTCATTAATCCAGAGGGCCTGATCCAGTTGGGGGCTCCTTAGCTATTTGTTCATAGTTCATGTGTTTCCATTCGTTTGGCTATTTGTCCCTGCGTTTTTTTCCAACCTAGGTCTCAACAATTCTTGCTCATATAAACCCTCCTCTTTCTTGCCAATTATACTCCTGGAGCTCCACCTGGGGCCTGGCTGTGCATCTCTGCATCCAATTCCCCCAGTCATTGGATGGGGTTTCTAGACAATCGGGGTTTTTGGCCATCCTATCACCAGAGTAGCTACTCACAACTCCAGGAAGGCTACCTAGAAAACAGGACCCCAAGAAAGACACAGGGATCACCCAATGACAGAGAAATGAATGAGATCTACTTGAACAACATGGATGTGAGTGGGGGTAATGAAGGGCAAGATTCGAGGGAAAAGGAGCTTAGGGGAGCAGGAGATCCCAGTTGGATCAAGAACAGAGAGGGAGAACAAGGAATAAAAGACCATGATAAATGAAGACCACATGAGAATAGGAAGAAGCAAAGTGCTAGAGAGGTCCACCGAAATCCACAAAGATAGCCCCACAATAGACTACTAGCAATGGTCGAGAGACAGCCTGAACTGTGTTCAGTTTTTGACAATATATATAATACATTAAATGCCTTGAACTTGGATGAGAGTGACGAAGCCTGCCTATAATTCTTTTAGTCTTCGTCTTGTTTCAAGGTCAGCCATATCAAGAAATTAGGATGTTCTCATGGGCTCTATGGGTTCCTAAATGTTCACTACATCTGCATAGCTTTGGAATTTTCTAGATACATAATACATCTCTTCACTCTTGCTTTGATATCTCTTTTGCCCTAAGAAGGTGCCTAAGAAATTTTAATGAATTTCAAAGAATCTCTCAATAGCCTCAACTACTATCTCCACTTCAGATGTCTGCAAAATTAAACCATTTCTTGGGACCATTTTTGAAAAGTGCCTTTAATGTTAGTCTTTGAACTAAAAGTTTTGAACTAAAAGTTCCAAGTCATGTCAATACAGATAGGCTCTAGTATTTATTTCAGGAACCTCCCAGAAAAGTTGAATGATGACTCTTGACTGGAGTCAACTACAGGTATTTGATTTTCATGCCTGTTGTAATTTCATCACTGTTAGTAGTGAGGTTTTCCAGATACATTTTCAGAGAGGAATGAAAATATTTGTGGCAATTAAATAGACACAAAAATTTTCCATATTTCATGGAGATGTAACCATATGTCTTGAAATACAATCAGATTATGTCTGCATTACAACCATATTTGGTTAATATTCAGAATTTTGTGAATAGTAATGGTTATTTATATACAATCTTTTTTTCATTATTCTAAATATTCTTAGAGAAGATTATCCATCATTTGACACCTGCTTCTTGAACTCTGACTCTTTCATTTTGGTCAGATATCTCTAAAGGCCTAGTTAATGCAGTCATTTTGACTATCCATAAAAATATATTAACCTGATTGGAAAATATATAGGGTTATTTGTTCTATTATCAAATGAAATTTATTATTCTACTTTATAATTAAAAAGAAAAACCAGCTCAATTGATCTCATGCACATCCCTGACACCTATTTCAACGATGAGAGTAAGCATATGGGTACCCATCACCTGATCATGGAATTTTAAGCATCAATGCATACATTCCCATTCCCACCAACTACATTTATCCCAGATTCAATTTAGACTAAACTACCACTGAGAAGAGATATTGTGGAAGATATCCAGTCTGCAATTAGATATGTACCACCTCTCTTATCCTATGAATGCCTGCATATACAGAGCCATCTCTTGTCATTTTGAATCCTGCATACACAGAACCAGCTCTGTCATGTCAAAGCCTGCATAGAGAGAACCCTTTCTCAGTCAGTCAAAGCCTGTACACACAGAGCCATTTCTGTACCATACCAAAGCCTGCATACACAGAAGGAACATTTTCTCTACCATATCAAAGTCTGCTTTAGAGGACCATTCGTCTGATATAAATGTTTTGTTCTGTTTTGTTTTTTAATTTGGGGTATCATTGTCCTCATTAAACAGAAAATATGACTCTATTGTGCCTCATTCAGGCTTGCTGTAGGGAGACAATTGTGAAAACAGTTATCAAAATGCTTACACTAAATCTGAGCAACTGTTGTTCTCCTAATCCAAATAAACATTAAGAGACTGTCTACATGATCCCACCCCATTCTCCCTTGAACTTTTGAGTGGACTTGATGCTGGAAAAACACAAAATTCATCAGGGTATGAGATAAGTAACATATTTCTCCATCTCTATGAAAGACACACAGAGGCTCCAGTGACAGAAAATTAAATAACTTTCTCATCCCCACCACCCCCAGCAACAACAGCAAACAACTGATAAATATCTTAACAACCAAAATGAAGGCATTTAATAAATCTGGTCATCTAGTAAAAAGGTAACTAACAGATGATTAATAGATAATAATTTTATCTTACTAGACATTGGCCACTTGTGGTTTGATGAATGTGGCTTCATGGCCTCATTATTTCAATACTTGTCCTGAATTTGGTGGACTATTTAGTAAGTATTGGAAGGTATGGCTTTGTGAGAGGAAGTGTGTCATGACCAGTCTTGCTCTCTCTGCATGCTACTTTCAGAACAGTTGTAAGCACTCACCTACTGTTCCAGCACCGTGCCATGATGATCATGGACAAAACCTTTGAAACTGTGAGCAAGCCTCCAATTAAATACTTTGTTTTAGGGGAACTCTCCTCTACTGCTGGTGAGAATGCAAGCTTGTACAACCACTTTGAAAATCAATATGGCGCTTTCTTAGAAAACTGGGAATCAATCTCCCTCATGATCCAGCTATACCACTCTTGGGCATATACCCAGGAAATGCTCAATCATACCACAAGAGCGCTTGCTCAGCTATGTTCATATCAGCATTGTTTGTAATAGCCCAAACCTGGAAACAACCTAGATGCCCTTCAACTGAAGAATGGATAAATAAATTGTGGCACATATACACAATGGAATACTACTCAGCAGAGAAAAACAATGACATCATGAGGTTTGCAGGCAAATGGATGGATCAAGAAAAAAATCATTCTGAGTGAGGTAACCCAGACTCAGAAAGACAAATATGGTATGTACTCACTCATAGGAGGATACTAGATGTGGAACAAGGATGACAAGGATGATTGGACTGCTACTCACATCACCAGAGAGGCTACCTGGTAAACAGGACACCAAGAAAGACACAAGGATCGCCCAATGATGGGGAAATGGCTGAGATCTACATGAACAACCTGGACATGAGTGGGAGTAATGAAGGGCAAGGCCTCGGGTGGAGCTCCGGGAGTCTAATTAGGGAGAAAGAGGAGAGTTTATATGAGAGAGAATTGTTGAAACCAAGGATGGATAAAGCACAGGGTCAAATAGCCAAATGAATAGAAACACATGAACTATGAACCAAAGGCTGAGGGGCCCCCAACTGGATCAGGCCCTCTGAATAGGTGAGACAGTTGATTGGCTTGATCTGTTTGGGAGGCATCGAGACAGTGGTACCGAGTCCTGTGCTCATTGGATGAGTTGGCTGTTTGAAACCTGGGACTTATGCAGGGACGCTTGGCTCAGTCTGGGAGGAGGGGACTGGACCTGCCTTGACTGAGATAACCAGGTTGATCTCAGTCCTTGGGGAAGTCTTTGCCCTGGAGGAGGTGGGAATGGCGGTTAGCTAGGGGGAAGGGGAGAGGGGCAGGAGCGGGAAGAACAAGGGAATCCATGGCTGATATTTAGAACTGAATGGTATTGTAAAATAAAATTAAAGGAAAAAAATACTTTGTTTTATAAGCTACTTGCTCATGGTGTCTCTTCACTGCTATAGAACAATAAGTCTGACAATTATATATATATATATATATGCACATTATACATGCACACACACACATATATATATGTGTATAAACACATATGTGTGCTACTTTAAAGATTATATATATATATATATACATACATATATAAACTATAGAGGTAAGTATTATATGTAAATATATGTTACATATTTATACTTAAATGTTGTTGCATAGTTTGTGATTGAAATCATACAATAAAAATTCCAGGTCAAATAATGACTGAATACACATTAAGAAAAAAAGAAAGAAAGGCCAGCATGAGTCTAAAGTACAAAAAGAAATGATTGTCCATGGAGTAAAGATGCTAAAGTCTTAAAACCTGACCATTAAAGCATTAGAGGAAGCATTTGATTTTGCAGGGGAGTTTGTATTTGGAAGTTGTTTTAAAACTGACATGTTTTTTATGAAGTTAACCAGAAAATCTTTTGTTTTTTACTCATCTAATTGTCTTCCTCACTTTGCGTTTCACAGCAGCTTGCTCAAGGGAGGAATTTTTGTGTCATTCCTGTCAGCTAAGGATAAATGTTTCATTTCATTTAAAACAACACCCTTTTGCGGTGACATTCAGCCTTTCTCTCTCTCTCCAGATATAGCCATTTGTATCAGTTAATTATTAGCATTAAAGACCTGCTTCTGTAGATGTTCATTTGAGCTGGATATGTGTACCCAGCTAATTATTCTACAAAGCTAACAAGCTGGTTACCTGAATAACTTTGCAAGCTTTCCTGTAAATATGGGCAAATGGCCTGCTTGGTGATGTGGGAATGCACAGGTATTTAAAATTGTCAACACATCATCAGCCTACAATTTCTCACCAGACTCTAATCCCCATCTGTGTATCATTGCTACAAGTATGTGCAGGCTCTGTCTTTCACTGTTTGGAAACGTCCTGTGGACTAGACTCCTGTGTCTGTCTACTGCTTAATGTTATTTCAATTTAGTATTCCCTAGAAAAAAGTAAAAGTTTGTTTTCAGCAGAGAAGCAGGGAACCTATGAAAGCATGTCACTCCCCCTCTCCTGGAGGAGTTCCTTAAGCCAAGGACTCTCAGTGAATTTTATGACACAGACTGTGCTCACAAACAAGTCATCTGACCTAATAGAATAGTGACAAGGAGGCACACACACTAAAGGGGGAGCTCTGGGGACTCTCAATTTGTGTTTCTCTCCCAATCACCAAACCAGTATATCAGAGGACCCTCTGAAGTGACACATAGATTTAACATCCCTTAGTATATAGCTTTTTCTCCACATCAGCCTGCAACCTGCCTTTTACATTTCCTGGTGGCCCATCACAGCTACAAGCAGATTGCTTGATTTTCTTTTCTGTAGCATCCTTCTGAGTGCTTTTAATTCTAAATCATAAGTACCCATGTGGCAACACATTGAAGCTGTCAAATTAGAAACAAATTTACAAAAGGCTTTGGCTGCAGCATCCCGTGGAAGCTTAAACATGAAATCTATTTGCACACACAGTGTGCTACAAAGGCCAACGGGATCTTTCCAAACTCAAGGTGCTACCTCATAAACAGCCTCAAAATACCTAAGGCTGTCCAGAGACCCTCAAATGACCTCTAATGAACATCTGTTTGGAATCTAGAATACAATTTTGTACATTTGTTTAGAGATATTTATGTGTGAAACTCTTGAAAGCAGAAACTGCGCTTACTTCAAGTAGGATGGTTCCCTCCATGATGCCTATGTAAATAGATTCTCTCCTGAACTATTAAAGGCTGCAGTTCAATTTAAATGTAGGCATTTAATTGTTTGCTTTGTGTATAATTGCAGCTACATGCAATGCACCATGTTCTGAGGAGACAGACGCCAAGTGTTTTTAAATCCTTCTTCAATATATTATATTGCTTAACTAAACAGACCTTTTGAAAATGTATAGTGCTGCTTCAAAGACCAGGAAATAGGTACACTGCTAATTGAATGGTAAGTGTTGGCCTGTAATTCCATTTATTTTGTATGTGGATATGGCGTCAAGCAGTAGTAGTCTGCCTTTGGCAATGGCATTATAAAATGTTTGAATAGCTTATTCTATGATGTTTTAGGTTAAATTAGAACTTTGATTTGTAAGTGAGCAGGTAAGCATTAAGAAATTAACAACTGTGCTGGAGAAACTTCATTGTAGGATTCTAAAAGACTCATGGAAATTCAGAAGGTGTATCTTAGGAGTTAAAAATTTGTTCAGCATGAAATATGCTGTAGGATTTATTCCCAGCACACAAAGTGAAAAAAGACTTAAGGAATGCTGGGATTTTAATAATAATACAATGAATACTTATGTTAATTTTCCAGATTATTTCCACTATTTGAAGGCCAGGTAAAAAATAACATTGCCCTTTAAAGCAACTAGCTTTTAAAATTGATTGGGTCTAATTATTCTCTTTTGCACTATTCACTAATCTAGTATTTTGTTAACATATTTTATGTTTCTTCAGTGTTTCACATAATAACATCTATTGAATTCATCTATATTGTATATATTGTTGTAAGCATTAAGGTTATCTCACGCGGGGGAGGGGGGAGAAACTACAGATTCTGGGAATCTTATAATCAATGAATTTAACACTTCCAGTAAGTATAATTAATTAATTATACAGTATAGAAATAAGGAATAAAGTAATCAATGTGACTAAAAGCAATATGTTATATAAGAAGTGGAATGGAGTGGAAGATTAGAACTAATTTGTCATATTATTTATGTTAGTCCCCTTTGAAAAACTTTGGAGCAATTGGGATTGAAGTCTGTTTTCACTTGGAAAAAGGTTTTCAGGTAAAGAGAAATGGCTACAAAGGTCTTGGTCTAAGGAAACCCACTGTTTTGGAGGAACATAAAAATATTGATTGTTTTGACAGCCAGGTGGAAGTAGGTTGGGATGAGTGTGGTAGGCAGTACCACCAGAGTTGTAAAATAATAGGGTTTAGAGAATGGTGGATAACTGCGTAGGTATCACCAAGTTTCTGAATGAAATAGTGTTCTAAATAGTGAAGGGAATGGTCTGCTATAATGGAATTTTTTAATGAATGTGTTAATTAAAAGAATAAATAGCTAGTAGGAGGCAGATAGGAAAATATGATCAAAGCAGATGCTCATAATATCCAGCCGAGATGGCTGGAGTAACCCAAGTGTTAGAGCAAAGAGTAGACTGAAGGTAACATCATTAAATCGGGGGCTTACAAACACCAGACAGAAATCCGCTGGCCAAGTCTTATTGTGTACACTTTTGTCAGTTATAATAGCAAAGCATTGATATTTTTAGACATGGGAAATTAGTAAAGAAAGTAAACAAAATGTCTAGATTGAAAAATATAAATGTGGCTATCTTGTTTTTCAGACGAAAATTTCTAAGGAAAATACACAGGATAAATGTTGCATATTATTTTTTAAAAGCAACTAATTCACTTAAATCATGAAAATACACTTCCACAAGGACATTTTATTTTTCATCTCGATTGCATATCACTATATTTGTGATTTTTTTTAGGGATATCTGACACACATTTCACTTACTATTTGTACATATGTATGTGCGTGCATGCATGTATGCGTGCGTGTGTGTGTGTGTGTGTGTGTGTGTGTGTTGCTTGCATGTGCATATGCTGATGTATTTCTTGTATAGGTGCACATAGAGGCCAAGAGTTGATAGGAGGCATATCTCTATTGTTATTGACATTATGTTTTAAGATAGAGCATCTAACTGAACCTAAAATTGCTATTTTAACTGGACTTATTGTTCCGGGAGGCCCTGCATACTACTCCCGTCAAAAACAGCATGGAGCGTTTAGCCACATTAGGCTTTTACATAGGTTCTATGAATTTAATTCCAGTCCTCATGTTTGAACAGCAAGAATGTTTTTAACATTATTTGGGATTTAAACATCATGTACCTGAATCCTACTCCTTACCCTAACCTTTAATATCCACCCCTCACCCCTGTAGACACTCCAAAAGAAAATTTTAAAAGTCTTAATTAAAAACAAAACAAAACAAACAACAACAACAAAACACTTCATTCTTTCATCTTTCCAGCCTTTCCGACACCTCTTCATTGGTCTTAGTGGCACAGGGAACTACAGTGTCTCATGCAGTATCCCCTTTTTTCCACTCAACTTTAGTTGCAAATGTTCACTGCAACAAGTTGTTGGTCTGGTTCAAAACCTCTGCCTTCTGGTACTGCATCGGTACTGGACCCTCTCCAATATCCTGCTGTTGCCCCAAGACATGGAGATCCTGTGGCTATGGTTCCCCAGTGCATGTCCCTTTATACACTATGGCAGATCATAGATAAGAGTAGATGATGTAGTCCAATTCAAAGCCCTTGATGTGAATCTGGGTGGTAACTAACTGGTGAAGTCAGCTCTCCCATGAGGACAGGGACAGCTCTTCTGCACAGTAGCCAGCAAGGGGCTGGGACAGTTCTCCCAGACCCAGCAAAGGGCAATGCCAACTCAGCACTGCCCTTGGATTTCAACATTCTTAGTTTCTATAACCCCATGTGGTAACATGGGACATAGAGATGAACATAGACACTAGCTGTAGGTAGATTTTTCTAGTCTCAACTGTCTTCTCCTAAATAACCTCTACTGCTTCCCAAATAACTAACTCAGAGACTTAATATAAAGTATAAATGAATTGTCAATAGCTCAGGCTTATTACTACTTATCTCTTACATTTAAATTAACCCATATTTCTCAACTATGCTTTGCCATGTGGCTCATTGCCACTTGTACCTCATTTTCTACATGTCCTGGTTCCTCAGAAGCTGTCTGGCATCTCCCTTGACTCCACCTTTCCTCATCCCATCATTCTCAGTTTGGCTTTCCCACCTAACCTTATTCTGTTCTGATATTAGCCAGCCAGCTTGTTTATTAAACCAACTATATGGATGTATATTCTCACAGTGTACAGAAGGATTATTCCATAGTAACTAGCTGCAGCAGAACCAGGAATCAAATATTGTCCTCAGCAGCAGCCTGGCTATGAACATCACCATGGTCTACTAGCAGCACATACCACCCAAATAAGCATGGCCTTCAGATAGCAACAAGGTCTCAAGTAGCTGACCAGACTTTGGACATCTACATGGCCCTCAGTAGTAACAGGAGCCATGGACATCAACTCAGACACGGGCTGCTATAAGACCATGGACCTGATATGCCTGTAGGCTTGATTGTCACCATGGCCCCAGGTGGCAGAACAGACCACTCAGATCAGTATGGCACAGCTGAAACTCGGCTCTAAGTCACCTCAGTTGGCAGGTAAGACCTGTTCCTCTGCACAGCCTTTGGTGGTAACAGCAGAAATGGACAACACAGTCCTGGGATTCAGTAGGGTCATGGACTCAGACATGGCCCTCTGTTGCAGCTCAGGCCTGGATGTCACCATGGTACCAGGTGGCAGAGGAGGCTGCTCAGATATGCATGGCTCCTGTGGTGGCACAGCCCTTGGTCATGAACATGGCCACAGGTCATGGCCCAGACTCTGAACATCAGGGTAGTCTTAGGAGTCAACACGGATCACGATGTCAACACCAACCCTGACTGTGGTAGGATTATGAACCAAGACAAGGCCTTTGGCAGCAGCCCAGGCCCAACAGCACTATTCCTGGAGGGCTTCTCTCCAGGTTCCACCAAGCCCCACAGTCCCACAATCCACGTATAAAATAATCACTCAGACACTTATATTGCTTATAAACGGTATGGGCATGGTAGGCTTCTTGTTAACTGTTATTTTTCTCTTAAATTAACCCATTTTTATAAAACTATACCTTGCCATGTGGCTGGTGGCTTGCTGGCATCTTTACATGCTGCTTGTCCTGGCGGTGGCTGTAGTGTCTCTCCCTCCTTCTTCCTGTTTTCCAATTCTCCTCTCTCCTTGTCCCACCTATACTTTCTGTCTGGTCACTGGCCATCAGTGTTTTATTTATATAGAGCGATATCCACAACACAGCACCATGGCCCCAAGTGGCAAGCAGGCAAGCCATATCAGCCTGTTTCACATTGACTCTGCTTCTTTAATTCCACCTCTTTCCACAGCACATGAAGCAGCCTGCTTCTCTTTCCCTCCCATTTCTCTACAATATATTTGTTCATTGTAATGGTACCTACCTGTCCAGAGCCTTGTGGCAACAGGCAGGCCTGTGGCTGTCTTCAGCAAGCCTGGGCTGAGAGGACCCAGCTGGGCCTATGGTTGTCAGAATAGTAAAAAATTAATCCCCTAATTTTAATGCCACCTCATCTCCATTATATGCTGTCCAAAGAGCATATGCTTGGAGTGTGTAGGTGAGCAGTCTCAAGTGGAAGTTCAGGAAGGGAAAATAATATGATAAAAATATATTATGTGAAAAGATATTTACAACCCATTACATACAAGAAGGGAAAAAAGGGGGCACATGTTAATTTCTTGTTTACATTGATTTTACTGTATCAAGTTTTTGATATGTCTTTCCTCCTTCCTCTTTTCTATTCTCAGTCTTTATATCTGTGTGTGTCTCAGATCAGCATAATAATACACACTAAATGAATATAACTACTAAGAAAGTGAATAAAAGTTTTTATTTATTTATTTATTTATTTATTTATTTATTTATTTATTTATTTTGGTTTTTTGAGACAGGGTTTCTCTGTGTAGCTTTGCGCCTTTCCTGGAACTCACTTGGTAGCCGAGGCTGGCCTCGAACTCACAGAGATCCGCCTGCCTCTGCCTCCCAAGTGCTGGGATTAAAGGCATGTGCCACCAAGTTTTTTTATATATACTTTAATATTGTATCTGTCCAAAGACAACAGGAATGTTTACATGATTAAGTTAGTTTAAAAATCTACATTTGAAAATTATAATAATATATTTTACTTCCTAAATTTCAATGATTTTTCTAATACTTATGGAAATACATGATAAGGTTTAACTCTATGTAAAATAAACTTGAATATAAATTTAAGCCAAAAGAGCAACACTTTTTCATATCATCTATCATATTCATCCCTCTACCTTCCATCTTATCTATCTATCACCTATCTATCTATGTATCTATCTATAACTGCTTTTCATTTTTGAGCCATTCAGTTGAAATGCAATACAGTTCTAGGGGATAAGAACTGAAACTTTGCTTCTTAAATGAATTTTTATTACCTTTCAATACATGCTGCAATATTCACCCAGTGTGACAAGCATTGGTAAGGCACTGATCCTTTGGCCAACCTCAGGGAGAGTGATGACATTGTTAACAGATGATTATGTGAACATTAAAATGAAAAGATATTTTTAAAAAGATTTATTCTTTATTATTTTAATGATGTATATATTTATTTTTCTGTGTGTGGATATGTGCAAGCACCTGCTAGTTACAAAAGAGAGCATCAGATTCCTTGGAGCTGGATTACAGGATTGTTTGAAGTGCCCAACATGGTCCTGGGAAAGGATTTTAGGCCACCTGGAAGAGCAGCATGCACTCTTAAACACTGAACTATGTTGTCAGATCTGGGGTTGCTTTTGAAAATTAAGTATTTTGAAATGTTGCTCATCATTTGAGAAATCCTCCCACTCCCCACAAATTGTGCCTGATGAGTAGTCTCCTGAATGTAGTATAGCCCACTGTATATATTTCTCTATCTTAAGGATGTGCTGTTCCATAACAGAACACTGGTTAAAGACAGAGCTGGCAAGTAACAATCACAACATTTTGAATGCAGTGAGACATGGTGAAAGATTACTTTAGCCCAGTTGTATATTATTATTCCCCCTCTCTTATCTATTTTTCTTTTATTTAAAGTAGATTTTTATGTAATATATTCAAATTATAGTTTCTCTGACCCCAGCTTCTCTGAGATACTCCCTACCTCCTCTCCCTTCCAAATCCACATCCTCACTGTCTCTCCACAGAGGGCAGGAGACAGATATTTAAAGAAAAATAACAAAATAAAACTAGACAAACTAAAACAAAAACAATGAAACAAACAAACAAAAACCAAAGAAAACTGAAACTGAATAGGACAAAAAAAAAAAAAAAAGAAGAAGAAAATGAACCAAGAGCCGAGAGAGAGAGAGAATGGGAGAAATAGATAGATAGAGAGATAGAGAGATAGATAGAGAGATATGTAGATGCAGAGATGCATACACTCATACACGTAGGAATGTCATAAAAACACTAAATTAGAAGACTGTATATATAATATATAAAATATAATATAATATATTATATAATATATATAATATATATATATATATATATATATATATATATATATATATATATATAAAAAACAATGGAACTGTAAAGTTAAAAGAGATGCCCTGACAAAATATTATGAGACAAAGAGCTTCCAAAGATGTCATTGAGTTCATTTTGTCTTGACAAGTTGGAACTTCTATGTCCTAACACATTATTAAAAACAGAACTTCACCTCTGTTGGGTGATAGATGTAGTAATTTGAATTTCCTTTAAAATTGGAGCTACTTTTAGGCTATTTGCAGTGTCCTCAATTTCTGGATACCCCTGATTTTATTTTTATATATTTGAAATAAAAATTAAAGTAATTCTATGTGTTTTAATTATTTTTAAAATTTACCAAGTTATAGTAAGTGAATTCAATGCACAATACAAAATGCATTCAGCTTCAGCCTGTTCACTTTTTTGTTATTATGGTAAAAAAGTTTCACTTTAGGCTTTCAATATTATGCAGGATAAAACGAATTTCTGTATGTCACTTATAAGCAGTCTTTATCACACAGTTGAGTATGAAATATCACAGTTTGAAATGCTGTCTCAACTTGTGATTGAGCATATGGGTACACAGAGTTCAATTATGCACTGGGTATTTTTGGTTCATGAAATGGTCTTTCCAATCTTTGGAACAGAACTTTTGCCTGGAGCTCTGTTTAATAATATATTAAGCATTAAATGCATGAACACAGCACAAGCACAATAAGTTTTTTAGGTGCCCTGAATTCCATATTTTTATGTATCTTAACTGATTTCCTTTTAAAAATTTAGGCATCTCAATGTGAAGTTTTCTTTTCTTTTCTTTGTTGTGTATATATTTAATATAACATACATACTGTGCTGCTTCAAATCTTTGATCAGTAATGTTTCAATAGTTAATATATTTACATTATTCATACAAGGAAGAGTTTTTGAAATTGTAATAAATCAAAATGATTATTATCTGGTGTTAAATCTGAAGCAATTATGATCACTTTGTTGTTAGAAACATAGTTAAGGTGAAACTCACAAAAGTAATTGAAGATACATCACCATGAATAAATTCAAATCAATAGGGAATCCTTTCTCCTCTCTATGTCATCTTGCTCAGTACATTAGATGTTTGTGCAAAAATATCAATTACATGCAGAGATTGAACATTGTAAAGCTCCACAGATCAGTTGCGTGTAAACTGATCACCAAAAACTGATCAATAAAATAATGAAAGTGAAATATACACCCCCAATAGAGATTGTTTTTGGTTGGAGAAAATGCTTCACTGTGGGGGCAGGTTTTGTGTCTCTTTTGCTCAAGCTTCCCTTAGTGCGACAGTCAGTTGACTTCCTGCTGCTTGCAAGATATAGGACTCTCAGCTCCAGCACCATGTCTGCCTGCATGATCCAGCAGTGTTTTTCACCATGATGATAACAGACTGAAACTCTCAAACTGTAAGCAAGCAACCCTAAATAAATGTTTTCATTTATGAGAGTTGCCATGGTCATGTTGTCATTTCACAACACATGTAACCTTAACTAAGACAAATACTATCAAAAGTAGGTTTTATCATTATTCCCTATGCTCTACCCCTGGGAAAAACAACATAGGACAAGGACTTTGGCAGGGAAGCTCATCTGTAATGGGTGGTCTCTGCATGAAACAGGGGAAGATGATTAGAAAGATCTGATAATTTTTATATCAATGACTTAGTACAGGTTAAGAGTTATGACACTTGTTTTTCTGGAGAATGTGAAAGAGTGAAGTCTAACAATCAATTTCTAGTGTACTCTAGAAAGGGATTACGATCTATTAATTTCTTCAGTTTGGTTGAAACAACGGTATAGTATTTTATATTTTTACTTTAAAGGTCCCTAATGATTTTGGTGAGTAGATCCTAAGATAGGTGCAATGCTTTATGTTATATTTTTACACTTACTGATATTTGTAACTTTGCATGATTTTTTCTTCCTGAGTCAGGTGGAAAGGGGAGTGCAGATTTGTTTCTAACTGATAGACTATATGAAAGGTGATGGGATGCTACTTTTTATGAGGATATATTATTTTTAAGGGGACAGAATGTCGCTGACATGATCCTTTTACATGTATATCTCTATGCTTATAATATTTTATAAAGACATACTCACTTTATAATTTTGAAGAAGTCAACATTTTTGTTCTAGGGTGCCTCTAATTAGCACCAGAATGTGAAGGTGTGAGGTCAGGAGACAGGCATTGGCAGCATACAGATGAAGACTTAAGTTCTGTAATGCTAAAATAAATTCACTGAGCATCCTCAGGGAGCATGGAAGCAGATGTATCAAACTCAAGCCTCCACAATGGTATGTGCTTGGCCAACTAAAGGTGAATGAACAATGTATTCAGATGCATTCTGGATTCTTGTTTTTCATTTCTTTTATTTTTGAGATTATAAAATTAGATCATTCTCCTATTCCCTTTTCTTCCTGCAAGCCCTCTCATATACTACATCTTGCTCTCTTTCAAATTCATGGTCTCTTTTATCAACATTAAATTTTGTTGCGTGCATGCATATACAAACTCTCTCTCTCTTCCTTTCTCTCTCTCTCTCTCTCTCTCTCTCTCTCTCTCTCTCTCTCACACACACACACACACACACACACACACACACACACACAAACACACACACACATTCAACGTGCTTAGTGTTTATATTTCTTGTATGTAGGCTTTCAGAGCTGTCCATTTGATATTTGATGGCAAAGGTAAGGTCTATCCTGTGGAAAACTATTTTGCCACTAACAGCATTTCTTATTTGCCTGTAGTTCTTCATGTACGGTGGGGGCATTGTGGTCTGTGTCCTGTCTACTTTAGCAAGTCTGTTGTTAATTCTGAATTCTTGATGAGTAGAATAGTTGAATGAGTAGGAGCTGGTTTAAACTTGATGTGTATATGCTTCATTTTACAATGTAAACACATGCAATAAGGATGGAGTAATATCCACAAATATGACTAAGAAGAAACAATTCTAATAAACTAATTTAATGATATTTTTATAGTATGTAAGTGTTTACACAGAGCATTTGCTATAGTGATGACTCATATTAGCCTGGCTGGATTACTTAGCTCAGAGCTGTATGTTACATAGTACTTAAAAATGTGAATATTAGTGAGATCCAATCCTACCTCTTGGGTATTTTGTCTGTGATCCTGAGCAACTAATATGACATCTGCATGTTACCATAGCATCGAGAAGCTTTGAAGTTTGAAATTGTTAAAGCAGATTGTATATTATTGCAATAAATCATAAATATTTGACAAATACACCTCAGTAAACATGACCTTTCTATGGGTTTGTAAATATCACTCTATTTTTCTTTGTCTCTCCTCTCTAATTTAGAAGATATATAGAATACAAATGTTGCTCAAGGATTAAAACAACTTGTCATCTACATTGAAAATCTCAATTACTTTTCTCCTTTAATGGTCAAAATTTTTCATAAATTTTACATATCTTCATTTATGAATACTTTTAAGTGTAGCAACATTGTATGTAGTTTTAAAAGTTATGTATTGGAAATTTCCTTTTAGGTTCTAAACACACACACACACACACACACACACACACGCAAACATGCACACATGCATAGCATGTTTAATTGACTAATTGTCTTGTCTGAAATTGGAACCAATTTTATTAATACAGAAAAATGACTAAAATTCTATAATCATAATTTATTCATCATCATATCTCCTATGTTTAGATTGTTCTAAAATTTGGCTTAATTCATTGAACATTTTTACTTTTAAAATTAAGTGTTAACTTAGGACTTCATGTGTGTCTAAATATAAAACTAAGTGATTAATCTAATTGACCTATACCAGGCATAGTGACACAATATGTCCTATGTGGACATACATGGTCCATTTCACATCTGATACAGAAATGCTGAGCAGTTTTGTATTTTATATATGAATACAGTTAGAAACCTCTTCTTTCCCTGTCTCCTTCTAATGGGTCCACCTCATACAACAATATATTGTGTAGCTGACTAAATAATGAGACCATTTAAACTGCAAGTAACATTGTGCTATTACTATTCATTGGTGATTCTTTATGGGTGGATTATTAGTATTAGGACTATTTTATAAAGAAAATCATATATTTTGCTGCCACATCTGAATAGTTTAAATATTTAGCAGAGCTTACTCTTTGATGCAAAGATTTTATAATGGATACCATAATCAACTATGTAACAGTTGTTATCATTTATGTGAATATATGTGTATGTATGTATATATAAGTATATAATTATACTGATAACTATATATTTTACTTATTTAAATATATATAATATATTTGTGCATATAAGTGTCAGTGTATTTATCGCAGACTAAGTTATCTAAATTTTTATTTTAGCTTACATTGTTTATATTTACATTGATTACTAGCCAAAGCAAACCCATAGAAGGTATGGAAATATCAATACACTTCTTTGTCTCTAATAATTATGATGAATATACATGGTACATTGACTTTCTGATGGTTACTTCTTGGCTTTCAGGTTTACTAGAAAAAGTACAAAATTTCCTTTAATTGGTTAAATAGACATGACAGGTCAAATCTAAAGCAAATATAGTAAGTTGTACTATTTGTAACACCATATATTGTATTTTAAAATATATTTATGACACATGAACATGAATGTATATGAGCATTAGATATAGCTTTATGTGGATGTCTATAGGTGAATTTGTGCTTCATATCAAGGCAAGTTTTTCTGTATTTTTCTCCAAACTTTACTTTTATATTTATAAGATTGCTTTGCTGTTGAATTGTCCATATGACATTCTAAGATCAACTGAATTGGAAACTTTGAAAACAAACTGGTTACTTAAGGTATAAGAAGAGAAAACAATTAATTTGATTGAAGTGGGTGAATACATAAAGCCTGGTATATCCACAGTTGGAATTGTTGCAGTTTGATTGATTTTTTTCACATCTCAATAATTAGCAAACACTGCCATTGCAATTTTTGTACTAAGACATGGACAGCAGTCAATGTTTTCTCCCACTTCATGGAGATGTCTTTCCTTGTAAAGCCATATTGTCAAAAGGCATGCAATGCTTCCAATTTGTTATTTAATCACTTGATATGTCTTAGCTTCAATTTTATTGTGATGGATCACTTAATACATGGCACTTTTAACTGGAGAGTTAATAAAATTTCTGGAAATAAAATCTTTGGTGACATACTATCCACTTGATAATATGTTTAAAACAGAATATTAAGACATTAATATTCCTAATAATAAAATTTACAATTCAGAATTTTTCATCGGAATAATAAAATTTAGATTTTTGGAAAATATTATGAGAAATTGGATTCAACTACTAGGAACATAAATTAAAAGGGGCAACTGGGGAGTTATTATTGAAACCTAATACAATAGAAAGTTCTTCAAATTTATATATATGTATATGTATATATATATGTATATGTATATATATATATATATATGTAAAACCAAATAATATTGGTCTGAAAAAACGAAAAATAACATAGTGATTAAATTACTCATAATGATATTCTGCTACATTCGTATATTAGTGCCTTTCTCAGCTACCATCTGAGAGGTTTCCTCCTGCAGCAGAGGAGAGCAAACATGATGACTCACAGCCAGATATTACACAGAGAGAATGAGACACCTTGGAACACTCAATCCTAAATGGGATGTCTACAATAAATTCTTCCCCACCACCCCAGAGCTCAGGGAACCCTGGAGGAAGAGAGACAGAAAGAGTGTGAGAGGCAGAGGAGATGGAGGACACCAAGAAATCGAGGTCCTCCAAATCAACACAAGCAAAGGTAGTAAGAACTCACAGAGAGTGAAACATCCTGATCTGCATCCATTCCTCTGAGTGTACATCATGGCTTCCAGTTTAGTGCATTTTATGGGACTCCTGAGTATGCAAACTGAGTGTACAGACAAGTGCGTCTCTGATTCTTCTGCCTTCTCTTGTGCTCTTTTCATTCTGTTCATTTGTCTTTTCAAAACTTCAATGCGATAGTTTTTGTTTTAATGTGTTATATTTTATTTTGTTATATTTTTGAATAGCGAATGAATGAATGAATGAAATCCTAGTTACTATAGTAAACATTAACAACTGAACCTTCATTTATACCTGCTGGAACAGGGAAACTCACTTTTCCAATACAGTGATGCTGAGAATATCAGCCATCCAAGTCAGGCTTCCTATTCAGGAATACTTGACCAGCATATAATGGACTCCACAGGTTTGTGGGTTTTTTTTTCTATGCTTTTGGTTGGTTAAAATTTGGTAGTTATTTTAGTTTTTTTTATTTGTTTTTGGTGTGGCTTTATATTGTTTTCTTTGTTTGGGCATATTTTTTCTGTTACATTGGGTATTTACTTTTTGAGATAGAACTTAAAGTTGGGTAGGTAAGGAGGGGGAAAGGATCTGGAAGAACATGGTGGAGAGAGAAGAATATGATCATAAATACTTTTGAATACTAAAAAATATTATAATAACATGTATTGAAAACCCAATTATAAAATATAAAATAGTATGTTTTATAGAAGTTCGCATGTAAATGCCACCAGAAAATGACTGCTACTTATTTTTGAAACTCTATTCTCAATCATGTTACTCTTGCACTTCTTGTTGTACTATAGAATGTTGGTGAATACCCTAACTGTCATCATAGAGCCTTCATTTAGTAAATAATGGAAGCAGATGCAGAGATCCACAACAAAGCACCAGGCTGAGATCTAGGAGTCCAGTGGAAGAGGGGGAAGAGGGATTATATGAGCAAGGAGGGTCAAGATCATGATAGGCAAATCTACAGAAACAACTGAACCAAGCTCAAAGGAACTCAGGAACTTTAGACCAACAAGTGTGGAACCTGCTTGGGACTGGACTAGACCTTCTGCATAAGGAAGAGAGTTGAGTAGCTGCGTCTGTTTGAGGGGCCCCTGGGATCAGGATCTATTCCTGGTGCATGAGCTGACTTTCTGGATCCCATTACCTATGGTTTTGGACACCTTGCTCACCCCTGATAAAGCAGAGGGAGTCTTGGTTGAATGTACCAGGCTTAGCTGTCTCCTGTTGGAGAAGGGGATGGGGTGGGGGAAGAAATTGGGGAGGCAGCTGGAGGAGGGATGAGAGGGAGATCTGTAGTTGGTATGTAAAATGAATAAAAGATTTAAAAAATATAAAGTCAATTTACAAAAAATCTCAACTTGAATAAACAGTTGTTATATTTCTGGTATATCTTTTTTTTCCTTATAAAGGTGAGAAAATATTCCACAAATGTTTTGTCTGTTTCACACTTCCTGAATCCCTTACATAAAATATTGTGGAGACAGATAGATCCAATTTAGCAGTACATATTTCTCACAAGAATAGAACATAGAAAGAATATATACATGATTTGTTTCATATGTGCACAATTGTAAACAAAATCTATGCCATATCCTCTATTACAAATTCTAAGTAAATCTGATAATAAAGAATTGCACTTACTACTATAAACTAAATATAGACAAAAGAAGAGTTCCGTGCAAATAATTGGTTTAACCTCATTTTCTAATTAAAAACCTGCCTGGACTGAATCCACCAGGTTGAGCTGAATCACCAGGGGAGTCCTTGACCTGGAGGAGATGGGAATGGGGGGTGGACTCGGGGGAGGGCAGGGGTGGGGCAGGAGAAGGGAGGACAGGAGAATCTGTAGCTGATATGTAAAATAAAATCAAATTATAAAATTAAAAACAATTTATATATGTCTAGAAAATAAATTTATATTTTGTCATTTTTTCAAATGTTCATATATTTAAAATGCTTATGAATATGCATATTACCCCAACACACTATTTAATGCATTTACCCTTAAAATTCTGTGACTACATTAGCTATAGATATTCCTAATATCAGTTCAATTACGTTTCCTTTTTGGTAATGTTGCTTGAATCTGAAACTTTTAAAGCATGTTAGCCCTAATATTCTTTGCCGTGCATGTTTCTAAAGCTTGGAGACATAACCAATTCCTTTACTGTTTTACGTGTATGTGTGCGTGTGCGTGTGCGTGTGTGCGTGTGTGTGTGTGTGTGTGTGTGTGTGTGTGTGTGTGTGTATTTTTAAGTGACCTTTGACCAGGAAGTTTATGGTTTAGAAGGTGACTTTATTATTGTCTTCAGGACTAGCATTTTATGAAGATATATCCTTGTAATGCTCTCAACAGATGTTTTATTATTCTGTACATATTTTAAGCTTCTCAAATACCTCACAAAATATGAGCATACTTTATTCAGAAGGCATGACTATGGCTTCTCACCTTTCCTACGAGGCCTCTCATGGTACCCTTAGATTTCAAGGCAGAGAGCTGAGTACTTGGAGACAATAATAACTCCAATTGTTTGCAAATTTTGTAAATACTTGCAAGTTGATTTATCTTCTACAGTGTTGAAAGTCAAAGAGTACAAGACTTTTCTCTGTGATTAACAGGACTTTTGCAACAATTTTACGTTCAGACTTTTGTTTCCTACTCATAAGCCAGTATATTTAGTTAAGAGCTGAGTATGGCTGAAATCCACTGGCAAATGAGTAAGACTATGAATGCCTTATGTTTGAGTTTTCAAGTATGACACTGACATTGTATCCAATAATGATAAATACCTTCATATACATGAAGCAGGATGGATTAGTAAATGCAAATAAATAATTGTTATTATTTTCTAGGTAGTTATATTACTCTGTACTTATGAATGCTGCTTTAATTTGAGGAAAGCCAATTATTAACAAATTAAAAGCAAGAATGATTAATTCATTTATTTTCTGTTCTTTTTTATTATGTTTTTCCTGCTTTTACCTTTAATTTTTTGTATCAACATAATATTTATTTGTCTAAATCACTTATCATCATTTTAGTCTAACATTTAAAAGAAATTATTAATGAATTTTCCCTGAAACACTTAGGTTAGTAATACACTCAATGCTGACAGAACATGAGCCTTCCTGAGAAGAGAACTTATCTCAGTATCTTTATGAATGGACATAGTAATCACTGTGAGAAAGAAAGCCATAATGGAGTAAAGGATAGTTTAAAAACTGAGATGGGGGATGACAGGAAAACATTAGGAAAATCGATACGTTTAAATGATGCAACACCAAAGCATCACACTTCTAAGAAATGTACAAATATTAAGTAGAGACATTTCATTTTCAAAAAGGATTGTATTCTTGTATTCTATGGAAACAAAAATGTTATTAGAATATGAAACTCTTATTAAGAAAATTAACATAAAATTTAATGTTTTACAGAAAATTGGAATACTACTGTTTTCTACAAAAAAATGCAAGTTGCTGCGGATTACTACATCCTTTTGAGAGTCTTGTTGATAGAAATTCATTGTAAAGTCTGCATTCATGTTTGCTCATGCTTGCATCGTATGCAGATTTGCAGATGCTTATACAAGAGAAGATGCTTAGAGAAGGTATATCAGCCCATATCACGTATATAATTTTGTTTTTATGTCAACATTTTATATACTTATACATAAAACACAGAGTGTTAGTTATAGAACTTATGTGAGAACAACTAACGAAAATATCCCTAAAGATGACCTTTGAATAGTTCAGAGATCTATTCAGAGGGCCTGATCCAGTTGGGGGCCCCTCAGCCTTTGGTTCATAGTTCATGTGTTTCCATTCGTTTGGCTATTTGTCCTGGTGCTTTATCCAACCTTGGTTTCAACAATTCTCGCTCATATAAACCCTTCTCTTTCTCTCTAATTGGACTCCCGGAGCTCCACCCGGTGCCAAGCCTGGCCAAACATCCTAATAGTCATGCTAGAAACCCCATCCAATGACTGAGGAATCTGGATGCAGACATCCACGGCTAGGCCCCTGGTGGAGCACTGGGAGTCTAATTAGTGAGAAAGAGGAGCGTTTATATGAGCAAGAATTGTTGAGACCAAGATTGGAAACAGCACAGGGACAATTAGCCAAATGAATGGAAACACATGAACTATGAACCAATAGCTGGGGAGCCTCCAAATGGATCAGGTCCTCTGGATAAGTGAGACAGTTGATTAGCTTGATCTGTTTGGGAGGCATCCAGACAGTGGGACAGGGTCCTGTCCTCAGTGCATGAGTTGGCTGTTTGGAACCTGGGGCTTATACAGAGACACTTGGCTCAGCCTGGGAGGAGGGAACTGAACCTGCCTGGACTGAATCTACCAGGTTGAACTCAATCCTCGGGGGAGTCTTTACCCTGGAGGAGATGGGAATGGGGGAGGGTTTGGGGGGAAGGCAGGGGTGGGGTGCAGTGGAAGGGGGGAGAACAAGGGAATCCGTGGCTGATATGTAAAATTAAATTTAATAAATAAATTTAAAAAATGAAAAAAAAAGAAAGTAACCATTAAACCAGTCAACCAATCAACCAACCAATACTAACTGGCCAACCTAAGCAAAAACGAACATTAAAAAAAGAAAGAAAGAAAGAGAGAGAGAGAGAGAGAGAGAGAGAGAGAGAGAGAGAGAGAGAGAAAGAAAGAAAGAAAGAAAGAAAGAAAGAAAGAAAGAAAGAAAGAAAGAAAGAAAGAAAGAAAAGCTCAGATGGATTTACTAACAAATTCTGCCAAACCTTCCAAGAACTTTCACCAATATTTTCACAAAATAGAAATCCAAAGAACACTACCAAATTTATTCCAAAAAGCCAACATTATTCTGATATCAAAGCCAGATATGGTCAAAAAATAAAAAGGAAAACACAGATCTATGACTAAAGAAGAAATTCTATCTTTAACACTATGGTAGATTTTTTCTGAAGAAAACAATCTCTTCAGTGATTAATCCTTGACAACATCTTTTCAACATGAAATGTTTAGTTCATTGCATGGTGTAACATCTTAAACAGGGTTTATTAATATGCAATAAATTTTGACATTGAGAAATAAAATGAAGGTGTCTGTGTTTCTGACACAGTTCTTTCATGACATTTACTCTTTTATTTTCTAAAGTGATAGAAACTAATGCAAATCATAGTACTGTGTAGCTTTTATTTATTGGACTACTGAAGGTTCTAAACTCAGAGATTTTGCTAAATTGTGCCTAATAGCCAGGATTTGAGTGTAACATTCAATGTATGTATACTTATGTATAGTTTATAAATGTGTTGTTGCATTTGCAAGGAAACCTGTGAAAGAATGTCAGCAAGATAATTCTACACATGAAAACATTTATCACTAAATTAAACACCCTGAGTTCAGTCAGCAGAAACCACATAGTGGAAGGAAAGGACAGACTCCCATAAGTTTGTTCTGAACTTCATGAGTGTGTTTGACTTGTTAATGTGCAGATACTCACAGAAGCACACACATACACACACATTCAGATAGGTATGAGGTAGATATATAGATATGTGATAGATTAGATTAGATAGATAGATAGATAGATAGATAGATAGATAGATAGATAGATAGATAGATGATAGATACATAGATGATAGATACATAGATACATAAATGGACAATGTACATACATACAGGAAGAAAGACAGATAGACAGACAGACATAAAGACAGAATTTGACAGAAAGTGAGATTGATAGTGCATAATTTCATAATATTTCACATTCCATTGGTGAGAGAACAGTGAACAGTGAGATAGTTTCTAATTTTTGTGAAATAAAAATTCTGACTACAATTTAAAGAGGCAATAAACAAATTTCTTATTCTATTCTGATCTCACACACTTATATTATGCCTCATCAAGAAGGAAGTAAACACATTTTCATATTTGAACATGATCAGGCATGAAAAGCCAAATTGTCTCATTTCTTAATATTCAACACTAGGTAGTTTACAAATCTAATCTATTGTAATGAGTTCACTGAGGAAAATTATGCTGCCTAATATTGTCTAACCTGAATGAAGAATTCATCAACAGTTGCTTTCAAAATCAACTCTGTATGCAATGCTTTACATAATCATGTAAATTACTGTTTTATCTATCCACTCTCGGTAATGGATGGTATTTAAAGTAACTCAGCACTTGTTGTCAAGGTTTAAATTGCAAGGGCATGTAGTAGCTGTCTTAAGATAATATTAAGTAAAGACCAGTTATCGAGTGCACTTAAAAGACACACATGTATTCCAAATAATTTTCATCTTAAGGCAAAATTAATTTTATATATGGCAATATAGGATAAATATCATATCTGATCAAAAATGGATTTATGAATACACTATGTTTTCAGAAATTGTGATTATACAATATGATCATGCTTGGAGTGTCAAAATTGTAAGTAGTTCTGATCTCTCTCGCACTTGATTTAAGGTTGTAAACTTTACAGGATTTAAACTTCTTTACAGTCATGCTACAATGTTATATGATAAGTATGTTCATATAAAATATCGTATGTGTATATAAATGTACATTCTTTCTATATGTTTAAGCATATACTCCAAGAAGGATTTAAATGTATGTGTTGTTACATATGTATTGGTGAAATTATTAAGGCCACTCCACGTAGTTAAAAGGAAGATTTATTTAGTGGGTGACTTAAAAATGAAAGGATAGGATGAGGGGGTCTGGAGAAGGTGTATCACAGTCCAGCGGTGTTCTCTGGAGATCTGCTCAGTCAACCTCCACCGTCTAGGGTCCAGGAACAGAGAGAGCGCTCGCCCATCCAGGTCTCTGGTCTCCAGACGCCTCTCTTGGCCCCGTCTCGTAGGCGTGACAGTTGCCAGAGTATCAATGGGGGTTGGAACTTCCAGATCCAAGCTGGAATGGCTACCCACTACACATATGTGTTATACAGGTATACAGGTATATATGTGTGTGTGTGTGTGTGTGTGTGTGTGTGTGTGTGTGTGTGTGTTTGTATAGTGTTACAGTTGCTTCTCTGTAATTCTGAAAATATTATGATATAAACATTATATTCCAAAAATGTATATGAGAAAAGATGTAGCCAAGATAACCACGGAAGGGAGTTATGACTGATACTTGATTACAATGGAAATTAACTTGTAGAATATTTTAAGGATGAGGAACTTTTGAAAGAATTTTGTTTTTTAAAGAAGATACAACTCAAGATTTGCAAATGCAGATATGCCTTATTGTGATTATAATTAGAATAGCATAGATAATTTTGTTAAGAGTTTCAGCAAAAAAAAAAAAAAAAAAAGCCAACAACAACAACAACAAACAAATCTGTGCCAGGGTAGCTGTAATGAAAGCTTGTTCAATCTCTACAGAAAAAATGACACATACATACACAGAGACAAAACAGAGACAACCATATCTATACCACACACACAACTGCATGTGCTCAAACTCAGGAAGCAAAAAGCTTTAATTCTTTATATTATATAAATATATATTTATATGAAAATATGGGAAAGATTCTTACTCTGCAGCCTTTGCTGTGCTGGAGCTCACCATATATAACAAATTTCCCTCAAACTTATATTGTTTTGACTGTATCTGCCTCCTGAGTACTAGGATTAAAACCATGTGCCACCACATCTTGCAACAAAATCCACAAAAACATTATTAACATATTCTATTTAATTATTTAATATAATATGAAATCAATAGTGGGAGAGCAGATGTAGTGGGTAGCCATTCCAGCTTGGATCTGGAATTTCCAACCCCCATTAGATAGAACATATTAAGTATTAGATTCGGGTTCTTTAGGATAGGACACCTTTGAATGATCTTTATAACATGCCATTCACCTATGCTCTATACTTCTCTGGATTTTAGTATATGTTTGTTGCTTGATATTGTTTACATTGGTTGTAGTTACATCTTTTCTAGGTCATTATCCCTCATTATTCCTGGACAATATTTGATGACCATTCCTTTGTATATAGTCTTGTATTAGTTTAGAACCTTCTTATTTAGACAAAAAGGGAGAGATGTAGTGGGTAGCCATTCCAGCTTGGATCTGGAAGTTCCAACCCCCATTGAGACTCTGGCAACTGTCATGCCTATGAGGCGGGGCCAGGGGAGGTGTCTGGAGACCTGAGACTTGGAAGGGTGAGCGTTCTCTCTGTTTCTGGACCCTAGACAGTGGAGGTTGACTAAGCAGATCTCCAGAGAACCCTGCTGGACTGCGATATACCTTCCCCAGACCCTACAACCTACCTATCACTTAATTTGTGAGTTACACCATTAAATAAATATCCATTTAACTACGTGGATTGGCCATAATAATTTCACCAATAGGCAGATGCCAATCTAGATGACCACACCCAGCAAAACTTGCAATCACAGTAGATAGAGGAAGAAGGATTCCATGATAAACCCAAATTAGAGCAGTGTATATTTACAAATCTAGCCCTACAGAAGGGGCTAGGAGGAAACAAAAGACAGCCAACCTGAAAAGGTTAACCACATATGAGAAAGCACATGGAAGATTAATGCAAGAGCAGCAATCAAAGCTAAAGAAACACACACACACACACACACACACACACACACACACACACACACACACACACACACACACTCCCTGCAACATCAAAATAATAGGAATCAACAAATAATGTTCATTGATATCTCTCAGCATCAACAATCTTAATTCCACAATAAAAAGGCACAGACGAACAAAATGGATATAAAAACAAGATGCAGTCTTCTGCCATATCTAAAAAACACAACTTAATGTCAAGGATACACATCACTTCAATGTTAAAAAATGCAAAAAACCAATTCCAAAAAAAAAAATAGACCTAAAGAGCAAGCTGATGTGGCCAATTTAATATCCAATAAAATAGACTTCCAAACAAGACGAATCAGAGGACATTAGAGAGACACTGTATAGTGATCTAAACAATACTCAACCAAGTAGACACTGCAATTTTTAACATCTAAGCATCAAAACCATGGGCACCAATGTTCACAAAAAAAAAAAAATACTAGAACAGCTTGAATCATGTATTGACCCTCACACATTTACAGTGCCTGACTTTATACCCTAATGCCACCAACAGGCAGGTCATTGGACAAAAAAAAAATCTAAACAGAGAAATCCTTGAGCTATCTGAGATCATAAACCACAAAGATCTAATAGATGGTTACAGAACATTTCACTCAAGTGCAAAAAAAACTAAATCTTCTTCTCAGAACCTCATGGAAAGCTCTCCAAAACTGAGTACATACTGAGACAAAAAGCAAGATTCAATAGATATGAGAAAATTGAAATAATGCTTTGCAACCTACCTGACCACCATGGATTAAAACTGAATATCAAGAACGGAAACAAAGGATTACAAACTCATGGAAATTGAACAATCCAGCACATAATGAAAAATTAAGAGACATTAAAGACTTAAGAGAACTGAATGTACATGGAAACACAACATACTCAAACTTGTGTGATACAATAAAGTCAATTCTTAGAAGTTCATGGAACTAAGTGTCAAAAGGAAGTATTTTTTAAAAAGAAGAGATTATGTACTAATAAATTAATAACATATCTGACAGCACTAGAAAAGAAGAAATTATATTCAAAAAGATTAAATGGCAAGGAGTACCAAACTTGAGGTTGAAATCAATAATAATCATACCAAAATCAAACAACCAACGACAAAAGCTAAGAGATAAACAAAAAACTGTACAAAGAATCAGTGATACAAGAGTTGATTCTTGGAGAAAATCAATCAGAAGGCAAGTACACACACACACACACACACACACACACACACACACACACACACACACGAAACCAAATACTACTGTTCCATGTAGTCCAATAAAATGACTCTTAATGACACTTTGCTATACTTATAGATCCTGTGTCTTGCACAGCCATCCTCAGAGTGGCTTCTGCTAGCAGAAGATGGGAACAAATAGAGCAAACCACAGCAAGAAAATATAACGATAGTTAGAGACCTTGGAATACAGAGCCCTAAATGAGATGATTCCATCAAATCCCTCCCCTCAGGACTCAGGGAGTCCCAAGAGGAGGGAAAAGGAATGTAAAAGCCAGTGGGGATAGAAGATTCCAAAGAAACTAGGCATTCTAAACACAACAATAACAAAATGAAGAAAACCAGTAGAAGGAAAAGGGTCCAAGGAATGGGCAAAAGAGTACTAGACACCCCACTCCCACTTTAGGAATCCCACGAGAACACCAAGCTACTCAGCCATAACATATGCAGAGGACCCAGGCCAGACCCATACAGGCTCCCTGAATGCTATTCTCTGTGAGCCCCTATGAGCCCTGATTCTGTGGGCCATGTTCTTGTGGTGTCCCTGACCACTCTGGCTTACACAATACCCACACTGAAAATGAAAGTACATATTTTTACAAGTAAAAGTAGTTTAAAGCCTTTACTTATTTCTATTTACATGAAAAAATATATGTTGAAAAAAATTTCACATGTGGTTATGAACTTCAGATACAGGTGACTCTCAATAGAATAATGAAACTGAACTATTTCAGTATGGTGCGATTTCATATGATTATTTTCATTCATTTGGATGGAGCTAGCAGGTATGTGGTGTACAATCTGTTCCCATGTAGTAAAGCAAAGCTGTTTGACCTTTCATGCAAATAAAAATAAGAATTTGCCTCATTAGTCACATATTTAAGTTAAATGAGATGGTATATTTATCTACAATAATTACATTGTCATCTAACATTTATGGTTAAAAAATTAAAAAGCTTTGTCAGTTTTACAAGATGCTTTGCTATGATCCCAGCAGAAAATAATTAATTCCCAAAGCTGTCATTTACTTTGTTCATATGTGATATTTTCATTCAAACATTTAGAAAGATCTATGGCCTAAAAGGTATGTCTGAAACATCTATTTTTCAAATTTATTTTTAATAGCATTAACAATTATAATATCAATAAGACTCCCCCAATAGCTTACATTTTCTTTTTATATTGCCAGTCTAAGGGGATACACATGAGTTTGTATCGATTTTTTAAGGACACTTACATCTGTGACATATATAAGTTTAATGAAAGATCAAATGATTAAGCATGTGATATGTTATAGAATTAATATATATTGACATCTTAAGTAAGTACATATGGCAAGTTCAATGTCACTATAATGCTGAAAATGAATATTGACTGCCTGTCGTGGCTAATCTTTTTGTCAACCTACTTTGAAATCAACTAAATCCCAGGGATTATCTTGATTACATCATTTGAGGTGGGAAGATTACACCAAACCTGGATGATCTGAGATTGGAAAGACCATTTCCCAAGTCTGGGCCCTGCTCTCTAGTGACAGCTCCAGTAGAAGGACAGGGAAGGAGGGAGCATTCACTTTCTGCCCACTTCTTGTCACTTTCACAGTTAAGTTCATCTACTCTGTGCCCGAGGCATTCCTTTGCTCCTATTAGAAATTACTGCTTCAGAATTCCAGTGTAGATTGGAGACCAGCAGCTCTTTAGAATTTTCTTGTCCACAGCACACGATTGGTACTGCTGGAAGAGTCTGAACAACTTCCAGAATCTTGGCCTTTCTGTGGGGAAACAGCAATTGTTGGACAATTATGGGCTCTGTTCCTTTAGGGAACCCTGACTAATACACTGCCTGAAAGCATCCTAATAACAGGATGCTCTGATTTACTTAGTAAGTATTTACCTGGTAACATCTAAGGGTGTAATTGTATAAAAATAAAATAATGACAAAAACACAACAGAAATGGTCTTTATTTCCATATTTTACTGAAAAGCAAATACTTCTGGATAGTGAATATTGTTAAGTTTCACCGAGATAGTGACTATCATAGTAAAAATTTAAATATAGACGTGATAAATACAAATTTATAATTATCATTTGGATGATATCCAATAGTTAAATGTGTATTTTTACACCAGTACAATTAGTGTATATAAAAGTGATGACATTTATTGTACATATTTACAAACACTCAAATACCAAATAAATAATGAGCGCTAGTATATACAGAAAAACAATCATAAAAAAATTCATCAGGAATGCTGGTTTTCAAACTTCAAATAGACTTAGAGATATGAATAGAAGCTTCATAGTTTTTAATAATATGTATACTTTCCAGTGTGAAAAGAGTGTACATCATGTTCCCATCTCTAATGAAGCTATCTTAGGTGATAATCTCGTTCCTGTTCAGAAGCAATGAATAGTCCCAATATCTTCCTCAATGGTCTGGAGGATTATGTAATATAACCCATAATTAAAACCATATGCTCTTGGGAGCATGTATTCTCTAGCAGACACATTCTAAGAATATGTTTTGAACAAACTTGCATTATCAGTTTTGTGTCCACAATATCCACATTCTTCAGGATTAAGGCTTCATCTGCAACATCTGAGAAGCAAGGGATACATGAATAATATATATTGTTTTTGAAGGTGCTTGAACTATCCTGACAAATCATTTCACAGGAAACTCCTTGTTCCAAATAAATATTTGTGTTTTGTTTTTGTATTTTGTCTTTTGTTCTCGTGGAGAAGGGATGTCAGTGCCAGTGGCTTATCTATACAACTTCCTTTAATATATGTATGTACCATATACATATAGATGTGTGTATGCATATACTTGTATGCATTGTATGTAATTTTAGGTAAACATAAAATAGTATTATTCCTAGTGTCATTTGTCACTCCTCTGTATTAACCTCCCTACTTCTTTCCTACTTGGAGTCTCTTCCATGTTTATCTGTTTTCCACGTTTTTCTCTTTTCCACGTTTATCACCTGTATCCTGCCATTCCCTTCCCAAACCCACATCAATCCTCATTTATGGTTCCTGTATAGAATCCTAGCATTGCAGCCTATTCACAATAACAAGGAAAAGGAAATTTCTGAACTGTCCTTCAGTGGCTTAGTGGATGTTTAAAATAAATACTATGTAGCTATAATGACAAAATGAAATCACAAAATATGCAGGTAAATAGATAGGCTTAGAAAGAGTATGTTGACTTTCTTTGGCGAATCAGGGTAATTGTAGCCTCATAGAAGGAGTTTGGTAACATTCCTTCTGTTTCTATTGTGTGGAACAATTTAAAGAATATTAGTATTATCTCTTCTTTGAAGATCTGGTAGAATTCTGAGTTGAAACCATCTGGTCCTGGGCTTTTTTTTGGTTGGGAGACTTTTAATGACTGTTTCTATTTTCTTAGGGGCTATCAGTCTATTTAAATAGTTTATCTGGCCTTGATTTAACTTAGGTATGTGGTACCTATTCAGAAAATTATCCATTTCTTTTAGATTTTCCAGTTTTGTGGAGTACAGGTTTTTAAAGTATGGCCTGTTGATTCTCTGGATTTCCTCAATGTTAGTTGTTATGTCTCCCTTTTCACTTCTGATTTTGCTAATTTGGATTCTCTCTCTCTCTCTCTCTCTCTCTCTCTCTCTCTCTCTCTCTCTCTCTCTCTCTCTCTCTGCCTTTTGGTTAGTTTGGATAAGGGCTTGTCTATCTTGTTGATTTTCTCAAAGAACCAACTCTTTGTTTCATTGATTCTTTGTATTGTTCTCTTTGGAGTGCTGGGATTAAAGGCATGAGCCACAGCTGCCCAGCACTCCACCATGACTTTTACATAACATTGAGAAAAACTAAAGAGAGCATAAACATGTATGGATTTCCTGTAAAGAGGACAGAACAAATGGAAAATCTTTCCAAAGCATTGTTTTCAGTAAAACTGAAATTTAAATATGCACAGTCATGAAATAAAACAAATAATAGAAATTACATCTTTTTTCATTCTTAGAGAAAACAGAATTATTTGATCCTACTTCAAAGACTATGATAACTTAAAACATCAGATGGCTCAACATTAACTCTCATATAAAGGGGAAATACAATGAAAATTGTTGCTGAGTCCTGTGAGTCAGGTGAAAGGCAAACAGAAAATAATAATATAATGAAAATCAGACTCAGGTCATTCTCATTCTGTCTGTAAAAGACAATTCTGGTTTTTTTTTTTGTGGTTTTTATTTGTTTTTGTATTGCTTTTATTTTCATTTGATTGGAAGGCTGTTTGATGGGTTGGCCAGTTCTTCAGTTTTTTTTTTTTTTTTTTTTCTTTAAATCAGTCATTAGTTTGTTGATAGAACAGTTAAACAATTGATGATTCAGTAGGTCGGTTAACTAGTTGGTGGATTATTTGCTTGGTTTATCAGATAGTTTGTGAGTATGATCCAATAATAAGACTTTTCTTCTTTAATTGAAACTTCATAATGCTAACATGTGTACTGGTCTTACCTGCAAGCGGAAGTCATGAGAAAAAAAGCAAACAGTAGACTATTAACTCTCACAATAGGGGGTGATTTCAGAGTTTATTTGCTAGTGCTTTCATTTTTATTATTTTATCTTAATTTCTTTGTATTTTAGATTTACTTCAACCTTTGTGGTACTGACACATGCTTTATGTGAAGCAGTAGGCTCTGTTGTATACCTTGAATTTTCAAAAGTCTATTCTTTGAAAACTATGACAAATTACTATCTCAACTCCAATTTTCTTCCCTCTCTTTTTTCGTTTGTATTCCAGACCTTAGTCTCACGTTATACTATATTATATTTAAGCTGAAAAATGTGAGCAACAATATCAATAATGTAGTTTAGAAAATTATTTTTCTTTATTTTTTGGGGGGGGGAAATTGCTCTATATAGCATCCATTTTCATATTGGATGGATTTTTTTCTATATATGACAATATTACCTGTCCCCAGTTGAAAAAGAGATTTTTTTTTTCACTTTCTCTTATCTTCACAAAAATTTGTATATTCTGTTTTACTTGGCAGATATTCTTAGCTTAAAAATACACATGTGATAGTCAATATTCATTGTTGACCTGATTGATTAGGGGATGTTTAGAAATTATTAAAGGACTTATTACAATTTATCTGGGATATTTTCAGAAAGGGTTAAATGGACTAAACCTTTGATTGATTCATAATGAAAACATGGCTGGAGAGTGGTAAAAGATAGTATGATCTGGCTTTCAAAAATTGTGTTTCATGTCCCTAGCCTGCTGTTCCTTACTTTTGTTGCTGTTGTTGACATCAGATTTAAGAAACTGATCTACTTCATTCATGTTCCTGCTGCCTGGAACATTTTCTTTAATGATGGTCTTTAAACATTAGTTCTACAAAACATGATAATCTGAAATGTCTGAAACAGTGAGCCCAAGTGAGTCATTCATGCTCTCAGCTCTTTATGTCTGGCATTTGATGAAGGGTATGAGACCCAAATATTGTAGAGAAGATTGCTGTTAATTTTCCTCGCAACATTTACAAAATGATACTGTACTTTGTTGGTTTTCGTGTGTGTGTGTGTGTGTGTGTGTGTGTGTGTGTGTGTGTGTGTTTGTGTGTGTGTGTGTGTGTGTGTGTGTTTCCTAATCAGTTCCTGATGGTCATATCCTCCATACTAAGTTATCTTATTTTTTTCTGTTCTTTTATGATAATAAAATCATTTGTGGAAAAAAGTTTAGATTATAAACATGTATAGCTAAAACTCTACTTTCTGAGTTCATTGTATATAAACCATGGTGAGCCATTACCTACCCCCTGGCTTAAAAGCTCTTAATATCTTCATTCTTCAAATGAATGCATTTGTAAATGGCAATATTTATAATTTTAAATGACAGTTATCTTTTTATTCTTCAGCATTAGTGAGCCAAGCAGTGCTCCTGAAGTCTTAGCATAAATCTCATTTGAGAATCACAAATTGCACATGCTTATAGGGTTTAATGTGATCTCCTGATACACTTAATAAGCAAATCAGCTTTAGAAGTGTATTCATTAATTCCAAGTTTCACCATTTCTTTACATTGGGAACATCCAAATTCTTTTCTTCTAGTTGTCTTCTAGAGAGGCATGAGACTGAGCAAACGGAATGTTTATCTTTCTGTGCATAATTTTCTTTCACAAAATGATCTGTAAGTTTGACAATTTGCTTGCAGTGGTGTTTTTTTAATGATTAATATTCCATCATAGAGATACATCAATTTGCTCTTATCTCTTCATCATGTCATATACATATCAGCTTTACTTCTAAATAAGCATGATCACTGCTAACATATACATGATTGCACAGATACCTCTTCCGTAGTCTGATATTCTTCCCTTAAGACAGACAGTCAGTCAGAATTTCTAGACTTGAAAGCCATACTTTTTAAGGTTTGGCTTGAGCAGCCACTCTGTTTCCCATAATAATTGTACTCTAATTCACAATCCCACAAAAGCTTGTAACAATTTCTGTATTTCTGAGTTTCCTTATGATATTTTTGGATGATGTCTTAGTTGGGGTTTCTATTGCTGTAGAGGGGCACCATGACCATGACAACTCTTATAAAAGAAAACATTTAACTGGGGATGGCACAGTTTCAGTAGTTTAGTCCATCGTCTTCATGGTAGAATATCATGGTACGCAGGCAGACATGGTTGGAGAAGGAGATGAGAGATCTACATCTGGATCTGCATACAATAGGAAGTGAACTATCTGCCACAGTGGGCATAGCTTGAGCATATGAGAGCTCAAAGTCTGTACCCACAGTGACACACTTTCTCCAAAAAGGCCACACATACTTTAACAAGGCCACACCTCCCCAAAGTAACACTCATTATAGGCCAAGCACACAAACACAAGCCCAAGATGGGCATAGATATTCAAGCAACCACAGGTGATAAGTATTTTCACAATGGAAAGGTGATATTTCTTTGTGGTTTCGATATGCATTGTCCTGATGTTTAGTGTTGTTGAACATATTGTCCACATAACTGCAAATTCTGGATCTTTTGGAGAAAACTATTCCAAAATCATTAGTCTATTTTAATCAAATCATTGTTCTTATTTTGCCTTTTACTTTATTAATTTCTTATATGTCCTTAATGTAACTCTCATATCTGATGACTAGTTTCTAACCCTTCATATTAATTGCCCCTTGGTATTATTTTTATCCTGTATAAATATTATATTTTGCATGAGTTTTGTATTATAAGGAAAATACAGCAATAAGCATCTTTCATGTTTACTGAAATCCTACTGCAATTGGTAGTTTTATGCTTCAACTGAATAATAGAGCCAGTTGTTTGCTTAAACACTAGTCCATAAGTACCTATGGAGGTACTTTGAAGTGAATATTTGAAGTGAATAATTTTAAATCAGTAGAGTTTGAGTAAGTCAATTAGTTTGAAGAACATGTGTAGTGCTACATCAATCCACTGAAAACCTTTAGAGAAAAGAATATGGTTTCCTGGAAGTATAGATTTTTGCCTTCAGACTGTCTTCATTTTCCATAGTCCAACTTCAATTTCTTCATGAATTTGTGGCTTGTTATTCTTTTCCATAGATTTTTCAGCTTCTAGCTTTGCAAAAGTTGTATTTTCAATGAAAATCAAACAACAGGCATAAAACATGGAGAAACAGAGAAATGTGAAGAATATCAGTCTTTCTTATTTCATACCTAATGCTTTTTCTATGAATTTACGTATATTATATGCATATTTCAGAAGCAAATCTTTTGTTTAATTCACACAATATGTCATGAACACACTAACAATATTAAAAACTAATTAATAAAGGATAAATAATTTTCTTTCAGTAAATAATGATCACATACTCTTTATCCTATTTTCAGGCTTATTGAAAGTTTGGACAGTCAAAAACTCTTATTTTATCTATAGTCTAGGAGTATGTGCTAAACTTACAGGTTCCCCACAGGTGGTAACTTTTTTTTTTTTTTTTGGTTTTTTCAAGACAGGGTTTCTCTGTGTAGCTTTGCGCCTTTCCTGGAACTCACTTGGTAGCCCTGGCTGGCCTCGAACTCACAGAGATCTGCCTGGCTCTGACTCCCGAGTGCTGGGATTAAAAGCGTGAGCCACCACCGCCCGGCCAGGTGGTAACTTTTGTTGGGCAGAGTCAAGCCTTGTTTGGTAGAGGTCCTTCAACAATTGTTTCCATTCCTCTTTCATTAGGAAACTCTTATAGCATGTACTATTTTGCACAATTTTCTCACTTTATGCACATAAGCCAAATCTCAAAGAAAGAACCACTGCCTACAGTTGTTCCTAGATACATGATAAAGGTAAAAATGCTAGTGTGTGTCCGTAATATGTAAAAAAAAAATGCCTTTTGTGCCAAAAGCAGGGTATGACACATGACACAAGACAACTTTGTTGTTGACAGGTTGCCAAATTCATGAAGGATCATTTAAAACATACTTGGTATATTTTTCATGGGTTTCCGTTTCTTTTTGTTGAGGTTAGCTGACAAAAGCATGTTTTTTAATTGAAATTTGGGGTTAGCCAAGCATTTTCTTCATATATTAACTCCACTAGTCTTTAGGACTCCCCTTTTGATAAATTGGTAGATTATTGCTTTCTTTTACCCATTCAGAAACCTATATATCAGAAAGGAAATGGAAGTCATGTTCCTACAGTCACTGTGCAATGAAACTTATATTAGTCACATAATATGAAAATTTTATTAAATATTTCTTAGCTCTAAAATAACATATTTTCCTGTTGGATATTGATAAGATAAATATTGGTATCTATGTGTATCTATAGAGCATTATAAGGTGAATTTCCATTGCTTTAATTTTTCTTGCAAATATATTACATCTTAGGTTGTAAGTTACATTCTTAACTTTTTGCTTTTCTCTAACTAAACACAAAGGCTGCCTGAAACACTACATTATAATTCATGGTAAGTCCTCTTCGATGTTTTTATTGCAAATCTGAATAAAAGAAGTGGTACTTGTGAATCCTTCTGGAAAATGTAACACTTAAATAGTGCTATTTCTAAGACAATTTTATTTTGTCATGCATAAAAGTTTACATATTTAACCACAAACCACTTATGCAATGTTTTTCATTGTGTATGTGGATATGAACTTACTTTGTTTAGTAGGAAAAACAAAGTTTTATCTCACAATTGATCTATAGAACTTAATTATGCTACCACTGAACACATTTATCTTTGTATAATTAGACAGTGATGTTTATGTTAGATACTTGATCCATTTAAGTTATCAATCTGGGATGTGAACATGGTATTCTTTTGCTTGATTTCAAAATCATAACAGGAGTCAATATGGATTCTTTCAACAGCTCAAGGATCTCCAAGTTAAGTGGATAATACCTTCATTGCTTATCAACAAAGTTCAATTTTTTCAGTGGTTTATTAAGAAGTGTTTATAGGTAAATCAGGAAAGGAAGTAGACAATACAGCTAAGAAATAAAGAGGGTCAAAAAATGTATGTGTTATGGTGTCCCACAGGAACTAACAGACAAGTATGGTTTCATCTTGAAGTACTACTGTTCATATTTCAAAGTGGTTCTTCCTGGGGCCATAGAAGTACAGTGTTTCTACCTCTGCCTTTATCATATTCTCATGAAATGTAAAGGGGTTATGCTGTTTTCTTATAATTTATATAAGGTATTATGTGTGTCTAATTTTTTAGTTTTTCTCATACATATTAAAAAATGACCATTTCTGTGTTCCAACTTGAGTACAATATGTCCTCTATACTCTCATATGTTTAATTAGTTGTTTCTCAGCTGGCAGAGTTGTCTAAGAAAGATTAAAGAGCCTTTTAAAAGTAGAGTTCTAGCTAGGCACTGTGGCACACACCTTTAATTCTAACACTTGGGAGGAAGAGACAGGTGGATCTCTGAGTTTGAAGCTAGTCAAGTCTACACAGTAAGTCCCAGGGCAGTCAGTATTAGACAGAGAAATCCTGTCTCAAATAGAAGAAATAAGATGATGAGGAGGTGAAAGCACTGAATCCTAGCCACTAGACCACCTGGGACGTGCTTTTTTTTAAATGTGTAGCCCAGGCTGGCCTCGAACTCGTGATCCTCCTGCGTCTGCCTCCTTCAGCAAATCCTACCAGCATGTACCACCGCAACTGGCCATGCAATGTTAGCAGCATTGTTTGTAATAGCCAGAACCTGGAAACAACCTAGATGCCATTCAACTGAAGAATGGATAAATAAAATGTGGCACATATACACAATGGAGTACTACCCAGCAGAGAAAAACAATGACATCATGAGGTTTGCAGGCAAATTGATGGATCTAGAAAAAATCATCCTGAGAGAGGTAACAGAGACTCACAAAGACAAACATGGTATGTACTCACTCATAGGAGGATACTAGATGTAAAACAAAGGATGCTTTGTATGAATCATGCTATAAATAACATATTTTATAAAAAATTTCAATGTGTTATATACTCATAATAGTGAGGTTGGCCTACAAGAGGAAAATGCATATCTGTACAATGAATATTACAAAATTTCATGTTAAATGGGGAGGAAAGGGAGAAATGGAGGAAAAGAAAATTTTAATCTGGATATATTATGTGAGAAGAAAATCTATTTTCAATAAAAGGAAAAAATTATCATCAGATGTAAGGTGTATTAGCATATAAGTGTAATCCCAGCTCTTGGAAAATGGAGGCAGGAGGATTATGTGTTCAGGGTTTTTCTCACCCACAGTGACACCTCTGGGCCAAGGTGTAATATATTTCATTCTATGAAAAAAAAAAGTCCCATTGACAAGTATTTTAAAGAAGTTTATACAGAATATGGAATGAGATTTATAAAAGACAACATTCTCATCAACCAAATATCAACTATGTACATTGATATCTAAATATAGTTCCAAGTAAGGTAAAGTTTCTCTACAGAAGAACTTCTGTAGCATTCAGTTATTTACACATGAGAAGATATAAAAATATTTTCTTACAAAAATATAAGTATTATTTGATATGAAATGCTATTTACTACTTTCTTAATAGCACATATTGTATTTGTTATTTTTATTAATCCTTGAGAATTTCATACAATATTAATTGATGAAGATGAGGTTGGATCTAAGTGGAGGTAGGGGAAGAAATGGAACATGAATATAAGGACTCTATATCATACGAAGTATCAAATGAGATGAAGGTAATCACACCTTGGGTTGGAATTTTTACAATGAGGTAAATTTGTGAAAAAGGTATCATATTTCAAAACCTCATAATGCAATGAGTACAGGAACCAGTACCACTGCCTAGATGCCTCCCAAACAGATCAAGCCAATCAACTGTCTCACCTATTCAGAGGGCCTGACCCAGTTGGGGGCCCCTCAGCCTTTGGTTCATAGTTCATGTGTTTCCATTCGTTTGACTATTTGTCCCTGTGCTTTATGCAACCTTGGTTTCAACAATTCTCGCTCATATAAACCCTCCTCTTTCTCGTTAATTAGATTCCCAGAGCTCCACCTGGGACCTAGCTGTGGATCTCTGCATCCAGATCCCTCAGTTCTTGGATGGGGTTGTGAAACCTGGGGCTTATGCAGGGAAGCTTGGCTCAGTCTAAGAGGAGGGGACTGGACCTGCCTGTACTGAGTCTACCAGGTTGATCTCAGTCCTGGGGGGGGGGAGGCTTTGCCCTGGAGTAGGTGTGAATGGGGAGTGGGCTGGGGGGAAGGGGAGGGGAGCAGGAGGGGGGAGAACAAGGGAATCCATGGCTGATATGTAGAACTGAATGGTATTGTAAAATAAAATAAAAGAAAAAAAAAAACTCATAATGATTTATCTGTAAACTGAGTAACAGCATATTATGACATAGATATAATATCAAGAGCTTGTGTGTAAATCTGTCAGATATTTGGAATGTGTGACATTCATTCTATTGTTTATAGAAGGTGGTAGGATTTACTTTTAGAATTTTAAAATAAATTGTACTGTTCTCAATAATTTACCTATCTTGCTATTTATTTTTCATGGTTTAATTAGAATACAGTATTTAAAGTCATAGTTTATCAATACCGGTAACATTTTGAAATGAATACATCATCCATATTTTCAAATTTTTCCTAGGGAATATTTTTTTTTTTTTATTTTTTGGCCTGGTTTGTGCTATAACTGAAAAAAACAACCAAGGCTGAGTGATTTTCAAAAATATAGTGACTTGCAAAACAGATTTTCTTTCCATTTTTATTGTTAAGAAATCCCAGTTAAAGATGCTCACCACTGGCACAAGTCTACAGGCTGCATAGCCCTCTAGGGAGAGGAGAAGGAAAGGACAGAGAATAGAGGAAATCAGAAAGTCTGGAGAAAGAGGAACTAGAAGGGGAGGTGGGCAAGGGAATGAGAGGAAAGGAAGCGAGGTCATCGTTTTATAGGGAGTGGTCTCACATGATAATCGACTTCTTCCACTGATAATGTCAAAAATCCTCCTAGGAGGATCAAGACCTCATGATCTAATATCGCTTAATGCTTTTTCCTTTCAACACTGATGCATCAAAGATACATTAAGCCATTTCAGTTGGTAAATATTGATCCAGCTTCCTTCCCTTTCTATCTTCTTTCATTCAACAAAATGTCTCTTACTTGTCTATTAGTTCTAGACAATATACTAAAGAGTAGTGAAGAAAAACACAATCACAATCAAAAGCAAAATAAAACTCTCAATTTGGAAAACTGGCAAATTAGTAGGGGAAACATTTGAAATTTGAAAGTTTTTTTTTTTAATCAGAAATCTCATTATTGCAAATTCCAATACATAATTGCAATGTTAAGGTAGCATGCAATAAAATATACTCATTCCTATGAAGATACAGAAACATAACTCACAGATTCAAGTGAATAGTAAAGTACTCACTGACAAACTAAAAAAAAATATTGATAGTGGAAAGAACCATGACACCCTGATGTCATGAAAGCAAGTCCACATATCAGACCTGTAGTATATAGAAATATTTTAGAATGCATAAGTTTATTCTCATAACCCTATATTTTGATTAACATACAAATATTTATTAAGGTTCTCTAGTCTCCCTCTTTTTTCTGTCTGCCTCTCTCATTTCATACATCAATATATCTATTCACCCAAGTATAAATATTGTAAAATATGTCTTTAGGAATTACAATTTGTTCAGAGAGAAAGGAAACACATTCAAGTCCACTGAAAAATATAAATACGCCTTTACTTACATATTCTTAGCAATGTCACAATAGTTATAACTGAATGAATTAACTAGACAATATTAAATATTCAGTAAAATATTGCTAATAACTCTTCTTTTTCTTTAAATTAAAAGAGTATAGTATGGAAATGCTGATTATGCATCAACTAGAAAAGGATGTAGATGTACAGATGCACACACATATGTGTTATTATAGGAGGCTAATACTTGCCTTTGGTCTTGATAACACAGAGATGGGGGGGGGGAGTAGAACTGTATATCAAATATGTGAATGAGCTGGCTTCCAGAAAGGATAGAAGCATGTGAGCTGAACTAAGATCGCTAGCAAGTTTTCCATGTATGGGCATTTGGAATTTTTTCTTTTCAATACAGATGAGGTGCTACTTGAAAAAATGGCAACCTCCTGACACAATGCTTTTTATTTATCTTATTAGTTACCTAGTTACCACTTAAGGTCTTGTTAATAAATTATATTAACATGTCTCATTTAAAACACTTGAGGATATTGGAATCTCTCCATTGGAATCCAATCCAGGTGGTTTTTAACACATAAGAAAACATAAGGAATTATATAAAGCACAGAAAAACTTCAGAAGTTTTCATGCTGTATATGCATGTATCCCTGACTGAGAACACAACACTTCTAAATAATTACCTCTATCACACAACTAGCGAATGTTTGGAGATCATTTTTCCTTGGTGAAATTCAAGCTGGATTGTCATGCTGTGACTCTTGTCAAGACTATTCTAGAAGGGGTAAATTTATATGTCTGCCCAGAAGAAACAACTTGATTGAGTCAGGTCCTGAGCCATTCTTTTGGTGTTTTGTTTGTGAAACAAAATGAGAGGACGTCACACTTACAAATAATTGGGAAAAAAAAGAGTTCAAAGAACTGGGTGAATGTATTGAAAAGTATCTGCATACCTTCTCACTCATGTTGAAAGAAATAATTTAACTATTCTAATGATTCTTATTGAAACAGTACTTCTAGTCTCTAATGAGACTCACCATGGCCACCTAAAACAAGCTTTTAATTACAGTGCCAGGAACATTGGCTTAATTTTTTTTTTTTTGAAAACTGTCATTATTCTAATATGAGAACATATGAAGTATTTCCATCAAGTCTTTTTTTTTTAACGTTTCTTAGAAATCATTTGCAAAACTTTATGGGAGCATAATGATTTTCTATGTATGGAATCTCTACATTCCTGCTTAATATTTAAGTTGCCAATATTTTTCATACCTCCATTTTCTTTCCGCAAAAGTAGAAATTGAATTAACTGGTGAGCATGTATGGACTGGAAGTGAAATCTGGTAGCTGTGAAGGCCAAACCAAGCAGTCAGATTCGGCATCCAGGCCACTGAGCTTTTCAACATATGTTCCAGCATCCTGTGACTACTTACTCACAGCACAATTGACTTGACGCTCCCATCATAAAAATGAACATATATAAATCATTCATCTATCCAACATTTTCAGACACAAACTTGGAAACATCTGTGGCTTTTTGCTTCTCTTTGCAATGTTCATACGGGTCGTAAACTGTTGGGCTCTCCCCACCCCTGGAGCCTGGAGTCTATTTTCTTAGGAACTACTACCTGAACAAACCTGAATATTTTGACAGATTTTTCAGTAACTTCTTTTTCCGTAAGTTTTCCCTTGATAAGTTTCACTTTTTCTCCAGTATTTCGTAGCTAATGACAAGTATGACCTAAGAGCAGTAAAAAACACCAAGCCAGCATTTAAGAGCCAACATCTGGCGCAGGGAAGCACAAAGGAGAACTGAGATATTCCATCACTAAATGGACGGCAATACCTGAGATACTAAACTGTGCCAATGGTATAAAGTGTTTCAGCTTTAGCTTTAAAAAAAAAAAAGACTTCTTTGGCAGTAATGTTATTAGATCATAATAATATCTGTCTAAAATCGATGAGTAAACACTGTCACGGAAGCTTTTCTGTAACTTAAGTGAGAATATCTTGGAGAAACTAATAGATCTAGAAAATAGTAAAATTCCTGTTAACACCATTTTTCTCTAAACATAGAGTTAATACTGGTATCTTAATGTTAGAAAGACAATGCCATCCTGTCATCTCAATTTCTTTCCAAGAATCTCTTCTTTTATTGATGTTTTTATTTTTCTTTATTAAGGAATTTTTATTCTTTTTACATACCAATCACACCTCCCTTTTTTACATACCAAACCCTCTCATCCTTCTTCCTGTTCCCTCCCAGCTCCCCACCTCAGCCCACCACATTCAACCACTCATATGAAAAGGTAAGGCCCTCCAACAGGAGTCAGTAAAGCCTGGTACATTCAGTGGAGGCAGAACCAAGCCCCTCCTTTGGCATCAAGGCTGACCAAGATGTCCCGCCATAGGTAATGGGCCCCCAAAAGGCAGCTCATGCACCTGTTCCCATTGCCGGGGTTCCTTAAACAGACCAAGCTACACAACTGTCTCACTTAGGCAGAGGACCTGGTTCAGTTCCACGCAGGCTTCAGAGTATTGGTCTAAATTTCATGAGTTCCCACTAGCTAGGTTTGGTTGTCACTAGGTTTGCTCATCATGATCTTGATGCTCCTTGCTCATAGAATCCATCTCTTCCCTCTCTTCAACTGGACTCCTGGAGCTCGGCAAGATCCTTGGCTATGGATCTTTGTATCAGTTTTCATCAGTTATTGGATGAAGGCTCTATGATGACAGTTAGGGTATTTACCAATCTGATTACCAGAGTAGGCCAGCTCAGGCACCTCCTTCACCACTGCTAGTAGTCTAAGCTGGGGTCATCCCTGTCGATTCCTGGGAACTTCTCTCTCACCAGGTTTCTCCCTATCCCCATGATGTCTCCCTCTCAAGTTATCTCTTTTTTTTGCTCTCCCACTCTGTCCCTGTTCCAGCTTGACCATCCCATTCCCTTATGTTCTCATCTCCCATCCCCTACCCTCTATTGTCCCCCCTCACCCCTAGTTTATTCAGGAGATCTCGTCTATTTCCCCTTTCCAGGGCAATCCATGCATCCCTCTTAGGGTCTTCCTTGTTAGCTAGCTTCTCTGGAGCTGTGGGTTGTATTCTGGTTATCCTTTGCTTTACATATAGTATTCACTTATGAGTAAGTATATACCATGTTTGTCTTTTCTGAGCCTGGGTTACCTCACTCAGGATGACATTATCTAGTTCCATCCATTTTCCTGCAAATTTCATGATGTCATTGTTTTTTTTTTTTTTTTACTGCTGAGAAAGTACTCCATGGTGTATATGTACCACATTTTCTTTAGCAGATATTTATTTTGAAAGATCTAACATAAAATTTAAAAGAAAAATGGTTTTAAATTGCTTTGAGATTTCTCCTCCCCAAATTTTGTCTGTGAATCCAGTTGGCCCTTTGCAGGTGGTTAAAGGCAGATAAGATGACTCATAGAGTAAAGTCACTTGGCACCAAATCAGATGACCTGAATCAACTCCCAGGAGACACAGTGTACAAAGAGAGAATTCAAAGGCTATAGGTTGTCATCTCACCTCCACAAGCTTTCCATGGTAGCTCTGCACACACACACGCACACACACACACACACACACACATACACACACACACACACACACACTCAGAGATTAAGATCGTGTACTTCTCTTGTAGCAAGTGTGAGTTCTCTTCCCAGCTCCCATATCTGGTGGCTCACAACCATATAAAACTTCTGCTTTAGGGGCTCTGATAGCCTCTTCTGCCTTCCATTTGCACTTGCATGAAATATGCACACACAAGCACATACACACATAAACACACACTCACACACACAATGAATCTTAAAATAAATTAAAAGAATGTTTTAGAGAAGTTACATAGTAATGAAGTTTATCTGGTCAAAAACAACACTAATTAATCAGTAACCATGGATGAACATTTTTCTTCCTATTGATATTTTCCTGCCTAGCTTTCACTGTAGAAGCAACATGTTTTCACAGCTTCAGACCAGGTGACCAGTTTTTTGGAAGTAAATGAAGCATAGGTCATTCAGTTGTTTAGTCATTCAATACTTTACAAACAGAATCACTTCAACAAGCACATAAATAACAATTTTTTAAAAAATGAACATTTTTTTTCTGTAAAGGAACTTATAAAATTCCTGTCAAAATATATGAAGTATAGATCATCATTCATTTATCATACCCATTGAAAATAAGGTGAGCTTGATAACTCAGGCAAATAAAAGCATTATTGATAAAGTTCTGTCAGGAAGATGGATAATTAAAATGGCTTCTCTTCAGAAGTAGTACGTTAACTGGCCTTAATGAATGTCTTTTTTATCAACTGTGATCAATGAAATTTTTTTCTTGAGACAAAAGCAGATACATTCAATCTGAAAAATATAACATAGTAAGTAAACATTTTAAGAAAAAAGTTTGTTAGGTTAAAAAGTCAGAGAACTATATCACACTGCCTCAAGCCGGTCTGCTGCCATTTTGGTATGGATCGCAACGAAGCTGCACTCATTGATCTGCTGTCATCTCGTCATCTCTGCCTCTTTTTCTATAAAGATCCTTCAGAGTTAAACAGTTTTGACATAGACTATAGAACCAAAGTGTAAAGTGTTAGCTACTATGGCTCCCTACAAGGAATATGTATATATATATACACACACACACACATATATATATATACACACACACACACATATTGACCCTCAGGAAAATAATTTTGCATAAGGGAAGTGAAATGTAATCGTCTGCAACAGCTTTGATGCTTAACAAAAGGCATTTAGGCATCCCATATTGGTCAGAGCTGAATTTCCAGGAATCCAGTGGAAGCCCTGTGGAGATGCTGAAAAATGAGAATGGTGTGTAGTATGAAAGCCATGCTGTTGTCACATTGTAGCACACAGATATGCTGTGCCCATTGGTGTGACTCAGAATATACTTAGAAATTAGAAACTGCCAGGTGGTGGTGGTGCACGCCTTTAATCCCAACACTCGGGAGGCAGAGGCAAGCAGATTTTTGTGAGTTCAAGGCCAGCCTGGTCTACAGAGCGAGAACCAGGAAAGGCACAACGCTTAAAAAAAAATTAAAGAAAAAGGAAAAAGAAATCAGAAACTGCACAGGCTTCAGGCAACAAAGTTTCAGATAAGAAATTCAATAAAACTCAACAGAGACCTGAAAGAGCAATGGAACACTGAAACCATACAAAGTGCTGTAGTCCAGAGCTGGCATGTACCTGCTCACACAGACCCATGATTCTAAGTTTAGATCCTTAGTTTGGATCCATGGGAATGTTCAGCAAAGGTGTAAAACATCACCTACTGGGAAGTTTGAGTCCATTGCAGGACAGCCTGTTGCAGAGGAGTGTGAGTTGCTGTTTGTGGCGAGCCACAGGAATATGAACTAGAAGTACAGCTGTATATTATGAGCTATACCTTGAGGAGGCCAAGGGTCATTCAAGTGGGAAAGCCAATCAGCAAGCTCTTTTGGTGTTATGTGACTTAATATTCAGTTGTGTCTTCCTATGAATTCCTTGTGCTCATAATTTTCCTAAAATGTGTATGTGTGTGTGAATCTCTGTTTCAAAGCACCTACAGTCAGGTAGACAGAACCTTCTGCCTCTGAGCTCCAGGGCCCCTCATTAGCATTTATCTTGGGTATCTGCCATTAGCAAATACCGTCCTTGAGTTGCTTCTTAAGACAGAGTTAACCCCAAACAAAGCCTTAAAAGACAAGCAAGGAACAGATAGCTATCAGGCCATCTGTTAGATACCTGAACCCCCACCCCCCCAACTTAGATAAAAATGTCCTTTCTGAGACTGCATATCTCACAGGCCAAATGCCTACCAACTAGATGAACAAGCTTTGTTTCTTGTGCAAATCAAGGCCTTCTCTCTCTCTCTCTCTCTCTCTCTCTCTCCCCCTGAGAACCTCTTAGATCAATGGGAGTTTCACCTCAGCAGGTGTTTCAAGCTGTGATGCAGATTGACTAGCTATCAGTACACCCCCCCCCCCCCCCCCCCCGCCACCCTGTCAGGAAACAAGCAGCTGAGGGAAAAAGTGACAGTTTTAACTTTAGTGACCTACAGACTTTTCCTACCCTATCACCTGTAAATTTATAGTTGGTTCTTCTGGTTCTCATGTCCCTGTCTCCTCTCTGCGGGGCTGGGGAATTGCCAGGGAGCGCTTTACTCATTAAATCTGGGCTTTCCAATTTGGTCTCATTCAGTTTGTTGCAAGGCAAAGAGGCCTTCAGGAGTCCTAAAAGTTATCAATACACAGCAGCAGGCATCAGCATTTGTGTTTATTTTCTGTGCCAAACACTGGTAGCTGGTAGCTCCCCAACAATGTGGTATTTCATTCTTTCAATGAAACCATTTTTCTTTATTTTCTCAAGCGCTATCTTATGTTGTAACCTCTGATAACCTTTGTAGGTGTAAAGTGCATATGTTTAATAATTACAGTTGAGAAACTTTTAGGAAAAAGTCATACATTGTACAAACAAAATCCAAGGAACATATCTATGCAATATGTAACACTCATGATAATTGGTGAGTCAGATGATCAGCTCTATCAGACCTCATCTACTCATTTAATATATTGTAAATAAAAACACATGAACTAAGTGAATACTTGAAATAATGAATTTTCTATTTCCTTCAATGCCAGCAATTGATAAGTGGTTTAAATACAAATCAGATTCGTAATATATTATTATTTTCATACCAAGAAAAATGTTTGTTTTCTAAGACTAAGAAGAGTTCACAGTAAGTTCATTCTCTTGAGGACTAGTTTGCAACTGCTAATGATATTACATCATTGGCTCCCAGCTTAGGGTAAATACGTGTTACCTTTCTCATATGTCCATCTGGTTTTCTCTACCAAGACATGAACATATGTGATTTTGATTTTGGAAGTGTTTGTTAAGTTTAAATGTGATATAACTACTTGGATTTTGAAAAAAAAATGGGAGGGATAGGCCGACTTAATGGAGCTAATTTTATATTCGATTCTGCCAAGGGTGATGCTTTCACTGTGGATGAATAGATGTCTCCATGCTTCAGAAAGACTTCACATCTCAGTTGCAAGAAGACATCCCATCCAAGAAAGCTCGCAAATATTTCTAGATGAATAAATCTCTCAGTTACACTTTGAACAAATAGAATAAGACTCTCCCTTTTTTCTTTTTCTCTCTCTTTCTTTCTGACATTTGTCAGTGCCAATTAGTCTTAGCTTTTATTGTTTTTTTCAATGTGTATAATTTCACACCACAGAAGAGACAATACTTCACTGTAAAACAGTGTTGAACATTGATATCTTGAAACAGGAGTGAAAGGAAAATACTCAAATAAAACAACTTTTTCTTTCCTGTGTGGGCCTTGAAGGAGCCCTGAGAACTACACCTCTGACATTTCCATTCAAGGAAATGAATGCGTTCTTAATGTTCCCATTTCATTGAACTTCCAAGCTCTGCATATAAAGCACTGAGGGTGGTCCAAATCACTTTTCCATGATGTGTCTGCAGAGAATCTCTGAGTAGAAAGTTAGAGGAGCAACTTAGCAGAGCAAAGAGTTACTAAGCATCTGCTTTCAAAAGAGGCTGTGCTCAATGTATCTGAAAGGGCACAGGAATCAGTGTTGTTTACTACTACTACTAAGAATCTTCTTGTCTTCTTCTTTCTTCTCCCTCCATTCTTTTCTCCCATTGCAATAGGCCCATTTTGACATAGACACAGCCTATCAAATACTCCCCTTTTAAAATGGCCTTCCATTAAGCCAGTATTATCTAGCTTCTGTGTTTCCTTGTCCTAATGAATCCACTCTCCAGTTATTCAGAATGAGCCTGTTTGCATTTCATATTCAAGAAACACTCTGAAACAGGTGTATAATCTGCTAATTTCAGCCATAGTTATTCAATAGCATGTAATGTGAAGAAAGCTCTATAAAGAGGTTAATATATGCATCATTATCAGAATTTACAAAAAGAAAAGTATGATAATAATGAATAAACATATCTCTGTTCTAGAAGATATGAAGTACAGTTTCTAGTGCCACTGTTGATGTTGGAAGGATTTTCATTATCCTTTGGAGAGATTCTTCAAAACCACCTAATCTAGTTTATTTGACTTTTTTCACTGCTTTGTTTACTTTATATAATTACCCTTTCTAACTACTTAATTGGTACCCATCAATAGGCTGAGAAACTTATCATATTCACTCACGACAATAATTCAGAAGATTAGGACTGGGGATGGCTCAGAGGTTAAGAGCACTGGCTTCTCTGCCAAAGGATCCAGTTTCAATTCCCAACATCCACATGGTAGCTCAAGCTGTCTATAACTCCAATTCTATAGGATCTGACACCCTCATACAGCCGTACATGCAGGCATAACACCATTATACTAAAAATAAATGAATTAAAAAATAATTCAGAAGGTTGGGCATTATTGTGGCTATAATCTTTCATATCATACTACCAGTCTCCAGTAGTTTCAATGCCAGACAAGACACAAAATAACATATTCAAAGCCAGATTCTTAGGTTGTACAAAAAAAAAAAAAAGAAAGAAAGAAAAAAAAAAAGCATTTCTAAGTCCCTTTATTTTACAGCTGTAGGTCTTGATAGAAACATGACCAAGATTCTTGGCTTTAATTTCCTAAACATTATAAGACTGGCAAGTTGATCCAAAGGACTGTTTTATTTGTTAGTTTTGTTGTGTTTATGAGACATGGTCTTGCTACATAGTCCAGGATAACTTAAAAATATTGATCTTCCTGTTGCTGGAGAGCTTCTCTCCAGGTTCCCCAAGCCCCGCAGTCCCACAATCCACTTATAAAATAATCACTCAGACGCTTGTATCACTTATAAACTGTATGGCCGTGGCAGGCTTCTTGTTAACTGTTCTTTTATCTTAAATTAACCCATTTCTATAAATCTATACCTTGCCACTTGGCTGGTGGCTTACCAGCGTCTTCACATGCTGCTTGTCCTGGCGGTGGCTGCAGTGTCTCTTCCTCAGCCTTTCGCTTCCCAGAATTCTCCTCTCTCCTTGTCCCACCTACTTCCTGTCTGGCCACCTACTTCCTGTCTGGTCACTGGCCATCAGTGTTTTATTTATATAGAATGATATCCACAGAATTTCCCCTTTTTTTCTTTTTTTAAAAAGTAAGGTTTTAACTTTAACATGGTAAAATTACATATAACAAGACAATTATCGAGCAAGAATTACAGTTACAATATTAAAGAAGATGTCCTATCTATCTTATATTTGTGAGTTTAAGGTTTTATATCTAACTTATCTTTTGTCATAACTGAGGAAATTACAACTATTAGTTTTTAACCACATCAAAGACCTGAGAAGGAACATAATGGTACCTACGAAATGGTAGATGGATGCAAGCAACTTTCGGGAATCTTGCAAAAGTAGACCAAGACAGCTGGCAGCCTGGACAGTCACCTAATGTTTCTCAGCATTGTTGGTGCATTCAAATTGGCTACAGGCCTAGAGTATCTGACAGACCATTTTTAGAAGCAGGAATTCTGAGAGACCATCTTACCCTGTCTTGGCAGAGTACAGTGGTCGCTCTCCTTGTGTCCCGCTTGTCCAGAAAGGACAGCATTATATTTGTACTGTCAGCCATCAAGGCAAGGGCAGTTCTTTGTCCAGTAGGCCATTTTGTGCCAAAAAGACAAACTTCCAAATGGAAATTTCTTAGAAGCCCAACATTCTCTCGGGATCAAATTGGTGCAGCCAGGAGCAATTGTGTCTCATGTCAACAGAATTCTAAGTTACTTAAATGCCATATTCTCTAGGTCTATGAAGTGTTTGAAGATTACCTATCGATCTGAAATATATCTATGTATACCTAGAAGACTTTACTAACATGGCTACAAATATGATTATCATAGATGACTAATTATTAATCTATTTTTAATTATCCATTACAATTTTAAATGAGTTACATAAACATAATACCTCAAACAAGAATAGAAATATATATATACAGTATAACAAAATTAACTTCAAGTTTGTATCAATAAACTAAAATTTATACCAAAGGAAAACATTTTAAACATAAACTAAAATCTATACCAATGTAAAACATTTTAAACAAGTTGTTCTTTAAAAGTAGGTTCATTAATCTACCCTTTTATCTTATCATCTCTATATCCTCCTATATATCTATATCATATCCCCTTTTCTTTTTTAGAAAGAGATCACATTTATAATCAACCTGTTTTAAATAAAAATATTGTTTTGTTTTGTTTTGTTTTTTCTGTCCCACATCAGAGGGCTCTTCTGATTTGGGACACAAGAATCTCTTAACCATTTTTTTTTAAAGCAATATGTCTGGGTTTAGAGGGGGAGTGAGCCAATTCCACCTCTAAAGCCAGCTTGGTATATTTGGGAATTTGGGCGTAGCATCTCTTACTACTTCCTGCTGGAGGGGGGCGCTGTATCTTATGGGGACGCAAAGAAAATTTTAGGCCTATGGGGTAGTCCGTGAGGCTGTATTGTGTGAATCAGTTGCCTTGAAACCGCTCTGGATGTTGGATCATCTGGGCCATGGTGTCATCGGAGACCTTTCAGGGGGGTCTTGGCTGGTGAAACCTGATGTATCTTAATCTGGAACAAATCCACAGCCTCTGGCTTTCTGTGGAAACAAAAGCAAAACCTCTTTTCCAAAGTAACATATCCTTATATCCAAATTTTGAAGTCAAGGTACCTTTAAAATATACATTTTGGCATAACTCAACAGCTTTTGTAATCAAATGTTTTTCTTCAGTTACGAATATCAAAGAGAACATAATCCAGATTCTCTGTGTGGTAGCCATCTTTACGTGGCTTATTTTTTATATTACCTTGAGCTTATTGGTTTAAACTGCACCATTCTAAGACTGAAAAGGCGGTGTGGCTGCTGGCTCCGCCCATTTCAGCTTACCAACATGGCGTTTTCTGCCAGTTCTGTGAGTCATCAAGTCTCAGAAATAGTAGGTCTACGCTTTTATCAAAGCAGCGTGTAGCCCAGAAACCTCTCTCTGTCTCTCTCTCTGTCTCTGTCTCTCTCTCTCTCTCTCTCTCTCTCTCTCTCTCTCTCTCTCTCTTTTTAATACTAGTAAAGACTAAATCTACCACACAGCTTAATGTGCCGCTGGCTTCTCTCCAGGTTCCCCAAGCCCGGCAGTCCCACAATCCACTTATAAAATAATCACTCAGACGCTTATATCACTTATAAACTGTATGGCCGTGGCAGGCTTCTTGTTAACTGTTCTTTATCTTAAATTAACCCATTTCTATAAATCTATACCTTGCCATGTGGCTGGTGGCTTACCAGCGTCTTCACATGCTGCTTGTCCTGGCGGTGGCTGCAGTGTCTCTTCCTCAGCCTTTCGCTTCCCAGAATTCTCCTCTCTCCTTGTCCCACCTACTTACTGTCTGGCCACCTACTTCCTGCCTGGTCACTGGCCATCAGTGTTTTATTTATATAGAATGATATCCACAGCATCTTCCTGCCTCTCTCCCTTCTGGAATCAAAGCATGTATCAACAGGCGTAGATTCTTCTGAAACTTAGTATTTACCATCCTCATTCTAAACTATTAAGTTTGTCCCACATATTCTATCTTAGAAAATGGGGGAATTATTATCGAAAATGACTCTAAATTCCTGGAAATTTAGGAATATACCAAAGGATACAGGATTTTTACATTTAATATCTCTACTCTTTCCACAGTTTAAGGATAATTTAACATTTCCTCTGTATTATGAATGCCACATTTATTCATAATCAATCATAATTTTATAGCCTTCTGTGGTAATTGGTGGTGAAATCATAACTTGTCTGTAGTACATTCATAATTGTCAGTATGCTTCTTGTCAACAATTATGGTAGTGACTTACACAAAATTGAAACCAATCAAATGCTAATGGTGTAAACGGACCTCTTAAAGGTGGTTCATGGTCTCTGAAGATGACCCACCTCTCATCCATATTGTGGATGAGATACATTAGGTTTTTGTGGATACATTATGTTACACAGCAAAAGAGAGCGAAAAAAAGTTGAATCATCAGATTTTGCATTTGGAACATCATCACAATAAATGTTAATAAGAGCACACTCTTTTTCATATGGAGGGTTTGGAAGAGTTAATCTAAGAGTAAAACCATGTGAGAAAACATGGACACTGATTACTCTATTTGAAGGTAACCATGGACTAAATTGTCTTAGCCCCTTAAAGATAGATGGCAAATCAGCGAATCTTGCCATCTTGTCTCCAGAAAATAACACAACAGTTAGCAGCAGCTGGATGGTAGGTAGCCCAGTGGGATTTATATGTGTGTGTGTGTGTGTGTGTGTGTGTGTGTGTGTGTGTGTGCCATATGTGTACTGGTCTCTAAAGTATCTGGGTGGAAATATTGGATCCCTTAGAGCCAGAATTACAGTAGGTTGTGAACCACTAGAAGTGGGTGCTGGGAACCAAAGTGGGGTCCTCTAGAAGAGTAGGGAGTGCCTTAACCCTTGAGAATTTTCTATGCCCATCCACCCCATCAGTACTTTCATACTGTGGAACTATAAAATTGTACCTATATATACACATATATGTAGATATATATGAATGTTTTAAAAATATGAATATTTTTTAGAATATTTTAAATTGTCTACCATAATGGTAGATGGTTGTATAGCTAATAGATGAAATTGTATAAAGATTTTGCCAATAACATAATAGTCTTTAAAAATATAAGTATTTTATTTTAATATATATAATAGAATATTTTGTGTAGTGGTGTAATCAGATGATGATTATGAAGGTTAGAAACATAGAAATATAAATATAAACATTAAAAAGTCAAATCTATACTATTATTGCTATTATACATGAATGAATGCAAATGTGTGGAAAATAACATGAAATATAAATGAAAATTAAGTGTTTAATATCATTGTCACAAAATGCTCTTTATATTAAAATCAACATCAAAACAAATCACCAGGTGCTATGGGGAATTGGCCCTCTGACACCTAACTAAAGCTGAATTACGTGTTGTGGAGAGGGCTAGAACACAGACTCCTTTCTCTTTCTCTATTAGTACCTTGGCTGGGTAAGGAGCTGGGCTTCTACCACAAGCCAATATCAATAAGGTGAAGGAAGTCCTTCAAGGTGAACACACTTGACACTCCACTCTGCCTCTGTTCCAATGAGAGCCAGTAATGTGTCAAATGCACACTCACATCCAACAGCAACAGAGTCTAGGAACTGGTTCTTGCTATCTAGCTGGTGATAGGGGGCAAGGTGTGAGGTGGAGATTCTACCCTGCCCCTGATGGAATCAGGAGGTGCAAATTGGTGTTCACTTCTCTGAGAAAGTGTCAGCATGGCTGAGTAGAAGGTGAACTTTCACCACACCTTTCTGCAAGAGAGCAGAATGAATCACTATTCCACGCGTCCTAGGATACGTGTGGATCCCAGTGCAGATAAACATCTGCACTTCCCCGGCCTTTTATTACTCCTCAGGGAGGTTTTCTAAAAACCACGAGTTAAGTGGGATAAAGAGTCTAAAAACCTCCAAAGTTTTGAGAATGTAATTATGCAGCATTCATCATGCCAAGAACTTGGAAAATCACTATATGATAAGCAAAGATATCAACAGATACCAATAGTAAGATGAATCATATATTGATATTATCTGTCAGAGATCATAAAGCAGCCATCATAAAAAATGCTTCAACAGTTATGAGTTCACATGAACAATATATATATATGTGTGTGTGTGTATGAATATATATATATTTATCCATGATATAGATACTATAAAAAGGAATGAAATAAAAACTTTTAGACTGAAAAATAACAGAGATAATACTAAATGTTACATTAGGGTTAATTTATGCCACAAATATGTTGTAGCTCAATAACAATTTAATTCTAAATTGTAAGGAACAATTGAAGCAGTTGATAGTGTTTAAAGTAGTTGGGATGAAAACAGATAATATTTCCAAAAGTGTTATTTCATTTTTTCTCACTGAAGTCAGGCTTTCAACTGTCTCCTTAGTGTAGTAAATAGCAATTTTATCTTTTTACTTGATCGTTTCCCAAGCCTTACCAGATCCTTATCTTTCTATTTTTCTCATGTACTCTATGCACAGATCTGCATAAAACAACTTCTCATCATTCATTCTTGCATAACTAATAAACACGCTGTCATCATCTATCCCTAACTTCTCCAACATTCTTCCTGATACATCTCAAGTGTACAGAGATAAATACGGCTCTACTGCACAAACTAGCATAAAAAAATTAGACTGAACAATGTCTTAGTGTATTGTACAACTTAGATAATCTTAATTTTAGTATGATTTTGCTAGAGTGGAAAAATGGGAAGAATAGGCTTATGTTATTGCAGTCATCTCCAATACTTTCCAGCCTTCTTAATTCTATTTTATAGCGTAAAGCATATGACTTAGAAAAGTATATGTATAAAATAATTCCTATACCTCCTTGAGCACTGCAAAAGTTATATGTCCACTAAAAGTTTGACTCAGATGTTGAAACTGTTAGCACAATGTTACCACCACACACACTCTCTCACAAAATATTTAAGGTGTTTTACACATACTATTTTTCTTGATAAAATTGTGTCACTTTTAGAAAACAAAACAAAATGGCCATGGAGACCTGAAAGGATGTTGGATGCTCTGTGATTACAGGCAGTTGTGAATCAAATGAGATACATTTTGGAGTTTAAACTTATATTCTGCTCCTATGAAAGAGCAGCAACCACTGATCTTAACCACTGATCAGTCTCTATTATAGTCTCCAGGTATACCTTCTTTTATTTTAAAGTAAGGAAGTTTGGATATCCAAACTTTTAACTAATTAAAAATGGAGTTCTAGTTAACTCCAGTGCCTAACTGAAAGTGATTGGATACTGCCTACTTTGATAAAACACTCTTGGTTTGGTTGATTGGTTGCTTTCTTTGCTCTATTTTCCTTCTCTTGAGTTAGTCACTGCTATTCACTGTTCAGCAACCTTTACTGAGATGAAAAGCAAAGCTTTTAATGTACACACACATTAAAAAAAAGGTTCACCTATTCTTTCTCCCTCAAATCCTGTGATTGCAATTTCTCACAAATGTGTAGTTGGATCATTTTTGATTTTTTTCTGGGCAGTATTTCTAGTGAGCACAGTTCTTGCCTAATTATTGCTTGCTTGTGATGGATCTTTCCTCTTAGCCTGGAATTTGATTAAGAGATTTAAGTATAGGTCTTTTTGTTTATTTGCTTTAATCCAAATAGGCTTGATATGAGCAATTGTTTGCTTTTGTAAAGGCAAAGTCGGCTTTCTTTGATTTACCACCGAATCGATATTTAGTTACCAAACACTGGAGTCCTAATTCAAGATTAAGATTGTGTATTGTTTGGAGGATGTAGTTCATTAATGTTATGTGGAATAATTCAGGGCCTTTCTCCCTTCTGGGTGCAAGTGTTACACCACAGGAGCTACCTGTTAGTCTTTCTTTCTCTTTTTGCCTCCCTGGTGCTGTGGGATGGTCTTTCTGTATGCTGTGAATGTGTGTTGCTACCATTGGTTACTAAGGAAGCTGCTATGGCCTATGGCAAGACAGCTTAAAGGCAGGCAGGAAATCCAAGCAGAGAGACAGGGATGAGAAAGGCCAGGTCAGAGGGGATCCTAAGAGCTGCCAAGAGAAGCAAGATGTAATGCAATACAGGTAAAGCCATGAAACACCTGGCAATACAGAGTGATAGAAATGGGTTGATTTAAGATGAAAGAACTAGCTAGCAACAAGCCTGAGCCATAGACCAAGGAGTTTTTAACTAATATATGCCTCTGTGTCTTTTCTTGGGACTATGCAGCTGCAGGACACAGGAAAACATCTGGCTAAAATTGGCGCCCAGATGTGCTGGCAAGAATATCCAATAAAACCTGAGAGAGCTTTAAAAAGATTCTAAAATGGAGCTAAGAACAGCTTCCAAGTTCCTGTCTTTCATGCGGCCATAGTCTAGAGACACCACAGTACAGAGATTCTGTGGCATTCAGGGTTGAGCACAGCATGGAGGGGTTCAACAAGCCATGGTACAGAGGATTCTCCCAGCCCCTGCTGCAGCCTGCCAGCTCAAGAGTACAGGCACAGGCTTAAGAACACAGCTCCATGCTAATGAATACTACATCCAAGAATTGAGAAGGTAAGTGTGACTCTTTGGTACCTCTGGCAATGTTGAAAGGCAGAATGGGGTGGAGCCAGCAGCCAGGGCCACAACTTTTGTCCTTAAAAAAGAAATAACATAATAAATAATAAAATAAGCCAAGTAAAAATTGAAAATACACAGAGAATCTGGATGCTATATATTATGATGTTGCTTTGAGATTTTTAACTACAGAGAGACATTTGATTATGAGGGCTGCTAAGTTAATCCAACATACACATTTTAAAGGTGTCTTGACTTCAAAATTTGGGCCTAAGGATATATTGCTTTGGAAAAGAGGTTCTACTTATGTTTACACAGAAGATGATAACCTGTGGATTGATTCCAGTTTAATATGGTTTGATAGAACAAGACCCCCTGAAAAACCACCATGGGAACAGGTGGCCCAGATGATCCAATGTTTCAGAGCACCTCTGTTGCAGTTTCCTCTGAGTTCTGATTCCAGAAAGGCCTCAAGGCTGTTGGCTGAGATGATTCAGGCTCACAGAATACTCTCGTCAGGACTTGACCATGATCCTCAATGACCTCAGGGTCCCCCAAAGATTACCAATGTCCCAGTCAACAGGAAGTAGCCTAGAAAACTATGCCCACATTCCCCAAAAATAGATTATGGATGTTTGTCTTTGTTTAGGGGGGTTGGTTACAATTTGTGATTAGTTATAGTCAATCTCTTTCTAAGGTAAGAAAGGGGGATGTGACATAGAAATGATAAAAAGAGATAAATTACTGAATCTACTTTGATCCAAAAACACAACTGTTTTTCTGAAAATATTTTACATTGATATGGATTTGGTTTATTGATACAAATTTAATGTCAATTTTGTTATACTGTATGTATATTTCTACTCTTGCTTAAGCTATTATGTTTTCTTAGCTCATTTAAAATTGTAGTGTATAACAAAGAAATGCAGGTTGATAATTGGTCATCTATGATAATCAAACTTATGGTCATGTTGGTTAAATATTTTACATATACAAAGATATATTTTATTTAGGTAGGTAATCTTCAAACACTTTAATGAACTACAGAATATGGTATTTAAAATGTTTTTAAATTAAAACGTAAGCTTTTCTGGACAGTGAGACACGTCTGCTTCAGGCAGCAACAAATTACTTCAAAGAAGATGATGGGCATCGAAGAAACTCGTTATGGAGTTTGCTTAAAATGTGGAAAGGGCTAGCCTTTTGGGCAAGAAACTGTTCTTGCCTGGACATGCAGGACCCATATAAAAGTGACCACTGAACTTTGCCAAATCTAGGAAAAACTGTTTTTCAGGTTCCTGATTGGGAGAAGAAACTCCCAGACATTGTGCAGGACACAGAGGAAAGCAACTGATGGACTTTGCCAAAACAGGTGAACAGTTCTTCAAATTTCCTGCTTCATTGAAACGTATGCCAGAGACTCTAATATTTCAGGCTGAAGATAGAAGCCCCAGTGTTACAGAAGAACTTTGGGTGACTTTCCAGGCAGCCACATGTCCCTATCATTTCTATGATTTTGGAAGTTGCTTACAATGTACTTCCTATTTACTCAGGTAATATTATATTTTTACTGGGTCTTTGATGGAGTTGAAAACCAGATAGTTAGCCGGGCGATGGTGGCGCACGCCTTTAATCCCAGCACTCGGGAGGCAGAGGCAGGCGGATCTCTGTGAGTTCGAGGCCAGCCTGGGCTACCAAGTGAGTCCCAGGAAAGGCGCAAAGCTACATAGAGAAACCCTGTCTCGAAAAACCAAAAAAAAAAAGAAAGAAAGAAAAAGAAAACCAGATAGTTATAATTATAATTTTCCTTAGTTATGATAAAAGGTAAATTCAATATAAAACTTTAGGTTCACAAAGATAGGATATTTTCTTTAATTTTTCCAAATATAAGTAGACTAGATGTTATAACTAACTCTTGTTTGATAACTGTTTTGTTTTATGAAATTTTTATATGTTAAAATAAAAACCATTCTTTATGATTAGATGGCAAATGGGTCGTGCTGTGGAATAGTCTTTCTGTACACTGGGAATATATGTTGCTACCGTTGGTTAATGAATAAGCTTTTTTGGCCTATGGTAAGGCAACTTAGAAGCATGTAGGAAATCCAAGCAAAGAGATGTGGAGGAGAAAGGCAGGGTTGGAGGAGATACTGAGAATCACCTGGGAAACAAGATGTAATGCAACACAGGTTAAGCCACGAAACTCATGGCTATACATAGATTATTGGAAATAGGTTAATTTAAGATAAAAGAACTAGCTAGCAACAAGCCTGAGCTATAAACCAAACAGTTTGTAATTAATATATACCTCTGTGTGTTTATTTGGAACCAAGAAGATTAGAGACATAGGAAAACTTCCGGCTACACCCTGGCATGGAATCTCACATACACTAGTTTCTAAAGGAATGGCATTCAACTTTTCCAAGCACAAAATTTTATTCACTGAGTACAGCTGTACAGTTTCTTCATTTTCACAGAATACTTGGTATGTCTGATTCACCCTATGATTCATCTTTTATACTTTTTATACTTAGATTTCTACGTGGCCTGTAAATTTACTAATACCTATTATTTCTTTTACTTCTTTTCTGATTAGATATATCTTAAAAGTATAATCTGTTTGTGTTTGGGGGATTTGTACTTTCTATCATAATGTGATTGTGGATGTCAGAGGATGACATGAGGGATCAGGGATTCTCCTTCCACCAAGTGGGTCCTGGAGATTCATCTCAGGACATCTATATTAGTAGCAAATGCCTTCCCTTCCTAAATTATGTAGCCATGCCTAGATCTTTATCTATCTATCTATCTATCTATCTATCTATCTATCTATCTATCTATCTATCTATCTATCTATCATCTATCTATCTATCTATCTATCTATCTATCTATCTATCTATCTTTCTATCTATCTTTTTATATCTTCCTTGCAGATTCACTTGTTAGCTTGGAACAGAATAGAAATACATATGTATTTTTTAAAAAAATTTATAAGATAGCAGTCATATAATATCACACATGGTTAATTTACAGCTATAAATCATGTCATGAATACAAACCAGATCAAAGAAGAGGGTATTACTTATAAACTAGAAATTCCAATTATTTTTAACTTCCAACTAGGGAATAAACAGAAGTATGCCTTTTCAAAGCTCTTGTATCATATTTTACCTACCGCTAATACCAGTGTGCAGCAGAAGTAGATGGGAAGCAGGAGTCTAAAGGAGGAACAAGAAGAGGGCCTCTCTAGGTGTCATATATTCACATACATCCTAGGTTATGCTTGCATTTGGGGCCCTCTACTGGAAAGACGGCTGCCAGGTTCCAACCTTCATGCCTGTGGCCATCAATGATCTCAGAGTCATGGCACTCTTGCACCAGGTTTTTACAATAGAAGTTAATTAGAATAATGAATAGTGTGAAAACATGAGGTTTAACAGAATGTACATGGATGGAAATAATAATCACATAACTGATTACTATCTGGTCACATGTAGTTTCAACTTTTAACATAAACTTCATCTGGCCTTATGCTCAGAGATAAACACTGGGCCACAGAGATTGCATGATGGAATGTGTCCTTCTCAGAATACGTCTTTCTGTCCAAATTCATGTCATATCTGTCTTCTAAATTACCACTAATGTGAGATAGGGGACATTGCACATGTGTCTGTGTGTTTTTTAAATGAAACACAAATCTGGCAAAAAATTATTTGCATTTGAGATTTTTTTTCTATGTAAACCCAAAATGGGGCTCATGAGAAGTGTCAGGTGAAGTTGGCCTACATTTCAGAGGAACTCCCTCCTTCCCAAAGGATATAAAGAAAGGATTTATGACTCCAGGTGAAAAGAACAAGAGAGCTGGTGACTATAGACAAATTCAGCTTTGAGTTTCAGGTTCACTGAGAGTCTAAAATGAAACTGGGTGATTAGGCAGGGATGGGCACAGATTCATGTCCCCGTAGACGAGAAGCAAAGTCTTGCAGAGTATGTGCAAAAACATGCTTGAATCGGTGCCTTCTTACCCACATTGAACCTATCTCTGAAGACCGTAGTTCATTTGTAAAAAATCCAAGTACATTTTTGTCCTGAGTTTAAGCGTCAACAACATTTTATTAATACTTTAGAATTCCCCATTTCCTCAATTAAAACATATCTTGATAACATTTTGCTTTACTCTCCACTGTGACTGAAACACTATCCAAGAAATGGAATTGGTCCGCGTTCCAATGTGCTCTCCAGTACTGGGAACAGGAAATCCAGTTATGTCTGCCATACAGCCCTCTCCAGGAATATAATTCATTAAGGAATTAGAGCTCCAACTTTTTAGAGTTTTTTCCTTGCTGTGGAATTTTTAATATAAAGTACTGAATCGGGGTGTCTGTTTGTGATTTAAAAGTTCCCAAATTGAAGACTTTTGCAGGTGCATACTGGCATGTGGGTGGGATCTAGTCTACAGACTAGTTCACATTTCAGGACCAAAGTACAAAATGGGTGTGGAATGAATCCTCACTTGCCCCATTAACAACTGGCCTCATAGGCAACATCTGGAGTTCTCATAGGTATTTTATGGCTAAAATAGCAGTAGTCACTTCACTATTGGCTGTAGTCCTTCTGGGCTAAGAGTCACAACAGAGTCATTGAAAGAACAGTCTTTTCATTGATTAAAAAGGTTCAAGTATGTTTCCCTTCCCATTTATGAGGGATTATAGAAAACTATGAGCATTTTCTCTCTCTTCTGTTTTTAATTGAGCATGTCATAGTGCTTGACAGTCTCTTGTCCTGATGGGAATTAGAAATGAAGAAAACTTACAAACCTGATCATCTTTCAGTTGAGCCCCCATGTGGTTAGGCCTTACAGCCCTTCAGTCTGGAGTGTCAAAGTTCTTGTACTACAGTTGGAATTCTGCAAAGTGAGACCTGGTGAACAATGTGCAGGCTTTCTGTTCTACCACAGTGAGAGTCAATTGGCATATAATGAACTCAGTTTTAAGACAGCACAATTGACTTGCATGTAGGCTTTCTTGACAGAACAACTTTTCCCTCCCTTTTGTGTCATTCATGTTATTGAGATAAAGCACGCAAGGAATATTGGGGGGAAAAGTGAAATTGAAAGAGATTCCTGAAGGCTTTAAAATTTTCATCTTACTGATCTTCTTTCAGAAAGTGTTTTCTCAGCCCTTCAGAGAAACTCAAACAAAGATAGGACTCAGGAGCTCATCACTCTTGGAATGATAGAGTCAGGAATGCTTCACAAACCAATTTTCTTCTTTTACAGAGAAACTAGAGCAAGTGATACATAAAATGAGCCTCAGCATTATGACACCAGGACCAGTAAGAACTAAGTTGCGGTTCATAGTTATCAATGCAGGTCTAAAGCATGGGAGACATTTCAGTGGGTAGTTTGCCTGCTGTGTCAAGATGGAAACCTGAGTTTGAATCACTGTCACCCATGTGAAGAGCCTGGTCTGCTGGAGATCATGTGTAACCCCATAACTAGGAGCACAGGTGCAGGAGGGCAAATCCCAGGAGCTCAATAGACAGTCAGTTTAGATGATTATTTAGCTTTGGGTCCTGAGAGACCCTGTCTCAAAAGATAAGGCAAAAAACAACCCGGGAAGACACCTGGCACCTCTCATATCCACAGGCACGTGCACACACACACACGCACACAGGCACACGCACATAGGCACACACATACACATACACCACAGACACACACACACACACACACACACACACACACACACGCAAACACAGACGCAGAGGGAGACACAGAGACAGAAAGACAGAGAGGATAAGAGAGAGAGGAGGAAGGGGAAGGGAGATGCAGAGGGAGACAGAGACTGAGATGAAGAAAGATTATCATTTCTGTGGAGATTTTAAACATGTTGCTTAAAATGTTAGATTGTGATATGTTAGATTTCTGATGATATGTACATAGATAGTGGGAAAATGAGAGATTATTTTTCTAAGTGGAGAAAAAGGGAATTCCAAGGTTGATCAGTGTGTGTTGGGTACATTGGTCAGGAATGGCTGAAATTTACTTAAAAGGGATTAGGAATACAAAATTGGACAGGTGAAACTGGACAGTGATGCAAAGGATAAGTGATAAATGTTCTTTTCTTTAGTGCTCAAATTTGTAACATTAAAGGGAAATGAAACATGTTATCCAATATAATCTATGATGAGCCATGATATTCTTTTCTTAAAGTCTTAATAATTTTTTAACTCACTAGACTATGAAAACATCAATTTCATCAGGACAATAAAGTTTGTTTATAAGGAGGTTGTTGTTGTTTTTCCAAAGTGTTTTTACATTTGTACTGAGCTTTGGTTTTGAAAATTATTCACAAGTTTTCTTTCCCATTGTATGTAATATTCAAGAGTAGGATGGATTTACATTTAAGGTAATTTTCCAAAAGAATTATTAATTTGAATCTTTAATACACCTGAGAAATGCAATCAAACAATTATAATTAGAGGCTCAATAGCTTCTATTTTAAAGGGCACCATGGTGTCACTCATCTGAGACATAACCAATGCCACAAGCTAATACGGATCAAAAATATTTTTTCCAATGATATTCTGTAAATTATTGGAATTTTACTTTTTGAATTTGCATTTACAATAAAATTTACCCATGTGAATTTGTTAAAAACTAAGAGCATAATTCCTTGGTGGAGAATGATTGATTAGAGAGGAGAATAAGGAATATTAAGGAATGAGTCAAATTTTCTACATATAAAATATACAAAAACATGATTGTATCTTCAATAAATTCATTAAGCATTTTATTTCTTTTTGTTTTATATACATGGGAGTTTACTTGCATGTATGTAAGTACGCTGGGTGTATGTCAAGCTTGTTGATGCCCAAAGAGGGAATTGGATCCCCTGTAACTAGACACACATAGATTTTTGGGCTGCCATACGAGTTCTGGCAACTGAATATGGGTTCTGTGCACGAACAGATTTTGCTCTTAACTACTGAAACATCTCCTTAGCCTCTCCTTGAGAAATTTTGAGTGACAAGCATGTTTGGAAAATCAGGATAAATATGATGGTGTGGCAGGTCACTTGTATCCAAAACACAGCATACTTAGCTGGGGGTAGTTCTAATTTCTACCACTTCTGATATGGACTTAGTAAGTATAAAAAATTTTTCTGGAGCTGTTTTTCACTGTAGTCTTGGGGAGTTTAAAAATACCTTTAGTTTAGCTGGGACTTTATATCCAATTATAAACTTTAAGATGTATTTTATATATAATACATATCAATTGTATGGAAAACTTACATGAAAATTAGAAAATATTATTTGTGCTTCCTCTTGATTAAAATATGCTAAACAATCTAAGTGTTAATTTTTTCTCCTTTCCCATGATGGGAGATGTGTGAGATATAAGAAATAGCAAATTGAGAACACAGGGTAGTAGGATAATTTCACTAAGTCTTAAAACATGCAATAGTTTCCAGGAAGAAAGAATCTTATGCCTCAAATATAACTAAATTCTTTTACTATTAATAAAATCATTTAGGTACTTAAAAAGTTTTGTCATAAAATTGAGAATTTTATTTGTTTCTAAATATCTGATAAGTTAATTTTCACTTATTTCTAATTCGTTTTGGAAAAAAAACTATGATATACCTCTCATATAAAAGTGAAGTAGCATTTTTGTCTTTAAAATAGAACTATAAACCAGTGGAAATCATCCAGTAATCACAAACCCACATTGGAATCAGTTTTTCAGGCTGCGTCTCTTTCCTTACACTTGCACTTGTGTGTTCACATTGGTTCTCACTGACATTCACTCCAATCTTTCCTAATGTGAATGATTTACTAATTGCTCAATTTAAAATCTAATCATTAAGATTGTTAATTCTAAACAACTAATGTTGATAAGAAAGACGTTATATAAGATGTGGCTCAAACACTTTTAAAAGATAGATGCAAAATAAGTTTGTTCCTTCCATATAAACCTCCTTGAGCATCATCTGTAAGCTTCTGTGGTCTCTAAAACTGTAATAGAAGGAAATGTTTTAACAATTAGAGTGAGCAAATTGTAAGGGGAAATATGGTAGTGTGTTACCAATGGAGGCTTTAAATAAAACATTCCACCCTTAATGTAGTCCTGATGTGGCTCCATCTTTTTTGAGTTGGGGCCACTGCATTGCCATAGGCAAGGATCATATATACAACAGTTTGATAATGGTGATACCTGCAAGGATAGAACAAGAACTCAGTTGTGATGCAAGGAAAGAAGACACGTCTATGTGTACCTTTAGGCATCTTTTTGGTTCCCCTTGAACAAAGTACAGAATAGAATAGCTTCAGAGTGATTGTTTCTATTTCATATGTATCATTTAAAAAGCTTCAGTTTGTCTAAAATCAGATACTTATCAACTTACTACAGAAATATGAAAACATAAGTGCTTTTGCATGAGTTACATTCATTAATTTTTTGATCTTGGTGATCATGTAGAATACATAAAATATCGTTAATACTAGGTAGAAAGGAAAGACCTTTGCTGCAAAAATTTTCTAAACATTCTAATACAGTTAAAATATGTTAACAGTGTTTATGTTTTATATAAGGATGTTTGTGTTTTAGGAATTTGTGTTTAGTTGATTAGACTAAATCAAGTAAGCACATGGTTTTAGTCCTTAATTTTATATGATAAGATAAGCAAGGCTATTAAATCAACCCAAAAATCAAGTTGTGGTAGCTCTAATAAAATACTAGATGACTAATCATAAGAAAAAGTTATAATTACCAGTTATAAGTTAATCTGTGTGCTTCTCTTTTGGTACTTTTAAAAGAAATATTATTTCGAGGATAATTTAATATGTGATGTTGGATAAAAATTAACATTACAGGTAGCATGGGTATGCTTTCATGACACATTGAGTTTAATGGGCAATGAGCATTCCCCCTCCCCACAGCTACTACTTGGTTATCTGAAACCAAGTGGCCAGTCCTAAGAACACAAACAACACTAACCAAATTCAGTGAATTATATTTATAGTTATTTGACCTATATCCACATATATGTAACAATAATAACTAAAAAAAACGGCTATTTGTTTGAGAAAGTGTATGAAGAGACAGGAGGAATAAGAGGAAGTAAAGAGGGAGAAATTATATAATTATATATACTTAAAATAAAACAAATGCATAAAACAAATTATTAAGCATGGTTGAAGGTTAAAGAAAATTAGACTTCAGAATAAAGTCTGTATATGGAAATATAGTACATTATCGATTATTTGTTAAAACTTGGGCTGTGTAGTCAAACATAATGGTTTGGACTGTTTTGTGCCACTTTAGTTAATCTTTTGACCCTCACTCACTAAGTGATACTGTCTGTCAGGCCTCAGTTTCATTATGTAATACCCTGAGCTAATGATATGATCTCCGTTCATGTCAAGGAGATTGTTATGAAATAATTCTCCCGAGGCTTTCCAGGCAGTATTTTCTTTCATGTTATAGTTAGATGATGCCCAGTTGTTTTTTTTTTTTATTAAAAAAAACCCATAAAGTTATATGGTTTGTGCTAAGTAGTACCCAACTCCTTCTACTCCAGGCTTCATTTTTAATTAATTTTCCCTTTTAATTCAAACAAATTTTGAAAGAGAAAGAAGAGAATTCACCTACTGACTGAACTGTGTATCAAATAATATTATTAAGCAATAAATAACATTAATGGGCTTGGTCTCTTTGAATATTGAGAAGCTTGGTAATGTTTATTAGTCAATTTTTGGTACTAGCTCATGGCTGGACATTGCTTTGCAAACACTGTGATGAATACAAATGTAAGATGAGTTATTCAGCCTTCAACGAATCCTTCAGGGATCAATCTGTAGGTAGCTAAAGATGTTTTCTGGATGTAGTTCTTCGAACCCAAACTTATTTATAGCTTTGCTTGGCACAATAGTTTACCCAATAATTGTCAAAATACATGGTAGTGTACCCCATATAGCCCATACATGTAACATTCTATCCATCCCAGTTGTTACACAGTACATTATATGATGTGCTCCAACAATCTAATGTAGTTTTCATAATATAGCTCATTGCTAAGTATTTAAATTTAATAAACTTAAGGTTAAATTCCTCTTTCCTTAAATATTCTGTTAAATGCTGTCCTTAAATATTCTTTTGAGGCTGTTTTCCTGTATAACAGGGTTGCTTTCATTATCACTACCATTAATTAATTACTCAGAACTATCATTTATTATTAATTATGGTTAATGTCTTCTATTATACAATTCCTAACTTTGAACCTTTTTGAATCAATAATACCACTATTCTAGGCATACATCTTGTTTCTAAATAAGTGTTTTGCACTGCTAATAGTCTTATGATTATAAAAAAATATGAATGTAATGAAAACTCTAAAATTTTAGGTCAATACTTAAATGTATACAGAGTTTCAACTATAATGTTCAAAGTGTTAATAGATTTAGAGGTTTGGTTATGGGGATTTTTCAGGCATATTTTATAAAAATGGTTTGATTTGGAACAGGATGTGTATATATTTTCATTGTAGCTGGAAAGAGAAGCACTTTATACATGTTAGCTAAGACAAATAGCCGTATTCAATAACAAATACTTATTTCTTCCAGAAGTTGGGGTCCATTTAAAACAGTGTCAGGGTGTAGGACAAAAACAGAAAGAGTGCATTAGAAGTTTAACAAATCTGACTCATGATCTGAGAACCTGCTCTACATGTGGAATCCATCAGCTAACTTTAGTGGCACTTGCGAACTCCCCTTCTCTGTAACTGTTCCTTATTAAACTCAGAGGGATCGAGGATAACATTTTGCAATAATTTATGACATTTGTGTCTATTTGTAACAGTTGTAAAAATACAGCATAACCAGGAAACATCGTAAAACACTCATAAACTCTTCTGAAGGCAGCCAAAAAGCTCAACTTTCCAGAGCAGTTAATGATCCAAATGTGAACAAAGTATCCCTCAGCAGAGGCTGTGTGAAATCTGTGCACGATGTAATGCATTATAACAATCACTTAAGGGGTAAAAGTGAAAACAAAATCAGTTTTGCATAAAATGAAAATTTATCTAAAGGAAAATTTTTAATAAGTTGGTCACTGTCAAGTATGATTTTTTTATGAGAAAATATCTATGTTATCACACATATCAATTGCTTTTATTTTATTTTCAATAATAATTCCTCTTATGAGGTTATAATTTATTCATATTATATAACGCCCCAATAATTTAAATTTACTATATTTGGGAAGTTAGTTAGTTTCCTGATGGAGAAAAAAAAGGTATACAGAATTGTATTATAGACTACTACATAAAAAATTACAAACAAGAAATATACACCTACAAATTGACTGATATATGTGTGTATACATAAATCTACTCAGCTTAACTTCATTATACATGACATAGATTTACAGATTTTTAAGTGGTATCTGAGTGCTTTTGTGCTTTGCAATTTCATTTTATAGTTCCTTCCACTATCCCCCATGAAAATAATTCTTATGTTAAAAATGCTACCTCTTGGACAGTTCTTACTGAGTAAAAGTGATTTTCTATTTTCTTAGTTCCGCATATGTGTGAGCTTTTGAGAAGTGTTGAGAACTTTCTCCCTAACTATAGAAGGGATGCCCTGGAGTTGGATAACAGTCATCATATTGATCATTTCCCCCAAAACTGAGCTGTGGTAAAGACCAAGCCAGGATGATTTGGCTTCTAGTTTGAATCTCTCCTAGACTGAAAATGATACATTTTCAGTAGTATGACTCTAGGCTTGCTTTCATCAGCAGTAGAATTTCCACTGCTTTGACAGCTTTGATCTCTCAATGATGTCTCATTTTGGAATCTAAAGACTGGTCAATCACAAAAATTACAATATATGTACAAGATAATTGCAGACAAAAAACTTTATAATAACTTGAAGTGATGGACTAAATAGATTTATTCTGAAATATCTCCCTTCCAAAGAGTGCTTTAATGAAATACTAGAAGGAAACATAAACACATTGTGATTGTCAGTGCTGGTATTATATAAGATAAATATTAAAAATGATGAGGCCAGTCTCTTAAAGATTGGTTGCTGTGATATAAAACAGTCTAATCAAGAACAAGATACATAGAAACCTAAATATGGTGAAACAAGTTTAAATAACCAGTGTCCTTCTCCATAGCTCCACAGTCCTCTCCAGGACCTCTCCACTCTTCATATGTCATTGATGACCTTAAGTAGTGAATCAGTGGTAAACAAAGATGAGCATCTCTAAACATGCAAAATGGTACTAGTTGGTATTTCTTGAAACTTATAAATTAGAAGAGGAAAATAAGAAGAGAGAAAAGATGATGATATATGTTCTCTTTCTGTAACTTAGAAGTGCTTGGGGACAGGGTGGTGACATGGCAGTTAAGAGCACTAGATTCTCTTCCATAGGACCCAGGCTCAATTCCCAGCACACACATGGTGACTCACAATCCTCTGTAACTCCAATCGGAGAGGATCTGGCACCTTCTCCTGACCTCCTAGAGAAGTTGACACCTATGTAGTGCAGAGACATACAAAGGGCAAAGTACTCATGCACACAGATAAATAAAAAAATAACCCCTGAGGGGGATAAAAACAAAATTCTTTGAAAACATTTTGAATGATTCTCACATAAAAAATTTAATTGAAAACTAAGATGAACCAAGTCCAAATGTACTCTGTAGTCTTATTTTCTCTATTCAGACACCAGCAATGCAGAATATTGACATTAGATAATGTAAACACATCCATGACACTTACATCATTAAGTTACATGTTGTTAATCACTTAGCATGCTGTGGAACCTGCTAACCTGCTATAAAATACACACATTTTCTTATTTGGAAATGTTTCAACTTATTGCCTTTCTTTCTAAAAATGACCTGAAATTGAAGTTTTCAAGACACGTCTAAGCATTCATGACACTTCTCCAAATGGGTCAGCATTTTATGTGTGTCCTCATCAGCACCCTTCCCCTAACTTTCTGCCTGTGTATGCCATGCTTTCAATTTAGTTACAAATTGACAGCCTCATTATAATTAATTGAGAGAGTTCTCTACCCTCATTAATTTAAGAAATGTGTTAAATAACATCTCAAACTAAGAGACGACAACAAAGAGTTCATCACCGGTGAATTTTGTGTCCTAGATTCTGTAGGTAATAGCTGCCTTGCCACTTTGAATACATTCATTAAAGTTATAAAGACTCAGAATAATAGGAAAGATGGTTTGCTAGACATTAAGGTTTATTGTTTCATTTTTTTCTTCTTCATCGTTCTAGCTAGTTGATTACAAATAGTTATTTGCTCCGTTCAAACTTGAGAATGTTTCAGGACATTATTTTGGTAGATTTTGTACTTGCCATGGTGAGATTATATTTATTTATTTATTTGTATATTACTATACTTAAAAATATATCTGATATAATTAACATGGTGTTCTCATTCCTGCTTTCCTACTTATTGAACTTGTATAATCACAGTTAATTCAGGCTACTTCATATTTTGTACAATACATTCTGCCCTGTTTTGCTAATCCCATCTTTAGCTTCATTTTCTTTCTTTTTAAACATTGTGGAGAATTATCATTCTTAAAACAGCAAGACTATCATGTGTTCTTTGAAACATCTCCTTCCTTTTTCTTTTTCTATCAACAAAGGAAGGCATGTCTTTATCTTCTATGGTATTTTGAACATAACAACCCCAGCATCTGTAAAATTTGTATCTGTCTTTATGAGTAATATGGTTTCTCCATTGGAACAGTGTCTGATGTATCTTTTTGATTCTTCCTTTATGTGTGTGTGTGTGTACCCTTACCCTCAGAATCTGATTAAATTTGTTCCTTTTCAACTACAGGGGTGATTAAAATATTTTTCTTAATAAACCATTTAGTTAGAAATAAAATGCATGAGACAAGATTGCTAAATTTAAATAGAATGTTGAATATAATATAACAGTGGGAACGGAGGATCAGATGCTCAGAACAAAGCATTTGTAAGGTTTTCACAAGTGAAGTTGAGTCACAGTTCAAATGATAAGTTGTCTACAATTTCATGGATTTTCAGAAATTTTCCTTTGCTTCATTAAGCTAGGAGGAAGTCTGATAAAATGAAGGGATTGATGTACCATTAACTCTATAGTGACTGAAAAATCAGTATTGTTCCAAATATTTTGGGGAACAGTAATACATAGATATAGTGGCATTATTTTAAAACTCATATGGGATAGTAAGAAGAACAAACTAGACACAGTTGTTTTCCAGTGTTACCACTGCTACCTATATTTTGAGTGAACATTGGAAAGACAAATACTTAATATGGGTTACTACATTTACCTGTGAACTTTGAAAATCATTCTACAAAATGGCTTGCTTAAATTAATGTCACAGAGACAAGATCATATTAATCACATTCTTTACTTGGAAATAGGCTGAATGCTCTTATTAAGCCAACAGCTGACCCTACAAACACAGTCCCATACTTCAGTGTATTTTTTTTTTTTAATTTCTCAAGCTCTGGTAGAAACCATGTTTCTAGTAAAGTAAATAATATATTAGTGGTAATAATCTTGAGAAGAATGATTTTTTTAATATATTTTCTGGCATTTTGTGAAGAAATGCAGGTATTAAAACTGACAGAAAACAACACATGAAGTGAAAACTCTGAATTGTACATATTTGTAGTTACAAAATAACAAGTTTAAAAATAGTCATATTATTAAAAATATAATGTTATATGAAGAATTCGTTATTGATTTAACTCATTAAGTGGTATAATTGATTTTCAATCACCGTGCTACAAAAGGCCATGAACATTTAATAAACTAAACTGAAAAAAGTTTCATATCCAATCTATTTTTATATTATTTTGTAAATTTACCAGTAGTAGACTTAAGCAATTCTAATAAATATATTCCAAATATATTTGAGGCTAAATTAAGAAAAAGTAGGTAAATAATTGAGAAGAGAAGTGCCAGAGAATGTATTTAAAAAAAAAAAACAAACAAACAACTTGGCATGGGATAGGACTCAGGCTAGAGCATTTGCAAAGTACATACAAGACACAATGATCAATAAAAAGGAGAGACAGGAAGTAATAGAGGTATGTGCATTTGTGTGTGTGTGTGTGTGTGTGTGTGTGTGTGTGTGTGTGTGTGTGTGTTTGTATGGGTACATGAGAGAAAGAGAGAGATGGAAACAGAAAGTGAAGCAGGGAGAATTAACATGAGGCTGGAATATTTAATAGCAATTTGGCACCTTCAATCATCAAACACAGCAGAAGAAAGGAGTATTGATTGCGCCATAATAGGGTAGACAACATCTGTTCTGAATACAAAGTAATTTAAAAATTAAAACAAACACATATACAAGTACAAACATAAGGGATGTGTGAGACCCATTCAGTTTATGTAAACTGCATATATTTAGAATTCTTAAAGAGTTTTCCATAAAATAAAACCCAAATGCTATCAAACCCAATAGTTTTTTATATTTGAAATGTAATGAACTATCTCAACACCTGTTCACAAAACACTACATATCTCAATCATGAAAAATGTAAAATCAACGACACCAAAAGATAACAATTCTGGCTATAGAAAACCAAAAATTAAGGGGAGGTATCACAGCAATTTCTATAAGTAGATTAACATAATAACCTTGTAGACAAACCAGTAAGATGAATGTCTTCTTTTTTTTTCCATTTCATTGAAAATAGATTTCTTTCTCACATAATATATCCATAATATATCCTGATTATGGTTTTCCCTCCATCTCCTCCTCCTAACTTCTCCAGACATCCCTTTCATCCAGATGTACTTGTTTTCTGTCTCTCGTTAGCAAACATGCAGTCTTCTGTGGGATAATAAAATGATATGAGAAGATAAAGCATAAACTAACACATCTTACTTTTCAATCGAACAATGGATGTGAAGAGACAAGCGCAAAATGGTAAGGGCTGTTACCATTGTGAGTGATGGTTTTAACTATTCATTCTTTGATTTTTGTTTGTTTTTCTTTTATTGGAAATAGATTTTTTCCTCTTCCTCTACTCCTCCCAACCTTCCTCCCACCTAGATCAATTCTCTTTTGTCCCCATTGGAAAACAAAGTTGCTAAATTCAAGACAAACTTGGAATGTGCAAATGACTTGTTTTTTTGTGCAGTTCATGTGTAGTTCTTTCTTTTAGAATTATAAAAGAAGAACGGCAACACCTTAGTAACTTTGTAGATGCATAACGAAATTGTAAAAAAGAGTGAGCATAATTATTATTCCTTTAGTATAAATGATGCTGTATTTGAGAATATGGGAGGTCATTATTTCCATATTTATCCATGGTGTATTGCTAGAACTTCATTGATTTAACTTTTAATATTAAAATTTAAACTTTGGTATACATATAAAATTGGAAGAAGCAAAGTGCTAGAGAGGCCCACAGAAATCCACAAAGATGCCCTCACAATAGACTGCTTGCAATGGTTGAGAGACAGCCTGAACTGACCTACTCTGGTGATAGGATGGCCCGACACCCTAATTGTTGTGCCAGAAACCCCATCCAATGACTGAGGGAACTGGATGCAGAGATCCACGGCTAGGCCCCGGGTAGAGCCCTGGGAGTCCAATTGGTGAGAAAGAGAAGGGTTTATATGAGCGAGAATTGTTGAGACCAAGGTTGGATAAAGCACAGGGACAAATAGCCAAACGAAAGGAAACACATGAACTATGAACCAAAGGCTGAGGCGCCCCCAACTGGGTCAGGCCCTCTGAATAGGTGAGACAGTTGATTGGCTTGATCTGTTTGGGAGGCATCTAGGCAGTGGGTCCTGTACTCAGTGCATGAGTTGGCTGTTTGAAACCTGGGGCTTATGCAAGGGACTCTTGGCTCAGCCTGGGAGGAGGGGACTGGACCTGCCTGGACTGAGTCTACCAGGTTGATCTCAATCCTTAGGGGAGTCTTTGCCCTGGAGGAGGTGGGAATGGGGGGTGGGCTAGGGAGAAGGGGAGGGGGTGGGAGGGGGAGAACAAGGGAATCCGTGGCTGATATGTAGAATTAAATTATATTGCAAAATAAAATAAAATTTAAAAAATTATAATTATAAATGCATCATAAGGAAATTATTTCAAACTGTGTATTCCACACTAGATCATTTAAAAAATTCAGTGCCGAGGAGCTATCATTATATGGTTATAATAAACACAGTTATATTTTCTGAAGTGACCCAGTGTCAGAAAGACAAAATAAAATTGCATGTTCTCTCTTATAGAGGAGTCCTAATGTAATGTATACATGCATGTGTGTACTTGAGTAGGGGAGAGTGCCTGTATATAGATCACGAAACTAAATAGGAGAATAGGGGATGCCGAGAAAGAGAGTGGAAGGGGGCAAAAAAAGTTACATTTGAGACAAAAATTAGAAAGTACCCTCTTGTGTTTGGATGCTTACAGGAGACAAAGGAGAATGGCCAAGAGGGGAGGAAAAAACAAAACCAAACAAAACACCAATTTTGTTTAAAAGTACGTAAGTGCATAGCATATTTGTGTTTCTGGGTCTAGGTCATCTCACACAGAATGTTTTATGTTTTTTTTTTTTTCTGGTTCAACCCATTTGCCTGCAAATTTTATGATGTCATTTTTTAAAGGCCAAGTAACACTATTGTGTAAATGTTCCATATATTCTTTATCCATTCATCAGTTGAGATACATCTCCTTTTGTTTCCAGTTTCTGGCTATTATGAATAAAGTCACTATGAACATAATTGAGCAACTGTCTTTGTGGTAGGATGGAGCATCCTTTGAGCCTATGCCCAATAATGGTATAGCTAGATCTTTAGATAGACTGATACCCAGTTTTCCAAGGAACCAGCATGAACTGTCACTTGTGTTATTAATCTGAGCCATTCTGACAGATATTAAGATGGAATTCGAAGTAGTTTGATTTGCACGTCCCTGATGGCTAAGGTCTTGAACTGTTCTTTAAGTTTTTCTCTGCCATGCCGGGCAGTGGTAGCGCACACCTTTAATCCCAGCACTTGGGAGGCAGAGCCAGGCGGATCTCTGTGAGTTCGAGGCCAGCCTGGGCTACCAAGTGAGTTCCAGGAAAGGCGCAAAGCTACACAGAGAAACCCTGTCTCAAAAAAACAAAAAAACAAAAACAAAAAAAAAGTTTTCCTCAGCCATGAGATTCCTCTACTGAGAAATATTAACTGTTAAGTAAATGATAATCATGCTACAATGCTCAGATCCCAAAAGGATAAGTTACAAGAAGGGCTTTAACGGGGGTGCATGGATCTCCTTGAGAATGGAAAAAGATCAATTATGTGAGGGGACTAGAGATGAGTGGGAATTGGAACAGGAGGGATCAAGCTGTAGGGAAGAATGGTGGGAGAGAGTACTTGAGAGATGACTGCAATTGAAGAAAATTTGGTGGTGGGGAGAGTGATGTGGTGGGGGGACTGATGTGGAAACCTGGTGGAGTAGATACTCCCCACATTCTATGAGAGTGACCTTAGCAGGGAATCCTAGTAATGGAGGATTTGAAGTCTGACCCAGACATTCTCTGTAACCAGGATAGGCTTACAGTGGTGGCATTAGGATACAAACCCAGTTACAAAACTTTCAACCTACAATTTACCTTGCCTAAAAGATGTGCTGGGGCAATTCAGGTGCAGAACTTGTGGGGGTGACTGTGGGAGGCCAGCTCCCACCTTTTCCAGTGTTTCTTTGAGGAGGAGAGAGGAATCTAATATCAGGTAGAATGATAGGCCTAGCCGAGAAGAAGACAGAAACATAGGATAGCTTCAGGAGGACCTGGGTCAATACCCAAAGACCTAGGACTTTATTCAAAAGGGCTTTTTACAACAATGCCAAGGAGTAAGGCAAAAGACCACCCCCTGCTAGATACAGCCAAGTTAGATTCTTCCAAACACCTGGTACCCAGGCCCGTGGTCCAACCATCCTCAGATTTCACTAGGACATATTTGTGGGCTCCCACAGGTGACCAATAAATGACTGGTCTAATTTGAGGTCCATGCCATGAGAAGAGCTATGCTAAACACTACCTAGATGACCAGACACCAGAGTCTGGGTAGGCCAGAGACCTATGATAGAAAAAAAAATAAGAAAATGATTCCTAATGATAGTCTTATATACTGATAGATCTGTTCATAGCCGAATTGTCATCAGAGAGACTTCTGCTTGCAGCTGATGGGAGTAGATGCACACCCAAATATTACGTGAATAGGGAGCCCAAATTGGAGGTCTCCATTGGGTCCCTCCCTTGGAATTCAGGAATACCCAAAAAAAGGAGGAAGAAGAACTGTAGGAGCCAGAAAGGTCAAAGACACCCACTAAGTAGGGCTCATAGGGGCTCACAGAGACTGAAGAAGAAATCACTGTGCCTGCATGGGTCCACTCTAGGTTGTCTAGACATATGTTGTGGTTATTAGCCTGATATTTTTGTGGGACTTCTAACATTGGGAGTGAGTTTTCTCTAGCTCTTTCCTCAGCTCCTGGGACCCTTTTTCTTCTACTGGGTTGCCTTGCCCAGCCTCAATAATGAGGGTTTGTGCCTAGTCTTGTTGTATCTTTTTATACCACATTCAGTGGACATCCTTGGGAGGGAGACCTGCTCTTTTCTGAAGGGAATCAGAAAAGGAATGGATTTAGGAGAGAGGGAAGGTAGCAGGTGGATTAGAGTAGGGCACTTGGAGGAGTGGAGGGTGGGGAAACAGCAGTTGTGATTATTTGAAATTTTTTTCCTTTTTTATTTAAAAAATTTTTATTTTCCATACCAACCTCATATTGCCCTCTCATCCCTCCTTCAGAACCCCCAGGACCCTCCAAGTCCCTGGCCTGCTGTGGGATGGTCTGTATGTCAAGTGAGTTGCTCTGATTGGTCAATAAATAAAACACTGTTTGGCCAGTAGCCAGGTAGGAAGTATAGGCGGAACTAACAGAGAGGAGAATCGAGAGAACAGGAAGGTGGAGGGAGACCCTGCCAGCCGCCACCATGACAAGCAGCATGTGAAAATGCTGGTAAGCCACAAGCCACATGGCAAGGTATAGATTTATAGAAACGGACTAATTTAAGATGTAAGAACTAGATAGCTAGAAGCCTGAGGCATTAAGCCAAACAGTTTAAATAATATAAGCATATGTGTGTTTATTTTATAAGTGAGCTGTCAGATTGCTGGGGATTGGCGGGACCTGGAGAGAAAACTCTCCAGCTGCACTGGCCCACTCCCTATCTCCTCCTCCAAAAGGATAAGGCCTCCCATGGGAAGTCAGCAAAGACTGCTACATTCAGGTGAGGCAGAACCAAATCCCTACCTCCTGCATCAAGATTGAGAAATGATGGGTGATATTGCTTTGTATACTGTGGATGTGTTGCTCTGATTGGTTGATAAATAAAATGCTGATTGGCCAGTAGCCAGGCAGGAAGTTTAGATGGGATAAGCAGACAAAGAGAATTATGGGAAGGGGAAAGCTGAGTCAGCAGACGCCAGCCCAAAGTCCAGGGAGCATCATCTAACAGCACACAGGTAAAGCCATGGAATACATGGCAACATATAGATTAACAGAAATGGGCTGAGTTTAAATGTAAGAGCTAGTCAGTGGTAGGCCTGAGCTAATGGCCAAGCAGCTTTAATTACTATAAGCCTCTGTGTGTTCATTTGCATCTGAATGGCATGGGAGCCAGCCAAGCACAGGAAACCTTCTGGCTACAGAGTAAGACATCTGACCATAGGCAATGGGCTCCAAAATGCCAGCTCATGCACCAGGGATGGATCCTGATCCCACTGCAAGGGGTCCCTCAAACAAATCAAGCTACACAACTGAGTCCTGTATGCCAAGGGCCTAGTCCAGTCCCATGCAGGTTCCACGGCTGTCAGTCTAAAGCTTGTGAATTCCTATGAGCTTGATTCAGTTATCTCTATAGATTTCCCCATCATAACCTTGACCCCCCCTTGCTCATTTAATCTTTCTTCCCTCTCTTCAACTGGACTCCTGGAGCTTGGCCTGGTGTTTGTTTGTGGATCTCTGCATCTGCTTCCATCAGTTACTGGATGAAGGCTCTATGATGAAAGTTAGGGTCTTCACAAATTTGATTAACAGTATTGGCCAGTTCAGGAACCCCCTCCACTATTGTTAGTACTCTAATCTGGGGTCATCCTTGTGGACTCCTGGGAATTTTCCAAGCACCAGTGTTGTTCGCATCTTAGATGGTCTTATAATAAAAAACCCAGAGCCAGATATTGGGGTGAAAGCTGAAAGATCAAAGAAGCAGAGCAGCCCCAGCCACCTTCAATTCGCCAACTCCTCATCCGATCCTCTTTCCTCAGACAGAAAGCCTCAGAGTCCTCATCCAAAAGTATCTCAGCTGAACTGTTTTGGTCCCTGTTTCCTCACATCCTGCCATGTCATTTCCTGGGATTAAAGGTATGTGTGCTTCCCAGAACGTGGATTAAAGATTTGTGCCACCACTGCCTGGCTCTGTTTCCAGTGTGGCCTTGAACTCACAGAGATCCAGACTGATATCTGCCTCCCAAGTGAGAGGATTAAGGGTGTGTGCCACCACTGTCTGTCCCCAATATCTAATCTAGTGGCTGGCTCTGTCCTGAGATCCCCAGGCAAGTTTATTAGGGCATACAATGTATCAATACACATCAGGTTTCTCCCTTATCCCAGAATGTCTTCCTCTATATCTCTTTCATTGCTCTCCCACTCTGTCTCTCCCCCAGAGTGCCATAATAAGACCCACTTCTCTGTAAACTAGTAAAATTATAAAGTAAGATAATATGATAAATATTTAAAAAACTAAAAGTAAAGTGCCTCAAATTGAACAGTCCTCATTAGTGATAAGGGGCATAAGGGGCTACATGCATGACATCCACTGCTATTGTGTTCAGTGTTTTAAAGTTGCTGATTTCTATTTTTGTTAATACCCTTTAAGAATCATAAAAGTTGACTTGTTTGTAGTTGTCCATCTACCCAATATGAAATCCTACTAAATAAGCTGAATTCTCATGTACATTACAGGAATAATTTCTTACTAAAGCTTAAATGCTTTGTGCACATTTATTCTAATGTTGCCTGCTCTAGCTGGTGGGTATGTTATGTCTAAATGACCGTATAATTTTACTATTTACCACCTATGGAGGAATTCTTATTAGATACATTATATGTAGAGTTTTACATACTTGTATATTGAGTATGTTACTAACACCTGTGGTGAATAAATGTCCTGCTGATCTTATGCCAAAATTCATAGCTGCTTCCACAGTTCCTACACTTCACATATATCTACCTTTACTATTGTCTAATTGCCTGCATATTAACTTTTAATATAAAACTCTACCATATACAACAAAGTAGGATTTAAAAATAGTTGAATTTATTGTCTTTTGTGATCCAGGGAGCTCAATGACAGTCCTTTTCTAAATCTTGCAGAAATGCAAATCCTAGGGATAATTATAGAACATTCCGTGGGTGTTTCTTAAGTCTAGACAGTAACAAGTCATATGTCTATATTGTTTATAGTTCTCAAAGTGCTTTTATATAATTTTCCCATTATAACTTCAAAATAATATGGAATAAGCAGTCTAGACATTATTACTTTATCTTCACTTTTTCTTTAGAAAAATAATTTTGGGAATAGAAATTCAGTTATTGTAACAATGTCAGAGTATGAGCAAGAGGCTTTTTAAGCAGAAAAACCTAAATTGTTTCATGGCTACTGTTGTTATGTGACACTATGGACCAGTTATTATGTTAAGGATATACTAGTTAGTATTGCTCATTCCCTAAGGGTTTTACAGCCTAGTGTGGAAGTCATACACTAAGCATTAATACAAGATTATGCATAATAAAAATTATTTTAAGGATGGATATTGAAATAATAAAAAAACACATGAGTACGCTATTTGTTGACAAAGGAAAGAGCTATTTTGGATAGAACCCCATTACAAATGCTGTGATGATGCTATAATAAGAACACAAATGATGTGAATAAACAAGTAATGGGGAACTCAAGGAAGGATAATCTCAAAGATTTTTTTTATGTGGAAGAAGGGTATGTCTGAGACATGTTGGGCAGATGGACGTTAGGCTTCTAAGTAGAATGTAGAAAAGACCAGCATCAGTAGTCAGAGAGATAGTTGAATTTTAGTGACCGTGACATTGCCAATTATCAAGTGATTTTACCATAACATGATTGATTTTAAAAAGATTAACTGACTTCAACTTCACTTTTTCCTTACAACACATTATTAATAACTTCTTATGAAATCAAGTGAAATTTATAACTGTTATGACAAAAACCACAGTTGTAAAATTTAGTTCTCCTAAGCCTGGACAGACACCTTTATTATTAACAGTTCTTATGACTTTTGAAGAAGACATGCTTGGTTCCCAGCATCCATATCAGAAGGCCCATAACAGCCTGGAACTCTAGCACTGGATTCTGTCATCGTCATTATTCCATTCATAATCTGTACTCAAACATTCATGTACACACTTTATGCACATGCATGCATACACATACAATTAGAATAAAATACACATAAAAACAGTTCATGATTAAAAGTCTGGTTGTACTTTCACATGCCACATAATATTTTAAGTTTCATTTTCTTTATCAAAATATGGGTAAATAATGACTATCTTAGTGGAATATCATAAGAAAAACAGATGTTCTCAAGAAAACCAATTTTTTGTTGCCCTGTAACAACTAGTGTCTGTGACTCCTGATACCTTCAATGACCATGTTGATGTCAGTGGTCTGGACCTCCACCTGGGGTCATGTTGGTGTCTGAGAGCCACATTGCCAGGGGGCCATGACAACCTGAGTGACATGTTCTGCCACCTGAGGCCATGGTGACATCCCAGCCCAGGCTGCTGATGTGGACCATGGCTGCATCCTAGGTTCTACCACAGCCAGGGTCTGTGTTGATGTCTGTGGTCCATGGTTTCACAAAAGGCCACATGGATGCCTTGGTTCTAGGCAGCAACCTCTCTATATATATTGGCAACCCAAGGCCACAGGGCCTTGGCTGGGGCAAGGCTAATCTGAATGACCTGCCCTGTTACCAGGGACCATGGTGTTTTCTAGGTCAGAGATGCTGCAGAGGGCCATGTCTGAATCCGTGGCCCTATTGCAACCACAGCCAATGTCTTTGTTGATATCCATGGCTCTTGATGGCATTGAAGGCAATGCCTAGGGCCTGTGTTGCCAGGGACCTGGTTGGTGTCCAAAGTCCACACTGCCGTAAGTGCCATGTCTATCTGGGTGGCCTGTGCTGCCTTGTGGGGCCATGATGACATCTGGGCCTGGACTGCTACCAAGGACCACATCTGCATACATGGTCTTACTATATCCGGGGACTGTGTTGATGTCTGTCACCCATGGAAACACTGAAGGCCACACGGATTCCCAGGTCTAGGCTGCAATCTGTGGCCCCGTTGGTGTCTGAAGGCTGTGGCACCACTGGGGCCATGTTGATCTGGGTGGCCTGCACTGCCACATAGGGCCTTGGTGTCATCTAGGCTTGGGTTACTGCTTACTACCATGTCTGGGACAGTAGCTAGTGTCTGATCTGATGTCCATAGCTCCTTTTACCACCTAAGACTGTGTGGATTCCCGAGGTCTGAACAGACACCTCTGACTATGTTGGTGTCCAAGGGCCTTGCTGTCACTGTGACCATACTGATCTGAGTGGCTTGTGCTGCCACTGGAACCATGGTGATGTCCAGGCTTAAGCTACCACCAGTGGCCATGTCTGGGTCTGTGTTCTTGCTGTAGCTGGAATCTGGGATGATCTGCATGGCCGGCATTGCTACAGGGCATCATAGGAACCATGCATATTTAAATCTGAGGGCCGTGCTGATTTGGCCTGCCTCTCATTGGCCCTAGGATAGCTGGCCCTGTCCCTCACAGGACACTGTACCAGGAGAGCTGACCTCACCCACCACTGGCTCCCACACTCATGGGAGAGATGGCCCATCACTCTCCATGCACAGAGGAGAGCTGTTACCTATGACATAGGCCTAGAAGAACTGACTCTGCCCCTTGCTTGAGGAACATGGTCTCAGTGGCCCAGACAGACCAGCTCAACTACCACCTACACCCACATCTGGGGCTGTGGGTTAGCCCACACTAACATCTACACTATCTATTACCTGCTGTAGTATATGAAGGGACTAATCATATGGAACAATATCCACAGGATCAATGTGACTCTGGGCAACTGCAGGATATCTGAGAGGCATTTTGGTGAGGGTCCAGTAATGATGATGTGCCAGAGGCCTTGAACTGGACCAATGACGCATTGCAATGAACATTTTGTGGGTGAAGTTGATTGGACAAGGGAGTACATGGCATAACACACAACAGCTCCCAATGCCACTAGGATGAATGAAAAGGTGCTGGAAAGACTGGTGAATGAGATGTTTTGTTTGTTTTGTTCAATTTTTAATTATTTTTTTTGGGGGGAATGCTGCAGGAGTGAAGAGAGGATATGAAGGGACTGGGAGATGAGCAGGATTGGGATGTATGATGTAAAATTCCCAAAGAATCAACAAAGTACATTTGTTCTTGTTATAATGGGAAAATGCCTTTCAAAAGTAGGTTTCACCACTTAAGTGTAGTTACTGTGTAGGAGAAAATACAATTTTTTTATAAGCTTAATGTTTAAGTACTTTTTTGATATATAGATAGACATGAAGGATGAAGATGATGAGCTGTTTTATCTAGCTTGCTTTTTGCCTTTTAAATTAATAAGAAATATTGATCTGATGAAAAAAATGAAAATATACCAGATATCTACATACAATGGCCCTCCTAGTTTCTTTCCTTGTTGCTTTGATAAAATGTCATGACAGGGAGCTGGAGAGACGGTCAGTGGTTAAGAGGACTCCACAACCATACAAGGTTGCTCAAAATCTCCAACATTAAGGGATCTGGTGTCCTTTGTTTATATCCAGTAATAACTGAATGCACACACATTCAATGAACACACACATAAATAAATAAATAAATAAATAAATAAATAAATAAATAAATAAATAAATAAAACAAATCTTAAAAAATTATATAATAATATGCCAGGTTGTGGTGGTGAATGCCTTTATTCCCAGCATTTGGGAGGCAAAGGAAAGCAGATCACTGAGTTCTGAGTTCCAGGCCAGCTTGGCCTACAGAGTGGGTTCCTGGATAGCCAGGTCTGCACAGAGAAACCTTGCCTTGAATAAGAACAAACTCAAGGAAAATTCTATAGTTTAATTATATCACATATCAGTAGATTTTTATTAAATTAATGTATACATCATTGACATTTTAAAATATTTTAGTGAGTAGAGAGTAATAGGTGACATCTGTGGGAGGTGTTGTTTATAAAGTTTAATAAAAGAGTGAAGAAATTTTAAGCACAAGTCAGGTTCATCATAATGAGAAAATGTCCATTGAGTGTTCGGGAAATTAACCCTCTCACAGATGTCAATTTATTTTCAGTAGTTTTCTTCCATTATACAAAAGGTATAATTAAAAAAAAGTATTTTCCAAAATCAATAGTTGCAAAGACAAATAATTTGGAAGACATGTGCTTCTCATTGAACTAAATGTTTATAGATAAATTATGACTTATTTTAAGAACTAAAGAGAAACATTCATTATATGACTGCAAATATTTATGATTACTGATGAGCTAAAGTCCACAGTGAGCATCATGAGTCAGAGAAAAAAAATTCATGACTGTAGCAAAAAAAGATAATGCCATTGTGTTTGGCATATTTCTTACAGGCTACATTGTGCAAATGTTTTACACAGCTAAATTGCATAAGACCTTGATCATATGTCTAAATTATGTGATATAAATTACAGAAAGGTATGAATAGATTGCATTCTGCTAAATTAAACACTCAATCATGAAGCCAAAACTGTCATAGAAGAAACTAAAGTTTCCAGGTCAAAGTAAGAAATACAGAGGGGCTAATTTATTCAGTGCTTACAGTAAAAGAATATACTTTGATAATTATATAAAGAAAAAGAAAATAATAATAGAAAGAATTTAAAAGGCAATTGTACCAGGTATTTCTCTTCTGGTTCATACTTTAGCATATGCATTCAGTTTCAAATATCCAACAATAATACATATAAAAAGAAAAAAGTCTCAGGAAGTAGATCTGTATCCTCAATGATCTAATTGGCTCTAGAATAGGCATGAGGTTGTTGTACTATGTGAAAGACTTCTGGATGCTCATTCTTTCTAAGGTAAGAAGAGAATGGAGGGCCAATGATAAATAGTTTCCCTTGTGAGATGAAAACATGATTTGAGACTCAAAAGTAGAACTAGACCATCAGAATTTAAACATAAAATTAAACAACAAAAAATAATTATAGTGTAAGATGGATTTTGGTTTTGGCAAGCTAAATGTCTAAAGAAAATAGGAGAGACCTCTATGACCAACCTGAACCAGATAACTGATTATCCATGCATCTAGATCTGCAGTTGCTGCATCTTTTGAATAGGAAACATTGGCCAAAAAAGATATTGGTCCTAAGTTAGAGGGAAGGGTAGTATGGTAACTAGAGGCAGGGAAAGAATCTATAGTCATACTCTCCAGGAGAAGCTCTTCTGATTGACTGTATGACAACAAAGCAAGGAGAGGAACCTGAAAACACCCTCAATCTTAAGACACACCAAGCATAATGCAAAAGAATTTAAATTCCTTTAAACTAAACACTGAACAAAGTCAGAAGTTGGATGGAAAGAAAAATAAGACAAATCTGTTTTGTTACTCAAAATTGTGCATGCCAATTTGACTCAATAATACATAGTATCTAGACTCTATGACTATGTATTTTCTCCCACCTCCTCATCTTTCTCAATAGTGTCCAGATTCTTATCACTACATATGTTCCTCTCCTTCCCCTCTAATAGAATTATATAAATGTGAAAAAGGCCAGTAATTTAAGGAAACAGAAATTAATAGTTAGTCTCATTAATTTAATCTTGGAAAATTTAAGGGGATGGTAAAAGATATTTCTCTTTCATATGTGCATAATGATGAATTATAATTAATTTGGATCTTTGCATGATGTTATACAGCCTTAGTCTGTAGGTTTCAGTGAGGCCAGAATGGGCAGGAACCACATGATTTAACTCCTGCCAGTAAGGCCGACCAATCAGAAGAGGAAATAGAGCAACAGTTTATCCTGGCAGAAATGAAACTTTCAGAAGAGAAATACATATGCCTCCTTTTAGACACCATGGAACCAATAGCCCTTCCACACTCACATCTGAAATGGATCTACCTCAAGAACTTCATGTGCAGAAAAATATTCAAGATAAAGTTAGGTGGTAGCCAGAAGAAAATCTTCTTTTTTGGAAATGATATCACCCAGTCTTGCAAATGGCATGCCACCTTTTAGAAGACTAAAGAAGTGACAGTGATGATAGAATGGATCACATCTTTCCCCGGACTCTTTAGCTATACATAGTGCTTACTTTCTAGTTAAACATGAACGTTTGTCAAGCCAAAGATGTACTGGCAAAACAGGGTCATCAGAACTTTTCATTAAATAAATCTGTCCCTTCTCAGTTTTTAAATATTATTTTGTCTCCTTAATTGATCTGTTGAGGATAGGTGACAGAATGTGGGTTGTGTTAGGATTGGACTCTTAAAAACTCCATTGACAGCATTTCCTCTATTGTTTTAATTTAAAATATTTTCCCAAAAGTTCATGTTTTAACCCTTGGTCAACAGCTGCTTTCTGAGAGGCTATTGAATTTCTAGGAAATCATATGTAACTGGTAGATATAACTCCATAACTCAGTAAATGTCAGCCTTTGAAGGTCATACCTGTTTTTTGGTTCTAGTGCTCATCCTGGTAATTTGAACACAGTGATGCAAAAATAATGAGTTCTCCATATAATACTCATTTTTTTGAGACAAGTTTTTTTCTGTAGTCCTGGAATTCTCTAAGTAGACCAGACTGGCCTTGCATTTGAAGAAATCCACCTATCTCTGCCTCCCTGGTAGTAAAATTAAAGGTATGGCCACTATGCCATAGGGCCAGCCCAGTTAACCATGTATGGGAAAGTCACTGGAATCTAAAGAGAAGAAGACACTTTTTGACTTTACCATCAAAGTTAGTGGCTAACCACAATGTTGGAATTATTTAGAAGTAAAAGAATTATATTGGATACACAAAGCTGTATGTAAAATCTTAAATGCGCTAATTTTGTTCTTTTTCTAGACTGGGAGCTCTACCATCAAGCCTGGGGAAATTGAAAATGTTATATATTAAGTGCAAAACAAGGGAAAAACAAAACATTAGTATAAATACTATGCAGCACAGACTGATAAAGAAATCAACATTTCAGTGGCTACAGGGGTGACAACAGTTCCAGAAACAGCCAGGAGACTCAGTGGTGGCAACTTACATTTAGTCCAAGCATATTAACAAAATATATGCCAATCTTCTAAATAATTTCACTTCAACATAGAGCATACAAGTAGAGGGACATTGTAGTGTGGATGTACACCAACAACATAGTGAAGAAATGAATGGTGAATTTCACAAACATGCTTAATGTACACTCTGTTCACAAACAACCAGGGTGATAAAAATATTACAATGAATGATTGAAAAAAATAGGAGTCCCATTAAAATTTGAAATAGGGTTGCATATAATGTGCGAATAGAAAGGAACCAAATATATAAAACTGAAAGTATGTTGAAACTACAAGGAAAGAAGTAAGATAAAGATGCAGTCAGAACTTCCGTCATAGCCAAAGCTTTATGGGAAATTTTCATTGATAAAGAGAAGCTATTAGCTATCAAAAACTGCCACAAAATGTGTAGAGATTATACAGAAAAGAATCACATAAGGCTGGCCACAGACTTCGTGCCTGTCAAATGATAAAAAATAAATACCTGCCAAAAATAAAGAGAACATAACTTTAGTATTATACAACATAAAACTGCCACACAAGGCTGAGTTTAAGACATACAAAGATAAGGGAGCTTATTGCACTCCGAATAACACTAAAAGAATTAGAAAATGATAAGCTCCAGTGAAAAGAATGAAAACACAGAGAGTGAACATGATCCAAGAATCACTCGGGAGCCCAAATAGTCTGTCTGAGCACTTTCCTTAAATTGATGGGAAACAAGTAATCATTTATTACTTAAAAATACATATGATTAAACCTCTACAGCAAGACCAGTAAGAGAGAAGACAAAAGGATACTAATATTGAAGACAAGTTCAGAATTAGCTTTTGCTGTGTGAAGCAATGCATGGTGTTAGTTATACATGTGAAAATATATCATAGTCCTTAAATGTTTGAAATGTGTTTGTGTACCTTTTGAACCACAAGATAAAATAAAAGATATTATGATACTTCTCATTCTAATATTTAAATAGATAGATATGCAAAAACATAGGTCAAAAATTGAAAATTACAGAATAACACAATGTAATATATGTATCTCACTGTGAAACCAAAGAAATACTTAAAACAATACTTTTCAGCCTAAAAGTTTAGTCCAGTTTCATACTGGACTAAAATTATTTCATCAATTTTTCAGCCAATATAGGAGCAAGGATGAATTGGAAAGAAGATGTGTTTACCAAACTAAGCTCTATCAAAAAGTCTTCTAGTAATAAGGGGAACACTGGTCCATTGCTGGTACAAGTTAAACCTTGTACAGCCATTACAGGGATGAATGTGACAATTCCTCAGAAAGATGAGAATCAATCTACCTCAAGATCCAGCTATACTACTCTGGAATATGTAGCAAAGAGATGCTTCAAACATTTACACAGACAATTATTCAAATGTGTTCAACACTGCTCTGTTAATAATAGTCAGAAATTGGAAATAAGTTAGGTGTCTGTTAATATATGAATGGATAAAGATAATGTAGTGCATTTATGCAATGGAATAGTGCTTATCTGCTAAAAAATAAAAATAAAATCACTATATTAGCAGGAACATAGATGGACCTAGAAAATAAAATCATCATAAGTGGTATGCCAGACAAAGAAAGGCAAATATGATCTATATTCAATTGCATGCAGATGTTAGGTATTAAGAAATTGATAAACAATCCAAAATACATATAACCGCAGAAGTTAGGTAGAAGGTCTGGAACTGGTGGTAGGGAGGGATCCTCTTAGGATAAGAATTAATAGTTATAGATTGGCAGGAAGTAGGCACTCTAATGGCACAATGAAGCAGGAGGGGGAGGGGAGAGAGTGACAAAGGAGGAAATACAAAGAGATAAAGCTAAAACTAAGAGCCATTTGTGGGGTTGTTTGTAAACCTAATACAGAAGACGCTTCCTATAATATACACATAAATGAAGGCAATCTAAATAAACTTGCCAAGTAACTGGGGAGCTGGAGCCTCAACTGGACATTTCTCATGGCCAAATGAAGCTTCTAGCAGTGAGCATGGGTTATATCTAATCAAGTTGCTGGCCAAAGGGATAACTTTGGAACCTCAAAACAACCTAGGCTACCAACACAGATGTTGGTGACTTACCATGAATTGATGGTAAGACCCTATCGCTGAAGACAACACCCACACAACTCATTGAATACAGAGAAGTTGAGCTGATTCCTACGTAGATCCTTCACCCCTACAGACTAGTTAGTGTTCATGGCACTGGAAGCTATTTTGCAAACTACACAATGGGAATGTAAACAGCAACACAGCTAAAAATCCTTTGGTTTACCATTGACCTGCCTATAAGAAACACTGGTGAAACAGGGGCACAAAGCTTATAGGAATAACCAATCAATTTCTGATTTGAGTGAAGTCCAACTCCACAAGGTGGAACCCACCAAGGCTGCTTGGGTGGCCAAAAACTTGAGACTAGATGGCTCAAAGACCTAGAGGAAAACCAAATTCTACTGTGCGTAAAAGGAACGTAGCAATAATATGACTCCTGATGACATTCTGCTATCATAGATCTGTGCCTTGTTCAGGCATTATCAGATAACTTTTGTCCTTCATCAAATGGGAACAATGAGAGACCCACAACCAGACAATATGTAAAGATTGAGAGACCTTTGTGGTGATGTATTGTGTCTTCCAAAATATTGTGCACCCTATTATAGTTTATCTGAAGATCAGAAGAAAAAGCCAGCCACTAGAGTAAACATAGAGGTCAGGCAATGGTAGCACACATTTAATCCTATCACTCAGAAGGCAGAGATCCATCTGGAGCTCTGTGAGTTCAAGGCCACATTGGGAACAGAGTCAGGATTGATGGCACATGCCTTAAATTCCAACACTAGTTAACCATAAAGGTCTGGAGGTCTGTACAGATAGACAGGAAGTAATGTAGCTGGGCACAGAGAGGAAATGAGATGACAGAACAGAAAGGCATATTGTTGTAGGTATACAGAAAGTAGGACTCTTTGGAGAATGAGGCACTGGTGAGGTGAAGTTGTCTGTGGCTTGTTCTCTTCTCTGATCTCTCAGTTTTTCACCCCAATATCTGGCTCTGGGTTTTTATTAATAAGACTTTAAAGAATTGTGTTATAGATCTTGGAACACTCAACTCTAAAATGGATATCTCCATCAAATCCCTCCCCTTATTGAACAGGAAACCCTACTGAGGAGGAGACAGAAAACTGTAAGAACAAGAGTGTTGGAGGATACCAATGAAACACATCTTTCTTGACTCAACAGGAACAAAGTACATATGAACTCACAGTGACTATGATCATATGCTCAGGGTCTTCATGGATCTGCACCAAATGGAACTTTTAGAGCTAAAAGGAAAAGTGGATATATGTTCCCATCTTAACCTACACGCTATATCCAATTGATTGCCAAATGCAAATTTAAAGTTATCTGTAGCTAGAGTTTTCCTGCAAATCTCTGTCACCTGCCAGTCCCGCACCTGCTCAGACCCAACCAAATAAACACAGAAACATATTGCTTACAAACTGTATGGCCATGCCAGGCTTCTTGCTAACTGTTCTTATAGCTTAAATTAATCCATTTCTGGAAATCTATGCCTTGCCACATGGCTCATGGCTTACCAGCATCTTCACATGCTGCTGGTCATGGCAGCAGCTGGCAGTGTCTCCCGCCCTCAGCCTTCCACTTCCCAGAATTCTCCTCTCTCCTTGTCCTGCCTATACTTCCTGCCTCACCACTGGCCAATCAGTGTTTTATTTATATAGAACGATATCCACAGCAGTTATCTTTCTCTGTGGGTGTGTCACTGGGGGGGGACAAATCTCTCTTAAGGCTAGCAATAGATGACTGACATATAATGAACTGAAAGGCATTTTTGGAGGTTCTTTGTCTCATAGTGTTAAGTAGGGGTATGTTTTTGTTTGTTTGTTTGTTTCTTCTGGCTTGAAGGTACTTTGTGTATATATTTTGGTTTCCAGTCTCAGGTTTTTATAGGATTCCTGAGTGTGTGAAATAAAGTGTGTGTTTCTTCATTTGTATGTGTTTCTTGTGCTCTCCCCTTATTGATTGTTTTGTCAGAGTCCCACTCTTTGTTTTTCTTTACTATTTTATTTATTTATTATTCCTTAAATGCCTGTTTGTTTTCAAAGACAGGAAGGGAAAGTTGTGAATTGGATGAGAGGAGAGTCGGGGAGGAATTTGGAGGAGAATATGGGGGTGGGGAAGAGTAATTAGAACACATTGTAGGAAACAATATATTTTTAATCAAATAAAGAAAGAAAAAGCTCTTTTGAATGTCTTCTAGTTAGTAAGCTAATTTTATACATATGGGCAATGACATTCCGGAAAGGCAAGGGTTATTAAATGAAAATTACATTATAAGCCATGAGATGCCTCCTACTAATTTATTAGTCACAGAGACACCAGAGTTCTCCAAAACAACATAGTTAATTATCATTGCCCATGATCACCCACCATATCAGCATTATAATACCCTGTCTTAGACCACCACATACTTAAGATGCAGAACACAGAGAAATCAACCCCAATCTGAACTGGATACTTCCTCCATGATGGCAAGCTTTCCTGAAGCCAGGAGGTACTATGAAGGCTCATAGGGTGGGAAAGAAACCAGTGTTCACTCAGCACTGACCTACAAGGCAAGATGTGCCTACTGATGCAAAAGTCATGCAACTGTTCTGTATAGAATCTGACGTCTGGTCCACGAAAGAAAATTTTGTACTTTGTATTGTAATCTTGGCCAAAATCTCATGGCTGAGGAGGTCATCAGCCCTAGGGTAAAACCTTCTATTGTTATTTTACTAAGTGAGTATGCTGTCAAATTGTCTTCTACATATTTATTTTAATGCCTATATACCAGGGTTTTACTCATTCTTAATCTGAAAAATTTCTTGTTGCAGTGGGAAACAGTCAGTGGAAAAATGCATAGTTGTCAGCATTAAATGGAACCTCTATATTAACTAAACTACCACAAAGACATAGGGAACAAAAGGAAAGAGGAGGTAGAAAGAATATTAACGCTAGAGGTTGGAGAGAAAGTTTATTAAATAATATCTTCTGGACTTGACATGGATATTGCAATCATGAATGTGAAAAAGCTGTGGCTATCTGCACATAACCTAAACAAGATAATGCTATCTAAATGCCCAGGATAGGTGGGATATATGGTCTTTAGATCTCAGGTATTAATGAGGAATATGGAAGGTAGTTAGATTTTGTGAGGGGGCAGTCATTATTGAAACTGTGATCAATAGTAGGTTTTCCATGCTTCAATGGATATTATCAAACCTATGTACATAAGTACTGCATTAACTGTACCTAGAGCGTTATTAAAATAAAAAACTTGTTCATTTGCAGAGACTAGTCAGATCTGTGCAACTTGCCCCATAAACCCCCTTCCCATTCTCCAGATTTGGCCCAGATAGCATATCCTGTGTACCAACTCAATCTGATAAATTCACCTGACACTAGCCTTTCCATGCCATGCTCATCCAAAAGAAATGGATGGATTTCTAGATTCACTCAAATTTAACCACCAAATTTAATTAAAGATAAATCAACATTGAAAAAATTTCATAGCAAACAGTAATAAAAAGACTTAAGTCTAAAAACAGCACACGTCTAGATGAATTTTCTTTTATTTTTAAAGAAGGGCTGCAAAGGATACTTTGTAAATTATTGAAAAAATAACAAAGAGAACACTTCCAAAATCCTTTGAGCAAACACACACACACACACTCACACACACTCATACACACACATAAACGTATACACACAAAGGCAAACTTAGAAATTCACACAAAAACATAAAAGATAAAAATGGGAAATTGATAAAAATTTTCCAATCAAAACCAAAATCTGAATAACTTTGAAAGAGAAAAGATAAATTGTTTAGAAGTAAGTTAAAAAATACTTTTATAGGTAGTATAGTGCTTTATAAAAGGTATAAGAAAACGAGAATATATTTTATTTGTTATCAATTAACCATTAAAAGTTTAATAATCATAGTTTATAATTAACAGATAAAAGTCAATGAGTCCAGTCCATTTGAAAGTTCATCAGATATATAAATTTGTTAACAATTCACTTGGAAAAATAAAAAGAAAGTGAGCAGATGTTTCATTTAAATAATAGTTAAATTAAATTATAAATGATATTTCCTAGTAGTAGGAAAGACTATGAATCTTCAAATGTTATGATAAAAGTAGAGAAATGAAAATTTCTACCTGATTAGACATATGGATTCTAATTGGTAAATACGCCATACATTTTCAAGTGAAAATATCCTTTTCAACAGATTATACTACCAAAATAGATGTCACATTAAAAAAAAGTTAGTGAGAAAATCTATTCCTGTATTTTTATTAACAATAAGAATATGGGTGATTCTGAAAGCATAGGTTAATATGAGTGTGAATGAAAACATAGTAAAAAATAAGCATATGATATTATATTACTGCAGAAAAACCCTGCAAAGCAAACTAACTAACTGATTGTCTGGAGTTAGAAGCAATGTACTATGTAACTGTGGCAAATCCAATTGAGCATAGTGTCCTAAAAATAGTAAATTAAATCATGAGTGTTGTTGTATAGTAAGATATATACAGTTTTACACATTTAAAGTAGTACACACATGCACACATACATAGATATACATATATATTCTTTAAATATTTATTATTTTTCTCCATAAATCTAAGTCTTCTCTGTTGCAATAAAAGCAGTATCATTCACAAAGGCACAATGGTAGATTTAGAGTCTATATTCATTGGATGATTATATTTAATATGCATATTTATAAAGAAACTCTTCTTATGTAACTGACAACTTCATTGTCAAGTCTGTTTAAATATCTCCTTTGCATTTTCTGACTCTTTATGACAGTTATCTCCATTCTACATTTTATCATGGAATTTTACCAGTTTTTTCTGTTTTGCTCAAACAGTTTTATTTCCTTGGAATATTTAGAAATATTATAAAAATTGCTATTATAATAGACTATACACGTCTAGATGAATTTTCTTCTATTTTTAAAGAAGGGCTGCAAAGGATACTTTGTAAATTATTGAAAAAATAACAAAGAGAACACTTCCAAAATCCTTTGAGCATACAAACACAAAAGAACTATAAGAAATGTGATGTATATTTTACCTGATCAAGCACATGATTAAAAAAAATCATTAACTGACTTGTGTACAATGCACCATCTATACTTATACTAATACAGATATGTATGTACATTTAAAAGTTTATGCATTCTTAGAACAAGGGGGCCAGGCAGCAATGAAAATGATATCCCAGGTGATCCAGCATCCAAAACAGCTCCAGGCTGCTGATTGAGATGATCCAGCTTCAGAGAATACTACAACCATAACTTAGCAATTATCCTGATTTGCTCAGGGTTCCCTCAAATTTTATTAGTGCTACCAATAAACAGGAAGTAGTCTAAAAAACTATGCCCACATTCCCTACAATGGGTTATGGATATTTATTATCATTTAAATGGATTTGGTTACAAGTTGTTATTGGTAATGATCAGGAAAAAAAACTGAACAAAGGACATTAGATTGAGGGATATCATTCTAAAAAGAAAAAAAGGATATAAAAATAATAGGATAAAGTTTTAGATTATTTAATCTACTTTTAAACCAAAAAAGCAACTATTGCTCTTAAAGATTTACATTGGTATGGATTTTTGTATATTGATACAAACTTGAGGTTATTTTTGTCATACTGTATATACATTTCTACTCTTGTTTTAGGAATTGTACCTATGCATCTCATTTATAAATGTAATGTAAATTTCCAGTCCTTGAAAGTAATTAGTATAAAATCTTTGGGATAATAAGGAAATACAGGTTAAGAGTTAGTTACCTATTGCAATCAAACTTATAGCCATGTTAGGTATGCTTTCAAGATCAAACAGAGATATATTTTAGATAGACAGGTGGTCTTCAACACTTCAGAGACCTACAGAATATGATATTTAAGATGTTTTAATAACAGAATATTTTTTATGAAAATAAAACGTGTATACACCTGGCAGCACCAATGTACTTGTGAGAAAATGATGGGTATCAAAGAAACTCCATTTGAACTTTACTTTCTTTGTGACAAAGATTAGCTACTGGGTAAAGAACTGCACTTGCTGCAATTGCTGACAGTTACTGTCCAAATTGGACAGGCTGAACACAAGAGAAAGTGACTGCAAAACTTTGTCATGACATGACAGGACAGTCCTTCAAAAATCCTGCTTCAAAAAAAAAAATCCTGCTTCACAGACAAGTATGTCCGATATTCTAGGCCTGCAGCCCAAAGATGGAAGGCAAAACATTACAGAAGAACCTAGGGTGATTCTTCAGTCAACCAGCTATTTTGGCCATTTCTTAGTTTTAGATGTTGTTTGCTGTGAACTTCTCAGGTCTTTGATGAAGTTGCAGACAAGATAGTTAAACTTATTGTTTTCCTTAGTTATGATAAAAAGAAATTAGATATAAAACTTCAGACTCACCAAGATAAATAATTGAGTATTTTCTTTAAACTTGCCGAATACAAATAAACTGGATATTGTAATTGTAATTATTACTTAATAACTGTTTTATTATATTTAGTTTCTCTATGTTAAGGTCAAAAAATCCTTTTTAATTAGACAAAAAGGAAGAAATGTTATGGAATAATCCTGTGAATATATATTACTCTCAGTGGTTGGTAAAGAGGCTGATTGGTCTATAGCAATGCAGGATGATAAAGTTAGGCAGCACAATCAAACTGAGGATGCTGGTGTGAAGAGTTGCAGAACCAGGGAGGTGCCAGCCAGCCTCTGAGGAAGCAGGATGTATAGAAAATGACATAACGAGCCATGAGCTATGTGGCAAAGCATAGATATAATATGGGTGAATTTAAGTATAAGAACTGGCTAGTAACAAGCCTGACCTATCAGTGGAGTATTGATAAGTAATATTAAGCTTCTGTGATTATTTGGTAGCAGGCATTAAGGACAGGAAAACTCTAACTACAGGGAAAAATAATATCTTTTATTTTGCCTGTACATAGATGAGATCTACTCACAAAATATACCTATACTAACAAGACTTCACCACCGATCAACTCAGCATGTGAAATGCCTTTTACCATATAACGACTTAATCACAATAAAGATGGAAGTGGGATAATAGTGCTGAAGGTCATCTAGAATGCTAATAACCATTTTCTTGGTCTAGTCCCTCAGTAACATGTTTCTCCATTTATAAAGAAACAAAAGCTATAATGTTAAAACACAACTATTTAAAACAGTGTTTTTAGCTCTAGAACTATATTGTTCTTTTATTTTTCTATATAATCACTAATGTCTTAGTCACATAAACTGGTTTGTATTTAGAACACTTTTTCTAACTTTTTTAAATCAGACTTCTGTGTTTATGATGGATCATTTCTTAAGTTTTATTTTATATATTGGAACATGGGTAAAGTTTTATAGACATATACAGATTTATATTTATACAGATGTGTATGTACACATACACACACAGATGTATGTGTATATTCACATATTTTAAAAGTTGACCCTTTATTAGATTTTATTACAAACTAAAGTATTTTCAAAAAGTCACTGTATTTAAAATTTTAAGACCTCTTCCTTTACTCTATTACCTAAACAAGATTATAACAAATGTTTATATATTTTACATATATTAAATATGAGAAGAAATTTGAAAATAAATTAAAATATGAGAGAATCTATGTATAAGTTATATGAAAATACCAGACTATATACAGAGGAAACATGAAGATCTATGGATATTGGTACAGGAATCAGGTCCTAGAACTAAGAGATTCTAAGGGACAATTGTATATTTTTTATAAGAATTAGCAAAAAGCTGTACTTTATACTTACATGAAAGGTAACATTATTCATTCAATTATTTTCCCTACTTTGCTTCCTCTCAGGACTGGTCTATAAATGAAGGCTGATCATTTTCCCTACATTTTTTTCAAATAGCTATCTGCAGTGAATTCTGTCAATAATAGGACATATGCTGGGAAAAATCAGATAATCACCTCAAAAAAATAGTCATTTATTAAGCTCTTAGACACTGTTGTAAGTTACAAGAAAATCATAGAAACAAGACAATAATGGAGCATTCTATTTCAGATTTTAAACTCTGGGGTTAACAGGGAGATTTGAAACTTCATGAAACAAAATTGACATCTTTTCTGTAAATAAAACCAAGGTCTATTTTCAGACATTAAGTATTGATGTCTCCAAAAGTCCTCTTCTTAGATTTGATCTTTCATTTAATTTTAATTTGTTTAAGTTGTATTTGGAAGAGTCATATGAAATGAGATTTTTTAATAATGTAATTTAATAAGAAGTTTGTGTGAATGTATCTTACTGTTTCAAAAAGAAAACAAAAACAGAATGATACATGAGCTCATGCTATCATCTTTAGTAAGCACTGATTCTATCTCATTAAATATATTTATTTTTCATAATTGCTCTGTCGTTAATGACTGTGAGTTAAATAACACACTATCTTAAGATATGCTATGTTACCTGCTCATTATTTAAAACATATGTTAAAGGTGGATCGATTATAAAATAAGCTATTCACTTCATAAACTTAAATAAATAGATCCATAGTAGCTCATATGTCTATTCTTAGCACATGTTACTAATTTCAGTGTTTATATTCTAAAGTTAAGTGAAAAGTAACAAAAATATTGTGTTTATATTTTAAATTTTATTTATTCAATCAACTTTATTTCATTTTGTTTTCCTTTTAATTCTACATAACAGGACAAGTCTGGTTAGCACATTTGAAGAGAAGGAATGATTCATCAAAGTAATTACTGAAAAGAATGCCAAGTAGCATTCATGAGATCCAGTGTGATATTCTTTGAGTGATTATACAACCTGATCCATTTTAATTTACATTAAAGTAAAAGTGTTGAGATAAATAATCTTGAGCATAATTCTTTAGAAAGCAATGCCATTACAATTACATTTTGATTTACATCCATCCAATAACTGACAAGTAGATGTGTTACTACCAGTTTGTCTCCTTGTAGCTCTAAAGTTTATCACCAAATTAATTATAAAATAAGCAATATAAACTATAGTAACTAGGTACTTTGAAGCCTTTGGAAGCTTCATCATAATACCCAGAAATTTCTTTATGATATAGTATGTAATATAATTGAGTGAGATCCACCCTTCCTTGTTTTCTTCAACTATTTTGTAGCCATATTTTCATTCTGCTAGCATCTTGGTTTAGCCCCATTTTTATGAAGGTGATTTAATAGAAAAACATCTATTGTTTATATCACCTGCTAAATCATGTGTACAAGAAACCTTGTCTTATGTGCACATATAATTCATATGCCTTAGGATATATTATTTCAGCAGGTACAAAATAGGTTTTGGCTGACTAAATCATTAAAGGAAAGATTAAGTCTTCTGACCTATAATTAAAGCAACACATCATGTAAACTAGTTTTCTCTAAGTTTTACCATCTATTAAATAGGATAGCTAATCTATCCAGAATAAGATTACTGCATCAAATAGCATTGTTTTATCAATTTTGTCCTTTTAAATTCTGTACTTCATTTTACTTCTACATATTTCTGGTTATAATATATTCTGTGTTTTCTGATTTGTTTTCCACGTTTGGGGGATGAGATGTGTATATTTCACTTAGAAGAATTTGGTTTGGTATCTTTGATTTTAATAATCTAAAATGATACAGTCTCTCCTTGCATGCATTAGTCAAGCTTATCAGAAATTTCTATTGCTTTAACTGAAAGCACCCAAAGAGAAATGCTGGGTGTTTTCTGTGTAGCTTAGTCTTAAAAGTTTTTTGTTTCTTAGTTTTTGTAAGGTATTTGATTATATTATGTAAAGATATGTCACTGTGATTGGTTTAATAAAAAGTTAAATGCCAATAGCTAGATAGGAGGTACAGCAGACTTCTGGACAGAGAGAGCTCTATGAAGAAGAAAGACAGATTCATCAGCCATATTGAGCAGAAGACATTCAAGAGGACAAGTAAAAGGCACAAGTAAAATGGCAACATGTAGATGAATAGAAATGGGAAAATTTGCCCGGCGGTGGTGGCACATGCCTTTAATCCCAGCACTTGGGAGGCAGAGCCAGGTGTATCTCTGTGAGTTCGAGGCCAGCTTTGGCTACCAAATGAGTCCCAGTAAAGGTGCAAAGAGAAACCCTTTCTCAGAAAAAAAAAAAAAGAAAGAAACGGGAAAAATTAAGTTATAAGAGCTGGTGGGAAAGCCTAAGCTATAGGCTGATTTTGTATCATTAATAAAAAGTCTTTGTGTTGCTTTTTGTGAGCTGGCATCCCAAAGAAAAGTGTTTCTACAAACGGCTCCCAGTGTCCAGCTGTGTATAACCACATAAGACTTGAAAAGGCTTTAAAAGGATCTAAGCACACAAAAATGGAGCTAAGTACAGCTTCCTAGTCTTGTGTCTCTCATGTTAGCCACAGTACAGAGACACATCTCCCAAAAGCTGCCTGTGTGTTTGAGCCGCCGCTGTACCATGAGCTAAGCTGTGTGGTGGGTTTAAGATTTTGCTTATAGGGACAGAAAAAGTTACAGATATGCAATAATGTAGTTTCAGGCAAAACAAAACCAAACAAAAGATAACCTCTAAATAGGTTGCAATATGTTTAATAATGTGAGTTAGGTTTATTAAAAAATATAGAAAGTCATATAAATAAATAAATAGTTTAGAAATAATAAAGTCTGTAAATAAAGAGTGAAATAATAAAAATGAAAAATAACAAGCTATGTGAGGATGGGAAATATTATATAACACAGGGAGATTAGACTAAACTAAGAAAGCAAATACCACTCTCATTTTACTTTGGTATGGATTTTTGCATATTGACACAAATTTAAAGTTATTGTTGTTATACTGAATGTGTGATTCTACACTCATTTGGGGTATTGTGCTTATGCAACTCATTTTAAAATGTAATATATAATAAATTCAGGTTAGTAGTCACCTGTAACAATCAAAATTGTAGTCATGTTAGGTATGTTTTCAAAGTCATACTGAGATATATTTTAGATAGACAGATAATATTCAAACACTTCAAAGACCTACAAAATAGACATTTAAAATACTTAATAACACAAGGCTTTTTTTTTGACAATGAGACACATCTGTTCCTAGTGTCATGAATCTACTTCAAAAAGGGATGCTGATGGGCATTGAAGAACCTTCATATGTAGCTTACTTTATTTGTGGCAAAAGCTAGCCATTTATGCAAGAAACTGCCCTTGCCTCAAATGCTGACAGTATGTTGTCCAAATTGGACAGCATGACATAGAAAAAAATGACTGCCAAACTTTGCCAACACAAGATAGGACAGTCCTTCAAAATTCCTGCTTTACAGAAAAGTGACAGATATTCTAGGCCTGTAGGCTAAAGATGGATGCCTCCAAATTGCAAAGAAACCTTGGGGTGACTGTCCAGACAGCCAGATGTCTGTCATTTCTACAATTTTAGAAGTTGATTTATCTGCACTTCCTATTTACTTAAGTAATATTTTATCCTTCTTGAGTCTCTGATGGGATTTGAAGACTAAATAGTTATACTTTTAAGTTTTCCTTGTTACTAATTTTTTTAAAAGCTTATATAAGAGGTGTAAAGTTTATAAGTCTGAGAAAAAAATAAAAGTTTAAATTGTTTATATAAAAATGCTTTAAGGTTTAAAAACTATTTTTAAGATGGTAATACAAGTTATGACAAAAATACTTTAGGTATAAAACTTTAAATTTATCAAGATAAGACAGATAATAGAGGGCTGGAGAGATGGCTCAGAGATTAATTTCACTGGCTGCTCTTTCATAGGTCCTGAGTTCAATTCCCAGCAACCAAGTGGTGGCTCACAATATCTATAATGAGATCTGGTGCCCTCTTCTGACATACAGGCACACATGCAGGCAGAACACTTTATACTAAATAAATAAATAAATAAATAAATAAATAAATCTTTAGCCAGGTGGTGGTGGCACACATCCTTTAATCCCAGCACTCGGGAGGCAGAGGCAGGATGATCTCTGTGATTTCAAGGCCAGCCTGGTCTACAGAATGAGTTCCAGGAAAAGCACAAAACTACACAGAGAAATCCCATCTCGAACCCCCCCCCCAAAAAAAAGACAGATAATAGATTATTTTCTCCAAATATGTTAAATACAAATGGACTGGGCATTTTTAGTGTGATTCTTACATGATGATTGTTCCTATTGTACATAGTTTCATTTGTTAAATTTAATGCCTTTCCTTTATATTTAAACAATATCTGATAATTGTTGTTATTATATATTTACTATTTAGAGTTAAAACCCTTTCTTTTTTATTTAGACAAAAAGGAGAAATGTCGCAAGATATTTGATGACACTGTGTAAAGATATGTCACTGAGATTGGTTTAATAAAAAGCTAAACACCCAATAGATTGGCAGAATATAAAGCAAGGACTTCTGGACAGAGAGAGCTCTAGGAAGAAGAACGTTGGAGATGTCAGTCAGACAGAGACTGAGCAAAACATTCTAGAGCACAGGTAAAAGTCATGAGTCACATGGCAACATGTAAATGAATAGAAATCTATTAAGTTATAAGAGCCAGTGAGACAAGTCTATGCTATAGGCCGAGCTTTTATAATTAGTAATAAGTCTCCATTTTTTGTTGTTTGTTTGTTTGTTTTTTGTGAGCTGGCAAAACAGAGAGAAATCTGCTATATGATTCCTAAAACATTTTCTTCCTTTTATTGAAAATAGATATTTTTCATACAATATATTCTGATCATAGTTTCCCCTCTCACCACTTCTCCCAGTTTCTGACCATTTCTTCTTGCCTGATCCACTACCTTTCTGTCAGTCATTTAAAAAAAAAAAAAAAAGAAGAAGAAGAACAGGCTTTCGAGAGACAGTAATAAAAGATGACAAAATAAAATAGAGTAAGATGAAATAAAAATTATCGTATCAAAGTTGGACAGGGGAACCCAACCAGAGGAAATGAGTCCTAGGAGGAGGCACAATAGTCGGAGACTCATTTGTTCTCACAGTCAGAAGCCCTATATCAATACAAAGCTAGTAGTTATAATATACATGAGAGGCTCTGGATGAAGACCCACATAGTCCCTGGCTTTCTACTTCAATGTCTATGAACTCATATTTGCCGTGCTTAGTTGGTCAGAAATCAGTGTTCTGGTATCCTCCATCCTCTCTGGTTCTTACAATATTTCCACCAACTTCAGTGTTAAAAAGTTTTTAAAGGATTCATTACTTCGAAAGTGAAATGCTTATAATAGTAAAAAATAATATTTAATTAAGAAAATTTCCTACCATCATTTGAAATCTAGACATAAGATGTTTATGTATATCAGTCTCACACTTAACCTATGACTGTTTTCAAATTATTCATAAGAATATAATAAATGATAACATAAGTTTGATCTATATTAAACTGTATTAGCTCTCAGTTTAAGATAGTTACTTCATCAACTGATCTTTATTTTCTCAAAATAATCCTCAAAGTTATTAATACAGGTTGAGATATTAACTTTTATGAATCACTATTACTTCTTACTCTTAGATTAGTCAAAGTTCATCAAATGCCTTTTGTCACTTTTCATCTAAGCCCACTCAATCAGCTCAGACTTACTTTCCATAATACACCAGTGTAGATTGTTTGTTTTGTTTTGTTTTTGTTGAGTTTCAGTGAGCCTAATTATAGTCATCTTGCTTGACTGTGGCTTCAAACCAGATATATACCTCTACCATTATACTGGTTATTGTCTGGGATTTTGTTTGTTTGTTTTTCTTTAATTCTTTTCTCTTTTCTCTTTCCTAAACCTGATATTTCAGCCAGGCAATGATAGCCAATTCAATTACCAATTTTCATTTAAATAATTTCTGCAACTGTGCCAATTAAATTGTTTCTTCTATGCTGGAATATTAAGAATTAGATTGCTTGACAATAATCCTGAGGTCCCTATATTTCAGAGGAATTTGCCAAGGACATGAGCTTTGACAGAATGCTTGTTTCTCATACTCATTAATTTTAATCATTTGAAAGTGTCTGCTTTTAGAGTAACCTATTAAGCACATAGTATTCTTATTGAGAATTAGTCTGAGAATTAGCATTGGGACTGTGTGGAAAAAAATAAGTATGCTGTGTAAGGTTGGTATTTATTACAACTAAAATCTCTATTTATGAGGCATGAAAGAGATGCTAATTTGCTCATATAGTGCTTTAGTCAAAGGAAGATTTTATTCAAAATAAAATTTTATCACCCATTTTCCTAGAGCCTTGCAGCTTTTCTCAAAGGATAATTTTCTCTTTTAACATTTACAGCTAATGGTACTGTAGGAGAAAAAAAAAATAATGTATTTCCCTAAGCCTTCACCTAATCATGGCTGATACTCCTGTAACCAAAGGCAATTAACAAAAGGAAACATTCCTTTTCATTGGAGTTTTAGATAATACATGGGCGCTTACTATGAAAACCCAAAGAACCAGAGAACACTTTGTATTTAATGTCCTGAATGATAAAAAACAAAACAAAACAAAAACAAAAACAGACATTTTCAGACCATCTTGAATAAGCATTATAGGACAAATAAGATCCGGTCTAAGGGCAGTAAACAGAGAGGTTTCTGGATATTTGCTACACTTTCCAGTCCAGATTCCTCTCGGCAGTTATTACATGATAACTGCCGAGAGGAATTATGGACACAGTGGCATGACGTATGTTAAACAATTTCATTATTCTTCGTTATCGAATGAAAATAATGAAGGAGAGTCAAGTAATTTCTAGGACATCATGGTTTAGTTCCACAGCACTCTCATGAACATATCTCTCTTCCTGATATATTATCAGTACTAATCAAATGGAACAAAATCCCCAAAGGTATTTTAGCTACTTATGTTGTTAAATATAAATACTAAGCTTATTCTTTGATGATTTCATAGGTGTATATAATATTTTCTGATGACTCTCCTAATTCCCTCTTACCTCTGTTAAACCCCTTTTCTTTGCAAATTCTTACTTACATACACATACTGTATTTTGTTTTCTGACCACCAGGTTTATCTTGGGTGATTTGTTTGACCATGAGCTTGATCATGGCTTTACAACCTAGTTGACTCATCAATGATGAGTCCTTCCTTCATAATCCAGTGGTATACTATATTTTAATAGGGCATGGTGGGGCTCACAGGGAGTTGTGGGACTCCTTGAGCTGCTTCCTGATTAATGTGTAATAAGCTCATTGGAAGACACCAAAGTTTCCACAAGACAATGCTTACTTATAGTGTCTATGACATGCCTAAATGATGTTTCATAGTCCCTCTGCCTGCCTTATGACTCTAACAATCCCCCTTTCATTATGATTTCTGGGTCTTAAAGGTTGAAGTAGACTACAACAAGGAATTAAGGTCACACAACTATTTAGTGATAAGTATGCATTCAAACTCAAAATCCTGTGTGCTTTACTACTTCAGAGGATTAGACTCACAATGCCATGTTTTACATTACAATTGCAATGTTTTAACATCAGATACTTTAAGAGAAACAGCAGATTATCTCATAGTATTTTCTCTTCCACCTTTGGATTATGGCTCCACCCCTTCAGTAACATTAATGAATAAAATGAGATACATGACAGCCTTTTCATACAAGTTAGCTCTCTTCATATATACTTACAGATCTGTATGAAGAAACACAAAAGTGGTAGCTTTTTCTTTGTGTAGAACAGAGTATTTTTTATGTTGTTTGACTGAAGTCCTCCAGGTTATTCTTTCAGTATTTCAAAACTTTTGGTGGTGGTGTTACTATTCAATTTTTATTTTTTCTAATTAATTGATATCACTTTCTTAGGTAATTTGGGCTTATTTTATATTCATATGCAATCAGTTTTATCATTATATCATAGAATATGTATAAAATATGTTTGTTTGGAAGAAACAGTTTCATGGAATTTGGAGTTGATATATTTTGAGTTATATTTATAAATTAGAAGGAGATAGTTTGTATTTGAGAAACCTCAAATTTTTAATTAGTTTATGTATGTTAAATCATACCTTAATATTTCCTATCATTTTATTTAGTTAATATACAATTGTATTATTTCCTCCCCCTTCCTACTTCTCCCATCATCTCTTGCTCCTTCCAAAATTCATGATCTTCTCTTCTTTAAAAATTGTTGTTGCCTACACCTGTAAACGAATGCACACATGAACAAAATATGTTCTGTTCATTCAGTATTGCCTAGGACTGACCACTTAATATTAGATAACCAATCAGGGGGATCATTCTTGGGGGAGGCTAATTTTCCTTTCCTTTTCTCAGAAGTTCATAATTGCTTTTAGCTTGTTCTTTAGTTGTGGGAGCCTTGGGATTTTCCTCATGTATATTGAAATAACAACTGGTGTTGCAATTGTTCAGGTGTTGTTTAGGCAGCTGTGTTGTTGGGAGTTAATGGGTGTAGCTTCCATGTCACAGCAAGGAAAAGCACAATCTCAAAGCCTGTTCTCCTGGCTCTTAGAATCTTTCTGCACCCTTTGCCTGATATTCTTTGTACTTTAGATTCAGGTATGTAATACATGAATTAGTTGGCATGGCTATTCCATGATCAGTTAGTCCCTGTATTTTGACAAGTGATGACTGTCTACAATTGTTTCTTGCTGCAACAAAAAGAAGCTACTTTGGTGGTGTGGTGAGATCTACAATTATCTGTAGTATAAGGATAAACATTTAGAATGAACTTAAGAATTATACTTGTTTAGGAAAAAGGCTGTATTAGGCTCCTTTCGGGTCTATGCCTTTCCAGTCACAGATAGTTGGCTAAGTTTCCAGTACAAGGTGAGATTTTGTTCATGTTGAGCAGACCTTAATTCCAATTAGACAACTGTTGGTATGCCCCTACTTTTAGTTTTAAGTCACCTTGGACAATATATGTATTATTACTTTTACCCCATGTTTAAACTCTACATACTGTATAATGCTTTGAGTGGTTGAAAGAAAATGTTGAACACTATAGATGAAACAGTAATAAACCCCAGTAACAGATGCTTTCATCATATTGTACTGAGTTGTTGGAATTATTGCTGTTTCTAAAGTTCCTAGAGATATGACTCTAAGTACTTCCACTGATTTCATTTGTAAATTTCATGAATTCTTGACATATATCCTACTGTGATACAAATAATGAAGTCCTACTGAAAGTTTATAATTATGGGTTTTATCTGAGCTCTGAAGCATATAATTATAAGAAAATCTGGAAAAAATCATCTTCATTTCTAGATATGATTGGTTTGGATTTTATATCAAATAGGAAGAGATTTACAATATTCTTTTTGAAATATAATTTAGTTGTGAGATTAAACATCTAGGGCATCATGGATTTGTGTTTACTATATCCTGTAGTTATCTTAATAACCAGTAAAGCCTTCTTCTGAGGGGACTTATCTCCTTTGTAGCATCTATAATTTCCCAAGAAGAACTATGACTACTTAGTTTACCATCATTGTCTTAAGTTTTGTGGTCTGTCCTCTTTAATATATAAATCTTCTTTTTAAGAAGGTGTACAATAGATACAGAGAGCTAAAAATGCAAGGTTTTATAATATTCAAAGGAGGTTGTCTGTAAACAAGATGTAGCCTTGCTCAAACCACTGAAATCTGAGATACTCTGTAATAGATGTGAGCCACCCCTGGGTACGTACCTGATGAAATCTCTCAGCATGTTTGTAGAGGTACATGCACGTTCCTGTGTATTGCTGGACTATTTACAAGAACCAGGAAGATCAAGCCCAGTAGAGGTCCATTAACAAGAAAATGGGTAAAAATGTAGTATGCATACATAACAGAGTTTTATTCCACCATTAATAAGAAAAAAAATTGTCCCATTTGAAAGACAGCAGATGAAACTATGAATATCTATGCTAAACAAAATCAGATGGACTCAAAAACTGTTATATTTTTTTATAAAATATATATGTATACAACATGTAAATAGAAAAGGGATTACTTGAAATACAAAGAAATACAAAGAAGATGAACAAAAATGACAAAGGAGAACAAAGAAGTGTTTTGGATGTTGAATGTGAATAAATATATGACTTACATGTGTGAAATGTTAAAAAGTAGTGCATTGCTCTATATATTTTATTTTTTAAATTAAATGCAGAGAAAATGAACTTAAAGTTTTTAAGGAGTGGTTCTCATAACTGAAAGTGAAATTGAGTTCTCCTGTTAATCCCACCAATTGAGAATAAGACCACTACCACAGTTTAAACCCAAATTTCAAGCAAGATTTGATTAAACTCTGGCCAGGTAGATGGGCTCTGGCTTGGTCCGTCTCTGGTTTCCGAGAAAAAAAAAATGGCCCCCAATTGGGGTTTACAGTGACTTAAGTATTTCCCATAAGGTCCAATAAGGAGCAACCGTACAGAGTGACATACTTCCAACCAACATCGAATCAGGGGCAAGCATACATCCTGACGTATTTCTTGCCTGCAAACCTCCTGCAAGTACATCCGGGGCAGAGGGATCAAGCAAACTTGTGTAGGGGCTCTCACACTCCCTCGGCTCAGTTGTTGTCTTGAGGTGCCTGTCAGTAATTTGATTTTATAAGTCCCTTTTCCCCCTCTCATTTTATACTTTGTGTTTTAATTTAGTCAAATTTTGTATTTTCATCTGACATTTACAATTGTGTGCTGAAATATAAGAGTGCATGTTATGCTTAATTAAACACCGGATAATTTGAAAGAAAAAAAATGATCAGTTTCAGTTTTATCAAGCTGTTTGGGTTAAAGGCGGTGAGTCTGACTGGGCTAAAGAACTGAGGAAAGCTAAAACCGAATGGTGTTCTTTGATTTATAACTTTCCTTTATTTCCAAAATAACCTTCATAGAAAAGGAAATTACAAACTAGTACAGAAAGACACTTGGCTATTTTTACTGGATTGCCTTGTTTCAGCCCAGTAGTAAAAAAGGAGCCTTTCAATCTATTAGAAAAAAATAATAATGGTTAGAACCTGAGCAGTTATACAAAACAGAAATTGGCTTGGCCCAGTCACTCAAACCCTGTTGCTTTTATTGGATATGGTTTCTTTTTCAGTAAGTGCTTTTTAAGTTGCTGAGGCTGGAACCATAGCTACAGACCCTTGGTTTAGAAAACACTCATATGGAGATACTGCCAGGGCTCTGTGCCTAAAAAGGAATTCTGGAGAGGAATGTCTAGGTATCTAACAGTGAGACTGTTTATATAAAACCTTGTGCTCATTGCAAGATACTGTTAGTACTGAAAGCTTTTTTATATAAGAAATGTCTTCTAAATCTTCATATACTTAATTTTGTTAATTTTCTTTATTCTTAGTTTTTTCTTGTTTTTTGCTTTTAGGCAACATCACTGTTAGAAAAAAGAAACAAACCCAGAATCATAACTTCTTTTACAGCATATTCTGGTGAACTCCTCAGTGAACTAGTTTCGGATGTAACCTATCCTAGAACCAGCAATGACAATACAGGAAATGATCATTTTGAATTATTCATGACACAGTCACCCTTGACATTCTGAACATTTTGTTTGAGAATAGAAGAACTGAACAAGAGACGGTAATGGTCATTATTATGAAGCAATAACTGCTGCTCAGATGGTTAGGAGCACCCAGAAGGAGTAATCAAGGATAAAATGGGGCTGCTTTACATTTGAAAGATTTCCATACAAATGTCTTTGAGAAATATAACTACTTTAGGTAGCATTTATTTTCCATCCTTTTCAATTTATTGGATATTTTAGAGGAGAATTTCTGATCATGTTCCATTCCAGGCACACCTTTAGGGTACACTCACAGATGTGCTTTGGAAGTTGTATGTCAAACAAGGGATATGTAAATCAATTAACTTGTAATTGTCCTTCATGCAGATTTGTGAATGTCTTTTTCTCTATATCTGCTTTATTCTCAGGGTTTGAAATACTAAGGAGAAATAAGACAGGACTATTGAGTAAAGGAAAACAGGATATTTAGCAAGGAATCTTGCACTGCTGAGTTAAAAACATCTCAGCAAATTACTGAGGACATCTGGACTCAGAAGCATCCACAGCTCTAACATAATTGTGTAATATGCAATTTTCTTGACTGTGGCCTAAATTAAGCACATATAGGACCTCTTACAAACTGCTAGTATTCCCAGTAACTTACTTATATCTGTCTTTCAGTAGGTGAATTTTAGTTATTTGCCAGATTGCATCCAATAGAATATAGAAGGGGTAAAGTGTTAAAGATTTTGTGCTAGCTATTTTTGTTAACACCTTGACCACATCTGGCATTAACTAAAACCCAAGAGGTTATACACACCTGTAAGAGATTTTTCTTTATTAAATCATTTGAAGTGGGTAGATCCTCTTTTAATCTGGTATTTTTGAGGTGGGGAGGTTCACCTTTAATCTGAGCTACAACTTGCCCTGGAATCCTTTTTGAAGGAAATGCAAAAAGCAAGCTGTAGTCAGATTTCTGGTGTCTCAGCCTGCTGGCAGTCAGGGCAAATCTCTACTACTTGCATCCCCCAAGTAAACATATAGAGGTTTATATTAACTGTAACTGTATGGCCATGGCTCAAGCCTTTTGTTAGCTAGCTCCTCCTTAGACATAAATTTTTAAATCAAGCTTGTTCTCTTTGCTTGCTTATCCTCCTTCTCACTTGCAAGTCCATTTTCTTCCCTGGCTGTCTTTGGGATTTTGGGGTACACTGAATGTATGAAAATGGGCACAGTAAGGAAAAAATAGCCCCTCTATTGGTTAAAAAAAAGAAATAGTTTATTCCAAACTCCTAAGGCTGTCTTCTGGGAAAGCAAAGAGAAGCAAAAAGGGAAAAGTTGTCCAGGGTTAAACATGAATGCAAGAAAGAGCACTTGTGAGCTTGGATGGGGCTTATGGGTTTAGTGGATCCAAGAGTCTATCATTGACCTTGACAAATTAATGGGCAACACAATCATACAGTAATGGAAGAGCCACATGCTCCTCTGGCCAGAGATAAGAAGAATGACTAACTTTTTAGCAAGCAAGAACTTTCTGCAAGCCCTTGAGGGAATGGTGCCATTTGTCTAGATATCTGACCTTAGGAAAAGGATTTTCTTTAGGGATCAGACACTGAAGACCAGATGAGATGTCCAGCCTGGACTGAACAACTACTTGTTTCTTGGACTTTCTGTTGTTAGACAGACATTGTTAGGTTAGATGAACCACAACATATATATATATATATATATATGTGTGTGTGTGTGTGTGTTTATATTAATATGTTTATATATTAATATATATTATATATACATAAAAACATTCATTCATTTATTCATTCCATCTGTTCTGTTCCTCTAGGTAAATCCTGACTTAATCTAATGCTATGTAAATAGATTAATAGATTATGATTGAATATAGATTCTCAAACAAATCTCCTACCTTTCCACTACTGTCAAAAAACCTAAAAGACTTATTTTTGATAAAGTTCATATACTTGTTAAAATAGCTCTAGAATGTATTTAAAATGAAAATGAACCTTTATACAGAACAGGGTACATGTTCATCATCAGAGAAATTTTGCTCAGTTGAATTTTTACTATACATGATGGCCTGAGTTTGATGTCCAATAGCATATAACCTTGGGATAGTAGTGCAAGCCTATATTCCTAGCACACAAAAGTTAAAAGCATGTAGCTCAAAGAAAGTTCAAGAACATTCTTAGGTAGGCAATGAGAGGAGAAGAAGGAGGAGGAGGAGGAGGAGGAGGAGAAGAAGACCATCACAAACAAGAGAAGAAGAAGGAGGAGGAGGAGGAGGAGGAGGAGGAGGAGAACGAGAACGAGAACGAGAACAAGAACAAGAACAAGAACAAGAAGAACAAGATCTAGAAGAAGAAAAATGAGTGATTATGTTAGAACTCATATCTGTCACCACACGTTTATATGAAGTAACTTAAAGCTTTGGGCCATGATTTGATACCATGACCTTGGTTACTTTAATGTCTTAGGACTACAAAAAGAGATTTGGAAAATGTCCAAAACATAACTAAAGAAATACATGTAATTTTATACTATTAAAATAATTTCTTTTGTGTTTGTATCTTATTGGAACCTAAATATCAGAATTTGAACTATTTTTAACCATTACCAGTCATTTCCTTATAAACTAGTTGAGGTAAATTCTAGGTCTTCCAGTAAAAGATAAATGTTTATGGGACAAAGCCATAGGAAGATTTTTTTTTAACAAGAGAAATAGGGAATTTGAATGTGAAAGAAAAATGTTAAAGATTTAAGAGGACATTAGGAAATAGTCCTAAATCATAACTGTTCTTTCTTGGAAACTGCACTGAAGTACTTATAAATCCATTGTGGTGCTTTTTCTTTCTAAATTATTCAAAATAATAGTTTTATAATGTTGAATACGATTGAGAATGAGCACTTCATTTGAAAATGAAGAACAATTTTGTGCTACTCAATGAGATCCAAGGAGCCAGACACATCACCTTAGCTATCTGATTACTCAAACCAGAAAGGGTCGACATAGGTAGGTAACATCCATCATCTTCCACAGACCTATATCTTGCTCCTTTGTCCTCATTCATTTAGAACCTATATTTCCCTCCTTCCAGTTTTCAAATGCACTAGAATCTTTCTCATCTATAATCCTCCCTAGTTAAATGACTATTTGCTTAAAAAATTGTGATACACATATTAAGGCAATACCTATTTCAGAATTTAGATATCATATTGAATACCATGTTTTGGGATATGCTGATTCTTAAATAATCACATTAATTTTATTTATCTAATTTATGTTTCCTATGTCAAGTCTTAAGAAGCTATATTAATGCTTTGAAATTTAATAATTGATTTATATGAATAATATGATTAACATATGTGCATTAAATTTTACTTTCCCTACAGTCTATTTCTAATATACAGCAAGATATTTAACATTATCAGATACTTAATAATAATTATTTGAATAATAGAAAAGTATGCCATTGATATCCCTGCCTCTATGTAATTAGATTATCAAACATTTGAGGAGAGTTCATGATTAAGTTCAATATTTATTTTTGGTCCTTTTATCTAATCAACATTCCCTCTTAAAGTAATTTTCTTAAACTGATTGTCATGAACAGAATTTGCTATGCCACAGACAACTATCAAATATTTTACATTTTAAAACAAAATCATTTTTATAAACAGGTATGTGTAGATGTAACCAACCATCTTATTAAACAAGAAACACAGAAGCAATGCAAAGAAGAAAGCCAAGAGGTCAAAGCTAAGAACTAAAACCTTACCCTTCCTCTCACAGTGGTCCTAACTCTCCGAAAGAGACCTACTTCCTGTGTCTGTCTTTTTTTAAATAGACTTTCTGTTCTGCCTTCTCATTAGTTGTAAACCCAATCACATGACCTCCTAGTCACTGCCTGTCTGTACAGACCTCCAGGTCTTCTATGGTTGGTATTGAGATTAAAGGCGTGTGTCTCCAATGCTGGCTGTATCCTTGAACACACAGAGATCTACCTAGCTCTGCCTACCAAGTGCTGGGGGATTAGAGGCATACACCACCATGGCCCAGCTTTCCTATGGCTTGCTAATAGCTCTGACCCCCGGGGCAACTTTATTTATTAACATACAAATAACATTTTAGTACAAATAAAATATCACCATAGGTATGTGTTCTTTTTTCCTAATAGACAACTTTAATATTTGAAAAGGTTTGAGCAGGGACTTCCTACAGTTGAGATGTTCACAGTGACAATCATGATAGTAGAGGAGTGGACAGGACACGGATGTACTGGAAAGTATCAGTAATAGGACCCACTATATTAAGAAGGTGAGAATAGAGGAAGCTTTACAAATACATCACCAGTTTAGATTATTTTCTTAATCTGTATACAAAGCCAAAAAATTTTATCTGCTTTGACTCACAAAACATGAGGGATAAAACAATTACATTCTGCATGCCCATTGCATGTGTATTTCCATGTGATTTGGTCTTCTAAGTCTCTAAATTATAGCAGTGACTTTTTATCATGCATTAACTCTCATTTTCAACACCATTGTGATATGAGTCCATAATCTGTAGTGCTCTCAGAATAATCTTTTTAAAAAATAGCCTGACCTTATTGCTTCTCTGCTCTCAATACATCAACACATGCCCAGAATAGATCAATATAAACTTCAAAGTACTCAGCAGAATGCATGTTGATATTCCCAATCTGAACTTGTATATTCTGACTTTATATTCTTGTATTCTTTAATAAAGCTTCACTTGCAAAATATTGATTTTAAATTAAAGCTGTGCCTTTTTCTCTGAACACTATTTTGGCTGAAACCCACAGAACTACATACTTTGCATTTTAACATTTATTTAAAAAAAAGTTATAATGTCACTGTGATTTGTCTTTGATTAATAAAAACTATTTTCCATAAACATCAAATATGTTTTCATCCAATTTTATACTTTAATTTATTTTAACTGAATAATACATAGAAATTACATTCCATGTAATTTAAATACTTGTGAAGTTTTTTTAAAATACTTTATGGCTTAATATTTTGTTACAATGACAGGAATGCCATGTGTATTTGTAAAGACTCTATCCTTTTTTTACATATAAATATACATTATATTCACATATAATGTATATATACATACATATACACATATATAATCTATATACATATACAGGTATATAATGTATATAATATATAATGTATATATAATATATACAAAAGCTTGGTCATGATGTTTGGGTTATCTATTCCATGATTAATGTTTAATCACAGTAATTACTTGATCAGAATCAGTCAACTTTCATAACTACTTGTAGAATTTAACTTTCTTTGTTAATTTTTATGTGAACTTAAAGCTCAGTTATTGCTTTAATAAAGATATCTCATTGATTTATATTTTGGAACAACTGACCTCAAAATTAAGTGTTCATTGAGGTTTGATTTTATGCTAGTTTAGTGGCTTAGTGGTTTTTGTTTTTTTGTTCGTTGTTGTTTTGTATTTTTTCTGTTCTTAACACAGATAGCAGCTTTAGTCCTTCTCATGATATTAATTACATGATGGATTTTTTCTCATTTATTTTCAAGGTAAATACTTACATAATGAACGTATCTCTTGCACATAGCTTAGAGAGTTGAAAAGTTCAGTCTTACTTTGTTCGTCTTTTAATGTCACTGATTTTGTAATATTAAGTTTTTGTTATGTCTGAATGCATGTCCATTTGTTTCATGAGCCTGATATTTTGTCTTGACTTTCATATGCACTCTTCTCTTACATCATACAGATTTCTAAGATTTCATTTTAATAAACATACTGGATTACTGTTTTTGTTGTTGTATTTCATTATAAACTCTTCATTTTCTAGAGTTCGGCTATCAGAAAATTGACATGAGTTTGTCCTGCACACCCTAGGTAATATTTGTTGTTCCTGTTTCATTTTCATTCTTGCATGTAAGGGCAAACAAGCCCTTGATACCATCCTGTTTTTGTCTCCACAGTTCAAAGACAACAGATGCATGACACTATGTATTTTATTTTAAAAATATAGAACTATAACTATAACATTGGGGCCAGCATGGGCTACATCTCAGCTCTAACCACTTCTTTAATTAAAACTTGGAAAGTACTGAATGTGTGCCACCATTGTTTTTAAGTGTAGAGCAGCATCATTTTTTATGACTTCTAGGCACTGAACATTTTATAAAGTTTAAAAAGGTGACATAAACTTAAAATCATTTATAATTAATAAATAATCAATTATTGATGAATAATATAGGAAGTCAGGGTGGAATTGCTTTATTTAATGACAAGTTTGGGGACTTAATTATTACAAACATGCAAATCAATCTCTTTTGACATTTGGTGATTTATTGTACAAATGATAATTGCAGCATACTGACTGAGTTTCAAGTCATATGATGTAAGAGAGATAAATTATTTTTGAATTATTTGGTTGCTAACAAATTCTATTCCCTGTATCTACATGACACAGTACGCTAGGCAGTGCAGTTCACATAAATCAGTCAAGATGAAATTCACTGAAATGAAGTTGCAATCAAGTCCTAGATGAAAGACAATGAAACCATAAATACTTGATCAACAGTACTGTCTATGAGGTTTGTGTGTCCAAAAAAACTGTGATTGAGGGGCCAGGCTATGTTCCTATGCAATGATGTCTGCTAGCTTTTGGCTACAAATTTTGTGATAATTTCATTTACTTGTTTTTCAAAGGTCTCTTTTATCTTTTCTCCCTTTGCTTGGTACACAGATGCACAATCAACCAGAATATACAAAGTATATTTGTATAAAATAAATTTTTCCAAAATCCTTCTTAGTTTTTTTATTATCAAATATCTTTTTAAAAATTTGAAAAAGCAATCCATTAATAATTTTTAATGCTCTTGTATCATTCTCTTAAGGAAAACAAGCAATTTGTATTAGTTTGATAATTTGATATTACACAACGGAGATGTTTTGTATAGATAAATGTCCTACTCTGATACAACACAAAGATTTTGTGCATAAGTTCTCTTATGATTTTCTTTTTCCATTGCAAATTTTCAAATGAACCAATTTAGACTCTTAATGAAAATCTTCTAAAATAGAATTGAGATTGTTTTGCTTTAAAGTTAAAGAAAATCCAAGATTTTTCTGACCTTAAATTTGTTATAAACAATTTAGGAATCCAATCATATATATATACAAAACACTGTGCAATCTACCTATCTAAATACAAAATTGAGCATGGTGAATATGTTGGTTGTAGGGAATTCTCTTCTGAGAGTCTTAGTTGATGCTTTGTCATCGGAACATTTCCCCAACTCTTTTTCTTCCCCAAGGTTCCAAGAAAAAAATATGAAATAAGTTTTACTGAGCTGCATCATAATGATACATGAAATAAAGACACAAGCCTCTTTGTGAGTGCCACTGGCTTCTCAGACACTTGTATCTGTCCTCAAGTTTATTTTAATTTTTCAGGTTTCAAAAAAAACCCTTCACCTCCACTATGACAATTCCATCATCTAAGGACATCTTACTTCTAAAGTAAATTCATACATAATCTCTCTACAGTTTAGGGTTCTTGAACTCTAATTTGAGAAGGAAATATGTATCAAGGTTCAGGTTTTTATTGTTATGGATCTGGGGGCTCTTCTTGTCTATAAACTTGACATGCTTTGCTGTCAGACTAACAGTATTTATCACAATCTTATTTCTCTTCTACAATGCGTTAAATATGGAATCCTTAAGTGAGTAATTTAATTCTAGAAACTCATGTTAAATATCTACTTTCTATGGCGATCTATGAACTCAGCAGGAAATTATTCAAGCAAAGGGAATTAGTCACAAAGGGTTGACCTAGTTAAGAGAAATGGTGTTGACTCATCCTGGATCTAAGCAAATGAGTAGTAGCTGCTCCTTAGTATAAAAGAAGAATTCAAAGAGTTATCGTGGGAACTTAGTGAGCATACCTATAAGAGAACATTGCCTGTTTGCACTGTGGTCTTTGGAATAGGAGTATACTCAGCGTGCTTCAATGATCTTTGGGACACAGCCAGGATTTTATGCACAGCATGGTTCTATTCTCTGACTCCCTGGACAGAGAGGGCAGAACACTCTTTCATGAAGAACTGGCCAACTGCCTTTGGGTAAGAAAAAGAAAATAATGAAACCAGTATCTAGGTTAGGATGGAGAATATTAAACCCAATAAATCTTTTTTTGATCAGTAGGAGGTTTCATAAGGTGCTGATTTTATAGTCTGCTGATAATTTAATAATTTTCAATGAGTCATGTAAGATAAATAAAATTATTTTAAAACACATTCATATAGCTGAGCAATTCCAATCTTTAATAAAAGTAATAAGACATGCACACCTCCAATGAAGAAAGAATGGTTAGTATTTTCAGTGTATTGGGTGCTTAACTTGCTGGGCTAATTGGAGATTTGAAAGGCATTGTTATTATACATCAGAATTTTGTCTATTTCACAAAAAATATTGCAAGTATCTTCTTTCAAAATGATTCAATATACGTGACTGGAAGAATCCTCTTGTCACAGCTATTATACTTTGTACCCTCATCATTTTTGTGTATGCTATGGTTACAAAGAGAGATTTCCTTGAGGAATGGTGAGAAACACACTTATCTGTGGATACAAGGACAAATATTTAGCCTAAACATGGTGGTAACAAGGATGCAACCAATAGTTATGCTAACACGGATAGGGAGACCTCAAAAAGTTCAGAAGGTCTCCACTGGAGTAGATTGTTTTATGTATTAAACAATATATGTAATATATGTTTGGATATAACAACAATTAAATAATAAGAGGCCAAGAATTTGAAAGACAGCAAGGATGGGGTTACATGTGTGTGTCTACAGGGAGCAAAGGGGAGCATAGCACAATATGATTATATGACAACCACAAAAATTTTAAAGTAATACTTTTAAAAATGTTTGAAAATGATTATATTTAATTTTTAAAAATATATTTGTATTCATATGTGTAAAGTGTTAATTGCTTTTATCTTACATTAGCCAATCATTCCTTATGATAAATATCATTGCTTGGCATTTTGTGTGAAAACTAATATGCTATTCTCCATTTGGTGTTAGTTAATCTTCTGTGAGTAATGCCTTTCCCACTGTATAAAACAACGCTTCATGGGACATCAGAAATAACAACAAAAATTCTTTCTCTAGCCGTTTCAATTCAAGAACTAAAGCCATAAAACTGAAGTGGCTTGTGTGCACCTGCTGTCCATGTGAGGACCAGAGCCAAGGCCTTCATTTGTACTCACACTGAAGCTTATGCTTTTCAAGGAAAAGCTGGGGATTGAGAATATTTCCTTAGTAGATTCTTTACTCTACTCTGATTTTACAAATATAAGGGTGCTCAAGTCTAGCTTTTACACCTAGAAAATCAAATCTTAATTAAGAAATGTTTCATAAAGTGAGCAGATATATAGTCATAAATTATGGTAACCTTTAGAAACAGTCCAATACTCTTGATATAGAAAAAGATAATATAGATACATTCTTAGTTGTGTTATAAGCAGTAAATGACATTTATATTAATCTAGATAATGATGAATAATGATGTATTGAATCATAAGTTTTACTATTAAATTTCCAAACGTTTTAAAATTAATCATCTCTACTGTTTTTCAGTGTGAAATACCCTGCACACTAACATGTGCTTGAGTCCTGGGTTCCCATCTGGCAGTAGTAATTGAGATGTATAAGTCCTAGGTAGGGAACAAAGCCAAGTAGGAGGAAGTTGCTTACTAGAGGAGATGGGCCGTATGGGTTCTTGGCCATCTTTACTTCCCCTCTTGAGTTTAGTGTTTCCTGAACTACCAATAGGAAAGCAAGCACATTCTGGTTCCCACTATGGGTTTCTGTATCAGGGTCCTTGCTGTTGTTCCCTTTGGGGGCAGGGGCCAAGTAGGTGCAGAGTTAAACCACACAGACTCCAGGAGAATGTCAAAACAAGCTCATTTTATTCAGGAAGAGGCAAGCCTTATATACCCTCCATCCCACCCTTGGGGGAGGTCTGATGAATATGCATCAGCTGGTGTGTCGTGGCTGCCTCTTATTGGTCCAGGTCATCTCCAGATCATGTTTCAACTGTTGTTGCTAAGACCGTCAGGCAGACACATGCTGGCTCTCAGAAAGTATCTTTTTTACTTGTTTGGGCCTTCTGGTCCTCAAGCCCCTGAGGGATGAGTCATCCCATAGGTTTCCATTACTTCATGGGTGCCTTTTTCACCTTAAAACAGTAAGCTAAAATACATCCTTCTTAACTTCCTCCTGGGATGTAATTTGTGCTGGCTATGAACAAATAATACAGTATGTCAATAATATTCTCTAATCAAAAATTTTAATTTTGGAGTGGAACTATCTTGAAGTTAAACAGAGTGGATGGTAGTAGGAATTACCAGTCAATCACAATAATAAGCACCTACAAAATATTTATTCTGTGTCGGCTTTGTTCTAAATATTTCTCATGACAGATATATTTGAAATTCTTAGATAACTGAGAAAACCAGGTGCATAAAAACAATGAACCCAAAGCCAGGCAGTGGTGGCACATGCCTTTAATCCCGGCACTTGGGAGGCAGAGGCAGGCAGATCTCTGTGAGTTCGAAGCCAGCCTGGGCTCAGAATTGAGTTCCAGGAAAGACTCCAAAGCTACACAGAGAAACCCTGTCTCAAAAAAAAAAAAAAAAAAAAAAAAAAAAAGAAAGAAAGAAAGAAAGAAAAAACAATCAATGAACACAGATGGTGTGTCTTTAGGGTCCATAAACTAAAATAAGAAACAATGGAGTATGTGTTGTTAGATTATCCTCTTATTTCTGTATATTCTGTTCCTGTAGTTTGTGCATATGGAAAATTACTTAAATGGAAGGCTAGTTGGCAAAACATTGGCATTGAAACAAAAATCACTGGTTTGGGAATTAAAAACCATTGATGTCAGTGTTCTTACATGTTAGTGGTGAGATTTCTAGCATCACATGGCTTTTATGAAGCATTCTTTATGAGCTGGCATGACACCTCTTGCTTTCAAGGTTTTTACATATAATTTTAAGAAATGTTATTATAATAGGTTGTCATAACTAGGTTTGTACAATATTCTCAGCAAGTGTTCAATACAAAATTAGAAACATCTTGAATTGTAGGCTATTTTAAAATATCCATTGTGATTTAATCTACCTCTTTGGTAATTATGAAGTTAATGAGCACTTTCATGATTTTAAAGCATTATTAAAATAAAATTGAAACAATTTTGTAATACAAAGTAGCATAACTTCATATTATAAAATGCCACTGAGAATTTGAATTAATAAAGTAATGAATAATTTTTCCTTAACCAGTTTTTCTCCTTGTCATTAAATATCTCAATAGATTTATTTCAAACTCTTCTGCATGACTTAATGCTAAATGCATATCTAATACCTAATGAATTTTTGAAACTAACCACATGATCATGACACACAACTGGATTCAACATATGCAAATTCTTTCATGTTGGTGGTCAAACGTTGTTTTTTGTACAATATTTTACCAATTACTAGGAAAAACACCTGGATGTCAAGATTAACTCATTTGGCATTAGCTAATATATGCTAATAAACCAAGTTTTAAATCCAGATTTGTGCACTGAGATAAATGTCTGCCCATCATTTGTACAGTAATAATTTCCCCTGATGAGTCTCGATGATTACCCACAATGTGCCATGTGACTCATTAACTTAATATAGACGTTGTCTCACTACTGAGTTAGCACAGTGATTTATAATCTGTCATTAGCCAAATGTCTGACGATGATACTAAAAATTAATGTAAAGTCATTCGTGTGACTTCACAACTGGGCAATTTCCTTAATGTTCAAGAATCAGAAACCAAAGTATGCTCTGTAAGTAATGCAAATGTCTTCATCTGTGATTCTGTGGGGATGCTGAGGCCATACCTATGTACTGACCTTTTACAAACACTGCAGGGTCACATATTCTGAGGTATATCTTCCTGAAATATTGTTACTATTATATATATAATATTATATATATTGTTACTATATATATATATAAGGGTCTTATGTCATATCTATGGAGTCAAATCACACAGATAGGACACCTGTGACATTTCATTATTCTAGATATTGTGGAGTGATCTTATACTGATTGTTATATTTGGTCAACATCATTAGGGGTGTGTGTGTATGTGTGTGTGTGTGTGTGTGTGTGTGTGTGTGTGTGTGTGTGTGTGTGTGTATACACATGCATGGATGCATTCTAGGGACAGAATCCAGGCCCTTGCACTTGTTAGGCAAGCACTTTGCTACTGAGGTAACCCTAATCTCCTCTACTTAAAAATTTGAAACCTATGTTATTTTCTGTTCTGGCTATGCATAGTATTACCATATGTTCATTGAGCAGGAATGATATATAGCCCACATTGTAAGAGTCTAGAGTCTAGCTTCTTTACCATATTACAGGATCAATTAAACTCCATGACAGACCTGAATTGCATATTGTGAGAATTTAATGTAAGGATGTATACGACAGTACATATATATTGGTCATGGAGGAATGGGTAGAAAAAATTTTGACTTTCTTGAGGTCTCTGACTTGATCTGAGAATCATATTGAAATAATATAAATTATTAGAGGGAAAACATACAGATTTTTAAAATCACATGGAAGCACTCAGACAAGAATAAGGACCCCATAGAGTACTCAAACCAAAGTGCTTATATAGTCATGTGAAGAAAGGGAGATAATTATAGAAAAGTAATTGAAACACACTGGCAAAGCTAAAGGAAGATAAGCATTAACTAAAAGATTTTCTTTTTTATGCAGCTTTAACTCAGAGGGTGACACCCCAGGCTGTGACAAGAATTCTTCATCTTTCCCATTTCAGGGTAAGTATCTTTCACATAGAACTGTTAGGAGTATCCTTGTCTCTGGTGACAAGAAGGTTTCTTGTCTCCCGATACAGGATAAAATGTGTGCTACTGACAGGCTTAACAATGTACTTTTTCACAGGCTGCTCAGAGAATATTTGCTAAGCATAAGTAGAGCCTGGAGATTAGGGAGAAGAACAACCATAGAAGTGTCCAAAGTCATGGAGAGAGAAAGGACATCTATAGGAAAGACAGGAAGTTCTTCACAAATGTAACAAAGTGGAGAACACTTGAGGGATATCATAAAAGCCTTCTGTCCGGAAGGAAAATGGAAAGGCAAAATGCTCTATCTTGGTCAAGAGGTAAGAAATAGCCTGAAGTCCACACCATCCCACTGGGGAGAATATGATGTTTCAAGGCTATTTGTGACTGTGATGGTTGCTACTTGATGTTACCTGTTAGTCAAGACTTGTGCAACCACATATTGACATGGGAATAAGAATTTTGGGTTTCTTTATTTAGGTAAGGGAGATAATAGCAAGGACAGCTTGCAAAACTGCTTTGGGATCCTGATGTGCTTTGTTAAAGACGTGGGTAGACCAGGGTCTGAGGACTGATGTTTGTATTTCAAATACTTGGGAGACTGTAGGCGGAGTTCTCTTGTCCCACCTGCCTGGTCTCAAATAAACACACAGAGGCTTATATTAATTACAAATGCTTGGCCAACAGCTCAGACTTATTACTAACTGGTTCTTACATTTCAATTAACCCATGTCTATCCATCTATGTGGCTTGTGGCTCTATCTGTCCTCTAGAATGTCTTGCTTCCTGTGCTGCTGGCTCACACCTCTCTCACTCTTTCCTTCTCCCCCTGCCCCCCAGCATTCTCAGTGTGGCTTTCCTGCCTAGCTTTATTCTGCCTTGCTACAGGCCAAGCAGCTTTTTATTAACCAACAGGAGTTATATGTTCACAGAGTACAGAAGGAATATTCTACAGCAGGAGACAGAGGCAGAAGAATTGCTGTGGGTGTCAGGCCATTACAGGCCTACATGAGATACAGGACCAACCTGAGTTATAAACTAAGACACCCTCTTATGAAGTTAAGGGGAAAAAAGAGTGTGACTAGTGAGCAAGAAGTTATTATCCCAAGATAAAAATCCATTGAGCCACGTAGTAGTGGCCTGGACACCTTTTATATGAAAGCTAAATTACATGGTATATTATGTGTCACCAAAATGGTAGCTGCATTTGTAATTCTGTTAAGCCAAATAATATTAATGATACACAGTCAAGTTGTAAGGGATGTACAGGATGATTCACTGAAGAGGTGGTATTTTAATATTATTTGACCCATCCCAAAACTGGTTTAAAATTATATTCCCCCCTCACTTACCACTGGTAAATAATTAAATATTAATTAGTGAATGCAAAAAAAATAAATTCAAGAGTATTAAAATTAAAGGCTAATGTTACTGGCAATAGTTAGATGTTATTTATAATGCATTTGACTGCATATCCCACATGTTTGAAACTTTCTGAACACATATCTGTTTGCAGTTAAGCTAGAGAAGTCATACAGTATGCAAACCATAACCCAAACACATTCACATGGAAAAGATGGCCTCTAAAGATTAGATAAATATATGAATAACTCTAGCAATGGGGTTTTTTTTTTAATGAAATGTTTATTCTACATTATTTTCAACATAAAACTGCCTGTGTAACTATATAAAAAGATTAAGGTGAAGAAGATGGATTAGACCAATGTTTTAATAAAGAACAGTATCTGAAATACTCATTTTAATTTCAAAAGTACTTTATGGCATTATGATATCTACCTTCATTCTTCATAACAGCTGCTCCACTATAAGTGAATAGCCAAGGTAAGATATGTAGCCATTAATATTTAAATCATCAAAATAATTCCCGTCATGTTCATAGTTTATATTCCACTGTTTCTTCTACCCTAGAAGAAAAACAATCACAAAACAAAACCTCTCTCTGTGTCTCTCTGTCTCTGTCTCTGTCTCTCTCTCTCTCTCTCTCACACACACACACACACACACACATACATAACCCACCCCCCACCCCCCCACAGAGAGGGAGAGAGAGAGAGAGAGAGAGAGAGAGAGAGAGAGAGAGAGAGAGAGAGAGAGAGAGAGAGAGAGTCCACCATTACAAAACCAAGTACGTACCACATGCTGTTTGTTTTCCATTTACAGGAATCTGACACCTCCATGGATGCATAGACCTGTGAAGCTGTTACTCTTCAATCATCTGGGGAAATTGTGAGTTTCCCCTCAAAAGGTGTTGATTTTACATAAGAAGGAAAATAGAAAGAAAAGTCAAACAATAAAGAAGAAAAATACCCTTACAATTAAAAAGTGAATTTTGAAATTGCCTTAAACAATCAGCTTTCGATAATTACAGCTGAAATCTTCACAGCATGATCCAGTTAACACAGTTACACGAAAAGCCTGCACTGAAGTTGTCTATTTATTTCAGGCAGTCCTTTGCTTCCTTATAATACCATAGCACTGTGTGCCCTAGAGATTACAGGCTGGATAGTAAAGACACCATGTTCCAAAGAACACTTTGAGGATGACCTGTGCCTCAACCCTTCACATGAAGTCACTGTTCCTCTTCTAAATGCCTTTAATCAAGAAATTGACACTAAAAGCCTAGTAGATGAAATATAAGGGTGGATTGTGCTTTAGTGTTTGAAAGTTTGTGGCATGGATTTTCAGTCATGATCCCTTTGATAATTTCAACGAATAAATGAGATATATGATAAAAACTTTATATACTGTATTTTATAACACTTACTTTCATAATTGTTCCTGACTTCTGACTTCATAGAAATAACAATCTAGAGATAGATATGTCTTGTTGTAAGTTTCAAATCAAAACAATAATAATTGTTCATCTAAAAATAAGACTTGTTAGTAACTTCTGCTGATTTTTATATTAGCCTTGCCACATGAAATTTTATTTGTCCTGTTTCATCCCAAGTCAACTGTGTTGTGTCCTCTGTGTCTTCCATCTCAGCTGAAATATCTGTGATGATTCCTGATCAATGGTAATCAGATCATAACTTCCTTATGGCTTCCACTGGTGATTTCATGGATACATACTTACATATGTATATGCAAATGTACACAGGATTTTTTTTTATTTTGCATGGATACTTTTGTGTAGGGTTGAACTCTGGGAATTCTTTTGTACAAAGTTATTTATGTCTCTAGCTATGACAATGGAGTTTGTATCACACCTATAATTTCTGGGAATAAACAGAATAAAACTATATTAATCAGATTTTTAGAGCTTTCTGAATTTGAAAGCCACTCCTTGACAACTTGGGTGAAGTGAGAATTTAATCTGATTCTATCTTTAGGGTATTCATTGAAGATCATTGTTGAGTCATAAAATAAGAATATTGCCTCCACAGAAGGTGGCAACCATGAAGATTAGACAATCTCATGAACCTAAAGATAGAAAGGTGGACACTCAGGTGCTCAGACACTAGAGAAGATGAACAGAAATATAAACACTCAATTTTCCAAATATGTTGTTCTAAAAGATTTTAGTAATTCCCGACTATTCTAGAGAAACTAAGCAGCAAAAACATTTGACTAGTGAATTACCTAATTACTGAAGGATTATGTTATTTTCATAAATATAGAATTATTATGAAATATGTTGATGATGCTTCACATTACCTATCCATTTCCTACCCCAAAAGAGACTCTATACAGAGACTGTTAGAAAGATTTCTTTTTGTTTTTATTTTGCCTGATATTACATGTTTTACTGAAAAAATAAAATGGAAAAAAAAAACATGAACCCAAGAGAAGATAAACTAACAATGGTCACACAAGTAACACTGATAATGATTTTTAGGATACAGGCTTTAAATAACTGTGATTCAAGCCGGGCAGTGGTGGAGCATGCCTTTAATCCCAGCACTTGGGAGGCAGAGCCAAATGGATCTCTGTGATTTCGAGGCCAGCCTGGGCTACCAAGTGAGTTCCAGGAAAGGCGCAAAGCTACACAGAGAAACCGTGATTTGAAAAACCAAATAAATAAATAAATAAAAATAAAAATAAAAATAAATAAATAACTGTGATTCCTATTAATAATGGGATTGACTTGCTGGACTGGGTATTGCACCTGTAATGAAGAGTAAAATATGAGTTTAAATATATTGATGTACTATATTTTATAAAAATGGTCAGAAAGTTTATTTTTTATGCCACACAAAATTTGAGCTTCATCTTAACCCTCTGCGTTATTACCATCTGGTTTCAATTATCCAAAAGGCACCGATTTCAGATACAGAGATATTTTTTTGTAGTACATATATGTTTTTACAACATACAACGTGTCCAGTTCAACCTAAACTTGAAAAATCCATAGTCAAAAGAGATAGTTGAAGGAAGAGATTGGCAGCATTTCTCAGATCATTAAAGCATGAAAGACTAAATTAGTTTAACAGATGATAAGTGAAGGGCACAGGATTAGTGTAATCAATGGGTCAGATAAAATTTTTCAATATTTATATATAAAAAAAGAATAAGCCAATAGAAACTGCCCAGTAATAATTCAATCTGCAAAAACACCAGCCTTGGTACAAGAGTTTTGTTTTATTTTTTTCTCACTATCTTTACCTCTTTTTATTTAAAGAAATATCAATGAAGCCTGTGTACACTGGCCCTGTGAACAACAGTCCAGCAGGTCTTAAGACAACTGATCACTCAATGCAAAGAGTACAGACATCCCACCTTATTTGTCACCATTCATTTTGATTTTCATGCCCAGTTCCTAGTCTATTCGTGTGTGTAGGTATGAATATCATTTCTTATACCACTGATCACCATGTTAGGATACAGGCTTACACTTGTGTAGTTTATTTATTCAGTATTAAGGATCTGACCTTATTAGGCCTATCTATACTTTGTTAAATGGATGATAAATAGAACAAATACATTTATTTGTTCACAGAATGGAGGATATGTGAACGTTGGACCTGCTAGGAACCTCTGTGTGTGTGTGTGTGTGTGTGTGTGTGTGTGTGTATGTGTGTGTGTGTGTATTCTCTGGGGCCCTCTGAATCCTCTTTTTCCCTGGACTCCACCTTGGACCATAAAGACTTGAACAGACACTATTATAATTTCTAGTAATTCAAGGCCAAATTATCTTGGTAAGCAAATGCCTCCTCATACACTGTCTATCTAAAACAATGACTACATTCATAGCAGCATTATTCTTAACAGCCAGACCCTGGAAAGAACCTAGATTCCCCTCAACTGAAAAATGGATAAAGGAAATGTGGTACATACACACAATGACATCATGAAATTTGCAGGCAAATGGATGGAACTAGACAATATCATTCTGAGTGATGTAACCCAAACTCAGAAAGACAAACATGATATGTACTCTCTCCTAAGTGAATACTAGATGTAAAACAAAGGATAACCGGACTACAATCCATAGCTCCAGAGAAGCTAGCTAATAAGGAAGATCCTAAGAGGGATGCATGGTTTGCCCTGGAAAGGCGAAATAAATGAGAGCTCCATGAGTAAACTGGGGGTGAGGGGTGGGCAATGGAAGATAAGGGATGGGGGATGAGAACATAAGAGAATGGGATGGTCGAGCTGGAACATGGATGGAGTGGGGGAGCAATAAAAGACATACCTTGACGAGGCAGACATCATGGGGATAGGGAGAAACCTGGTGCTAGGAACATTCCCAGAAATCCACAAGGATGATACCAGCTAGGACTACTAACAATAGTGGAGAGGGTGCCTGAGATGTCTTACCCCCATAATCAACTCAGTGAATACCCTGACATTATAGAGCCTTCATCTAGTAGTTGATGGAAGCAGATGTAGAGATCTACAGCTAAGCTCCAGGCAGAGCTCCAGGACTCCAGTCAAAGACAGGAAAGAGGGATTCTATTCAAGGGCATCAAGATCATGATGGGGAAACCTACAGAGACAACCAAACCAAGCTAGTGGGTACTACTGAACTTTAGACCAACAGCTGTAGGAGCCTCCTTGGGACCGGACTAGGCTCTGCATAAAGAAGACAATTGTATAGCTTGATCTGCTTAAGGGGTCCCCTGGCCGTAGGATCAGCATCCATCCCTGGAGCATGAACTGGTTTTTTGGAGCATATTAACTATGGTGGGACACCTTGTACAGTTTTGCTGCAGGGGGGATGGTCTTGGATCTGTCTCCATTGAATGTACCAGGCTCTGCTGACTCCCATGGGAGGCCTTACCTTTCTGGAGAAGGGAATGGGAGGTGGATTGACAGGGGAAGGCTAGGGGAGAGGGCTGGAGGAGGATGTGTGATTGGTATCAAAAATGAGTGAAAAAAAAAGAAAAATAAATGAAAGGTTTCTAGGATTTTCTGTTTATCCCCCCTCAGTCAGAGAGATAGGAATCACTCTGAGAGTTCCAGTTAACAAAGCCAGCTGTGTTTCACACAGAACAACCATCACCCGGCTACTCTTGTCATTGTTCTGATGTTACCAAGACCTCCTCACATCCTACCTTTGAGTGCACACCCATCTATGTAATAGAGGAAGATGTTAGAAGTAGAGAATAGAGAAGTCGATGCTGGACTCTTTCCCTGTATGAAAAAAAATGTTAATATCTGATGTTGATGCTCTCTCTAGGATCTGGCTTTGATTTTGACAGTAATTAAAATAAAGACTTTCATAGTTTCTGGCAATCCTAATATGCCATATGGACATAGGAAAAGAAATACAATAAGGGTTTTGGGTAATTAAACTTAGGATTTCCCTCTTTAAAAAAAGAGAGAGAAGCCGGGCGTTGGTGGCGCACGCCTTTAATCCCAGCACTCGGGAGGCAGAGGCAGGCGGATCTCTGTGAGTTCGAGGCCAGCCTGGGCTACCAAGTGAGGTCCAGGAAAGGCGCAAAGCTACACAGAGAAACCCTGTCTCGAAAAACCAAAAAAAAAAAAAAAAAAAAAAAAAAGAGAGAGAGAGAGAGAGAGAGAGAGAGAGAATATATATGAAGATGGCCATAGGAGAGAGCTGCAGAGCAATCTGGGCCCTCCCAGGTCATTTGCTATAAGCAGCTTATGATCTTGTTTCTCATAAGACAAAAGAAGCAAGAATCCTCAATTTTTTTTCCTTTTCATGCCCATTAAAACAAGCCATCATACCAATTTTCTTTCAAAAAATGGTTAATTATTACAAAAATAATCAATGTAAAGAATTAAAATTCTAAACTTCATAAAATGGAAAATGTCTGGTTTTAGTGATATGGTGAAAGTGAGAAACAATTCTTATCCTGTACAGAGATAACATTATCATGAAAGTGGTGATCACAGGAAGAGGCACATCTATTGCGCTCCAGCTGTGCTGACCCTTCGGTTTCCCCAAGTTCTGGAAACTATCGAGTGCATAATCTGTGGTAGGGAGACTGCATTCATGCTCTTCCCTGAAGTTTAAAAAAATTAGAAGCTTAAATGTTACCAGTTTAACCAAGACAGAAAAATACATTAAAATCAGTGTTTATCATTAAGTGTATACCTATAATCAGTATCCATGGAATCAAATTTATAAGATATATTTCACATGAAATACTTTTAAATAGCCGGGCGGTGGTGGCGCACGCCTTTAATCCCAGCACTCGGGAGGCAGAGCCAGGTGGATCTTTGTGAGTTCGAGGCCAGCCTGGGCTACCAAGTGAGTTCCAGGAAAGGCGCAAAGCTACACAGAGAAACCCTGTCTCGAAAAAACCCAAAAAAAAAAAAAAAAAAAGAAATACTTTTAAATAAATAAATGGTATTGAAATATTAAATTACTTACCTTATATTTATCTCTCATAATAATCTTTTAGGATTACCATTTCTCCAGACACAATTTCACCAAATTTCTGTACTTCCTTAGAACATCTGGATGTCAGGTTGCTTAGCCTGATCCTAGAAGCATCCTTTGAAAGTAAACTGTGGTCAAAATATTTTTAATTGAAAAAACTCTCAAACTACTGCTCTATATTATGCCAAATATGCACTGTTTAATGGCAGAGCATGACCAATAGTATAGCAAACATGTGTTATTCCTAACTAAGTAAATCTATTGAATGCTCATAATAGGGAATAGAATATAATTGGAATCTTAAGGCTGGGTGAGGTGATGGATTCTCAGTAAAAGGAACCGATTTAAGCCATAGCCTATAAAAACTGAAAAGGAATGCCACCATCCTGTATTTGCTTACCATCTGCCATGAAATTACATCCATCTATTTCAGGAGGAACAAAGCCAACAGATATAAATTTAAGTTCACCGAGAAGAGTTTGTGTTTACAGCAGTGCCCAGTGTGCTGGTATTGCTTAATAAATGTCAAACCTGATGGATAATATTCATTTAGATGTTACATGGCTGCTTTTACATTTCCCACTGCAAAGCTTTGAATTATAGACAGTGCAGTAAAATGTCTTTATTCTAATTTAATTTCACAATACCTAATTATGGAAGCTTACCATATTCAGTTTAAGTGTCTTAGGACTAAGAATCATTACTATTTGTGTTTTCAATTCAATTGCTCACAGACCAATAAACACTTATTGCAACCTCTCAGGAGCAAGCTGGATGATGCATATGGCTCATGAATTACAACTCCTATCTTCAATAACATCCCAACCTAATGGAAGAAATAGATACAGATGTAATTAACTATAACATATATATCATTTAATATATTATTTTGTGGGCACACATTTTGTGCATTTATCTACTTTGGCTCAAATTCCTTTTAATACATTGATTTTTCTCCTCATCTTTAAATTTAAAAGTTTTGTTAAACTCTATTTTGGCTATCTGTGCTTTACAATTCACCAAGAGCAGCATGTTACTTTGAAACGAGTTTAGGAATATTAGATAAAGATTGTATTGATAAATGAGTACATAAATATAATAATTTAAAATATGTAACAGTGGCAACTATGCCTTTGGGAAAGTGCTTCATTCTATACCTTACAACCAAGGAAAGCTGAGTGAAGTAAACTTTAATCAATATTGAATAAAATTCCAAGTATAAGAAAATAAATGAATGAAATAATAAAAAGTAGCTCTTTTTATCTATGAACTTAAATTTTACACAAAATGCAAGAAAAGAAAGAAAGAAATCAAAAACTCTAAAAAGTGTTCTTATTTTACCATGCAGTACAGTCTGCTGGAGCAACATGCTTTCTCATTTAGAATGTATTGTTTTGTGGATTTTGCCCAACACTGTCTTTACATGGAGAGTTAATTAAGCAGAGAATGCTCCATAAAAGAAAAGATATTCTTCTTTGTTAGGAATTTGAGGAAATAGTCTATTAAAGCCCAAGTGACATAAAATTATTTTTAATTACTCACAGGATTATTTTCTTTGTCTTCTAGAACATTCAATCAATTTTGTGACTTTTTTTTTCTTCATTCAACTCTTAACCAGATGGAAGTCTAAATAAAGAAATATTCTATGAAACACTGATATTACCAGAATTTCTTAGAAGGCTACATAAACTTTTTTTAAGTAGAAAAAAATAAACTCAAAATACAGCCATTACTAACAACTGAGTCCCTCCAAGCTCTATCTTTCTGAATTGTTCACTTTGCACTGTGGTTTCCTACCATGAATATTCTGCATTTTCTTCTTTCAAGGACAATTGATTACTTTGGCAATTATAGACTACTGCTCACACAAAAGTTTGCCTGTGTCCCAGTCTTCCCATCTGTAGAGTAGGGTAATTGCCATGTCTCTTCTAGAGAGGTGGAGAGAGAGCCATTAGTACAGAAAACATTCTTCAAGTTGAGTCTGGTGATGGTACATGATTCATAAATCTTGGCTCCACACAGTCTTTGCTTTCAGCTTAAATGGCAGTGTTCTTAAAAAAAATTCAGTTCATAAAAAAATCATAAGGCTTGAAAAACCAGAAAAGAGGAATAATAATAGGAAGAGGAGGAGGAGGAAGAAGTAGAAGAAGAAGAAGTAAAAGAAGAAGGAGGAGAAGAAATTCATGAAAATGGAAGCTAATAATTTTGTCACAATGTCTTGTTTGTGCATTTGCAATCTTTATTTACCTAACACTGATTAACTCATTCATTCTTTAATGCATTCCAAAAGCCAGGCACTGGTGGCACTGGTGGAGCACAACTTTAATCCCAGCACTAGGGCAGCAAATGTGGCCAGCTTTAGGCCAGCCTGATCTACTACAGATTGAGTTCCAGGACAGCAGGATTGTTACACAGAAAATCACTTTCCAAAAGAAAAAAAAAAAAACATTCCTTAATATGGCATAATAGTTTGAATAAGAAATTCTTAATACTAGTGGATTCCTGGGAGTACAAAAGAAAACACGGAGTATATATCTGCATTAGTAAAGTAATTAATTTTATTTGAAATTAATTAATTTGAATCCAACTAAGAAATAAAATTTGCCAAATGTCACATTTTCAGGGATTTTGCAAATCCTAGTCTGTATATCATTCAGTTATGATTTTTCAAACACTTGTAAGGCAGTATTCCTTAATGTTTGATTTAAAATACTATATATATATATATATATATATATATATATATATATGAAATCAGACTGAAAATTTTACTAGAAGAAATTCTTCATTAGAAGATATATTCTTTTTTTATTTTAAAAAGAAGTAATATTCAGCATTTTAGTTTACATTCATTTATTTCTGTGTTTTTGTGTTTGAATATGATGGAGTTTGGAGGCTACAATCCATACATTTCTGGCTCTTCTGAAGTTTAGTAAATATATATCAAATTTATTAGACATCTGAATCAAGATTAATTGTAGCACAACTCCTAATTGGTCTTAATAGAAACCCAGAGCCAGATATTGGGTTAAATGCTGAATGATTAAGAGAGAAAAAGGAACAAGCAACAACCACTTCTCACCTCACCAACTCCTCAACTGAAAGGACTGAGATCCCTTCTCCTCCTGCTTTATATTCCTTTATCTACCCAGCCATATCAATTCCTGTCTCCACCTCCCTAATGCTGGTATTAAAGGCATGTGTGCCTCCCAAGTACAGGGAGCAAAGGTATAAGATCCCCTGGGATTAAAGGTGTATGCCACCACTGCCAGGCCTCTATTGCTAACTAGTAGCTGGCTTTGCCTTCTGATCTTCAGGAAAGCTTTATTTGTTACATCATACACAAAAATTACCATAATAAATAATAATAAATAATAAAAGTAAAGTGGAACATTGGGGAAAATAGTGAAATTTTTTTCTTTGATATTTTTTCCTTTTATTTTATTTTACAATACCATTCAGTTCTACATATCAGCCATGGATTCTCTTGTTCTCCCCCCCCCTCCTGCCCCCTTCCCTTCCTCCCGCACACCCCTCATTCCCACTTCCTCCAGGGCAAAGCCTCCCCCAAGGACTGAGATCAACCTGGTTATCTCAGTCCAGGCAGGTCCAGTCCCCTCCTCCCAGACTGAGCCCTGCATAAGCCCCAGGTTTCAAACAGCCAACTCATGCAATGAGCAGAGGACCGGGTCCCACTGCCTAGATGCCTCCCAAACAGATCAAGCCAATCAACTGTCTCACCTATTCAGAGGGCCAGATCCAGTTGGGGGCCCCTCAGCCTTTGGTTCATAGTTCATGTGTTTCCATTCGTTTGGCTATCTGTCCCTGTGCTTTATCCAACCTTGGTTTCGACAATTCTCGCTCATATAAACCGTCCTCTTTCTCACTAATTAAACTTCCGGAGCTCCACCTGGGGCCTAGCCATGGATCTCTGCATCCAGTTCCCTCAGTCATTGGATGGGGTTTCTGGCACGACTATTAGGGTGTTTGCCCATCCCATCACCAGAGTAGGTCAGTTCCGGCTGTCTCTCGACCGACCATTGCCAGCAGTCTATTGTGGGGGTATCTTTGTGGATTTCTGTGGGTCTCTCTAGCACTTTGTTTCTTCCTTTTCTCATGTGGTCTTCATTTACCATGGTCTCCTATTCCTTGTTATCCCTCTCTGTTCTTTTTTTTTCAATCATGAATGTTTTTCTATTATAATTCTGGTAACATGGGTTTTGAGGCATCTAAATGATTACTGAGTTTTTCCTCCATCATGAATTGGTCCATGTAAAAAAAAGCAAGAATGTAGTCTTGAATTTGGATTAATCTATCATTTTCAGTCTGTGATATCATTTGAGAAGATTTGGAAAATGGTATCCTGCTGGAAGAAATCAGTCATGAGGGTTGGCCTGAGCATTTATATCTGCACACCATTTCCAATTTACACTTTCTGCTTTATGCTGCAGGACAAGAATCTGAATTCTTAGCTGCCTGCTTTTGCTACCATGTCTGACACTTGTTTCCATGCCACTTTTATGAGGTTCATGTATTGCTCTGGAACCAAGGGCCAAATTAAACCCTTTTCTAAGTTCACTTAGATATGATCTATTACCAAAGCAACATCAAAGTCAATGATACACATTTATGAAATTTTACACCAGAATTTTACACTGATACATATGAAGAGAAGTATGAAACCTAAAAGGGCTACCAAATCATTTAAATGTATAGGACTTTTGTCCATATTAGTTGACATGTATAAACAAAATAAAAGGAGATATCATAATGCTGGAACATATTATTGACACATTTTAGATTTTTTTACCGAAATAATTAAGTTTGTGTAATTGAATGTAAGTATGTTGGCTGAAGATTATAACAATTCATATATATTCAGATTTCCTTTGGTATGAGTTTTTTTCAAATCTTCAAAGTCTAATGTTATCTTCAAAAGCTTTATGAGACCAATGTCACACTAAAAGTTTTACAGTTATATGTTTGTTCTGTGTTTTAACTAGGCATTATCACATCCAAGACCTGAAAAAGGAAATAGAAAAAAATGAAGAAGACACAAACAGAGGGAATGCTGGAAATAGAAAATCTGAGTAAAAGATCGGGAACTTCAGATGCAAGTATAACCAACAGAATACAAGATACAGAAGAGAGAATCTCTGGCATTGAAGATACAGTAGAAGAAATAGATTCATCAGTCAAATAAAATACTAAAGCCAACAAAGTCATGAACCAAAATGTCCAAGAAATTTGGGACACCATGAAAAGACCAAACCTATGAATAATAGGGATAGAAGAAGGAGAAGAATAGCAACTCAAAGGCACAGAAAATATATTCAACAAGATCATAGAAGAAAACTTTCCCAACTTAAAGAAGGAAATGCCTATGTAGATACAAGAAGCCTAAAGAACACCAAACAGACTAGACCCAAAAAATTCCCCTTGCCACATCATAATTAAACAACTAAACATACAGAATAAAGAAAGAATATTAAGAGCAGCAAAGGAAAAAGGACAAGTGACCTATAAAGAAAAAACACATCAGAATAACACCCAATTTCTCAATATTTTTATATTTCATATGTAGCTTCATCCATGTACACTTCCTTAGTCAGGTATCTTTAACTCTTACAGGTAAGACAATAATGATTAAATAAAGATTAGAATATGACAATGTAGGACCACATATTTTAGTATTGACTTTTCTTTATAAGTAAAACTAGTGACAGGCTATAATGATGTTTATAAAAACAATGTTCGACATATTTTAGGGAAAAAGTTTTGCAGATACTTTAAAAATAAAATTAAAAAAAATGGATTTTATGAAGTCATTTAACTGGTACAAAAGTGTGAAAAATTAGAATCGTGGCTCATGCAGAAATTAGAAATATTCCAGGGTTATAAGTTTCACACCATTTTAAAATTTGGTAAGAGCTATATTTAAACAATGGTACACATTTGAAACCAGTTGAAATGCTTATTGTGTGCTAAATGATCTACATGGTAACATTTATTTCAAAACCAAACCATTAATGGACAGTAACTAATGATAGTTTCCCATGTGACTCATATCAAATATGCCAACATGTATATGAAATTGAAAACCTTCAGTACCTCTTGACTAAGCTTTTTGCATTCCACTTGTATATTTAATATAATAAATGCTTGGGTCATAACCACTGATGTTTTGTAAACATTTTTGGATTTAACTTCTTTTTCTCTTAAAAGATATTGGTTGTATTGGGTTCATCTATTTCTTCAAGCTATTTTATTGTGGATCCAGTAAATATTTCTAACGCATTTTTTGTTTATTTGTTGTATATACATGTTTCATATAGCAATCAGAAAATATTCAGTGAAAACTGAACTCAGATTAAAGTAATCATTAGGTCAAATTAGCTCCTGATCGTCATGACATATTAGAAATTGAGTGAGGATATTCTCTAGATGATACTTTTGCTGAATTATGGGACAGCAAAACTATTTTTGAATACCACGAATATTCTCTTAGACAAACAAACACTCCAATGTTGGACATTTACAAAATGCAATGAGAACATATAGCATATGCATTTTTGGTAAATCATAATACTGAAATATTTCCCTTATGTTTAGCAAAATGATACCCCCTCCGGTATTTGTATTAATGTAAAGGGTACTTCTAATAAAACTGCATACAATTCATGCACTTTCTAGAATAGTTGAATATAAAATAATTACAAGTATAATTGTTTATTCATTATACAGTTTGTATAGGGAGTAAAGTATCTACAATGCAGAAATCTTTAGACATTTTCCTACACATTCACCTTAATCTTTCCTAAGCTCATGCTAATAACTCATTTCATGACTTATCGTTGTACCCTCAAGTTGTCACATCTAGTTATGTACTGAAACATCTTCCCACATTTTCTTGGCATTCTGTGTCTATGTATAATAACCTAAACTGATTTTCAGATAATAATTTGAAGCTTTCAGTTTGAATTGATTTATACTTTCTATAGAGCAAAAATAGCTTCTTAAATGGGATACAACTTTACAAAACTCGACAGGGAGCTCAATTCTGAACTGGTATAAATAAAGTGATCTTTTTTGAACTCTTAGAACATTAAAGATAAAAACACATGATCTTAATATTCAGCAGAATAAATTTCTTTTAATCCATGAATGGAGAATTTGATATTCACAGGAGGAAGTTCACTCAAAACAGAAGAGACATGGTCAGTGAGATTCTTAAACAATAAAATGCAGGATGTCTAAGAGAAATGTGTATGTAGAATTTCATGACTAACAGAATGTGGTTCACTTGGTGAAGATGGTTAGAAGGTGATGAAGGAGATAATACTGAAAGTATCTGCAGATTGGAGTAATATCAATTGAATAACTGTTTTCTATACCTATGAAAGATTCAAGATGAGAAAGTTTTAGTGAGTTTGTATGAACTGGTCGATGAAAAAACTGTTACTTCATAATTCAGCCTTCACTTTTCTTTTGGACATATATATGTGACTTTATTAACCACATTGTAGTAGTACTTCCATGTCAGGACCACGAGTCCATAAATAATGACACAGAGAATTATTATTAATTATGAAAGCTTAGCTTTAACCTAGGCTTTTCCAAATTAGCTCTTATAACTAAAATTAACCTGATTTTATGAATATATACCTTGACACATGACTTAATTACCCTCTTTTCTGTATCATATGCACAACTTCTTCAGTGTCTCTCTCATGTCTCTGCCTCTCTTCTTCCCAGAGTCCTCTTTCCCCATAAAAAAAAACCTGACTATTCTCTTCTGCCTAGCTATTGAACATTCAGCTCTTTATGAAACTAATGAGAAAGCACCTTGGCAAAGACAAATCTTCACAGTGTTCAAAAAGATTATCCCACAACACCACATTGGTCAAGTTACATAAAATTTGTATATAAATAGGAGTGATTGTGTGTTCTCAAGACATCCCAATAAAGTACTTTTGCCCATTATTCTCTGCAGGTCTTCTTCACTATCTAGAGCCTCTGAATAAATATGACTGAGCCTTGAGATGGAAATATCTTCATCCCTAATCATGTCTGAAAGATATACATTTTATGAATGAAAATACCTAATCAATACTGTCATAGGCCTCAGAGATTTCTAAGAGTATTATCACGTTATAATTTTAGCAGAAAAAAATAAAACAATGTTTTCACTGACAAATGAAAGAAAAGGCATGGATATTATTTAAGTTGCAAATGTTAACATTCAAAAGTAGATCTACTTTGATCCTAATTACCCTACTGCTTGAGACATTTATTAAGAAGGATAAGAATGAATAATAAATGATAAATGATTTAGAAATTCCTAGAATCCAAAGCAGTTTAATAACAAAAAGGTACATAACTGATATTCCTTTAATATATAATCTAGAACATGGGAATTGTTTTTAATATATATTTGTTACCATTCCCTTTACCCATAAAACCATTTTAATTTCTTTTTAAAGCTATGAAAAATATTGTAAAATGTCCTGCATGTTTATATTTTATTCATCTACTGAGAGTGAATACTGCAGAGATTTTCTACATATGTGGATCAATAAAACACTGATTAGTAAAATATTTTATAAGACAGTCTGAGAATGTGACTCAGTTCTCAGAGTGTTGGCCTGGGAAGCCCTGAAACCTGAGTCTGTTCCTGAGCCAATGTAATCATGAGTCAGCCATGGCAAGCTACCTTCTATATTCCTCATCCTCAAGAAGTGGAGGGAGCAGTATATCAAATCCAAGTTTACCCTTACCACACAGTGAATTTGAGGACATTCTCAAAACCTCATTGAGCAACTGTGAAAGAAAAAGAACTGATGACTTTATGAATAGTGTCTATATTTTACACATGCATTTTTTAGAAGATTTTCTTGAGTCATTAATATAAAGAATATGTCACATGGACACTAAACACCAGGTACTTCAAGGGGTGCAATGGTTGAAATTCCTAGATCAGAAAACAAGCAGGTATCATAGTCAGGACACAGTCACTGGAAGAGAATGTGTATTCATACAGCATTTGGTGAGTACAAGCAGGTATGATGTCAGCCTTTTGTAAGAGGTTATGTCCTAACTCTGAGACCTATACTGAGTATATCCTTTCCTTCCTGCTCTCACTATCTAGGGAAGAAAACAGAAGGCATTTTCTAAAATAACTACATTTAGAAGAATATATATATATATATATATATATATATATATATATATATATATATATATATGTGTGTGTGTGTGTGTGTGTGTGTATGTGTGTGTGTGTGTGTGTGTGTGTGTGTATTTATACTTTAAATTATTCAAGGCACTAGTTACCTTCACCCCCACTTCTTGCCAATGTTCACAAAGTGCAGCAATCACATCCTCATCTCTCTCTCTCTCTCTCTCTCTCTCTCTCTCTCTCTCTCTCTCTCTCTCTGTGTGTGTGTGTGTGTGTGTGTGTGTGTATCTGTATCTTTAAGAATGTAGGTTTGAAGAAAAGAGAACAGAACTTGCCAGCAGTTTCAAGCAATGCCACCTATTCTTACTTCAGGTTGACCTTAGTGCTGTCTTTGTATTTATACATCTTTAAGACATGTTGACTTAAATTATTCAATAGAGGTTCTTTCAATCCAATTATATATGTACAAACTTTCCTGGCAATAAGCCTGCAGATGGCCCAAGAATGAGAACAGCCAGTATTATCATAGGAGTGATACAGTCTCAGAGTTTACTTACAGTTGCTTTGTACCTGTAGCTCACTGGTATCTTTAAGCAGACAGTACTACCTCCAATACCAAGTTGGAGATACCTCCACAAGAGTTTGTCAGGGAAGTCGTTGAGGCCCCCAGGACAATACTGGCTCTTTCAGTAGTTTTCCACAAGGACTAAAAAGGTGAAACCCCACTGTGTAGTAGCAGTGACAGCTTAACTGCAAAACACAGATATAATAAGCTGAAACTGAAGTGGACATATTTTTTTCTTAGCTAGTTGTCTTTCAGAATATTAGAGAGTGCTATGGAGTCTGGAGTCTGTTGGGTGAACGCAGTCATCAACATCCTTAAACAGCTGTGAGCTCCCAAAACCACAAAAGTGACTTGCGTAATAAAATGTGCAATCATGGAATTAGTGTCAGGAGTGTGTGGCTGTAACCAATTTCCCACTGATTGGATTTGGGGAGCCCTCCACAAAACTGTAATGGGCAAGATAATATAATCCTGTTTAATGACCCATGGCTGTTGAGATCAAAGTCCCTAGAGGGTAAATAGTGTGATAGACTACTGTTGTTTAACTAACTAAACAAAGCATCAAACTGTCTTCTGAATGTCTATATTTATATCCATAGACAAAAGATGATGCAGACTTAAAATCAGAAGACATTGTTTGCCATGAACCTTAGTAAATCAAGTTAAACCTTGGTAAATTCCTTGCAGAAAAGCATGGCTAGCTAAGATCCCGAGAATAATTGAAGGTTGGAGACTATTCTAATCCAGATATTTATATCACTTTCTTTAAGGCTCAGAGAACTAAATGAAAGAAGAAATGGGAAGTATGCCAATGCTAGAATATAGGTTGTGAAATGCCGTCCTCTGGACTCTATACAGCCATTATAACCATACACTTATATTCACAGCATTCTCTTCCCTTGTGAATTCTGTCAACAGCTAGTTACAGATAGGGGAGGGGCTCATGCAGTTATACCACTTACTGCTAAAATACATATTACTGTCGTTATTTAATTTTTATTGCTGTTGCAAAATACCATGTCTAAAACAACTCAGGAAAGAAAAGCTTTGTCTGTCTTATACTTTGAGATCACAACCAATCACTGAGGGAAGTCATGGCGGGAAACAAACAGGAAGTGAAAAGAGAACATGAAGGTACGGAGGAATGATGTTTACTGATTTACTCTAGGCTCACATTCAACTGCAATTTTTCTTTCTTTTTGCACAGTCCAGGCTCACTGGACATGGGATGGTACTGCATCCTGTAAACTGGGCTATTCTACATCCATTTGCAATCAATAAAATGTCCCACAGACAGGCCCCGTGGCCACTCGGATGGAGGCAACTCTACATTTAAATTCCCTCATCTCAGGTGTGTCAGGTTAGCAAGTACAATTAACAATCCCAACTGATAGATTCTGGGAGATGGGGCGCATTTTCTTTTGTTGTATATCAATTGCTGAAAGAACAGGTTCCAACAGATAACCCCACAGCCACAGTCAGACACATGGTTCTCTTTACACTCAGTGAAACACAAAACACATCAAAGGGGCATGAATATGAGAAAAAAAATATTTGTAGTGGGTATATGGGATACTAGGGATATGGAAAAGAGTTTGGAGTGAGAGTGACTAGTGTGAATTATGGACATGTGTGAAAATATCAGAAAACAGGTTTAATTTATAAAATAAGTAATAAAGATGATCCTATAAGCAATGATGTTGTAGAACAAAGCAACATTTAATGGAAGTCCCAGATTCAGCTTATGAACATAAGTTATCTGTACAGTCTATAATTTGACTTTTACATGGCTAAACCAAATTGAATTTGCTGCTTTAGAAAGCATGGACAATGAGGTTAGTCAACGTCACCTCTCCCAGGGACAAGAAAGTTTACATCAGAAGACAAAAATGAGCTATTGACACAAGTGGCAATGACAGGAAAAGGAACTTTGCATTCTCGAACATATGACATAACTGTCTATTACACATCGGTGTTTGTGTTAAAGGTCAGCAAACACTGACATGTATGGCTTGGATGGGGTTTGTCCCTGAAGGCTTCACGTGTTGAAAGTTAGGTCCTAGTGCAGATGATTATAGTATAGTGGAACTTTGTTAAGTGGAGCCCAGTCCAAGGTTCTTAGGTTGAAGTGTCACCTTGGAAGTGATTAATGTTAGTTTCATTGGACTAATCTAGCTCTGAGTGTGATTTGTTTTAACAGAGTAAGGCTGTCCCCCGACTCCTCTCTGGCCTCTTATCTTGAAATGGAATAGCCCCTCACCTGTGAAACTTTCATGGTGTTCATCGTCTACTGGGAAGTAGTGATGGAACCCTTCCAAAGAGCCTGGCAGAAAAGGCTTCCTGATCACTGACTTTTAGTTTCCAAAAATATAAGTACATAAATCCCTCTCCTTTATAAAAAAAATGTAAGTACATAAATCCCTTTCCTTTGTAAAATACTTAGCTTTTAAATGATGGAATATGAACCAACATAAGGATACAAGAACCTAATCCTTTTATATAAAATGAGGTGGTAGAATAAAACAGCCTGTTTAGTATTTGTTAACATTCCTACACTGAATGAGGACTCAAATATAATTGATGAAATTGAATACTACCAAAATAGCAATGTGTTTTCCATATCTTTACTGGACAAAGTCTCTAAAATAGAATGTGTCTAAAATGCACACAGGTGTTCAAGAAGTTAAATAGGAATAAAACTCTCTTAGCATTAATACATATATTAGGAAAATTATTTGAAGACATGTTGAAGGATACATGGAATGGATATATCCAAATTCCACTGCATACATAATGAAGTATATGAGTCACTTTGTAAATTAATATTAGTGCATACACTGGTATTATTTTAGATGTTGCAATATGAAGTGCTTTCCTGATTATATCAAGGATAAGGAGGCTCAAAGCATAAAGCGCATATTCTAAGCCCCCTCCAAGATAATACCTCTAAACACCAGGAAAGACTCTTAAGGAAAGTAGGCTACTCTGTCAGTGAACCTACCAACCTAACTCTTCCTAAATACAGCTCTACTCTAAAATCACATGACTACATAACAAGTTAATCACACCTTTCCCTACGAAGCAATAGTCATTCAATCTCTTACTCCTATAACATATGGCTTGCACACCTCTGCTCTTTTGCTGTGTTTCTAGATGCATTTTTTTGGACCTGCATGGTGCATATACTCTATCCTTCTACTGGCCATGAGTTTATATTAGTAACGAACTGTTATGTGAGTAATTTGTCAAGTGTCAGGTGCTCTACCTTTAACCATCTATTGCACCCCAGTATTGTGCATCATGCTTTACAACTGGATAAAGAAGCAACTAAACCAGAAAATATATTTTAAAAGCCATTTGTTGATCCCATTAAATATATTTTAATCTTTTCATCCACTAGTCTTTCTCCCCAATTCTCTCAGATCTACCTTACCTCTCCTTTGCTCTAAATTCTATGTCTTAAAATAAATAACTCACTGAGTCCAATTTCTTCAGCTCATAATTATGGGCACACCTGTAGTAGAATGTTTTAAGGTGTGTTACTGTGAAGCTGTGCCTATCTGAAACACCTAATGGTCAAATAAAGAACTGGCCAAGAGCAAGACATGAGAAGGGATAGGCAGGGCTGGCAGGCAGAGAGTATAAATAGAAGGAGAAATCTGGGAAGAGGGATCTAAGATCTAGCAGCCAGAGGAGAAAGAGGAATCCAAGGGCCAGCCACCCAGCTACACAGCAACCCACTGAGTAAAAAGTAAGGTTTATGGAAGTAAGATAACAGGAAAATTCCAGAGGCAAAATGTAGACAGGATAAGTTAAGGGAAGGTGGCTAGAAACTAAGCCAAGCTAAGGTTGGGCATTCATAACTAAAAATAAGCCTCTGTGTGTTATTTATTTGGGAACTATGCGGAGGGCCCACCAAAAGAGCCAAAAAAAAAAAAAAAAAACCCAACAACATCCATCTGTAGACCGACAGAAGGTCACATGCATAAGGAAAACTGATCTTCCTTTAAGCCCTAGAATTCATCAGCTGTCAACAACAATTCAATTATGGATGAAGGATCATGGGCTTCTCCCTATGCCAAGCTTGGATATTGATCTATCGTGCACAGGTCTTGTGAAGGCAACCACAGTTGGGGTGAGTACATGAATTCAGCATTCTTGTCTGAAAAGACTATTTCATTTTGGTTTTCATTGACCTATGACCCATATAATATTTCTGCCTCCTCTTCTGCAATAGCAAGCAATCTTAAGTAGTGTGTACTATAGATGGTTCATTTTTGGTTGAATATTCCACATAAACTATTGTCAGTACTTTGATGGGTTCTGAGTCTCTTAATTAACCACCTTCCTTTTGGGAAAAACAACAAAAGTGAGGAAACAATTTCCTCTGATTAGCTCTGAGCTCTGCACTAATCTATTGGTATAGAGATACATTTTAAAGAGCAATTTTATGGTATATTTATTTATCAAACTATTAATAGGTTTACCTATGAACACACTCAGCCATTTAGTTCTTGTACACATTTGCAGTACCAGGCATGCATGTCTTCCTGTGGACTTGTTCATAAATCCAATCAGAAAGTAGTGGATTACCCCCATAATATTTGTGACACTATTGCACCCATGGACATATCTTGGCACATTGGTCATTATTGCAGATCAAGGCCTCAAATATCAGTGACATTGTAGATACTTTCTCCCCTGCAGTCTTCATGTCACCTTTGCATGATATAAAAGCTAGCTTGAGAAGAGGAATCTTCCTGATCATACCCACTTGATTTCTTCATGTCCTGTGATCAAAGAGTATGTAATCTTTAGCAGGGGATACTACTGTCCAAAAACAAGAACAATGGCCATACCTTATATTGTTATGAGGGTTTGCAGGTCACTCATGACCAGCTAATTAAGGAAAGGTTTCCCACACCTATCACTGTTTCTAGGAGGAACATTGTCCCCTGTGTAGGGTAACCCAAATTAGACTCATATCAGAAAGCAATTAATTACTAATATTACTAATATAAATAAATTAATGGTCTACAGAAGAACAAAGCACATGTATCACACAGTGTCAAAAATGCATTTGGAAACACAATAAAAGAATAGAGGTTTTGAGATTGTGTAAGCTTCACTATATAGTAATGATATAGTTCATACATTTATAATTTATACAGTGTGTGTGTGTGTGTGTGTGTGTGTGTGTGTGTGATGGAATATTCTCCTCTAGGGGCATTTCTTGATTATGTAGTAGGACCTAGCACATTGGGTTGTGCCAATCCATAACAGGCATGCAAAAGAAAGGTAGCTAACTATGAAGATCAATCATTTTAGAAGAATTCCTTTGTTCATCTTGCCTGTGTTTCTGCTTGAGTTCTTATCCTGACTTCCCTCAGTGATAGACTGTGATTAGAATGCTAAAAAAAATCTCTTGCCTCCCCAATTTATTTCTGGTCATGATACTTATCACAGCAAAATATAGCACAGTGGTTGGTACTAAGAATGGAGGGTTTTGTTGTGTTGGATTTGACCATATTGATTTTATGCCTTGGACTGTTTTATGGTAGGAAGACTGAATTTAGCACATTGGGTTGAAAAAGCTATTGAGTGTTTAGAGCTTAATGAATTGGTGTAAAAATTTAGAATATAATGCTGACAAAATTACAGACAATGAAGACAGTTGTGACATTTCAAATGGAACATAGGAACTGTTTATGTGATATTTTGAATCTATGGTTTCTGGTCATCTGGGGCTGCAGAACAATTCGTGATTAACAAGGGACTAGCACCATTAAATCAAAACTTTATTTACTGGGACAATTTATTCTGGCTAACTGAGGTTGGGAAAAAAAGCTATGATTAATAGGCAATCAGCTTTATGGAGGAAAACTCTTTTAGAATATATTTCATCAAGGTTAGCATTCAGAGGGTATTGAGGATGCATCTTTAGCTGGAAGCTGAATTTGATAATGTGTGCGTGTTTCCCATGTGGTATTGGTTAGCATGTAAATTGCATGATTCAAGGGGTCCTGTAGAGCAGCTAAGACTTCACTCTTTGAGAAGTCAGGAAAGGCTATTGGAGAAGGAGCAGTTTCAGTTACAGTGGAAAACCCAGAATTGAAGGGGGCATGGAAACAATCAGAGGCTTGGAGCTATAAGGTGGCAGGAGAGGCCATGGATGACATTTTAGCCTTGGATGCTCTGGAGATTCTAATATATTAGAGCTGCCAAGACCAAAGGACAACCTCTAAGGACAATGGCATGCCTTGTGTGGGCCTGGCCTAAGCCTAACAGTCAAGCTCTGTGTGCTGTGGATGGCCACACTAGAGAAGTAAGACTTCCCAAGATCTTCAAGCCTCAGAATATAATGAGTAGGTCCTAGATGTCAGGCACTGACCTGCAGAGTTTGATTTATACTTCTTGATTTTTGTTTTGCTTTGATCCAATTATAACTGTTACATGGTACTTTCCTTTTGAAATAATAATGTATTTGTCTTGTTTCTGATTTTACATTAGCCCACAGCTAAGAGACTGGATTTCTGAAAAGCTTCTAGAGTGTTAATAATTTTAAATACTGTGGGATCATTAAAGTTAGAATCTTTTTTGCATTGTTATATTAACATGAAACCTTGGGTCAAGAAAAATGTATGGTTTAGGAATGAGAAGTTTGAGTGTCAAATTGACAAAGAGGTGGATTTGTGATGGTTACACCTAGTTATCAATTTGACACAGTTGGGAAGAGGGGACCTCTTTTGAGTTGCCTAGGCTTTAATGGTTTAACCATTTCTCCAGCCCAGAAAGATAAATATGATCAGTGCCTTGATCAGCTGTCCTCAGAGATGTTTCCTTCTTCAGTAGATGGAAACAAATATGGAGTCCCACAGCTAGATAATGTGCAGAGTAAGAGACCTTGTAACACTCAATCCTAAATGGGATTTCTCCATCAAAACCTTCCTATCAGGGCTCAGCAAAACTGAGGAAGAGGAGGCAGAAAGACTGTTAGAGCCAAGGGGGATGGGAGATACCAAGGAAATAAGGCCCTCTAAATCAACAGGATGGATGCACATGAGAATTCACAAAGACTGTTGCAGCATGCAGAGAAGCTGCACAGGTCTGAGCCAGCTGGAGTGCCTTTGCTGAGAGGAGCAGCAGAAACAAATTCCATCCATAATCATAATCTATCTCCAATTGTTAATCACTGGCACATGAAAAATTGGTTCTCTTCAAAGGAGTCTCACTGGAGATCCAACCACTGTTAAGAGTAGGTCCCCTCCACAACAGTAAATGATCAACACAATATAAATTCAGTCACATATTTGGAGTTTCTTTGTCTCATAATGTTTTTCCAGGGTGTTTTTTTTTTTAACTTTACAGGTCCATTTTATATGTATTATGGCTTTTAGTTTCATGTTTTAATAGAATATCTGTGTATATGAACATATAAATCTCTGCATCTCTATTTTTTCTCATGCTTATTCTTTGACTTCTTTTTATCTGTTTGTTTATCTACTCTGGTTGAATTGTTTTCATTTTATCTTATTTTATTATTTTTCTTTAAGTGCCTATTTGTTTTCCACAGAGAAAGAGAGAGCGACTTGCACTAGAAGAGAAGTAGTGAGTATCTCAGCAAAGTTGAGGGAGGGAAAATCATAATCAGAATATATTGAGTGAATCTATGATTTTTTAATAAGAAATAAAATTTCTATTTTTCTTTTATCTATTTAGATTAATAGATCACCTTAACAGCAATATGTTTATGAAGCAACACAAAGAGTTTTTATTTGACTTAATTTTGTCTTGTATTTCTAACATCTTCATATTCTGTCCACTTATAGCATTTCACAAAAATCCTGACTTTCCACATCAAGTCTGAATAATTTCCAGTGTTTGCCCTTAAATTTGCTGTTGAGCCTCAGTTTGCACCAAACTCCATTTCTCCCCTGATTTCTGGTCCCACTTTTAAAGGATTTTTTCCTGGTGTCCTTTTATGTTTATCCTCATGAAAAATGTAATTTAAACCATGCTTTCTCTTTGTGTTCTTGCTATCTTTTCTCTAAAATGACTTTGTATAGAAATTGTCACTAAAACCATGATGTTCTCACAAAACAAAGATGAACTCACATTTGCTGTTTTAAACTATCAACTCCTAATTTGTAGTAAGCAAAGCCTTTAGCAGACTGTGAGACATGCTGACATGTTGAATAAAGAAATCTATTCAGAGACACAAAGTGTCTTTATACTTAGTGAATAAAATATGCCTGTAACTTTTATCACTTGATTTTTGTCTGACATTAATTTGCCTTCAATAGGATTTTAACACAGTAAAATGAATCTCTGAAGGTATCAGTTGTACACTTGAAAGTTTGTATGAAGGAATTTGTTCCTTATCTCTAATAATGAAGTTATATTTATCAACTAAGAAGTTCTAAATAACTAGTTCTCTCTCTCTCTCTCTCTCTCTCTCTCTCTCTCTCTCTCTCTCTCTCTCCTCTCAGTGTGTGTGTGTGTGTGTGTGTGTATGTGTGAAATATAGGACAATAAAGAGCTACTGAGACAGCCTTTAAAGTTCCACGTTGGTTTAATATCTTGGAACCACACTGGGATAAGTATCTCCAATCTTGACTTTCTTCAGCTGGAATGGGGAAGGAAATTTCATTTAGGTCTGAATTTCTGCACATATTTTTTGAGAGGTTGGAGGTGGAAGGCAGTCAAGTTGCTTTCTAACATGTCTCAGAGAGGTAATAAAGTCAGTGGCAGAAAGCTGAAAAAAGAAAAACATTGAAAATAAAGGCAGAGTTCAGGCAATCTTTTGTTTTTACTATTTTCTTTCTTTTATACATACATAGTGTTTACAGGCAACCTATCAGGTGTGTCAACACAAACAATGAAACTGGATCTGGTGACATATAAAATTGGCTTATAATAAGGTTAGCATTGAGAAGCCAATCAGACTCTTATACCACATATACTTATTTTATTCAATAACTTAAATTATTACAAAAACTGTTTTAATACAGAACATTTTATATTCTCCTTCTTTCCCATCATTCTCTTGTCCATTTTCTATAACTGCTATTCAGTCTGTTCAGAGTCACAAAATATAATCATTATTACTGCTATAAAAATGTCAGCTACTTATAATGGAGAATTCTTATTGTCCCTTTACCAACATTCAAGTTTTAATTAGAAGAAAAATTCATTTCTGATAAAATTATGAGTCTAAATTCATTTTTCATGCTATAATTATAAATGACACTTTTAAAACTTAGGATACCAAACAAGTAAAAAGAATATTGTAAACAAAAATAACATAAACCAGTATCAAATACATGCTTTCTGTTCATATAAATAATACAAAAAAGTAATTTCTGAGTCTTAAAAGTTGTGATATTTTTGTTCCAAGATGCTAGCAGCTTTAAGACAGTATGTTCTCATCTAATTATATCTGACACACATTGAAAATAATTCAAAACAAGCAATTTTGATTCAAAAAACATGAAAATCTTAGGCTTTCTAGGAAAAGTTATGTTTTGGAAATATTTCAAACAGTGGCACTTTCTAAGGCAGTTAATTTATCTGGATTTTGATGCATTGCTTCACAGGCTCAAAGAATAGTAGCAGCAACTACAAAGCAGGTGTTAATCTGCTAAGAGATTTGGAAAGCAAACATCACTTGTTTTCTGAAATGGCTCACTCTTTACTGTGCTGGGTGGGAAATAGATATTTACAAATTTCTTTTATTATATGAGACATAAATAGACCTTGCTGTGGGATGTTGTATATGCTATGAATATGTGTTGCTCTAATTGGTTGATAAATAAAATGCTGATTGGCCAGTAACTAGGCAGGAAGTATAGGCAGGATAAGCAGAGAGGAGAATTCTGGGAAGAGGAAGGCTGAGTCAGGAGACTTCAGCCTGCTGTTCAGCGAGCAGCATGTAATAGCACACAGGTAAAGCCACAGAACATGTGGCAACATATAGATTAGCAGAAACGAGCTAAGTTTAAGTTTAAAAGCTAGTCAGTAGTCAGCTTAAGCTAATGGCTGAGCAGTTTTAATTGCTGTAGACCTCTGTGTGTTTACTTGGGTCTGAGTGGTTGCAGGACTGCAGGGTTGTGGGACCCAGGCAGGATGGGAGAAGTTTCAGCTGCAAACTCTAGGCCTGTGGGCTGAAGATGGATGCCCCAACTTTGCAGAGGAACTTGTCCAGGCAAACATCTATCTGTGTCACTCTAGATTTTTGGAAGATGCTTACAATGCTCCTCCTGTTTACTTAGGTAATATTATATCCCCCTGAGATCTTTGATGTAGTTAAAAACTAGATAGTTTTCCCTTGGTTATGATAAAAGATAAAATAGATATGAAACCTTAGACTCACAAATATAGGACAGATAGAAATTTTTTTCTTTAAATTATACAAAATACAAATAGACTAGATATTGTGACTATAATTCTTGCCTGATAACTGTTTTGTTATATGTAATTTTAATAGGTTAAAGTTAAAACCTTCCTTTCATTTTAGACAGGAAAAGGGAAGTGATGGGTGAATGTCTTTCTGTATACTGAGAATATGTGTTGCTCTGACTGGTTGATAAATAAGCAAGGCAGCTTAGAATCAGGCAGGAAATTCAGAGAGAGACAGGAAGAAAGATGGAAAAGATGCCAGCGAGCTGCCCAATGAGTAACATGTAATGGGATGCAGGTAAAACCATAGAACATGTGGCAAACCAAAGATAAATAGAAATTGGTTAATTTTAGATATAAGAGCTAGATAGCAAGAGTCCTGCCATAGACCTAAAGTTTATAATTATATAAGCCTCTGTGTGATTAACTGGGTCTGAGCAGCTGTGAGACTGGGCAGGACACAGGAAAAGTTCCAACTAGAAGACTTGGATTGTCATAGTTTTCAGTGCTTTTAAAAAGATAATTTTGAATCTACAAAATCCCAATAAAACCATCTTTTTTTTAATTAAGAACATTTTCCATTCATTTTATACACCAATCAAGGATCCCCCTAAAAGTAATTGCAGGATCCCCTAGTGATTTCCCACCTGTATTCTATTTTCAAGCCTATGTTCCTAAGGATCAAGAAGAAAACCCTTAAAGAATGTTTCTCTTAACAAAGTATTTGAGAAATGTGTTATGATGCCCATAAATATCAGGCTTAGAAACCTGAATCATAAACTTCTACTTTTTTATATTAAATTTATTCATTTATTTTGCATCCTGACTGCAGTTTCCCCTCCTATTCTCTAACCACCACCACCACCACCCCCGGCCCACCCCTCCTTAATCCACTCCTCTGTTTCTGTTCAGAAAGGGGCAGACCTCCCACGGGTATCAGCAAAGCATAGCATTGCAAGTTGAGGTAAGACTAAACTCTTGCCTTCATACTAAGGCTTGGTCAGGCAATCCGGTTGAGGAATAGGTTCCCCAAAGCCTGCCAAAGCATCAGGAACAGACCTGCTTCCACTACCAAGAGTAGTCCCACAAGCAGACTAAGCCATACAATTGTCACACATATGCAGAGGGCATAGGTCTGAGTGTCATCCAAGAGCCTTCGTCCAGTAAGTGATGGAAGTAGATACAGAGATCCACAGTGAAGCACTGTGCTGAGCTCTAGGTATCCTGTTGAAGAGAGGAAGGAAGGATTGTAGGAGCCAGGGGATTCAAGGCCACCATAAGGGAACATACTGAGACAACTATCCTGGGTCTCAAAGCAGCCCACAGATACTGGACCTAAAGCTAAGGCACCCACATAGGACCAACTGAACCTTCCACAGGTTCTGCTTTTTAAAAATATTTTATCAGTCTATTTTTCTAAATTTTGAGGACAGTGTGGATTATAAGTCTATGAAAAAGAAGTTAGGGTAAATATGGAGTGATGGGTAATTAAACTGTGTCTGTTCCCATAAATATAAGCTAATTTCATAAAAGTACACATGCATACATTCAGAGTCAGCTTTGACTGTTGCAGATTTGGAAATGCTACTATTTAGGTTAATGTTACCAATGTGACATAATTCTAAATTTATATTTGTAAAATTTGTGGGAGCAGAGGAAAAACAATAAAGATAAAATTTTATATTTTTAAGATTTATAATGATCATAAACAGTGTTTCTTCACTAATAGCTGATCTGGAGCTGTTGTATTTGACTATATTGTCAGTTGTGCTCAACCCACCCTCAGAAGCCAAATATTTTCTTCAAATTTAACAAGAAAGCATCAGACAGAGCAGTCTAAAAGAAACTTTCAACTCAAACTAGAGTGAAAATTCAAGCAATCCCTATTTTAAGATGCCTTGTAGTTTGGTGAATAAAATATATAATGAGTCCTGAAACTTTCCAATTATTGCATATTTGGAAAAAAATGAGTTAAGATTATAGATAAGATATACAGATAAGATACCAAGATCTATACAGACAGTCAGGAAAACTAATCTGCTACAAATAGCTCCCTATAGAATGGAGTAGCCATATGGAACCATCTTGTTTAACAGTTGTAATTACATTAAAGCTTTCTTAAATTCTATCAGGACAGGCACCAAAACTATACAGAGAAACCCTGTCTCAAAAAACAATATATATATATATATATATATATATATATATATATATATATATATATGAAGGTGATATGCAATCTAAGTTAAATCATTCATTATTAAACATTAATTTTAATTGCAAGACAAATATTTCAATAGAAGCTTTATATCAAGTATATTTTTAATAAATAATATATAGAAGAACACAAATCTGCTTGATTGTGTGTGTGAAATAAAGACTATCTCAGAAGCTGGGCCATGGTGGCACATGCCTTTAATCCCAGCACTTGGGAGACAGAGCCAGATGGATCTTTGTGAGTTCTAGGCCAGCCTGGTCTACAGAGTGAGATCCAGGAAAGGTGCAAAGCTACACAGAGAGACCCTGTCTCAGAAAAAAAAAAAAAAAAAAAAGTCTATCTCAGAAATTATATTATTAAAACAGCACATCATATTTGTGTAGCAAGTATTATGACCACCTATACTTGACATCCTTTGTACATATAATTTCTCTAACAGTCTTAGCATAATATTTTAAAGTAAGTAAACAAAGCAAGTGAATGATACTGACTCAGTGCAAATAATTCATTCAGAATTTTGTATAAATATTTTTAACTAAATAGGAACTAATTCCACAAACACACACACATATATAACATTGTGCTTATTCTTTTTATTTTATTTTAGTTTAATTTGTTTTAAACAATTTTAACAAACATACAATATATTGACCATGTACAATTGCATGGTATTTAGGAATTAATTATATTATATAACTTGATCATTATGGCATTATTGTTTCATTATTTTATTAAATTTTAACAGACAGTTGAAGTTACATGTATTTGTGACATAAAGCTTTATATTTTAAAGCATATAATCTTTATGGACTTCTTAAGGTGCTGGTTGATATATGATGTACTTTATATACTTAGCATTTTCTTCATTTGTTAAGATTTTTCTTTATATCTATATTTATGGGGTTTTGTGTAAGATTCCCACAAGGGCCAGATGTGTGTATCAGATCATCTGTAACTGGGGTATTTAGGTGATAGTGATCTATGGTGATATTTTATTTGTACTGAAATGTGATTTTAATTTTATGTTAATAAATAAAGTTGCCCTGGGGTCAGAGCTATTAGAGCCATAGTAAGAGCGTGGTGGTTAGAAGAGCTAGGTAGATTTCTGTGTGTTCAGGGATACAGCCAGTATTGGAGACATACGCCTTTAAGACCTGGAGGGCGGTACTTACAGGCAGTGATGAGGCAGTCATGTGGTTGGGTTTACAACCAATGAGAAGGCAGAACAGAAAGACTATTTAAACACAGACAAACAGGAAGTAGTTCTCTCTCGGGGGAAGTTAGGAGCACTGCAGGAGGTAAGATTTTATCTCTGAGCTCTGACCTCTGGGTAATAGAAAAAACTACAGAATTAAATCAGCCTATATACTTTAAGGATGTGCTGGCCTCAGAATGGAAACCAGGGTATGTATTACGTTGGGGACGAGGTTTTGCTTTTGTTTCTACAGGAGAAGATAAGCTGTGGGTACCATCAAAATTGATAAAGGTTCGATTTGAACAAGAGAAACCTCTTAATTAGAGATGATAGTTCATCAACCAGCATGAACATTCAATTTAAACTAACTTGAACCAGTAACACCTGTCTTTTCATTTAATCAGATAATAACTTGCCAAAAAGGAACATCCCCAAAATTAGTCTTGGTGAAAGGTTTTTGTTTTTTGTCTTTTAGAAGAATGATGGTTAAGGAATCTGAAGAACACAAGACAAATGAGACAACTGAAGAAAAGGGACAAATCATCTATCCCAGGAAACAGAGTGAAACGGCGTATGGGTATATATTATCTAAAAAATTTTATGTCTTCTTAAATGTTTGTTTCTGCTTTTCTCTAAAGAGTTAATACTATTGGTCTTCTAATAGTCCCAGTTCAATTAAAATTTAAAGCTGACTTTGGAGTTGGAGAATGGCTCTCTCCTTCTTTAAACTCAAGCATGTTGTTAAAATGAAAATACAAACTCCCTGTATCATGCCAGAATAAAAGAGCCATTTTCTGCTATGGGACAGGACAAAAGCCAAATTAATTAAGGTACTATTATTCTATTACTAATCTCAACTCTTTGATTCTATTCTGATTCTTTAAACTTTTCTTAAAGTATAAATTTTATATCAAAATTTACAAGATTAATATATATATACATTTTAAACTTTGTTAAGATATGAATGGTCATATAGAGTACTAACTAATTCTAGAAAAAAGGCTTCAATTAGCTGCATATATATGTCTTTGTGTTCGAGTCTCTTATCAGTTTTCTGCAGGAAATCACGGCCAGGCCTAACATCAACTGATGTCTCCAGGAAGAAGATGGGGCCCCAAAACAACAACAATTCCACGTGCACAATAATAATATCACTGAACTGACAAACATTATCTACAGATCAGCTTTGAACTGCAAGGTGCTCAGAGCAATTTTGAGATGACTAGCTGAGATGATCCAGTCTCAAAGACTACTTGAATAAGGACTTGAGATAAACCCTGAACTTTGGCATTATACACAGACTGGATAATAATGAAGGATATAGTTACCTTTCCTAGAATTTGACAATTAACCTAAAATTTTTCTTTCAGTATAAAGATAACTTCACCCATACCCAGCAGGAAGCAATTTTAAGAATATGACGCCCACATTCCCAAAGAAGTGGTGTGGGGCAGGTGGTTTTTTGGTTCTTTTAATGTGTTTTGGGTCTGTGATAATTTTCATTGTTTAGGGGGGTTGGTTACACATTGTTGTCAAGGGTTAGGAAAAAGGCTAAGCAAAGGAGATTAGATTTAAGGTTCTTATTTAAAAAAAAAGAAAAGAAAAGAACAAGACAATTACTAGTTTTAAATACTTTACATTATTACCAACTATTAGGATATAAAGAAATGAAAGTTAGTAGTTAGACATTACAATAGAAATTGTAGTCATATTAGATATGTTTTAAAAATTGAGCAGATATAAGATCAAAAACACCAATGACAACCAATGTTGGAGAGGATGTGGAGCAAAGGGAACACTCCTCCACTGTTGGTGGGAATGTAAACTTGTACAACCACTATGGAAATCAGTATGGTGGTTTCTCAGAAAATTAGGAATCAAACTACCTCAAGACCCAGCCATCCCACTCTTGGGCATATACCCAAAGAATGCTGATACATACCATAAAGATACATGCTCAGCTATGTTCATAGCAGCACTATTTGTAATAGCCAGAACCTGGAAACAACCTAGATGCCCATCAACGGAAGAATGGATGAAAAAAATGTGGTACATATACACAATGGAGTACTACTCAGCAGAGAAAAACAATGAAAGCATGAAATTTGCAGGCAAATGGATGGAACTAGAAAATATCATCCTGATTGAGGTAACCCAAACCCAGAAAGACAGTTATGGTATGTACTCACTCATTGGTGGATTCTAGATATAAAATGAACAATCAGACCACAACCCATAGAACCATAGAGGCTATATATATATAGCATGGAGGTCCGTAGGACGACTGTGGCATATAATAAATTTCAGTTTTACTCAATTATTGAAAAAAAATAGCCAAATGAATGGAAACATATGAACTATGAACCAAAGACTGAGGGGCTCCCAGCTGGATCAGGCCCTCTGAATAGGTGAGACAATTGATTGGCTTGATCAGTTTGGGAGGCATTTAGGCAGTGGGACCAAGTCCTGTGCTCATTCCATGAGTTGGCTGTTTGAAACCAGGAACTTATGCAGGGACACTTGGCTCAGTCTGGGAGGAAGGGACTGGACCTCCCTGGACTGAGTCTACCAAGTCAATCACAGTCCTCGGGGGAGGACTTGTCCTGGAGGAGATGGGAATGGAGGGTGGGCTGGGGGTAAGGGGAGGGCGTGGGAGGGGGGAGAATAGGGGAACCCATGGCTGATATGTAGAACTGAATGGTATTGTAAAATAAAAAATATATATCACAAAAAAAAAAAATTGAGCAGATATATTTTAGACAGGTCATCTTCAAACCCTTCAGAGATCTACCGAATATGGCATTTAAAATGTTTTAATAACTTATAAATTTTTCTTTTTTGAGACATGTCGGCTCCTGGCAGTACCAATCTACTTCAGAGAAAATATGGGCATTGAAGAAACTGCATATGGAGTTAATTTTCATTGTGGCAAAAGTTAGCCACTGGACAACAAAGTATCCTCAAATCAACAGGACAAAATGGACAGACAGAACACGAAACAATGGACTACCGATTCCTGCCAAAACAAGTGTGGTTATGGCTTTATCAGAAGGCATCTTCTGAGGCCAGGACAATATGTCACCATCCCTGAAGTGGCCTTCACAATCCGGAAAAGGTACAGTGCCCTTTTCTTCGAAGGCAGCTGAACAGGCAGTGGGCCGATGGCTTCTGTTGTGCAATGGAACAGCAACTGAAAGCTCACCATGCCTCTCAATAGTAGACTGGCATTTAATAGAGGGATGTGGAGAAGAAGGGGATGCTGAGATGAAGCCATATATACACAGCCAAGAAGAATGGACAGCTGAATTCAAAAACCATCAACAATTTCCGGAATTTAAAATCCTGAATCATGACATGACACTAGTGGAATTCATGTGTTTCTGGTACATGGACTGCTCTCACCCAATGTGAGGTTGAACTGTTACCTTGTGTACAACCTACTTCACAAATGAGTCTGTCAGATACGATAAGCCTATAGGCTGAAGATGATGCCCCAACACTGCGGAGAAACCTCAGGTGACTGTCCAGGCAGCTGGCTGTTTCTGTCAACTCACAAAATTTTTGGAAGTTGCTTTTGTGCACTTCCTGTTTTATTTTTGTTAGCTAATATTATTTCCTTCTTGGGTCTCTGAGGGAGTTGAAGATTAGTTAGTTATAGTTGAAGATTAATTAGGATAGAAAGTGAATTAGATACATTTTGGACTTACTAAAATAGGATAGATAAGGTAATTATTTTCTCTGATTTGTCAAATACAAATGGACTAGACATCGTTTAGGTATTTGTTACTTGTATATATTGTATATAGTTATTGTACTTTTGTATATAGTTTTTCTTTTGTTAGTTATAACCTTTTGCCTTTTTTCTTTTTATTAAAATAGAAAAGGGGAAATATGGTGATATTTTATTTGTACTGAAATGTGATTTTAATTTTATGTTAATAAATAAAGTTGCCCTGGGGTCAGAGCTATTAGAGCCATAGTGAGAGCGTGATGGTTAGAAGAGCTAGGTAGATTTCTGTGTGTTCAGGGATACAGCCAGTATTGGAGACATACGCCTTTAAGACCTGGAGGGCGGTACTTACAGGCAGTGATGAGGCAGTCATGTGGTTGGGTTTACAACCAATGAGAAGGCAGAACAGAAAGACTATTTAAACACAGACAAACAGGAAGTAGTTCTCTCTCGGGGAAGTTAGGAGCACTGCAGGAGGTAAGATTTTATCTCTGAGCTCTGACCTCTGGGCTTTCTCTTTTACATTGGCTCTGTGTTTCTTATTTTAATAAGACGATTGATTACATCTACAGTGATCTGCATAGTGTCCCTCTTGGGAGTGAAAAATCTTGTCCTCTGCAAGAACAGCAAGCATTCTTAATGACTAAACTTTTTCTGAGCCCACATTTATCATTTTTTAAGGAGAACACACAACCTTTTCATAAATTGTAAGTATATTTTAAATACAGTCTCCATATTGTGCTCCTGTTTCTGAAACTTTATATTTTATGTATTCATATATATATATATATATATATACACACACACACATATATATATATATATATGTGTGTGTGTGTGTGTGTGTGTGTGTGTGTGTGTGTGTGTGTGTATGTATGTATTTCCTGAATGTATAAGTATGTTGTCTTCTCTAATTTAAGTTCTAGAGTTCTGTGGTTTGGTCTCTGTATGATACTGAACCGAAGTTCTGAGAGTAAGTATGGAATATTACTTTACACTGTGTGAATACATGTCACTGTGATTTGTTTAATAAAGAAGCTAGACAGGATAAGGCTAGGGGGATAGCCAAAGTGAGAATGCTATCAAGAATGGAGTCAGAGGAGTCACTAGCAGACTCAGAGAGAAGCAAGATGGGCAAGCCATACTGAGAAAAATTACTAAGACACATGGCAAAAACACAGATAAGAAATATGGGTTAATTTACATGTAAGAGTTAGCTAGTAACAAGCCTGAGCTATTGGCCAAACATTTATAATTAATATTAAGCCTCTATGTGGTTACTTGGGAGTGGACTATGGGACAAAACTTCTGCCAACAAATAAGCCTCCTTGTCTTGCTCGTAACATTAGAGGGGAACTTTCAAACTGTTACCAGTCAGTAATGCGATGTCTGGAGCTCCATAGTTGCTTTGTGTTGTGACGTACATTCTACTTCACCTACTTTGTTCAGAGATTTTTTTAACATGAAAAGATGTTAATTTTCCCAAAAGTTTTTATTTATTCAATTTAAATGAATATTTATCCTTTGACCCATTAAAAATGTGATTTAAAATCAGTTTCTTTAAGTGTTTAAACCATGCTTGTGTTTGCATGATAATCACTATTTGACCATAGGCTAACATTCCTGTTAATATGCTGTAGAATCTAGTTTCTAGAATCTAACTGAATACTTTGCATGTTTGTTTACCTGCAATAATCAGCACATAAAGATCATTACAAAACTTGTAGGAAATGGCTCATCTTCTACATGATTCACCACCATTTATAAAGCATATTAAGGTATTTGTCAGATACCGACCTCAGAATATCTCAAAAACTTTCTCTGACTTTTCAATATTCTTTTCTCAAAATAGGCTATATTTTGCAGTATGGTTTATTTTTTAGTAAAACTAAACTATGGAAAATCGTAATTTTAGCTACTAATTGGGTAAAATAACTTAATAATAGACTGTAACTTAGAGCTAACATGGTATTAAGTAAGCAAAATTTAAATCACTCAATATGTTTAATAGTAGATGCCAAATAAATGTTAGTTGTTACTATTATTATTTCAATCAAAACTGTACTTGTCAAGATATTGAATATTTTTGCCAGGAGTCATGGTTCCTGTCTTTAATTTCAGTACTCTATAAGATCATGGCCAGCCTGCTCTATATAATGAGTTCCAGGACAGCCAGAGATATGTAGAGAGACTCTGTTTCAAAAAAATCTAATAAAAATAAATATATTTTTATCATAAGTTAGAAGCAGTTGTTGAATAAAATTTCTCTCAAAATAAAATTTAAATTCGTGGCTAATAAAGTGTACATGACTTTTCACTTGACATGTAGGCTTATTTGGAAGAATATTAGAACTCAGATTCAAAAGAGGTCTGAGAAAGGAGATAATATGAATGGAAGAATAAAGTTTTAATATAAAACAATGTTTCCACTTTGTATGCAATGCTTTTCTGTTCTTACTACTACCCACAGCCACACTCTGTATCACCAGTATGCACTCTAGAAAAATGCACTATATTAGCATTTGAGTCAAGGCAAAAAAAAGGAAGACAGTTTTCTTTAAGCCTTTAGAATTCACTACTTTTATTCAAACATCTCAAAAAGCTTTAGATGCAAAGTCTGTGTTGGCTGTAATATTCCATTTTCCATTTTTTTCTTTGCGTTTCCTAACTGTGCCCATGTGAACAATACAGACACTTGAAAATCATATTTTGAAAAGGAAAAGGAACAAGTGGATCTAAAAACATATTTAGGGAGCAATGTTTAAGACTATCTATGGTGGATATTATTTACCTCAAAATACTCTCTTAGACATACTTAGTTTAGTTGAAAAAAAACATGAATATAAAAAGAAAGAACAATAAGTGAATGGCAGGGCAAAAAAATCTTTAATACCATGTCATATAATGAGAAGAATTGACTGGGTACTATATAAGCAATTAAGGAGACAGAGGAAATGAAAAATTCATTGACATGTATGAGACAATGTTCATAAAGTTATCCCAACTCAAATTTAGAGTACTTACATGCAGGAATAATTGCTAATCTATAAAGCTGCTTTGGGGATTCATCATCTGTCAGTCAAGAGTATTGACATGCTTTTCTTAAGAAAACCTAATATAAAATTGAGGGAAAAGTAGAGTATTGAATTTTCTGACAACTAAGTGATGATTTACATTGTTTTAAGATCTTCTAGTTCAGTATAAACTGGAGGTACTCAGGAATAATAAAGGGGAGTTAGAGTAAAATTCGGGTGCTATCTATAGTAACAGAAAATCAGTATTCCTGGTGTTTTAACAACTGAGAATTTCTTTCTATTTCCCACATCCAGTGATGTCTAACTGTTATCTAAAGGTAGGTATAGGCCCACACAATGATTTAGTTCTCTCTTGATTTAAGGTTGAAAAGTGAATTACTAAAGTCAGTAATAAAATACTCATCTCAGAGAGAACATCATAGAAGAATCAAATTTTGGAAAGAAACCCATTCTTTTAAAAGAATGTTATTATTTAACAAATACATACATACATATATACATACATTTTACATCCCATCTGTGGTTCCCCTCCCTCCTTTCCATGCGTGTTTTAAGTATGTATGTATCTGTGTGTCTCTGTGTATCAGTGTGCATTTGTGTGAGTAGGTGCCCACAGAGAAAAGGACAAGACACCAGATTTCTTGGAGCTAGATTAATGCATATCCTGAACTGCCTGTCATGCAAGGGTCCTGGAAAATAGATTTTGGATGCTGTGGGAAAACAGTACAAACTCTCAGCCACTTAACGATTTTGTCAGGCCCACTAAAGTCATGCTCAGCAACTCTATTTTACAGCAATCATTTCCCAATATTTTTACCTAAACATTTATAGAACTGTGGGATATGACTGAGTTTCCCTATTACCAGATGGGTGCAAGTTTATGATATATCTTGTGTGGTTCAGTCTCCAATTTTTGTCTCAATGATTTTTGACAGAAAGTTTTAGCAATTTTTAAATTTTTACAGGATCTCAACTACTGTTTACATAAATTTATTTAGTGCTTTAAGGAATAAAGAATACGATATGTAGAAATAAAGATAGAAGATTACAGTATGTCTTTTTTAACTTAAATGAGAACACCTTAATATAAAAATTATGTTATAGAATATTTTTGTTTTAAATATCTTTTTCATTTAGTAATGACAAAGTCTAAAGTACAAAAAGGCAAATTACATTTTAATGATGAGTATTTGATCCACAATCGTGCTAGTACTTTTTATATAGCAGAAAGTGTAATTACAAAAGTTGTTTTTTTTTAAATTTTATTTTTATTGGCTCATAGAACAGTGGCCAATTTTGTACTTAATCAATCATGTTTGAACATTCATTTTGGATTCCTTAATGATTTTTGATCCTCAAATATCTTTTCAATACAAAATTGCATTGCTTACTCATTGTTATATTTAATGAAATAGTTAATATGTATTATTGCTATCAAAACAGTGTTTAAGTCCTTTCATCTTATTACTTGCCAGTGGTATCAGTCCAGTGTTGGGTTAGGTATAAGTTTGCTGGTTCCTTTTTTTTAAAACATATTTTTATTTTTTAAATTACATATATATGTATGTATGTATGTATGTATGTATGTATGTGTGTGTGTATCTGAATACATGTATATGCAGATGCCTGTTGAGTCCAGAAGAGAGAATAATATCTCCTGGAGCTAGAGTTACAGGTGATAGTGAGCTACCCTATATGGATGTGGTAATCAGAATCCTTGTCCTCTTAAAGAGTAGCAAGTACTCTCAATTGCTTAGTCATCTCTCCAGTCCCACAGTTTGTTGATTTCTCATTATTTAATATAGTGTTACAGTGAGTTTTAAAGGTTTTTAATTTCCCCAACATAGTGTTATATTTTTATGAAAAATGATAACAATAATGAAACTTCAATATGGAAAACCGTTTGGTGACTATAATATCCATTGTGCACAGAGACTGAGTAGATAAAAACTGTAACAGTTACTCTATTTTTAATAGTAGTAGTAGTAGCAGCAGTAGTGCTTTGAGAACTTTGGACAATGTGTTTTGATCATATTTACCCTACTCCTAACTCCTACCAAATATTCCTCTGTCTTTTACCCACCCAATTTTGTGTCTTTTAGGTTTTACTGTTGTCATTGAACCATCAAGTCCAATTTATTCTGTCTATATTTTCTTGGATGTACAGCCTTCTGCTGGAGTATGGTTGACTCATACTCAGGGGGTCATATCCTTAAAACTTAGTCTTCCTGTCCCTGGAGTTTTCAATTGCCAATATTTTCTAAACTAGGGGTGGAATTTCATATCTACTTCCCCTTTCCATGATGCTATTTCTTCTGTCCTGCCCATGATATCCTAATTGCAATAAGTTCATATGTGTTATTGGTCTCTTGTGTCAGGAGGATAACATGTTACATTGTGTTTATCAGTATCCTCTGTCTTTTGCAGTCTTTCTGTTACCTCTTCCTACTTAACCTTGACCTTGGAATAACCTTGACCTTGTGAAGTAAATGTCTTATTTATGATTGAACATGTCACAGTATCTGTACCTTGGCTAGTTATGGATCTCTCTGTTAATCACCATCTACTGCAAATAAAAGCTTTCTTGATGGGACCTGATACATTGATTAATCTATGGATATTTTAATGAGTCTTTAAAAGTCCATTTAATGCTATGCCCTTTTATCAGAATAATAGAATTAGCTTCTCCCTAGAACCTATATCATGTCTAGTCATAGATTAGTGGCAACGAATTTGTTGCCAGGAATGAGTTTTACCATATCAAGAGGGTTTTAAATCCAGTGAGAAAGTAGTCCCAGATGTTCATGTCACTGATGCACTAATGACCATATCTTGTCAGGCCAGTTGTTATTGGAGTTTTCAGGTTTCATAGTTGGATAAGAATAATGATTAGTCCCCTGGTAGTATGAATAGCATCTTTTAGTATTATAAAAACATGCCAATAGGGATGAAACCCCCAAGTAAATACCAGCTTGATGTCTCTATGCTCTGTGAATTAAGCACATTATGTCTTCATCAATATGGTCTTAACAAGTTCTGAAGAGCAAGCACATCACTAGGAACAATTTGGAAGTTTTGGATATCTATTGGGCCACACTGGTCAACCACCCCCAAAAAGGTAACCCATCCCTGGCACTGTTTCTAATTTATCAGCCTGTGATACATATTAGAGCATTATCTTCCTGTTATAAAGTAACTATATTCAATATGTACATAATATATAATACATATCTGGAAACTTCTAAAATAAGTAGGTAGGTTTGAATATGACTTTTTCAATACTCTTCACAATTTGGGATTCTAATTGAGAAAATACAAAGATGTATGTATACATTATAAGCAGTGAGGAAGCAGCTCAAATTTCCCAATTGTTAGTAGGATGCATTCATTAACTGTAAAGGACCCTATAATATAAAAAAGATCAATCTGTAAAGGAAAGTATTAGAGCTAGGACTGACTTTCATTCCCACTGAGGAAACAGTTAGTATGGCTATCTAACAAGCATGCTTTACTTAAAGAAAGAAAATAACAGCAATTATTTTTTGTCGTGGCAAAAAATGAATATATTTAATGAACCAGTATCACTGAACAAAAGACATCATAGAATTCTAGTATGACAAAGGAAACAAAGGGTTCAGTATTTTTAAGAGAATTCTACTTTAATATCTTTTACAATAATAACAAAAGAGGACTATTTGTCTTCATTCTATTTCTTCTCCGGTTCATTTTTGTTTTATATTATTTTAAATATGTCTACCAACAGATTTAATATCAAGTCATTTGGTGATTATGCTGAATATCAAAATTATACTATAATAATTGATATGTACCAACAAACCATAACAGACTTTATTTTCTTTACAAAATAATTTGGTACTTTGATTTGCTTTCAGTGTGTTATTTTTTTCCCATTTTTACAAAGAAAAGCATTTATCATGTTAGTATGCTTTCTAGAGTTGTAATTGCCTTTGACCTTTACCTTCTTATTAATATATTTTAACTATACATAATGGATTTCATTACATTTTCACACCAATACCTAACACATTTTTATGATATCCACTCCCCCCATTACTGTTTTCTATGCCCCTGCCACATTTGCTGACCCACCTCCTCTTCCCATCTAGACTGTTTTCATATTCATTTTTTTTTTTTACTAGCCCAGTAAGTTTAGTTAGAATCAGTGGAGGGATTGTTTTCAAGATCATGGCTGACTTACCAATGCCCTACTACTAAAGAGGGTGTCTCCTCCATCTTTAGCAAACAATAACTACATAGAGTTCCAGACAGAAGGCCAAGACCTCATGAGTGCCCTTGCCCTCCATGAAGAAACTATTGGGTTCAGTCTTGTACAGTTCTTATGTGGACAATCTTAGTTGGTGAAAGTTCAAGAGTCTAGCATCCATGGCATGCTAGAAAGTCATTATTTCACAACACTACCTTCTGCCTTGCTGGAACTTTTACCTTCTTGCAGCCTCTTTCTGTGATTCTGTGAGTTTCTGTGATTTTTTGGGGAAGCTGGTGGTAATATTGATGTACTTATGGAGGAGACCTGAACTGTGACTTATTCTTATCACTGTGACCTGTACTAGACCTCTGTAGTCAACATCACCTACTTCCAAGGAAGCTTGTAGTTTAAAGCTTGGATCAGCAATAATATATGGGCATGCTTTATAAACTCCAATTACATGTACCTTATAAATGCAAATATGTAGATCTGACAATCCAGTTTGAGAAATACATTTTGTTGGGTATGGTTATGCAGGTTTCCAAACCTACAAACTCAGGAAGCTGAGGCAGGAGGATCATGAATTTCAGAAGGGTTTTAGTGTGAGTGCTCTTCAGCTTTAAAAAATATAAAGTTACTAAATTTGACATAACTGGTATTTTTTCTATTTGTTAATAAAACAATGCATACATTAAAAAACACATGGGTATGCCTTCCCTAGCCATGGAGGATTTTTGTTTGTCTATTTATTTTGTTTTGAGATTATAATATAACATTTCTCCATTCCCTTTCTCCCCATACCTTCTCACATGGCTCTCTGATTTCTCTTGAAAAAGAAGCCATGCAGTTCTGACTACAATTTGCGTTTTCAGATAAGGATTCCCTGCTCTTGTGAAAGGTGCCTTTTACAACTGTAGATATGTCTTGTTGTTAGTGATGTTACCCACAGGATCCACAGTTGGCTGTCAACAAATCTGCCCCAGCATCCTCATAGTACCTGAAGACATTATGCAGTGTAGCTACCAGGGATGAGTTTCCAGTTCAATGCCAGCTTTTTTCTCCTCTATGCCTGATGATCAAAACATTTGGTGTCTTCACTGATGATGTCAGTTCATCTAGTTTGGGTCTACAACATAGGCCATGCACTGTCTTAAGAGTCTCAGGATATCTAACGCATGTTCATTAAACCACCTATAGATTCCTAGAGCAGTTTTACCTGTCCAGGAAGGGTGCATTCCTTCAAACTGCCTTTTTTTTTTTCTCTGATTTTATTTATACTAGAGTACCACATTTCGCAGCCCTTTATGACTTTTCCGTACATATTCAGCTTTGTGTCACCTTCATCCAAGTCCCTTCCCCCCAACATTTTACAAACTACCTCCTTGAACTTTTCCAGTTCCAGTATTCCTCCTTCAATTTCTGTATCTCAATGCTCTACTCTGCTCCCACTCCATCTGAAGGATGTTTTCTGGCCGTCCCACACATGTGCCATTTTTTCATTCCTAAGCGGTATACAGAGAGACTCAGTCCCATAAATTGCTCATATTGTGTTGATAAAATTAAAAGCTGTGATTCATATATGAGGAAAAGTATGTGGTGATTTACTTTGAGCCTTCGTTACTTCACTTAATATTTTCCAATTCCGTTCATTTGCCTGAGAATTTCATTCTTCTTATGCCTAAATAAAAATCCCTTTGTCTATGTGTATCAATTTATTTTACTAATTAATAATCCACAAAAGTATGTTTTCAGAAGATAAAAATTGTATTGAAAAATATAATCAAGACATAAATGAGAATAAAATCATGAATAGAGCAGTTTTAGTAGATCAAATTACAATCTAAATGGCAGGTCTTTGTTATTGACTGGATATGAATGATGAAGGAGAAGGAGGGAAAGTTTGTACTTAGATTTCTTAGTTTGATAACAGTGCCAGTGATGAACTTTAAATTCATTAATACAGATGTCGAGTTTGTTTTATTTGGTGATATCCATCTGAAATCACCTGGAAACAATTGAGCATATTGTTGTGCATGTGAAAGGAAATTCTGTACTACAGGGTTATTTGTAGATAATAACCTGTGATATTAGTAATCAACGTATGAAAGACAATTTAAAATTGGCCAGATGGGATACATAGCACAAGGAAGAAGCAATTTAATACAGGCCTGAATTGCATTATAATTAATTCAGAATAAGAAAGAATAAAGGAAAACTATTCAACCCAATGGAAGTAAAAGTCTCATACTGGGATAATGATGTGAATATAGTTGAAAACTCTTCATGATGAGAGAAGATTTTGGTAATTATAAAATAAATTTATTGTATAATGATATAAAATAAACACTGTAATTATTAATGACTAGGAACTCAAAATGTAAAATAATAATTACTGATAATGCACCACAAACAATTTAATACTTAGAAGTGGAATGTAACAATATGGTAGTGAGAAGCAGTTTATGCTATCAGAGTAAATCTATGCATTCATATGGATACATATATGTGCATGCAGTCTGTTATATTGATCGTGTGGAAAATATATGTACATAGGATAAAGAATGGCTTATAAAGCCCGAAAAATATAAGTCAACTGGATTAATTAATATTTGGACTTTTACATTTACAAAAGTGGCCATAGAACAGTGATAAGAATGTTGTGGAGAATAAGGCACAGAGGGAAATTTTCAGGTCTTTGGAAAACATTAAATTATTTTTCAGTTGAAAATAAACTTTTTTTTAACTAACATATCATGGTTAAATTTTTTTTCTTATAAGGGAAGCATTTAATTGAGGGACTTGCTTACAGTTTCAGAGGTTCAATCCATTATCATCATGGTTGGGAACATGGCAGCATGCAGGCAGAAATGTGCTGGACAAATAGCTGAGAGTCCTGTATCTTGCAGGCAATGGGAAGTCAACTGACAGTCATACTGTGGGAAGCTTGAGCAAATGTGAATTCAAAGACCACACCCACAGTGACACACTTCCTCCAACAAGGTCACCCTCCAATAATGTCATTTCCTTTAGGGACCTTTTTTTTTTTTCAAACCACCACAGCCATTGAGACTCTATTGGAAAAAAACCTAAATTTTTTCTTGGAAATGATTATCAGTTGGACATAGCTTCTTGGCTGAGGATAGGAGATCATGTTGAATTCCCTCTTTCAGTCCTGGGACCTCATGTAGCTTAGACTTGTGCAGGCCCATGCATAGTGCTACCTTCTTTGTGAGTTTGTGTGTGTATATGATTAAAGTTTTACACTCTAACTTTACCTGTCCCTCCCTATATTTCCTTCCTCATCCTCCTCTTCCCTCCTCCTACCCCTCCCAACCTTGATTCTCCAGTACCACCCATCCCTATCTAACCAGCCCTCTCTATTCTATTTCCTTTTCCTAATAAAATGTATCTGTCTTCCTTAGTCCCTGTTCTATATGTAACCTCTGGGAAAATACTAGAATTTTTTTTTAACATAACATCAAAATCATGGGAAGTAAACTACAAATATATGGCTGGGATTAGGCTGACCTTTAAAGCTTTTGCAGTACGTGTAAAAATGCTTTCTGTTATGCTTACTAATCAATCCCATGAAGAAATGTTTTTAAAAGTCAGTATATATCTTTTGAATATAAGTGTTTGTTTTTTTCCCAAAGGATATACATGGACCAAAGAAAACAGTAGAAGAATGTGACATAAAGATAACCATATTACCCAAGCAGTCAGAAAAAAAAAATGTCACATTCTATCTACCTGAGGCAACTAAATCTAGACATCCATGTCTTTACAAACTTAGCCATGAGTCATTGTCCAAGAGTGAATTTATGAAGCATTATCAGCATTCTTGCTCTCTACTAGTTCTAGGGATATAATAAGTTTGTCTTTTCTCCTTGACGATTTATAATTGCAATGATTGGAAAAAATATAACAGTCAATTGTCAGAGCTAAAGTTTCCTTAGTCAGCTTCTGCTCTGAGGACTGGCTCTCATCATATTCTAAAGGGCTATGCAAGCTGCAAGAAAAAAAAAGAAAGAAAGAATCAATGACCCTTCCCAGACATAAAGCCTATAAGTGATGGCAGAAATTAGTCTAGCAAGATGTGTTCAACGGTACAGAGGTGATAGTTATAGCTCAGGAATGCCAACAGCCATCTAATGAAAGACAAAGTTTACTACTCCCAATTTTCTCCATCAGTACAATGTCCAAATACATTCTAAACACTTATTCTCCCATCCACATTACAGTGTACTTGTCAGGTCTCATCAACGAAGCTTATGTTGCAGCAGAGACCATCACAAGGTGCATAGCTGGATTAAAATGTAGGGAACAGCTGATCATTGAATGGCCATTCTCAATTGATTCACGCACATCGCAACCACAAGTAAGGTTAGGGAAGCATTAAAACTCCAAAGATTATTCTTGTGTGTGTGTGTGTGTGTGTGTGTGTGTGTGTGTGTGTGTGTGTGTGTGTGTTGATTTCCAAATGCAGACATGAGTTTAACATTATTACACACTAACATGAGTGCAGGTGTGGTGCTATACCTTGACAGGCAAGGTTGAGGTGTCCTTACATTTGTCCATGACCAACTTGAAAATTCTCTGATTTTTGTTTTGTTCACTTGAGAAAGTTACTTGTTTGATTTTTTTAGCTTCTTGTCTGTTAATTTAGTTTTTGACCACTAATGCTTCAAGTAGAATGTCAAAGCCTTGAGTGATGAGGATTTTTGATTTTTTTCTTATAACCTGCATTGAGCAGCTCATTAATACTTGCTGAATGAGTTGATGAAAGTCTGATTTTTATATTGATCTTTTAAAAGAAGTTTTTGTCACTTTATATAACTTATAATATAAGAAAATACTTGGAAATACTAAATTAAATTTAACTTAGAGCCCTAGTAAAAATTACTCCTATATAAGGAAACAGCAGCGTTCACTGAGCCTTGCTGTTTTCCACTTCCCACTGCCCTATCTTATTAATAATATAGACTTATGCAAAGAGTAGAATTACTGCTATTTAGCACTATGAGTCATGTTCCCCTTGGTCTCAGTAATGTTCACTGAAATTTTGGAGAGTCAGCCATCATTAATTATATTATACATGATTGTTGATTATACAATTAATGAAAATATTGATATCACCACTGTTAGTCCCAAAATGGAAAGAAGTTAATCAAGCATTATTGAGATAATATAACTATGTCATTTGACTGAGATACTAAGTGAAATGCTGTATAGGAATAAAAGTAAATAAAATGCAAGCCAATACATGGCTACACTATGAATGACAAAAAAATTATTTCCTAATAACATTTCCTAAAGCAGACAAAAGTGCTTATCTGATTCTATTCATATGTATCTGAGCTCAGAATAAACAAAATTATCCTATGCTGAAGCACAATGGCTACTTATTTTGTAATAGGGTGACATCACTGGACAAGGAATAGAGTATGTAGCTCTGAAACACTGATCTGTTGAATAACATTATGTTAACAAATTTAAAATGGGAGAGGCATTTCTTGGAATTTGAGTTTTCATTTGTTCTATTTTTTACTGCTTTTCATTGGACATATAACAATCTCAGATGAAGATATAACCACTTGTTCTTCAAACCTTGTCACAGATATTGGTTCGGCAGTGAGAATGACACCTGTGGTTTTATAGCGTCTCTATGTCTGATCATCTATTTCATGATAAACTGAACAGCTCCCAGAGACCTCAGGACCACATCTTAGATGCACAATCACTCAGGAAAAACAGCAGCTTTCAAAAGGAACTTTCTTCAAGCCAACATTTGCAATCGGGCTTTGTATAAAGTAGGAATTTGTTTACACAATTGACTCCAAGTGATGAATTCAGACCAGTGTCTCAATTACAACAGTTCATGGTTCTATTTATAATTTTCCATTTCTTCCTACACATTTTCCTTCTTTGTAAATTTTTTTGGAAATATTATGAAGAGGTTATTTTTAATTGTATTTTTCTAATATTGTTTATTTCCATTTTGCTAAGAGAAAGTGCTGTTCTTTATGGTCAATGTTTCTTGCATTTATTTGTTGACTTCTGAAATGAATTATAAAACTCCACGTTCATGAGACATATAGTTTTCCATTGATATTTTATCCTTTAGTTAAAAGTTTGCTTATAAAAATGACTTCCAGGAAAGAGCAAAGCATTCATTTCATATCAGATTAAATTCAATTTTATTCTCACAACAGATGTGCACACGCCATTTATCCTTGCATGGAAATAATTCAGTTTACCATTTTATCTTTGTCTCATTAATCAAAATTTCTAGAGTGGGAAGTTGTATGGACTGTCCAGTGAAGCCATCTGAAACCTCATTAAAATTCTTCTGTAACAGAGACTGTAGAAGGCTATCTTCAAGTTAAAAAGGTATATCACCTGATAGAATTTGTGCTTTAAAAAATAGAAGATAGAAAGAAAGGAAGGAAGGAAGAAAAGAAAAAGAATCACCTACATTTGTAAGTTACCATGAGATGAATGGCACAATATACATCTAGGAATAAAACTCTCTTCTAAGCAATTTACCCAGCAATAAGAACTAAGAAGATGAGGCAAGAATACTTTGATAGTATAAGATATTTTGAAGCAAGAGAAGGACAGGGTATATAATAGGTAATCTATTGATGTGAGCTAAGATCAATAGGCATTCTCAAAAATATCAGTAAAGTAATGCTGGGATTCCATTGTTATTTTACATAGCAGAATGGACTTTAAAGATATGATTAAGATAAGGACCTTGAAATGAAATTAATTCCATTTATTTTAAGAACAAATCACAAATACAAATTTTAAGAGGGAAATACCAGATTTGACATAGAAAAAAAAGGGGGGGGGAGATTTGCTGGCCAAATCTAGAGGCAAAAGTAGAGTGTCAGATTGAGCCATGATCCAAACTGTGGGTACTTCCTCCAAAAGTTTCAGAAGCCAAGGAAATGGATTGATACCTAGAGTCTTGGGGTGCTACAAGTTGTCTCATATCTTGGTTTAGGCTACCTCAAAAAATAATTTCATAATACTAAGAAACAGTAAGAAGAAGAATATATTTGTATGGATTAATATTATCTTTCCTAGTTTATTGCAAGGTTAATTCTATCCTTCTTAGTTTGTGGCAAACTGTTAGATGTATTATTGAAAATAAATTACTAAATAAGGGAAATTAACAGAATGGATTTAGCAAATACATGACATCAAGGTGAACTTTTTAAGCAGAAAAGATAACATAAACCCAAACAAACAAAGTAAGTAGAATTATTTGCAGTTTTCTAAATTGAGGAAGGTGACATGTAAGATAAATTGTTAAATGGTCTTATTAATAAAAAAAAAACCAGAGCCAGGTACTGGGGTAAATTCTGAAAGATCAGAGATATAGGACAAGCCAAAGCCAAACTCACCTAAATGACCTTCAGTTTCCAAAGAGAACTACTTCCTGTATACCCACACCTATATTACTTTCTGTTCTGCTAACTCATTTCCTCTCTGTGCCCAGCTACATCACTTCCTTTTCTTGCCCAGCTCTCTCACTTCCTGTATGTCTGTACAGACCTCCAAACCTTTATGGTTAACTGGTTAATTTAAGGCATGTGCCACCATACCTGGCTCTGTTCCCAGTGTGGCTTTGAACTCACAGAGATCTAGATGGATCTGTGCCTCCCTAATGATAAGTTAAAGGTGTGTGCTACCACTGCCTGGCCTCTATGTTTACTATAGTGGCTGGTTTTTCCCACCAATCCTCAGATGAACTTTATTGAGGGACACAGATAAAATATCATCACAGTGGAGTTCATAAACCATGTATGTGTTGTTGCATGAAAAAATAATTTATTGAAAATTTTTTTTGGAAAATACAGGTCTATAAAACCTTTGTAAAGATATTCTATTCAACTTAAATCTAATTCTTTCATTTTGTCATGAATGTACTATATTAGAAATGTTTGTGTCTCTCCATAATTTCATAATTTACTCAATAACAATAAATTCAATAGTTATAGAAGTTTCATTGACAACAACTTGCTAACTACCCTCATTTATCAAGATAGCTCATATCACATGTTACATATTTATCTATCATCTGCCAATCTATTATACATCTATTTATCTATCTAACATCTATGTATATATGTATCTATCAATCCATCTATCTATCTATGTATCATCTATCTGTAGGTTATAGAATGACTAGAATGTTTTACAGAGGCAAGGAGTTGCAAAATTCTTGGGAAAACAAACCTAGGAAACTGGGCAGTTAGCAGGTCCAGATGTGCAAAGAGGAAAGCCTGCACATTGCTATTTGAATAGGCTGTATCAACAGCAAGGACAAACCTGGCTAAAGCACCTGGGGCAGTTGGTCATTCTCTGTCTGTTTGATGCCCAAAATGAGTGGTCAGACCACAGATTGCTAGGTGCCACTACTACTGTTAGTTGTCTTTCTCCTTATGTTGCTGAACTTGAAGAGTTTCCTCAGTCTAATGTATCTGATAAGTTCTTTGGTTTCTTCTGATACAGTTTTAATATTTCCATGGAACCTATGGTTTCAGATCACTTTGCTTAATTCCTAGGATGGAACTCTGTTGATTTCTGGTAATATGCCATTATCAGTCTACAGCACACCAGTGTCACCAGACTAATGGTGCAATTGTCCTCCAGATACAGTGTGAGCATCCATGTTCAAAATCAGTCAAAGATGCTTTTAAGAGGGATTTGATCAAGACAGGGTTCATTTTTAAAAGGCCAGAGCAAAGCCTAATCTCAACAAATTACAGAAAAATTAGAATTCTAAAATTTGCTAGAATGATACATGAAAAGCTACTTTCTATGTTACTGTGATTTTAAGCTAATAGAATACCACCATTATTAAATCTATTTAAGGCAATAGGGGGATTTTCCTTCTAAAGTAGATGTAAGTGTTCAAATTCTAGCTCATCAACTGACTGTCATCCTGGAGATTTCATTTTTAGATTTCAATATGATACTTGTAAATATAGTTATTTTCACAGACCTACTGAAAGGGAGAAAAAAATTCATGATAATTCTTTGCCCAGGGTTTGATTAGAATCACACTAGGCAACAGCTGAATGACATTTCTTTTTAGCATTAAGTTGACATTTTCTATAAAGTCTTTTATACTGCATTCCACCCAGTCATCTGACGACAAAAGAAGCAAAGACTGATCCTGACAGTGGTCTGAAATCTTAGTAAAGTAACAATGATGCCACAGCCATGAAATTCAGTTCAACTTAAACTCTGCTCATTTTCCTGAAACTACACAATTGGATCTATGGCTACCAGCAGTTTCCTCTCTGGATAAACAGAAATGACTTTGAGGAAATTCCTTTTATTTCCTACCAAATTCTAGAGCTTTTGATAGAGTCAAAGCATGACAATTAAAAGCATTTGGCAACAATTTCAGACTATCTTTTTGCTTTAAGTACTACAAAGTTTATGATTGTTGTCTTTAGGGGAAAAAAAAAGAATGCTATATGTCAAAGAGAAATAATCTCCCTTACAATCACTAATCTTTTTTCTTGTAAAATGAGAAATGGTATTGTTGAAGTGAAAATACTGATGCCAGGTTAACAATTTAATTACTGGGAGAATGGGCAGTAGATTGGGAAGTAGCCTAGGCTGGCAGAGTTCTTCAACTAAATCAATGAAGAAAGATAAGGAAATCAACCATTTCAAAACTGCTGGGAAAATTATTACTCAATTCATCAAACACAAAATGTTCCTTCATTAATTATCTTTCTGAAAAATTAATGGGATATTTCCTGTCATTAAATGATCATGTAGTTATAAATATGTTCACAACAGTTTCCTTATACCACATTGGAGTAGTTTGTCTTACTTGATTCTGCATTTCTTCTACTGTTATCCAATTGCTTCAGAGTAAAAATTGATTGTATTTTTATGTTTTTTTTTCTGACATTTCTAATTACTGAGATTCTTCATTTATAAGAACAAAGACTGGTAAATTTATAAAATAAAATAGACACTCATAAATTATATAAATTGCAAACATTATTTCATTGTGTATTATAATACACAAATACAATTGATATATCTTTTAAAAAACAATTGAAGACTAACAATATAGTAAGCATTTTTCTTAACTTTCTCTTTTTTATTTCTTTCTTTTCATCATATATTTTATGAGTAAACTATATATTGCATTAATAACAATATAAAGAGAAATGATTTTAAACTAAAGGATAACACTACACCAAACATTTTTTACCAGAACATGTCACCCCAGAATACAAATGTGCATGACCATGAAGTCATTTGGAACACACTGCTTTAAACTCTACCGTAGCTCTATTGATTATTTTCTGCAGAAGGCACTTCTGACCTGCAAATGGAGGACAAACTCTCTCAGAACTCCTTTCTTCTGTCTAGAAAGAGACACTCCAAAAGTACTCGAATTCCATCAACCCCACACCTCTAGAGGAGCTTCATCATTCTCAAAGAACTGGCTTATCCCAGCAGAAGAGACACGAATTCATTTTCTAAACTAGTCACACTTTATTTCACAGGCCTCTACTATTATGAAGACTCTTAAATGGATAAGTTTTATCTCCTTTTCTTGTTAAGCTTGGCTATGGTATAAGATATGCTATGAAGCAATATGTAAGTGTAAAACTAATCATTCTTAGAACTTTTTATTGAGATGTCCATGTATAAAATAATAAATAAATTTATGAATATTTTTCTCAAACTGCTTAGTTTTAGAATATTTCATAGACTTAATGATCAAATGCAACTAGGGCATGTGGGAAGTGTTTCCTCTCTTCTAAATCAGTGTGTGTTTGCAACACCATCATGTGTCACCGTCCAATAGGCCTATTCAAGGAGAGTTTCATTCTTTTAGGAATGAAGTGGTTTTTGTCTGATTTAATGCTTCCTATTAATTGGGTTCCCAAATTCTATGCAGTTTCATGCTAATAAATATAGGCAAAGAATTATTTACCTTTAAAAATGTCTAGTAGTAGTAAATATACATGTTTAGATGATATATTGTATAATTTATGTGTGATTGTTAAATTAAAATGATTAAACATATGTCCCTTTTTATTTTGATGCTTTAATACATGTATGAAATACAGAAATATTAATGCAGATAACTAATGTGTTTATTATGGCACCAACTTTTAAATTTATGTATATCTGTATGTATATAATTTTATATCTATTATATCTATATGTATATAATTTTAAATTTATGTATATCTGTATATCTGTCTTTCTGATGATGCCCTTGGAGCCAGAAGGCATTAGATCATCTTAAGAGGTAGTTACTGGGGGTTATAAGCTTCTGATGTGGATGGTAGGAACTAAGCATTCTTAAGTATGGAGCCATCTCTCAGTCCCATTAAACCATTTAACATCATTTTAACATTGATATTTTGTTATTTCTGTTATCACATGCATTTTTTTCTTCAATTCTCAGCTTACCTTTTTGATGGTGACATCATCATATATGAGATTCTTTAAAGTATTTCCACTTAATATTCTAAAAGAATTGACATTTTTGTCATAAATTTTTAATATTATTTTTTAATGTAGCTTTTAATTGTCAGCTGTTAAATTACTTGTTTCATTTTTAAATTATAATTTAATTACTTTTTTTCATTTTTTAAATTTATTTATTAAATTTAATTTTACATATCAGCCACAGCTTCCGTTGTTCTCCCCCCTCTCACTCCCCCACCCCTCGCCTTCCCCCCAGCCCACCCCCCCCATTCCCATCTCCTCCAGGGTAAAAACTCCCCCAAGGATTGATTTCAACCTGGTAGATTCATCCTTCCCTTTCCTTTATTCAAATTTTCCCATATGCCCCTTCCTACTCTCCTCCAAATTCATGGCCATTTTAAATGACTTTATTTCACACATATATGTATATTCCTAAGTACAAAATGTTGAGTAGAAATAATGTTACTTGTTTGTGTGTTTTCAGGGCAGACCATTTGACACTGGACAACCAATGGTTGTGCTATTCTCTGGAGAAGACCACAGCTCCTGCTTTGTGCTTTTCTCTGTTGCCCAGAGATCTTTGTATAAGGTTGAGGACCATATGGTTTCACAGTCAAATTTGTCATTTTCCATTGATGTTATCCTTTTTCTACTCACATGTGGACAGTCATGTTGGCTTTAACATTATGAAAAATATATTTTCCTTAAAAACAATGCTAACTTTGGCCGGGCGGTGGTGGCGCACACCTTTAATCCCAGCACTCGGGAGGCAGAGCCGGGCAGATCTCTGTGAGTTCGAGGCCAGCCTGGGCTACCAAGTGAGTCCCAGGAAAGGCACAAAGCTACACAGAGAAACCCTGTCTCGAAAAACCAAAAAAAAAAAAAAAAAAAAAAAAAAGCTAACTTTGAAATAAAGTAGTGTTTATTACTAAAGATATCAATAGTAATAGAGTAGGAGTTACATGGTTCACAGGATAATAGAATATATGATGTTTCTTTGCAAGTATGAATTTAGAAAACATCAACATTTAATATCTTTTTAAAATTAGCTTCATTGACAACATTCACTGAAATCTTTTCATAAAGGTTCTCATACTTATCTATTTTAATTTATTTTTCTTATTAAAATTAGAAGTTTACCCTTTTAAATGCTTAGTAAACATGCATTTTCTATCCTCTTTAAAGTGAGAAGCACGTGGACTAGCTTTTGACAGTGCAAATAAATAACAAAGAGGTCAGGAAGACTGACCCTTAAAGAAGTCATTCCCTTTGGTATTTGTCTTACAGAAGTGAGAGGAAACATGTGTCAATGAAGACTCACCCAGAAAGCATGTGATAAAAGCTAGCAGGGTCATAATTTCTGGTCTATAATCTGATTAGAGACAGCCTTATCTTCAATTTATGTAAAGCTTAGCTGGGTTCAGTTTGAGCTTAATCAAAAAACAATATTTAATATGAAAATTCTTGGCTCTGCTCAGTAAGTATCCAATTTAATAGATTAGATGAAGTTGCCTTATGCTGGGGATGTATTTATATATGCTGTGAATGTATTAATCTGATTGATTGATAAATAAAATGCTGATTGGCCAGTAGCTAGGCAGGAAGTATAGTATAGGCGGGATAAGCAGAGAAGAGAATGCTGGGAAGTGGAAGGCTGAGTCAGGAGACGCTGCCAGCCTGTTGCCATGAGAAGTAAGATGTAAAGTACCAGTAAGCCACAAGCCATGTGGCAACTTATAGATTAATAGAAATGGGTTAATTTAAGACATAAGAACTAAATAGCAAGGAGCCTGCGATAGCCATACAGTTTATAAGTAATATAAGTCTCTGTGTGTTTACTTACATCTGAGCAGCTGCAGGAGCCAGGTGGACACAGGAAACCTCCAGCTTTCCCACTTCAGCATAGTTTAGAGGAGACTACTGACCTGCCTAAATGGATGAAAATGGGTGTAAGAAACATGATTCAGAATCTTGAAAATATTTAATTTACTGTCAGCAAGTAAATAGATTTTTATAACACTCCTTATTCCTTTATCAAGAGGTGAGACTGGGTGTGGTGGCCTTTAATCTCAGCATTCTAATGGTAGAGGCAGGTGAATCTGTGTAGGTTTAAGTTTAATTCAAGTATATAAAGATAGTTTTAGGCCAACCAGGGCTACACAATGAGATTGTGTTTCAATGAATATGAAACAAACAAAAGGAGACCTAAAACAAGCATGTGCACAATTAGATCTTAGAGATCCTGCTATTTTGAGATGCTCACTTCATACTTCAAAGTTTTTAACATCTCCAAAAGTTCTACAAAGAAAGAAACACATGAGTAGTGTATTAATGTGTTTTTATTACATGACACCACATAGCTGTTAGGGGATGAGGAACAAAAAGAGTATAACAACCAAGAGTTACTTCATTGATATTAAAGAGCACTAAGCTAAACTTCGTGATTCAAAGTTTTCCTTGGAAATTCCTGTTCTCAAACCTCAGGATGACAATGATCCATTAGTTTAACACTATTGGGCAGATCTGGCCTGAGTTCATCTCTCAGCCTGGTAATGAATATTTTCAAAATCAACAAATCTGACTGCTACTGAATGAAAAAAAGAACACATTTCTAGAAACCATGATTTTGAATAATTTTATTGGATGCCTTTGGTACAATCTGTGTATATACTTATCATATTTATGTGTCTCACAACCCTTTGGCTGAAGTATAGCTGAAGTTTGTATTAGTAACTAAAATTAAATTTCCAATTCTACTCCATGAAAGCTGTTTTGAAGTACTATAAATCCCAAGACATGTTCATCAACTTTAAGTAATTACTAGTAAGTGACAAGCAAATATTTTATTTTGTAGCTTTAATTAGTAATTATAAAGTAGTATATTTTCTAGAGTGTAATGATAAAATAACAAATAACTTAAATCATTTTTAAATTGATTATTTTGTTTTTGTTCCCAGTGAAAATTATGAATAAAAGTTGAAAAATCATAGTATGCAATGCTGCATGATCGATATTCCCCAGAATTAAGTCTTTTTAATTGAAAACAAGACATCTCAACTTGCATTCAATTTCAGCAAGCAATGTAATATTACCCTGTCTCTCAAGACATCAGCATTTTTTGCTTGAATATTACACTTCGCTTTATTTAATCCAAATAATCAGTATGTTGTTTTGCAAGCCAAATATTCCTTGGTATATGGCCATTTGTTATTTATAATTATGTTTCACAGTCTTGTAAGAGAACTAGAAAGTCACAGATCATTTATATCGCAATCTAGGAATGAATTAGAATGTCCTTAAAAGTATAATGTCAGAATGCACATGAATGAATTCTAAAAGAATGCTAGTAAATCTCTTCTGAAAATAGAGAAACATATATTATTCTCTTTGTATTTTAGACCTCTATTTTCCTGAAGGACATCTGCCAAACAAACATGAAGAAAATGAGAGCTGTGAGGAAAAGTTTACAAGATTCAATTGTCTCACATTTCATAGAAATATGTCAGTAGTAAAGTTTAACTTAAAATTTCCACTACTGGAACCATAGTCATTTCATGGAAATTATACTGAGCAGTACAGAAGTCAATACTTTAGTAAATAAGGTGGAGAGGGGAGGTGGGAAGCAGGAACTCAAAGGCATAGAAAGGCAAAGGTGGTCTTGCTTTCGATGGAAGAAAAGTGGGTGTTAGTTCTTGGTCTTTCTTGTGTTTTAATTAATGTATCCATTTGTTCCTTAGTGTGTCCTTGGTAAACTCAGGATGACTTCTTTGATGTGTATTTGAATTATAAAGCTTCAAAGAAAGAGCATAGCATATGCCAAAAGCTACAAACTAGTCAGTTGCCACGATTTCTGTCTCCAGCGAGGAATGATGGGATTTTTAGTATAATGATAGTAAAAGTAGTAGTTGGATGTAGGTATGCCTGTTTCTTGAAAAGTTGGAAAAGTTGACCATCATTACAATGGGCTCGAAGGTTTAAAAATGGGCATAAAGGAAGAATTCAAAAATAACTCCTTTTAAAATTATTTCTTTTATTTTTTGATATTCTAATTGTATTATTTTCCCTTTTCTTATCCTCTTTCCAATCTTACTATATATTTCCCCATTTCTTTCTTAATTTTTGGCTCTTTTTATTAATGGCTGCATATTATATATATGTTAATATATATATGTGCAAATATATATATATATATTCCTTTTTAGTCTTGTTCTTAAGTAACTTAAGCTGTAATGTTCTTTGATAAAAATAAAACACTGGAGGGAAAGGGGAACAATGTTCAGTTAACAGACACGTGTCACATGTGAGTGTTCTTTTTAAATGTTTGCAAGCAGAGGTTAGCTAAGACATTTTTCACGGGGTTACTAACTGTATAAATGAGAAACCCAAGTAATGCAGTGCCATGTTAGCACATAAGAAAACACATTCTCAATATGCTTAAAAAATGGAGCAGGCTAAGATTGTTTATTAACTGAAACTTACATTTCAATCTAAACAAGCATATGCCTAGTGTTACCTTATACCCGCATTTTTAGTACATAACCCTTTGTTTTCTGGTAAGAGTTACTATATACTTACTATTTTATATTTTTCCCTGGCGGTCAAGATCATACAATTTAAAGCACACACATTTGGAAATTCTGGGTTTTATGTGTAACAATATATTTGAATAAACTTGGTATTTTAGTGAAAAAAAATAAAACACTGATGGTTGTATGTTTGATGGAAAAGAGCCATTTATGGGGCACATAGAGTTCATATGCTTGATACATCAAATGACAGAGATGCTGTATAAATAAAGGGTTGTATAACTTTAGAGTTCAAAGGAGAAAAGGAAATAAAGTATCCATTATTAATATTCCATATAGCCAAGTTGTTTTACAAGTTTTCCAAATTGGATGACATTGTTTATATACTGCAGGCAAATTAAGAACTAGAATCCTAATTATTAGAAAAGGGTGAAATAAAGACACGCAAAATAATGCTTTAAGAAATATAAGACACTAAACATACCTCAAAGATTCATTTTGATAGGAAATAATATGACCCTCATAATTTTAAGGTTTAAGTCAAGAAAGATTAGAAGGAATAATTTTAGTTGGGAGTATAAATAAAAGCTTGCTTTACATTTTCCTCAAGGAAGAAAGAAAATGAAGTGAATGAATCAGAAAATTAGGTCACAGCAAAGGGAAAATGGGGTTAATGGGAAGTCTTGCATATTATTACAGATCCTTATGGTAACATAATGATAAAGAGAAAACAGATGACACTTGAATTCAGCAATAATCACACTAGTAAACCCCTGAGCAGCTGAAGTGAGGTGAGCTCATTTGCATATTGAAAATTCATCCTTGACTATGACCCTGGCCATCTTGGTTTATCTCTGGAGTGATATACTATATGATTAGCTTTTTTAGGAATGAACATTGTTTCACAATGGTGGTTTTCCGCTATGTTAATGAATCACAGACATTAGCTTCCAGAGAAATTTAAAGGCCAAATAAAATTTGCAAAAATTGAGTGGATCAACTATATATTTTCCTCAAAGCCATGGACTTGAGTGATCTTTCCATGACCACAGAAACACTTGAGAAAAAAATGCTCAAATTCCATTCCAGCATATATTACAAAAGTAACCTTGTGTTTCTCTCTTCTTCCTATATTTCTTCTTCTACCTCTAACAAGGGAATGACACTCAGAATAAACAATCCTTGAGCTGTTGCTATGAGAACCATAATATTAGTAGGATAAATTTTACCATCTCTATGCATGACTCAGAACAGTTAAAGATGTGCAATCCCACTTTTATTAAAGGCTATGAAGTCCATACAATTAACATGCAGCAACTTCTACAAAACTTGAGCCTAGAATTATACACTGTAAGGCCTATGTCTTCTAGAGGAAGAGTATGTCTTGGGTGGACATGGACAAATCAACATACGGAATGGAAACAGAGAACTGAATACTGCACAGAGCACTTCAGGTTCCATTGTTTGTGAACTCTACAATAGCATGTGACAATAGGTGGTTAGTATGGTGATGAAAGATGAGCTTATTCCTGTGAAATAAGGATAATGTGAAGATTTAAAGCTAATCTGAGATGTTTCTGAAGTTTAAGAAGTACATAAACTGCTAGATGATGCAATATTGAGAGTTAAAGAATAACACTTGATGGAGATTGAATATAAGATTTTGTGCAGAAGTTTAGAGAGATGATTGACACACACTAAAGGATGGTCTTTGCAATGTATCATTTATGGAACACTTAGGGACTATGTTGTTGAAGGGTCTATAGTGCAGGACTCTGCTTCCAGTATTAAAAAAAAAAAGCTGACAGAACAAATTGAAAGAAGGTTTATTTTGCTTCATTTTTATTGGGAACTGGGTGGGGGTGATTGTCCAGCATCCAGTCACCAGCAGGGTATGCAAAAAGAATCCACAAATATGGTGAGGGCTAGACTTTTTCTATCCAAGGGTTAGACTTTTCTATCTGAGGGATACATAAGGAATCACATACTTTCTGATGGTAAATTTCTCTTTTACTTCATCTTAAAAAAAATTCCTCTCTGAAAATCTCTCCTGCTTTCTATCCTGCCTAGCTAGTCGTCCTCATCCTCTCTCCTTAGCTCCCTCTGCACAGCCATACACATACTCTGTCACACACTCACACACTCCCTCTACAGCTCTTTACACAGTTCCTTCACATAAGCAGCAGCTCCTTCACCTCTCTCTAGTGTGTGTGTGTGTGTGTGTGTGTGTGTGTCTCACACACATACACTTCTTTTATTACATTATTCTCCCACTCTTTACTCAATCATTCCCTCACTCCCTCACTCCCTCACTCTCTAATCTTACCCCTTCTGCATACTCAGCTACATCTCCTTTTCATCACACACCACACTCTCACTACTTTTCAACAGCCAAGCTCTGGATAATATGTTACATTTTCAGGGTCTGACCCATTCTCATAAAACATGATAAATCTCACAGCTTTTGTCAGGCTAGGGAGGTCACATTGACCAGCCAGTGAGTAAAGCTTGGCCATGCACATATTCTGAATGGTTAGAGTTCCCAAATAGAGAATGACATTGAAATTGAGGTCTTAACAATAACAGTTACTTGGATGAACCTTGAGAGGTTGGGGTGTGTGCAGAAAGAGAATGACTACAGGGAGTTATGTCTACGAAAGGTGCTTCAAGTTGAATCAATGGATAAAACTCTTGCAGGAAAAGCCTGAAAATCTGAGTTTGGACCCACATGACTCACAAAAGATGCATATTCAATAACATAAGTGTCTGAAATACTAGTGATCTTACTTGGAGGTGAGATGGGAGACATAACAGCTGAATTCTGAAAGCCATCCAGTCTAATTTAGCATTAAAAAGGGGACCTTGTCACAAAAAAGTGGAAAGTGTAAACCAACATCTGAGACACACACACACAGCCACAGATAACCCAAATGTCATGCATGCATAAAATTTTAATAAATTTGTAAATCCACTAATAAAATTTCTGAAACAAAATTTTCCACTATTAATTCAGTAAGATTAAAAATTATTATAAGTGAGAAAATTGCATATAGTCTTAATGTTGTGTTTCTGTTATTAGAAAATAAAAGAAAATTACCAATCAAAGTGAGGTAATCAAGTATGCTATTCATCTATATCAAAATTATATCCAAATTTTAGTGTAAGTTAACTGTAAAAAATTGTTATACAGTCTTATTAATAGAAAACCCAGTGCCAGATATTGGGATGAATGTTGAAAGGTCAGATGAATAGAACAAGCCACAGCCAACCTCACCTTGCCAACTCCTCAGCTGATCCTATTTTCATAATTCCTAAGACTGAAAGACTCTGAGTCCTCACCCCTGAGAGTCTCAGTTGAATTGCTTAAAGGGTCTCTAGTTCCTGGTCCTCAAGCCTTATACACCTCTCTGCTTCCTGCCATTACTTCCTGGGGTTAAAGGTGTGTGTCCTTCCCAAGCAAAGACATGAGATCTCAAGTACTGGGGTTAAACGTGTGTGCCACCACTGCCTGGTTGTTTTCTGGACTTTGAACTCACAGAGATCCAGATGGATCTCTACCTCTCCTGAGTGATAGGATTAAAGGTGTGTGCTAGCACGCCTGACCTCTATGTGTAATTTAGTGGCTGGCTCTTTTCTCTGATTTCTAGATAAGTTTTATTGGGGTGCACAAATAAAATATCACCACAGTTAACACTGCCTGTTATTCTTTAAAATGGATTAAGGCTACTATCTACTTAAGATGTTAACTCATATTTTTATATAAATACCTAAATTAGGTATATTGGAACTATTAAGCTTGACTGTCATAACTGGAAAAGGGAGAGAAATGATCATACATATGGCAGTTTTGTGAGACAAAGGACCCCAAATCCCCTGGAGAGGGGGAACTCTAGAGGCTCCTGAGATTTTCATGTCTTTAATTCACCACTCAGGCACAACTTACAAAACTTCCAAAGCTCTCTAAGACTCCATTTCCCCATATCAATATCTGTGTATGTAATGTGCAATATTTTAATAATTGTAGGGATATTTTAATTATTTTCTTGTTTTTGAATTGTAATAATTATAACATAGTTTTGAAGTTACACTAATTATAATTTTATTACCTCTAATCCATATATAATATACATTCTAGTAAATGCAGTTTATGTTTTCTTTCCTCTACCCTGTTGATAAATACACCAGTTTTTATTTTATGGCATAATGAGTTTTCATAATAGACCTATCCGACAAATTAAGAACATGTTACTAGTATGAAGTGGTTGAGAAAAGAATATGAAATTGTGACACACTAAAGATTATAGTTGAATGAGCCATCAAAAATACAAATTTAGCTTAGAGTATCAGGATTTGTTTTATATTTAGAAATATCTCATGTTATCTAATGCCATAGGTCAGCAGAAACCTGAACAGGGTATTAAAGAAATGCATTTCTGAGGAGTTTCTGCTAGGCATTCCATTTTTCATTCAAATTCTTCTGTCTGCAATTAGCCATACAGGCAGATATTAGCCCGCAAGTAATTGTACTTCTAATGGGTTCCTTGAGTAATGACTTCATTACCTTTCCCCTAAAATGTAGAGACCTCTCTACAATTGTATGCCCAATTACCTCATTATGACACTCTTGATTTTCAGCCTTAGTTTGGTAAGTGCAAACTATTTGGGGGTCAAAGTTTTAAATGTGTGAAGGGCAAACTCTAAGAATGTAGCCATTGCAGTAGTCTAGGGCTACTGTATCATTACCTTTCCAAATTTAGAACATAAAACCATGGTCCTACCTTGAGTTTAGTGATCATGTGCTTCGGTAACTCACCTATATCAGGCTCTCTAATTCTTCTCTACCACATTCAGTTGACAGTAGCAATAGCACTTGCATCTACTTTGTGAACTGGCTTCCTTTGCTTATTTGCATATTGTTGTCTTGTGAAAGATGGCTGTTGAACAACACAGCACCACGGTGGCTTCTGTGTGGGTATAATTGATACTTTAGTGCTGAAAACATCAAAACATATGCAAGGCAGGTGCTGGATGCGCTTTTCACTCAGCTTTGAAAGACATTTGTATTACTTCTCTTCATTCTTTTGGTTGAATTAATAATGAGGTCTCTAGATTGAAGTCAAGAAAAGAGGATCAAAGAACTCGTAGGAATATCTTAAAAATGGCATAATAGTCCTGAAAAAATAATAATGTAAACAATAAAGAAGCAGGTGTTTATAAATAAATGCTGCCACATACAATGGACAGACTTCTACAGATGGACCAGTTAACATAAGGATCTCTGCTTCTTCAGGTTTTTGTACAGCTCCACCTTCAGGCCACTGTGTTACATTTGCTGAATATTTTTTTTTTTAATATTCTGTTTACAGTTCACACATGGATACGGTGTATTTTGCTCCACCTACCCACACTCCTTCCCTTCAAGTTTCCTCCCTCATCTGCCCTTTAACTTTATGTGTCTTAGCCCTCTGTATCTAGCTTATAAGGTTAGGCTTGAGAAGAAGCTTAGAGGCCCTTGTTCATCTAAGTGACGTTGTTCTTTAGCTATTTCTTTACAACAAAAGCTGTATGGGTTAACAGTTGGTAAGTGTCTTTGAGAGAGCACTGTCTCTATGTGGCATTAACAGAAATACCATCTAAGGAGTGGGAAAGTAAACCTGGTCATTGATAGAGAACTGCCCCCAGGAAAACAAGAAACACTCTTTTTGTATGAATTATCACCTCTGATCCATAATGTGAACTCTTTATCATGTGAAATTAGATATCAACATATGATATAGAGACAAAATACTCTTTTGCTTTAAATGTCAAGAATTTCCTCTAAGTTTCCAAGATTTTATTATGTGTAAGAGTTATGAATTACATATCATAGCATATACTCTCCAGATCATCAGAAATTACATACTGACAGATATCACGCGTAAACACAAGAGGAATGGTGAAAAGTATATACTAGGATTAGGACTCCTGGTCAAAATATCCAGCCCCCATTGCTCTGCAATTTAAAGCAGCCACCAAGACTCTGTCACAATATTTATGGCTCTTGCTTGGTATCCATTATGAAGAAACATATGGATGACCCAGTAAAGGAGTTTGTAGAATTTAAACAGAGGAATACACATTATAAAGGGCTATTGTTCATATGAGAGTCAGACTCTGATGGAGAGCAAAGCACGGGGAACTAACCAGGAGAACTTTGCTTTTGCTATTTCTTTGTTTGATTGGGTTTGGTTTTGATGCTGGAGACTTGAGTCCAGGCCCTGACACAAAATAACCGTATTCCTAGTCTCTGATTTGCCCGCCTCAAACTGATTTTTTCACATTTAGTTATTATCAGGGAATAATGATTAAGTATTTGAATTTAGTGGATGCAAAGTGAAAAAGCGATGTCAGAAGTGTTCTGTGACTTCTGGCCTCAAGAAAGGAGTTAGTTGATCAAGGATTTGTTCTAACTTTGGGATTAACATTTCACTTGCATCAATCAAAAATAGACAGGGAGTAAAGGAATGGTGTCTAAGCAGGATAAGGAATACTGATCTAGTTATCTTTGTATATGTCAGTATGAACCCATCCACCAGAGATATATTAGGAGGAATTCTTAAACAGGAATGCAGAAGCATTTTCTAGTTTGTGAGTTTTAAATACCATTTTACTTTTTTAATGTTTAACATTTTATATATAAACAAATACTATAGACAAATACTATAGATAAGGAGGTATTATTCTGTATTGGAGACTAAAAATAATCTTATTTTCTATTTATGTGATTAAAATGCAACATAGACAACCAGGATGAGAGACTTATTCAATGTGATTATTAATATTATATTCTTCTTTGTAGTGAAATAGCTTAAAAACTGTAACAAAAGCTCAGATCCATTCTGTCTTATAACATTTAGCTTTGGGTTTGCAGAATATGAAAAAAAACAATACAGGTGTGCAAGGTCTGTGCATGTGTGTAGGTGTACACATAGAGTGTATTTGTTTGTATCATGATAAATGGTCATCCATGATATTATCTGGTCCTATTTCATTTTAGTATCTTATTTCATAACAAGGAAGATCAAGCATGATTGGACAACAGTAATACTAATCTCATGGTTTGAAATCATTTTATGAACCAGGAAAAAAATCTCCTGGAGTTATATTCCAGAAAATGAGTAGAACTGGGAGGAAGGAAATCATTGGTGTAAGTTAATTTACTTCTGATTGTGTTTTATTGATCTTTGGTACCAGGCTATTTCCTGAATAGGAGCTAAAAGGTACAAGAAGTAACAAAAAGAAACAACAGCTAGCAAAAACGTGGTCATCACATGGCCCAGAGGCTGTGTAATAATAGTTTCAACTCAAATGTCCACAAAGAAGAACAAAAGTTTATTGGGAAAAACTTTTTTAAAAAATCATTGTGATACCAGGAGATAATAGGTTACAGCAGGGAACCCCAGAGGGTTTCCAGATTCTGTGTCCCAAAACAAGGAATTGAATAGTGGCTGAAACAGAGACAGTTAATAAGAAAAAGATGTACTTCCCAAACTGTAAGTGGAAATACATAGAGAAAAGAATGTAATAGGACAACAGGTGTGGGTGTACAAAGGACAGGAGCATATCCATGTGATTGTGAGAGTATGTTGCCTCATTTGCATTTTGCATGATTTCTTCTCCTCTGTTTCATGTGATGTATCCAACTCTGGATACTTTGTTTTATGATCATCTTAAATTTCCACCCAAGGATGTGTTTTAGAATTCTAATGAATCATATATCATACAGAGATTGCTTCTCTACCTGAGCTAATGGTCACAGCTAGTTCCAGACTGCTGTGGTAAGGAAATCCAACCTTCCATGGTTAATATGTCTCACTCCCAAATTTGAATTTTTACATACTATGTTCAGAATTGTTTTCCCATCTCTCTTCCTCTCTCCCCTCCTCCTTCCTCCTTTATCTTGCTCCTCTTCTCTCCACTTCCTCCCTCATCTTTTCTCCTACATCAACAACATTGGTAATTTTTAATCTTTATTATGTTTTCTGTCTTGACAAAATATCCCACTAAGATTACTGGCCATGAAACTTTAATTCCTATCTCTAGCACCCATGTGTTGGCATTATAACCATATATCACCACACCTGGCACTACCAACATTTGAGAAGGTTACTTCTGTATTGTTGGAGCTGCCCTGTGATTGGTGCAAAAGCACCAATGACCATCACAGTGTTAGATGTTTTCACATCTTCATGGTTCCAGGAAAAGGAATGAAACTCTCCTTGACTACAATGTATCTGAGAAGCCTGATAATATACACCTGTGTTGTCTCATTCTCAATTTCTCAATTCACCACAATAATTTTGCAAGTTAGTATTCTTTCTTCCATGTAAAGTCCTTTTCCAGTTTGGGTCAAGTGAGAAGTGCTAGACATATGCTGCTTTTATCACGGCCACCTAAGGTTAAAGATATCCTCAACACTCAAAATAGAGCCCAAAGTAGTTTGTAAGATGGAATGGAAGGTCAGGACACAGAATTAAGAAACATTATTTTCTGTGATATGGAATGGCATAGTTTAGGGCACAACAAGATGTCAACAGTCAGCCATAAATTACTTCACTATTTTATTTGTTCAGACAGCTCTCATTGAATGCTCACTCTGTTCCAGGAGTTCTACAAAGATTTGGAGAGCTTACTCTGACATAAAGGATCATCCATATGGGACAATTCTGAAAGCATCTTTGTGCAGGGCTTTCAGAACTGGTATGTACACAGCATTAACTTGTTGAAGTGAAAAGAGTTTTCTAACTGTTTCTCTTTATAAAATAATATCTTGGGACCTGGCCATAGGGATGCATGCCTTTATTCTCAGCACTTGGGATGCAGAGACAGGCAGATTCCTGTGAATTCAAGGTCAGTCTGGGATATATATTGAGTTCCAAGACAGCTGTTGCTGCATGGTGAGACCCTTTCTTGAAAAAAAAATGATCATGAAAAAAAAAAAGAAAGAAAAGAAAACAATGTCTTGAAATGTTTCTGTTTTGGTGTCACAAACTTTTCCTAGTGATGCTAATGTCTTTACTCTACAATCCCCACTGTCCATTGTTTAGAACTTCTTTTGGTATAACTTTGGAGTTGTAAAATGAAATGGGTTTCTTTTTCTGGCATTATGTATTAATAACATTATGGTACCTGAACTAAAAGGCAGCTCTTATGTTCTTTGTCTCCCAGAGACTAGTCCCAGAGTAGCAACTGGATTTTCCAAACAGAATATAATGTACTAGTAGCCAGCACATTTGGATGTGACAGTGGCCAGTGGCCACGTCACAGACCGTGTCTCAGCCAATGCCGCTATTACAAGCCACTGTGAAGGAAACAACCAGATCTATTTCGGGGGGAGTGTCTTTTCCCATCCACCTGGTCTGCTTACTAGTCTGGCATGGAGGGAAAGGGAAAACTATATGCATGAAAACAGAAGGGAGTCGCCTTCACAACACTGACTGAAAATTATATAAACACTTCTCCAAAAGAGAAGTAATTGGTTATTCACCCCAGTCTACTATTTTTACTTCGTTCTTCCTTTTTAGTATACCCCAGAGATTGGGTTTAAAGGGAATGGTTGATTAATTTTTCTGGCTCAGCATTTTCCAGACCCCTCACTCTATTTCTTCTGTATGTTTGTGGGCCATGGATATGTGTTTGTGCTAAGTTCCTATCATTAACTTTTTATATATTGAATATATTCTACTATACTTAAATGTAATAACAATAAAATTAATATAGTAATTACTCATCTTATTTTTCCTTTTCTTGAATCTTAATTACCATGCATATTCCAAGTTAGAATATTCTAGAGTATCTGGAGCATGTCAAATGGAATAAGATAATTAAATAATTTAATTAGATTAAAATTGACTACCAATTATATATAGGCAGACTATTTCAGCACAATGATTTGGATCCAAATGTGCAAGCTTTTACTGACAATGAGAAGGTTCTTAAAAATACTAACTATGGCTATTGGAATTACACTGCTTCTTATTTTAAACATACATTCAAGTGAAGTGATTCAAAGTTGTTATTTTTTAAAGTAGAAGTTATATATGAGTGTTTCAGAACTACAGCCATCATCGAGGAAAGTGCAGAGCAATGTAAAGAAAAATGGTTCACAACTGATTTGCAATATAGCCATGAGAATTTTACAAATCACGTTTTTAAGCGATATGTCTGTGCTTCTGGTAGAATACATCTAATTTTAGTGGAAATAAATGGAATAAATGTAATTTACTCTTCTGACATTTATGTGTTTGTTTTCCCTCCCCATTTAACTTTACAGGAATCATAAAACTGAATTAGTTAGAGAAGCACTCCTGTGTTTAAACATGTCTGCTCTGTAATTGCTGTGTGTTTACTGACAGGAGGTCACCACTCCTAACACTACGAGCACACATGTATCAGGAATTATAATTAAATAGTAATCATTAACAACTTATAATCAGATTGTTATGATTTGGAATAGAAACATTATTGAAATTATAATTAAACTTCTTCAAATAAATATTGTTGAGAAGTGAGGTAAGAGCTTCCAAACAGAATCATGTTGAAAGCTGAGGAGATGGATGGGATCTTGTCATGCAGATTGTACACTTTTATTAAAAGTAAATCAAAGATACATTTACTATCATTGTTAATGATTGCATCAAGTTATTCTCTATTTAAATGTTAAATTATTATAATTTATAATTGTAAATTAATTTTTTTCAGTAATTTGAATAATTATTACATTTAACCTCAGGAGAAGAAGCCAGCAGGGCTCACAGTGAGTTTCCAATGTACATATGAAGACAATTAAATTTTCAGAGAAAATAAATGACTCTAGCATGATCTGAAATGAAGTGGAACATGGTTGTTTATACTCTATGTAGAAATGGTATATAATCTAGGGAGTAAGGATTTATATTACATACATGAACACACACACACAAACATACAATTTGAAATTGGAAAATGTGTATTACATGTAATAGATACATATTTTAGAACAAAGAATAAAATATGTGTAAGATAATTTCTAATTCAGCCACCAACGTTAATCTACTCTGATACTATGAGTTATCATTAAGGCCTATATTATGATGTATAATTTTACAATTATTAAAACATAAATGAGTCCTGAGGTATACTGGGGAATCCTACTGAAGAGAGGGAGAAAGGACTGTAGGAGCCAAAGTGGTCAAGGACATCACAAGAAAACCCACAGAAACAACTAATCTGAGCTCAACAGAACTCACAGAGTCTGAACCAACAGCCAGGGACATGCATAGGACTGACCTAGGCCCTCTGCATACATATGGCAGTTATATAGCTTGGTTTTCTTGTGGTACTCTTAACAATGGGACCATGAGCTGGCCCTAATACTTTGGCTGGCTCTTGAGAATCTATTCCTCATACTGGGTTGCCTTGCCCAGCCTTAATACAAGGGAAAATGCTTAGTCTTACTATAATTTGATATGCCATGTTTTGTTGATACTCATGGGAGACCTGCCTCTTTCTGAATAAAAACAGAAGAGTGGATTGGGGGGATGGAAGGGAGGTGGTGGGGGAAATGAGAGGAGAAGAGAGTGGTAAAACTGCAGTCAAGGTGTAATATTAATTAATAAATAAACTTTTTAAAAATTATATAACTAAAACAATACTAAGAATGGCTGTAATGTTTACATATATCTAATATTATTAAAAGATTGTCTTGGTCTACTTTGTTTAATGGAATAAATTGAGAGAATATTGATATGGTTATGTGTACACATCGTACACACGTGAATAAAAATAAAAATGTATTTATCCATCCAAGGACTTGATTTTGAGGTTATTTTATACACCAAACCATGGCTTTCCATGTGCAAAAGGAGTGGGGTAGAAAAGACAAAATGCACTAAAAACACTGGAAAGTAAAGTGGTAAGTAATGACAGACATTAATGATGAGAAATATAAAAAAAAATGAAGGAATAGATTTAAAAAAGGAATGTTGAGCAAGAAAGGAATGTTATGATAATTTAAACAGAGTTCATTTGTTTACATTTATTAAAGATTTGTTAAAATATTAGTAAATATTTAAAAAGAAAATAATTTTACATCATAATGCTGGAAAGACATACTTCCTTTTATTTTTACAAATACATTTAATCTATTGTCTTCTAATTTCAATCTTGAGAATACATATGAGAAGGATTCATAAGCACAAAAATATTGAGTTCATATGTTTTCACATGAGCTTGTTTATCTCATTGTTCAGTGTTATTGAAAATCATGCAGCCTGCTGAGAAGAACTAGCCACCGGCATCTTTAAAATATGTTTCACTAGATGTTAATGCTTTCCATGAAGGCATGTCTCATTTAATGGTTATTGATTCCATAGAATTCCATCTTCTGGGAAAACCATGACTAGGAATGCATTCTAAGGAACATCTCAGTTTTCAAATAGCCCTTAATCATTTAACTCAGGACAGAAATTCATCTTGATTAAGATTAAAAAAATACTTGAATCATATTTTCTCTATAGTGACCATAAAATGATTTATTTAAATGAGTATATTTAATTGTTTATAATAACATTGTCTCAGAATAATTATTTCCTTAAGTAGCCACAAAAAAAATCTGTCATGTGTAATCACAGAATCAAGAGGATTCTAAGTACAGTAACCCCTCCCAAAAGAGACTAAGGCTAATATACAATGTACTATCAAAATACTTACCAGTTTATTTTACAGTATCTTAAATGGATAATTAGTGTCAAAATAGGGAGAGAATTTGTTTTAATTCAATATGCAGTACATTGTAGCCCTCTGTATCTCAAACAAGGGCTCTATTCACAGTTCTACATATGGATGTTTTCCCCTCCAGTTGGTCAAGTCATAATCTTGTGATGGTAACAATGCATAGTTTTTTGTTTGTTTGTTTGTTTCTATTAGTCAGTTCTTCAATATTACATCTAATAGGTTCCAAAATGGAAAATATACTTGGATAGAAAGAAAATTTACTAATTTATGAAAAAATGCAATAAGTAGAAACTGTACATCACTTATTTGATGTTAATTAATATCTAGTGATCTTGGAAAATAACGTTAGCATGATATGTATTCAGTGTAAACTCATTAAGATTAAAAGAAACCTCTTTTTATATTATGAAACTGAGTCCTGAAACCTTAAGTAACTTAAATGTCCTTTAAGCCAGTTCTTACTAAATCCAAATTTAGGTATTAAACTAGGAAACATTTTAGTTGTTAGAGTTCCTACCTCTTACTATAAATAGTATATGGTTTGTAGTGTTTATCTTTCATTCCATGCTTTATCATCACTTATTTACTAGACAAATAATTTTCACTCATGACTAGGATAGATTTACACTAGCTAAGTAAGTCCCTTGAAAGCTAGTGTACATGTCAGTCAAGATAAAATTGATTTTCTTTTATAATATTAATTTAATCTATATAGAAAATATTATTTATTTTTAATAAATTGATAAATATTTTTAAGAAAAGCACGGAATTAACTAAAAATTAACCTGATTAAATATTAACTAATAATTAAATTCTTTTGTTCTATGGTTCAAAATTTAACAGGTCTGAGGTTAGCCTGAAGAATTTGAGTATTTTATAAAATCTATAATGTATATTTCATGTTTTTATGAACACAATTCTAAAACACTGTTTTGCAGAGCCTTAAAACTACATTTAGTATCCATAACTTGCTAGCATTCCAAGAAATGTTCATGATTTGATACAAGAAACTACAAAATATTACTGCAGAACACAAGTAAACATTAAAAACGATGAGTTTAAGAACATGCAAAAACAGTTCCATTCATGATCAGAGGTCAGGTACCAGTTAGGCTGTTCTAGTAAGATCTTATGGTTATATCTTTATTCTTCCAGGGGTACTCATGACTGCTAGCCAGAAAATGAGGGAGGTCCCACCTTTAGTAGCAAACTCCTATATCAATATACTATCAAAATATCCATTTGTTTATTTAGTCTTTTTTACAGATATTTTTATAATAGCATGCATTGCTTTATAAAATGCTTGGAGAAAACTCATTGCACACTAAGGCATGCCAGTCACCAGATTTATGTCACAAACTGAGCATACTATGAAGTGTTCCTGTCTATAATTTTATTCTAAAAAAGCACATGCTCTCTGACTGTGACATCAGCATACCCACAAAATGCTCCAACACAATTTTTTATGAAAAAAAACCCTGATATTGAGCATGCTAAGCATAGTTCTCTCCTCAGAAGAATATTCACACATGGCTATATAGACTCCTTGCATGAATTCTCAATGTTATTTTGAGGAAGACATTGCTTTGGAAATAAATCCTATGCACTCCTTAATATCATCAATTATATCTCTTTATTATAATATTTTTGGGTATGCTAAATTTTGCCTTTGATTTTATCAACAGGTAAAGAAAATGGCAATAAATGTGAAGCATTGTCAAACATTCTGGTCACCTAACCTTAGGTTCAGTGTTTATGTCGGGTCAGTCAGAAAGTCACAAGAGAACTTCATCACTTCTTCTTCAGTGTTTGCAAAGGTCAAACCAATACTAGATATCTTCAAACCCCGCAATAAATTATAATGTGGAGAATTCAATGTGGCCAAATGCAAGTCTGCAAGTCTACATATAACAGAAATAGTCTTTCTGCCAGGAAATTTTAGAAATTATCTGTAGGAGCTTAAAAAAAATCAGACTTGATAGAGGATCAGATTGTGCAAGTTTTGCATTCTCGAGCCTGTAGAAATGCTCTGCATTCTTCAGTGGTAAAATCACAGGTAAAATAGTATTAATTCTGCATACAATGCTCATGAGCATACCCAAGATAATTTATGGTGACCTCTATATATGCTCATTATCCACGACACTAACTGGTCTGAAAGGCTGAAGTCCTTTCAATGAATTATTTTGAGAACTGTGGTGTCCTTTGATCCAAAGGAATCCTGATAGTAGTGAATAAAAGGATTGGGTAAGAGATTTAAATGAGAAAGTTCTCAATGAAACCATATATATATATATATATATATATATATATATATATATGATATATATTGAAATATATCACATATATTCATGAGTAATAAACTCAGATTTCTGGAAAATCTGCCCCAAATGGCAATTACCAAAATGATTGAGGGGATTATGCAGAAGGGAACTGTACACTAGAGTCATCATTTTTTAGGGTATCTTCTTACATAAAATATTTGAACAGAATATATGTTTAAAGTTTATTTTTCAATCAGTTTTTCAATATGTTTTGGCTACTTGGATAATTTTATTGAGCCCAAAGGGTTAAATCTGTTTGAATTCAGTTTTTGCTCAGCTTTGTCATTTTCAAATGGAAAACTTTCCTATAACCGTGGGAATAGTTCGATTTACTACATGCTCAAATAATAAGGCAGAGATGAAATATTCATTAAAGCTGCATGCATACATATGAATATGTAAAATACACTATTTGTTTACAATCTGTTGTAATATACATTTTCTTTTATTTCTGGTTGATATTGGTGCTTTGTTAGCCTATGCAGTTTTCCAAATGTTTGTTTCCTAGAAGAGTATTAGTTTTGTCTTCATTTTTTATACATAGATGATCTCACTATATAATCTGGAAAGTAATTGATATCATGATCCATTTGCCTCTCCCTTTTGAGGACTGCAATTAAAAAAATGATGGAACTCTAGAAGAACTTTTATACATGCATTTATATCATTGACTTAATGACTTCCATTCACTTGGTGCTACATAGTACCTTAAAATCATAATTCATTGCTTTATAGTGTGATAGAAACAGTGTTATGCAAAGGGTAAGACTGAATCCTGTTTTTCCCATATGAAGTAACTGTGTTCAAGTGAATTGGGATTAATAGTTGAATTGTCAAGCTATTCTGAAGTTGAGCTATGACCAAGACCCATTTTTTTGTTTTTTCTGAAACCAATGATAGTATGTTTGGGCCACTGCTTTCAGTAAAGGATAAACTATCCTCATACTGATGACTTTATGGCCCAGAAGTTGTTGTCAAAAAACATGTTCTTAAAAACATTTCTGCATAGATAACTAATGGCATGCAAGTTATCTAAGATTGTAAAATTTTGATTATTTATCTTTACATATATACTAACTCTAAAAATATCAAAAACTATTTTACATGTTAATGGATATGTAAAATGGATATGTAAATGTTATTGAATATGTAAAATGCTGGATGGAACTAGAAAAAATCATCCTGAGTGAGGTAACCCAGACTCAGAAGGACAAGCATGGTATGTACTCACTCATTTTGTTGTGATAGTCACAAATATTGTTTAGATTTCTTTAACTGCTAACTCTGCAATGAATAGAATTTATTTAATATATATTTTAAGACACTTATTCTATAAAACAAAAGAAAATTAAGCAATAATATCTGTTTATGAAACTGAGGAAAGTTTCTATGAACATTTTCTATGCAATATTTATTTTTTAATATTTTTATGTTTATCTATATCTGTCTATGGATGAGCATGCAGGTTCTCATAAGAGTAAAAGAGTACCTTGGATTTCCTGAAAATTGAGTTGTACGTAAGCTGTTAACTGCTAGAAATGGGTACAGGGAAACTTTGTTGCTTGTAAAATCATCGATACCATGATAGAGGGAGACATCATGGGGATAGGGAGAAACAGAGAGCTAGGGAAGTCCCCAGGGTTCCACAAAGATGATTCCACCTTCAACTATTATCAGTAGTGGAGGGGGTGCCTGAAGAGACCTACCCTAGTAATTAGTTGGTGAATACCCTAACTGTCATTATAGAGCCTTTATCTAGTAACTGGTGGAAGCAGATGCAGACATCTAGAGCCAAGCACCAGGCAGACCTCCAGGACTCTTGTGGAAGAGAGAAGAGGGATTCTATGAGCAAGGCACATCAAAACCATGATGGGGAAACCTACAGAAACAACCAAACCAAACTAGTGAGAACTCATGAACTTTAGACCAATAGCTATGAAGTCTCCACGGGACTGGACTAGGCCCTCTTCATAGGCAAGACAGTTGAGTAGCTTGACCTGCTTAAGGGGCCTCTGGCAGTAGGATCAGGATCCATCCAGTGTGCATGTGCAGGCTTTTTGGAGCCCATTATCTATGGTGGGATTCCTTACACAACCTTGGTGCAGGGGGAGGAGCTTAGACCTGTCTCAACTAAATGGACAAGGCTCTGCTGACTCTCCATGGGAGGCCTTGCCTTGGAGGAGGTGGGAATGGGGGATTAGGGCATTGGAGGGGAAGGCTTTGGGCTGGAGTAAGGAGGAGAGGAGAGGGAGATCTATGGTTGGTATGTAAAATTAATAGACAAAATTTTAATAATAAAAAAGGAAAAAAATCATCCAACTTTCCATCCCCTTATAAATTTCTTAAAATATGAGTAAAAGCTAAAAAAAAATCTAAACATTTTGCATTAAGTTGTGAATATAGCCATTAAAAAACTTGAAAATGCAATTTATTATGCACATTCAAATTTTTATTATAGGTCTAATTCCACTATATGCAGAAAATTTGTTACTTGAGGTCATTCTTATGGTATTATTATGATGTATTTTCTAAAATGGTTACCTTAAAGGAGCAATTAAAGTTTAATCAACCCTAATATTTTTCTGTTTCAAATGTAATTATTCAGAATTTATTCCAAGGCTCCACTGAATTAGTAAGAATTAGTAAGAATTAGTAGAAGAATAAAATATGTGCAAAACAATTTTTTCAGTCTAACATGAAATCCAAGAAGGCATACAATTCCCCCAAAATCTCAATGAAAAATAATAATCTTAGAGTATATAACAAAGGTGTTAAAAATAGTTCAAAACTGTACACCAGCATCCGCAAGTGATTATAGGAAAAGTTAGGAGGGAAAATGAAGAAAATATATTTCAATTAAAAGCATATTATATATATAATGCAGAACATTTAATGTTTGTTATATGATCTCATTTCTACAGATATTTAAAATCCATTCTGTATTTTTGTTTATTCAACTTTACAATTAAATGTTCCTTTCCCCCAAATTTGTATCAAAAAGACAAAGATAATATTTTAGTATGTTAAATCTGATATGAAAGAAGACACCACTCTCATAGCTGCCACGAAGTAAAAGAACTGAAAACCAATAATCTGGACTGGAAATTACAGATACGGATATATTCAGAAACATGTCTCATTGCCTTCTACAGCTACATTTTTTTTTTCTTTTCTAAAAGACTAAGTCCTTTTTATCTGACATTTAGCCAGAATCCAGTCCGAGTGTAAGCTAACTGCCTCATAAATAACATCCTCTTAGCTTTCCAGGCACACCATTCCAACTCTGTATTTTGTCAGCAAAAGTCCTGTTTTTAAAAATAATACTTTGGCCATCTGCTTGCACATATGTGCTACACATCACTGAGTGTTAGATTCTCTCCAAGTTTTATAGACGGTACCACAACCTTGAATGTGTTTTCTCTCATAATTAGCATTTTACAACCACATTAAATTGATCACAGGTAAACTGTTTCATTTTGGTGTGTTATTTTTATTGTAATCAAACTGCTTGCTGGAAAGTGATTTTGTAGGCAATATATTTTAGTTATAAAGAGTTTTCTTTCTTTTTTATAGCAAATACATTATTTTAAAGGTCATACTTGTCAGACCTATAAACTAAATCCCAGACTTGCAATGTAAGACATCCCTCAAAGGAACCATCAGTGTTTACATTGAGGTGAAGTATGTTATCTTAGCATTCCATCACTTTCAATGACTGATGATGTCATTTGCAATCCCTGCAATTGGCTCCTCCTATATGTGAATAAAAAGTTCTATCAGATAAGGTTTCCATGTTCAGGTTTACATGTATACAAATAGATGCACTGATGCACAGATAGACACACAAACGGAATATAATTTAATTGTGTATTGTATTGCATGAAGACAAGATAAACACTGATATTTGTATAGTGGGTTCTCAAGTAACCATAGCTTTCAACTTAGGGCATGCTCATTTATGTATCACTTCTGAGAAAAAATGTCTTCAACTTGGAATCATGCCCAACTTTATGAGAAGTGAAACTCTCCAACCCCTGGTTTACTTCTGTTTGTTTGTTTGTTTGTTTAGGTGTATATTTTTGGGTTTACATGAAATTTGAGTACTTCTACATGAAGTGTTCACAGAGTTCTAGCATTATCTAATATTTTACACAATGATAAAAATCTTTTAAACAATGAATAGTCAAAGTTCTTCAAACAAAATTCATTTCATCTGGAAAATCATATATCATAAGGTTGTCTCCTTATAGGACCAGAGGTGTTAACATGTATCCCAAAGCACCTGAGTAAAGCAGGGTGGCTTCCATTCTCCCACTTCCTTCTCAGGGCTACCATGACGGAAACAAGCAAATCTTCTCAAATCTGTTCACAGGAGAAGGGTGCACAGGTAGGAAAGACAATAGAGAGACAGATTATAACTAACTTCAGTATAGATAATGTAGCTGAGGAGAAATTTAATAACCCTAAATTAAGGCCAAGGGATAGAGAGAGATCAAACATTAGTAAAAGTTTGATTAAGAAACAGTACTATCACTTGAGAAGCTTCTATTTGCAATAGATAATAATTAACAGAGAGACCCAGAGTGTCCAAGCTTCAGAAACAAAGAACAGAATTATCAGCCATTAAAAGAAATGAACATACACATATTCATATATATTTGTATATGTCACTCTCATATATACCATTTCCCTCTCTTCTGTCACCAAAACTGTTTTTAAATTACAGCAAAATCCATCTGGCATGCAGTGTATAATGTATTTATTGTGTTCATAGTATTGTGCATCGGCTACCCCATTTAGTGTTCTCTCAAGGTTCAAATATATAAAATTGAGACATATATACATACATACATATACATACGAACATATATATGTACACACATACATATATACATACATATACACACACACTCACATATCATCCTCTCAAGGCTTAGGGATCATTGTAGAAGAGAAGGATGAAAGAGTCTAAGAGTCAATGTGGTGGTTGACTAAGAAGAAACATCTCCTGGACACCTCAGGGAAACTACACATATCAGTTTTCAGCATTTGTGAGGACAGCATGCACAAATCCTGTGCAAGGCTAAGCCAGACCAAATCTTACCTAGGTAGTGGTGTTGGACAAATAATCCTGCCCCTAGCCATGGAGAGATTGTTAGTTATTAACCACTAAGGAAAGGTCAGTTTTCTCTAGAGTGTAGGTAATACAAACACATTCTAGTAGAAATCCATATGTTCAATAATATGTGGGGTAGCACAAATGGTCTTAAGTTTTATTTTTTTTAAGTTGAGGGGATAATTCTGGTGGGTAGATCTGGGAAGAGCTTAGCTGGGATGAATATCATCAAATCACAAGGTAAGAAATCCATGCCTCTCAAATGACTAGTAAAATAAATAAAGAAATAATCAGTAGCTATTGGTGTATAATAAGCAACTTTTATACAGAATAAAATTGCTTATAACAAGGAAGAATTGGAAATAAGGAAAGGTGAGGAACTATGGAAATAATGGATGCCAGAACTATACAGTCAAAAAAAATACACAGAAAGAAATATTCAAGGCAAAATCTACAATGAATGCAAGTTAAAGATGATGTTGACATATTTAACAGCAGAAGCTGAACCTGGACAGAACACTCAATGGGCATGGCATACGCACAACATTGTGAGCACAACAATTATACTGAATCAGTCACTTTATAGTTATATAGCACATGTCAGATGGGTTTTTTTTTTTTTTTTTGCAATTTAAGAACAGAGATGTTGGATGAAAGAGGACAGAAAAAAAGATACAGTCCTATCACATGATATGGGATAATTCCCCTCATAGAAAAATAGGTCAGATAACAGAAGAAAGAAATACTATAAATCCCAAGAGGAATTACATAGAAGAGCTGATATTTCTGTCATGAAAGCTGCTGTTTGAGCGTCATATGCTACAATAATGCAAACAAGAAGAACGCTTGCAGTCTTCTTAACAGATGACTCTAAAGTCCCAGAGTCAACCTTATTCTTTTTAAACAAGTCCCCCTAAGAATTCTACCTTTTATGAACTGATCAACTATAATTGCAAAAATGTAATATTCCAATAATACTGAATGTACATTTTTGATTATCTTATACTTGACATGTGACATGTGTCAAGAGTCTATAAGCAATAAATATCTACATTTTTTCATATGCACTTCAAAACTAAAGTCATCTTTTAAAAAATTGTTTCTTCGATTTTCTGAAATTAAAGTATAGTGCTATCAGTTCCTTTCACTTTTCTGGCCCCAATCACTCACAAATTCCTTTATTTCTCTCCTCATAATTCATGCCCTTTTTCCATTAATTGTTGTTACATGAACATATGTATCTGTATATACATATATATTCCTAATAATATCCTGCTAAGTCTGTGTGTTTCCTGTATGTAGATTTTTCAGGGCTAATTATTTGACATTAGATAACAAATTTGGTGGGATTTTCCCTGGGGAAGACTATTTCTCCTATTCTCCATATTCCTTAGGCACCTATACTTCACAGAAACCAGAAAGGTCACATAAGATATTTAAGGGCTGGAGAAATGGCTCAATATTTAAGAGTACATACTCTCCTTGCAGAGAACTGGAAATCAGTTCTCAGTATCCACATCAAACTGCTCATGAATGAATATAAACTAGTTTGGGATCTGATGCCCTCTTTCTGGCCACCTGAGGACTGAATGCATGTGATGCACATACAAACACTCTCATACACACTAACACATAAAATAATTAAAATGCATCTGAAAAAAACTAAAAGGAAATCTTGATGATTTCCTTCTGGATTGTGGTGTTTGGAAGGTGGTATGTTTCAACTAGCTAGTATTTTACTTGTCATTCATATTTGATGCACACTCTAAGAGTTCATTCAGTCTACAATCACAAAAATACCTTTGTTTTATGTTTTGATTCCACAGTAGTCAGATTTTTCAATCCCACATGCAAGCTTCCAAATCATGACAGGGAGACTTATTTAATTATGAAAGCTCAGCTGGTAGCTTAGGCTTGTTCCTAACTAGCTCTTATAACTTAAATTAACCCATATTTTTATTAATTTATTTTCTACTCTGTGACTTTTACCTCTATACCATTTTGTGTGTCCAATTCATTCCATGTCTGTTTTTCTTCTCCAGCCTTCTTATTCCAAGTATTATCTCTGCCTTTAAAATTCTGCTTAGCTATTGACCATTCACCTTTTTATTAAACCAATCAGAGTGACACATCTTCAGAGTGTAAAGGAATATTCCACAACATTTTGTAGTGAAGAAGTGCTAGCCTCTAGTTACTAAATTCAAGTTCCCAGTTCCTTGCTCTTCCAAATAGTTACTGTCGCCTCCAATTTTTGTTTTACTTGAGTTCTGTTTTCACAAAGTTGGAAACGAATCTGCCTTGTTGTCACTTTCAAATAACACTGATGTATAGATGTCATCCAGAGCCTTAATTAACAGAGATGTGAAAAACAAGCAATTTCTGTTAGGCTATGTTAAGATTTGTACGGACTAACTTGCCAAAAACTGAGCCTACACCTTCTTTAATTAATCCCTTATTTTATTCCTGGTGCATGATACACTTCAAATAGAGACCCATCAAGGTTTCAAGGTTTTCATGACTTTAACAGCTTATCATTATTTATCATTATTATTTATTATTATTGTTTTCATTTTCATATTTTTTAGAGTATAGTCTATTAAATTTCTATAGACCAAAGAAGTCTGAGGAACTTTGTCCCTTCTTGACTGTAATTTCTTATGATTCATTGAAAAATTATGATTTACTTGTTCTTGACATTTTTATACAAGTGAATTAAGTTTTAAATTTTTTACAAATTCTGTCAATGTGAATTTATAAGAATTAACTAGAAGTTCTAGTATTGTTATGCTTGATTATTTCTCTGCAGTATACTAAGTAAAATTTTTTCTCCTTAAAAAAAGATAAAGTAATTAGGAAAATGGTTTCAATCATTCATATTTAGCTATTAAGAATTCTAAAACTGAGTAACCTGGGTCTGAAAATATGGCTTGTTCTGTTGTGTGCCTGTTTCTCAAGCTTGAAGACCTGACTTAAAATCCCAACAACCAATTAAGAAGCCAGAGTTAATGGCTCACACCTGTAATTGTGGTGTTGGAGAGAGGGAGCTAGAAGAAACCCTGGGTCTTTATAGTCAGCTAGTTTTATAGAATTGATGAGCTCCAGGTTAGGTAGGATGTAGCATGAATCTTAAAAGTTCTTATTAATAAAATCAAACCTGAGACCAGTTATTGGGGTCAATGCTGAAAGATCAGAGAGACAGAATGAGCCACAGCTAACCTCACCTGGCCAACTTCTCAGCTGGTCCTATTTTCACAGACTGGAAGCTTCTGTGTCTTCGTCCCACTGGCTCTCAGCTGAACTGCTGCTTGAAAGCCTGAAGCTTAACCAGCTAAAAGCTTCTAGTTTCTGGTCCTCATGCCTTATATACCTTTCTGTTTTCTACCACCACTCCCTGGGATTAAAGGCTTGCTTTCTGGGATTAAAGGCACGATGAGTCACCATGCCTGTCTGTATCCTTGAACACATGGATTTCTGCCTCTGGAATACTAGGATTAAAGGCGTGTGCTACCACTGCCTATCCTTTATGTTTAATGTTATGGCTGTTCTGTCTCTGACCCCAGATAAGTTTATTAACATGCACAATGTTTGGGGGAATAGAATACCACAGTAGGATATCCACATCCACATCCAGTGTGGACAGCAACATATTAAGACACCCTATATTGACTTCTAAACTCCACATGGAAATGCACACACATAGACAAACTCACAAACAGATTCGCATATATACACCACATCCATACACAAACAAAACCAGCAGGCTATAAAACCTGAATGTAGTCTGCTGTTGAACGTGCTAAAACTCAAGGCAAATGTTGTGATAATATTTGCTGAAGTGATTGTAACACTCACATATGACTTTTGACTTTCCTTTCATATTGTCCTATTACTAACAGATATTATTAGCCTAAATTTATCTTAGAATAGTCACTATTCCATGAAGACTATGTTAGCAACCATTTTATTTTAGTCTTGAAAACAAAATAGCAGGTGATGATAATAGAGAGGATGGTGTAACGTGTAGGAGAGAGATTATGAGAAATCTGTGCATCTTTCTTTCAGTCCCTACATCTTAAAGTCTTATTGCAATAAATCAACACATTTATTCCTAATTTCAGTGAGAAAAAAAAATCATACAATGTTAACATTGCCTTTCAAATGTTAAATCATAAACAGCACTTATTCCTTGGAAGATGCTGAGAGAGAGAGAGAGAGAGAGAGAGAGAGAGAGAGAGAGAGAGAGAGAGAGAGAGAGAGAGGTGTTTTGTTAATGGCTGTATTTACAGTCTGCCCTGTTACATGCCCAGAGGCTCTTAAGAGTCATGCAATTAAAAAGTCAGTTTGTAGTGATGAGGTTTAGTCTTACAAAAGAGTCTTAGGAAATCTGGGTTTATTCTAATTAAGTGAATTACCAGGGTGCTAAATGAAATTCTGTGCTTGGCAAGCTCCCTTTGCTATAGTATGGAGCGATATTTGGATGAAACATTCTGGGGGGGAGGTGGATATGAAAGGCTCTTGTGCCATCTCAACCCCCTCCAGAATTATTTTCTTCGAACACTCCACTGTCTGGCAGCTGCTTTTGCCACCTGGGAGTGCACTTTATTTGGCATCACATAACAATGACTGAGGGACTTATTTCTCTTTCCACAAATTTCCTTTCCTCTTTTAGCCTATTATTTGAAATATGTGAGTTAGTATCACAGGCATTTCCCATTACAAACTATTCAGGGCTTTTGTGTAATGAAATGGCCTGTTTTCTTGAGAAAAATAAGAAAGAAAGATAGAAGGAGGGAGTAGGAGGTGAATAAAGAATTAGACTCTGTAAAACTTGAAACTTTTTTTTAATCTTTCAATCTTGCCATTTCCCCCCATATCTTAATGAAATGGGGGGAAATTTTTATGATAGACATACTTTGCAATATTGCCATATCAGTAACATTTTTGGAGAATAAATATTGATTGTACTACATTCTACCACATTTATCCTAATAAAACAGTTAATTGGAAGGTTTTGACTAAGTTTTAATTGAGGCTTTATTCTTATATCTCAGAAAATATAACCCACATCTTCAGAGATACACGTGTTAGTTCACATCTGACTGACTCTATTATCAGTTCTCAGATGAATCTTCAACAACAAGCACAATATGAAGGGGAAATGAACTGGATAAGAATATAGGCTTTGGAATCCAGTTTAATCCAAGTGTGTATGTCAAATTGCCATTTTAGACAAACGGTGTGTTCACTGTAAGGATTAGCTCCTGCAGATAGAGATAAATACTAAGAATGACTTTACTATTTTCATGTAAAAAGAACAATGTTATTTTTTCATTGAGCTATGAAACTATAGTATGCTGTGCTATTAATTTTATAACAAGAATTCTATTCAGTTTTACACAGAGATAAATATGAGACATGAGAAACTAATAAATATTGAAATCAATGTGGTAAAAATTGTAAAAACTCTATACCTCAGTAACAAACTAGAGTAAATTTCTGAGTCCATTACTGTGAATACCACATGACCTTCAAAAATAAAATAAAACAAAATAAAAATAAGAAGGGCCTGAGAGATGAGTCAGCAATTAGGAGGACTTGCTGCTTTTGAACAGGGCCTGGGGTCAGTTTCAAACATCAACAGGGCAGCTCTCAACCACTGTGACTACTGTTCTGGGGGTTCTGATGCACTTTTTTTGACTTCTTGGACATAATTATGTAATTCCTAAAACACTTACCAGAACCTACTCTTGATTCTAATCTTTGTGTGGCTATCTTTGTCAGTTTGTTGAAAGTCATGCATAGATTCTCAGTCTTTCATCCACTTTTGGAAATCGCTAGGGTAGCAGGAGAAAACCACTTCCAGAGTTTCCTCTATCAAAACTCTAAACAAAACTTATTTTTGTCTTATTAGCATATTTGCATCTTACTGTTTCTCTTTTTAAATCTCTGCTCAGTTTGAACTTGATAGTTTTTTTTTTTCTTTCCCTGGGTCAAATCTACTGGATTTACCAAAAAATGATATCACAATATTCATTATATGATTAAGATACCATAACTGGTATTCTTTAGGAAAACTGTTGTAAATTAATTACTAATATATGTGCCTTAAAAAATAGAGGTTTATGATTCTTAATTTGCTCCCTGTGGCATAGCTAAATAAGATCAAAGTTAAGATTTGAACAGAGATTGTGACACCAGAGACCAAAATCTCAACCACTGTAATAGAAACACAGTGATTTTCAACAATATCTGTTGAATAAGTCAATTTAATATTTGTTTTAATGTTTCCCATGATCAAAATGTTTTCAAGATTTATTTTTATATTGAGGGTGTTATTTTTAATAAGTAATATTGAAATTCTTGGGAATATTTGCTTTTATTTTGAATGGAAATTGAAATATTGATTCATTGGAGTACTTATTTAGGAATACTTACTAAGCCAAAAGGACAGCCTCCAAGTATTTCTTGGAATGAAACACTATGATACATGTGTTCTTATTATTTAATAATTTTATGAGATGTGAATTATAGCCCCAAATAGTCTTACTTAATTTAAGCTTTCTGTTACTTGAGTTCTAATTTTATTTATTTATTTATTTACTTATTTATTTTATTTACTTAGGCTTTTTGAGACAGGATGGCTCTGTGTAGCCCTGGCTGTCATGGAACTCACTCTGTAGACCAGGCTGGCTTGGAACTCGGAGCTCAGCCTGCCTCTGTCTCTTGAGTGTTAGGATAAAAGATGTGCTGCACCCCCATGCCCAATTTTAAAGAACGGCTTTGTTCATGTGTCTCTCCTCTTTGAAGAGCTGGTTTTGCTAAACCATAATCTATGTTTTGAGCAAATTTTCTTTCAACTTATAACAGTTAGATGTCAAATGAGTCATAATCTCTGCTCTTATTAGTATTTATTATATCAGTGGGTTATATTTATAGAACTATTTTCTTAACTTAAAAGTAAGATTTTCTTGTTGTCGCTTTGTTTTTAATACATTATCTATGACTACGGGGAGTAGTAGATAGCAGAATCAGTAAAACCAAGAAAGAAGTAGTTGTGTAGCCACACCTATGAATGCAGAACACGATACTGGTGCTTTAAATATCATATTTTTATATAAGGAAATCTTGAAAATTCACATTTAGTTTTGGTCTTTGTGACTAATTTAGGCTAAGTTTATTCCTATATGTCATTTCCGGTGTGTGACTTTTGTAGATCCTGTATATATTTTGAATTGCATAATTTTGCATATAAATTTGAGGGAACTGGATAAAGTGTATTGTTAGGAAATTTTATAAGATTCTATTTTATCATATCACATGTCTTGTCCATGTAGTATGTCTTCCATTAATTTTATCATGACTAGGTAAAAGGTCAAATAAGAGTTTCAGGGGCTTGGGATAGAGCTGCATTTATAACTTCATTTTAATGTACCCTTTATTATATTAGCACAAAACCAATTTCTAGTATTTATTAGGGACACTTCTAAATTTAAATACATTAAATTATATGCTTTATATCATTTGTAATTATAAAATCTTAGAAATATGATCTCTATCACTCTAAGAGCGTTTGCCCTGCAAGCATGAAAACTTGAGTTCAGATGTCCAGAACCCAGGAAAGCTGGATGCAGTAGTGCACAAATGTACTCTCAGCACATCTGGCTGCAGTGACAACCAGGCCTATGAATAACAATGAGACTCTGTTTCATAGTAAGTCATAGCATAAGAGAAAGCCTGACACACAAAGTTATTTTCTAGCATCTACATACATACTGTGGCACAGGGAAGCTTGCACTCAATTTCTCTGTAGCCTGCAATGCTGTTTGACGATATTTTACCCAGGATACATCTTCTTTTTGAGTTGGAGGATAAAACTCTGCTGCTGCTTCCTGTAATATTCTATATCCTTTGTTGTCACATCAGCAGTATTCATCTCTTCTGTACCTCGAGTAGGTCCTGTGTCACTACTCTAACTTGTCACTAAAGAGCAACTCCTTCCTTATTCATTGAAGATTTTTTTTCATTAAGGAATTTTTATTCATTACCAACAACAGATCCCCTCTCCTCCCTCCTCCCACTGCTTCAACCTCCCACAAGCCCCCACCCCACCCCATCTCATATGATCTTGATGTCCCTTGCTCATAGACTAAGAGGCATCCATTGAAGTTTTGTCGTGAGATTTCAGAGTTCACTCACACTCACACTCCATGTCTAACACCAATTCTCTCACCTTCTCCGCATTTGAAGTTACTTCCTCCACTTCCCTCCCAATGTCATAGGGAAAGGTGGAATCAATTTCTTTAAAATCCTCTTGATGTTTAGAGTTTCACCTCTTCGTGTGAAGTGCAAATGTTCCTAATAATATCTACAATGGCATAGATAGATAATTACATGTATAATTAGCTGTGTTCAAACCCATTGGGTAAATCATCATCATACCTGGATCTACGAATTGTGTTAATGTTAGTACACACTTTAATCTCATCTTATTTTCTCATTACAGCTCTTGGATGACAAAGCATACTACCAATGAAGTGTAGTAATTTGAAAATTTATTTATTTTTTTCAGAGAGGCTTATCTCAATAGTTAGCTTAAGACATTTAGTGAAACATGTTATAAGAATCCATGGCATCATCCTAGTTTGTGGTTCTAATTAAAAACAGGTAAAGTACATTCAGTATAATTCTAAAGTGCCTTGGGACTTTCGAAATTGCAAATAAACATTTGCTTTAGCTTAAAGTCACAAACAGAATTTGTTTTTCTCATAAAAGGACTATTTTGAAGACAGGAACTGGCTGCTTTCTGCTTTCTTGTGAAATTCCAAGGTGGTTTTCTTTCTTTCTTCCTTTCTTTCTTTGTTTCTTTTTTTTTTTTTTTTTGAATAGAAGGTTGCTTCACATTGATGTTAAACACATCCACCTTCAGCAATGATCTTAGGTAGATACTTATGTTTCTGGCTTAGGATTGGATTGAAGTGAATGCTGTTGCTCATTTGTTTTGCCCATACTACTAAAAGTTTCTGTACATCAGAAACTACTATCATGCTTGATTAACATTTAAATATTCACTATAAAAATGTGTTTAATTTTCTGCAAGAACTTTCTCTTTGCATGTAAAATTTGACTGTTTGAAACAAGTAAGAGTTTAGGGCCTACCTTGGCTTTTGACATGTCTTTTCTCCTAAGATTAATCATTTCTAGCTGTTCTGGTGAAGTGATAGATGGGTTTTCTGTCCTTTCTTTGCACATTTGAAGGTCATTGTAAGCTTATTAGTTTTGTTGATTGCAATATCACTTGGTCTCAGTAAATATGGGAGCCTCAGGAGAGAATAGTAGACAGAAGAAGGGGTGGACAATGGAGCTGACGTAACCCAACATTTGCATCTTAATTTTATAGTCTTAAATGGTTCTGACTAATGATTTTCAATTATAAGCCAGAATTACTGCTGAAAAGCCACTCTTCCAAATATAGTCAGATTGAAACATTTGAAATCCTGCTAAAGCTGGGTATTTGTGGTGCATACCTTTAATCCCAGCACTTGAGAGACAGAGGCAGGCAGAGGCAGAGGGAGGCGAGGCCAGCCAGGTCTCCAAGAAAGGCACAAAACTACACAGAGAAACCCTGTCTTGAAAAACAAAAACAAAAAACAAACAAACAAACAAAAAAAAAAAGAAATTCTGCTAAGATTACAAAATGCAACAAAGAAATTCAAAATAACATTCACATGTTATTAATGTATTCATACCAGATATGCTGGGCATGGAGTTATCAAAAACTTTAATTTTTAAAAACTACTGTACTTGTTTAACATAGAATATCAGAGTTCAATAATTAAGTTGCCCTGTATATACTAGCATGCCTGCAATTTTGAACCCATAAATCTGAGGCAGGATGATCACATGATAGTATCTACCTTGATTGCATATATTGTTGAAGGCTAGACTGAGGTACATGATAAGATACTTTCTTAAAATAATTATCGTAAATAAAATATGTGTTTATCAATTTCAAAGGATAAGCATTATTCCATTTAGGTATTATTTTTTTAGGTATTATTACTTTTTTATTTTCTGTTACCTCATATTCATTTAACAAAACATTAGGTTTCATTATGATATTTTTGCACGTGTTTTTCCATATATGTCCATTGTTTATCATGCAGTTGGTTGTAGTGAACAAATGGCATTTTGATGGATATTGATAAAATCATTGAACTTGAAAATTATGTCAATTTTCAAACCTAAGGAAATCATTTCATAATCTTTATATCACAAAAGTATCTATCATACAAGTATGAATATATTTTGTATTCATTTAATAACATAACATTAATAACATTAATTTATTAACATAAGATTTTTTTCTTATATTTAAAAATGTTAACAGCTATTTTTTAAACAGAAAATTTCTCCAAAAATAAAGATGCCTAACACTGACACAAAATACCTTCAGAACACTGTACTAGGGATCAGAAATCAATTCTCTCCAGTAATCTTAATTGAACAAAACATTTGCTTTATTTCATTCTGTGGTACTATTAGACAGAACCTATGGCCTAATATTTGCTAGGTAAATGCTCCATGCCTAAACTGCATCAACAGCACAGATATTTCTCCACAAAACTAATTCTTTTATCATAATAATAAGAGGAAAATAGACCATGCTGTGAATCTTTCACTCATGGAGATATGAAAGACTAAGAGCATTAGAAGTTCCAGAAACAGTTAACTTTGTCTCAGCTTGTGATCAACAAGGTGATGAAAGCTGATGATCTGTCTACTACAGGTCTTTGACCCCTGAGCCCCATAAAATTTCACCCTCAGGTCTTCCAGCTGTCTTATAATTATAGTGGGTTCATGTTGATTCACTTTCTCATGGCAGTTTTGCCAATGTGTCTTAAATCACCAAAAGTTCCCTTTTGAAGTTTACAGAGAGGGAGATCCTCACTACCTCGTGTTCAGATCAGAGGTTTAAAACGAAAGGTGTAGTTCAACAGTTTATAACGTATTTTAATAAGTTCCAGAGTTTCTTACGGGTCTACCACAGTTAGGGCTTCGTGTTCTACCTCCTGGTGGTACTGCTTTAGATTTAAGATATTTTATTTTCCTGATACCAATTTCAACTATGCATGAAAAGTTATTTTTTCTTTGGTCATAATATTAACAGCAGTATGTCAGCCAATATCGTGTGGCACTTCAAGAAGAACTACCAAGCCTCTGAAAGTTGCTTAATTTGGCAGAATGCTAACAGTTATTTTTTCAAAGGATATAGGAGAAGACCTGGGCAATAGGAGGCTTAAGGGGAAAGTTACACGAAAGATTACACTGACATTAGTTTACATTGAGCTAATCACATCCAGGTGGCACCAAGTTCTATTCAGGGCTCAAATATTAACAAAAGTATGGCCCTAGCATTCACTTTGATGTTAATGTGTAGAGTTGCTCTCTTCCAGTACAATTTCCCTTGGACATTTAGCCTCTAGAAAATGAGTCAAAAATATTCACCTTGATTTGATTATTTATATTCATATTTGCAAATTAAAGATTTAAAAAATATGACATATATGTACGTACAATCAATGCACACACATACTCAATGACAACATTATACATGTAAATCAGATCTTACTCACTATCTGGTTAGCTGATGACATCATGACCTTAGGTTTTTCAGTTTTGTACAACCCATTTGTAAAGTTATCAGATGTCTTAAGATTTTTTTCTCTCATTAAATTTTCTACAAATATTATAGATTGGTTATTTGGATATCACTTAGAAAGTTGTGAAATGGGCATATGAAAATTTGTTTTCTATGTTGAAATTTTAGAACGATATTTTAGAACAGAATTCATCCCAACATTTTATTTCAAACACAGATTTAAGTAAAATTGGGTTGTCTTTTGAGAAATCTGTTTCAAAACAGCAAGGGGCTGGGTATATTTGAATGTAACCTGTAACATCAGGGTGATTCAGGAGAGCAAAATTGATGATGGGCTAGGCATGGAATTCATTCCATCTAGTATCAAAAGCAAGTGATTGGACTGCTGTTTATTTAAGCACTTAGTCTCCAGTAAGATTGATTTATGTTTGAAAATGTTTCAGATTTCGTAACTTAGTAAATAAGAATGGCGGATTAATAAGTTAGAGGAGGAAAATATATGCTAGAGAGTGTGATCCATCAAAGTTTTCAGGAAATGTGTCAGGGAATTTCTCAATATTTCCCTTCCTTGAATGAAGTCTCACTATCTTTGCAGACATTTTAGGGCATATGTTAAGGTACTACTAATAAAATGTTTAAAAAATCTCTCTTATATGAACCATGTTCACTAGGGAAACAGAACTGATTAAAATAAATGCATATTTCAAACCTGATTTATCTCACTGACTTGAATAATAGGGGACAAGAAATCCTAACATGGCTGTTTTCATGCTGGAGAGCCTGAAAAGTTTTAGTAGTCCCAACGTGGTCCTGCATGCCTGGTTTCCTGAAGAGTGAGTGGCTGTCTTCAGTCCACATTGGAAGGCTAAAGAAGCTAGGTTGTCTGTAGTTGTGAACAGCAGCAGCAACAACAATGTATAGATACACTCACCAGGAACTAGCAAAGGTTAGCAAACAAACAGCTATTTTTCCATTAGATCTCTTTATGTGTGGGTCATTGTCAGAAGGTGTCATCCACTCTGGAGGAGGGCCTTCCCCCTTTAATGATTTCTTCTTTCAAACGTCCTTACTATCAACCTGACCAAAGGTATATCTCTCTGTTGATTCCAGATTCAATCAAATTGAAAATAAAGACTGATCAGTACAATCCCTAGGATCAAGGATGAGATAATTATTCATCATTTCAATTGCTCCCACAATTTATGAAGAACAGAGTAAAAGGAAAAAGAACATAAAAGCCCTATAGAGAAAGTGTTCTACAATCATGGATAGTGTCTGAATTTTGCCTCTACTTGTTCCTGTCTTTGATACTATAGTTCTGTCATTATTATGTCCAGAACCCACCATGCCATCTATGAAAAGCAATAAAAATAATTATGATCTCACATTTAGCACAAATGGCTAATAAAAAATTGGTTTGTTTAAAACATGGCCTCACTGTGTAGCCTTGGCTGGCTTGGAACTCTCTATGTAGACTAGACTGTCCTGAGACTCACACTAATCTACCTTCTTTTGACTCCTGAGTGCCGGTACTAAAGGTGTGCACAACTAATCACCATTTCTGTCCACTGGAAAATGCACTAGTTATTTATATGAAAAGAACCTTTAAGGTATAAATAATAAACAATGTAGAGTATATTATTTTATTTAGTTCAAATACATTGAATCTAGATCACTTTTTATAAAATCTTTAATTTCAGAGAGGTCTAACAAATAATCAAGGAGATAATTACATGATGTTTTAACATGAATTGCATATTGTTCCTTAGTGTCTAAGAGACTGTGATGAGCTCATAATCTCAAATCAGGCTTAATCTGAATAATGAGTTCTAAAACTGTGATTTTTCAGAGTTCTATATATTTCCAAACTTCAGTCAAGATCTATAGATATATGTTCTTTGTGGGTAGTATTATACGTGAAGACATAAGGCAGAGTAAAAGAAAAATCTTTATCCTCAAATGAACCAATACATCAGCAATTAATTTATGCTTAAAATATGTCTATCATGTAGGTTTAAATTCTGTGATGATCTAGTTAAATTATTTGGGAGAACATTAAGATATCATAATGACAGCCCACATTACTTGAGTAATTATCATGTTAGGGCTATAATTGTTCTCCTAAATTAGAAGAGTTAATTTGAATTTTGAGGATTTTTTGTTTGTTGTTTTGTTATTTTTTTGGCTAAAATATTTAATTAACACTCCTTTCTTCTCCCTTTTCACATCTGGTAAAGAATATTATTATAAAAATTAGTACCAGTCACTTTTGAAATCTTCGTGGTATATGATGCTTCCTCACAGAGAAGTCTCAGTTGTGACCAGAGAATTGATCATAACATGAATTCCTGACCATTATAAATCCTACTGGCATGGCTGTTTAATATTAAATTCATCCTTTCAGAGTACCAAAAATGTGACAGTAAAAATAGGTATGATATATATTGATCAGGGCATCATTTGTTCTGCATTGAAGACACTGAGGCAGAAAATAGTCTGTGTAGCTGGTAGAAGCCAGTAAATAGATGGGTATAGTGGAATAAAAGAAACTAAAAGCAAACTGTCTTTTTAAAATACCCAAAAACAGAGATTTGTCTCCCTCTCTCTTCCAGGCTGATAGCCTCACTATCTATGTCTATGTAAAACAGGGATATTTAGAAGAAATTTAGCATGTTCTTTGTTCCCAAGACTTTTAACTTGTCAAAGTGCTGAGAACAAGTGGCTGATGAGAGGTCAGTTTTAAATGGGAGATTTGAATAAACACCTCTCTCCCAAGAGCTATCTTAGTAAGTGTTGAAGGTATTTAAGAGCTGGAGGAGAAGGAAGAGTGTTCTGAAATGCTTCCATCTAGAAAAGACAAGAACATCCCAAACATAAGCACAGGGAGCTATGATTAGCTGCTAAAGGTTAGTCCTTCTAGCTGTCCTCCATGGGCAGACAAAATGGTCACAAGTCTCCATCTTTTGTGAGGGGCTAGTATTTTTGTTAATGTTTGCTTATGGAGTGGTATCATTATTTTCTAATGATGTAGCCACTGGGGTACAAAGTAAGAAGAATAAAGGGTTTAGAGAGAAAAGAAGAGGAAAATAAAGGATAAATACAATCACAATGTGGTATATGAATGATACCTTCAAAAATAAATAAAATAGTAAAAGAAATTTAATATAAATAAGAATGAAATGTAAAAATAATCTTTCTTAAAATGTATTACTTCATATACTCTTGCCTTACACAGCTTGCAATTTTCTAAATTTCAATCTCTGCTCCCTTGATCATTCACTTCCCACAACTTTTATTGCTTAATTATACTAAATTAGTACATTTGTCTATGCTAAGCATCAAAATGTCCATCTCTCTAGACAGTTATTTTATAGACTATGTTTAAAAACATTTTACCCTGTACTGGTCAAAACCTAACTGTGTATGTTTCTCAGCAGACTGTGCCAAATTTTCATCAGTATATCTTTGCACACAAAGCAGAGCATGCCTCTCAGAATTGCAAATAACTCATTAAATTTTCTTTCCAATTGCAGATCATTTTCTCAAACACTGAAATCTCTGTATCCAATGTAAATGAAAGAAGACATTGTTGAGAAAAATCATGATGCCCTTAAGACTATGAATTTCAGAAAATTCAAACCTTCTGATAATAGAAAGTGTATGAAATTCAGTTGTTGACAGCATTGCAATTGAGTAGGAACAAGAGGTACAGGACTGAGAAGGGCCTAAAAAAAGTCATGTGAGCAGAAGCCTATCTGTTCATTGTGAACTAAGAAAAAGATGCCTTTCAACAAACACAAAATGTGAATTTTTAGAGAAGAGAACAATTGGAGCTAGGGTATCTGAAAGGGATGTCAGGCTTCCTATTCTTCAGTCATAGAATGAGGGAATATACCCAGTTTCTACATTACTACAGTAGTGATAATAGTTTATAGGTAATTAATGGGTTAAAAATTTACCAAAATGTCCCAGAACACAACTCTTGCACTTCTGACCTATTAATCAGAACATTAAATCAATAAAATTGTTTACATTCTCTATATACCCAAAGGCATAATAGTTATGCCTCAAAGAATAAGTAATTAAAAATTAAAAGCAATCACAGTGAAAAATGTAAAGCTTGAAAACTAAAGGATGAAAAGAAACCAGACCTTAAATGATGTTTAAAGAGACTAATACATTATTATGAATTTTATTATGTGTTCTAATTGTTTAGTGCTAAGATTCCAATTCTCAGCCATGAAAAATTCTAAAAGGTAACCTATTTATTCTCCTCTTTTTTTAAGGAGTTGACTTCTGTTTAGCTCCCCACATCCCTTTGGAAAACTAATAGAAAACGGAGGGTTAGAGCATGTCGTGATGAGATTTTTAAATGACTCTGTATCTATGCAAAAGTTTCTCACGAAAAGTGAGCATCCTTTCCAGGAAAGGAATTCCACTGCCAGTGTTTTGTTGAAAACTTATCTGTGTGCTTGATTAAAAAAAAAAAAAAAAAAAAAAAGGAAATTCTGATTGTTGAGAATATGAAGTAGATTGAGCATTTGCACATATTTTTACCATAAAGAACTTAGGAAATCAGATCATTAAAGTGTTTAGAACCAAGAAAAGTTTTGTAAATTTGTGTCATGAATGCAAAGTAATTATTAGAATGTTTTTTGTGTACTATGACCAGAAAACTGGCCATTGACTATATGACATGTTAAGTAGGTAACATTTAATTTCATTGAAAGTTTAGTCAACATATTATTAATAAATAAATAAATACAAAATGGAGATAAAGCAGGAGAAGCAACTTGTGTAGCAAGATGCTTGGAGAATAACTTGCTATGAGTATGTACATGAGGGATAGGTGAAAGATGTTATAAAATATTTGAACTCATTCCAGCACTAGTGACCCTTGTGTAAACCCAGATGTTTAAATGATGGCTCAGTTGGGATGTGTGGGATTATGACTCTGTCCCATCTGCTGCTACCGTCTGCCCATTCTCAGAAGGTATAAAATCACCTATGACACTTGGCAGGCAAACAGTTCCCATTAAAAGGTAACCCAAAACCTTCCCTAAGGCAAAGTCTTTCAACATTTGTCTATATGGAGTAGATGAAGGTCAAGACCATCGCATTGTTAATGAATCACTGGTAGAAGTGTTATGGCAAATATTTTGTGATGTAACTAAGTGACATAAACTGCCTAACCATAAACAAAGTGACTGTAAATTTAAATCTTTAACTCTAAAATTCCAAATGTGTAATTGCCACTTTGAATGGATAACAGAATACTTTGATTCCAATGGATACTTTTCTATCAGTATTTTAATTTCTTGATAATATGAAATTGCAAAATTTACATATGTAATAACACCTATGGCATTATTAATAGTGAGAATATATTAAAGATTCCATTGCTTCTGTCATATATTATTTTGCTACTGACCACTTCAGTTCTTACCCTGGTTTATTTCTTTCATATATATTCAGTTTTTAATTGTCATGCTAGATTTGTTTGTTATCAGTAATCTACTTCATTAGATAATATGTCACAAGAGATCTGGGAAAGTATTTTTCTCATTTAATTATGCACAGTTTGTAGCAAAATGCCTGACATGCAGTAGATACTAAATAAACACATCAAAATTAGTATAAATGACACAATATTTAAATTTCCAAATTAGCAAAAATCAGCAGGAAAATAATTTACGATTTCAGATATTTCCCAGCTTTCCATTTTGTGTAAGAACTTACCATGTATGTTTATATAAATTAAAATTCAAAAAAAAAGATGACAAAGTTTAACTTCTAAGTGAATAGTAGACACTAGTATGTGCTAGTTTCAATTTGTAAAGTGAGTGAACATTGAAATTTTCATTAGTATGAAGAATTTATGATAGAGAGATGGACAGAAAATTGGCTAATAGAACACAATTAAAATGATAAACAGCGAGAGGACAATTAATAATAGAGTACATTACCGCTGCCCAGGTCTAGCCTCCAGCAGCACAAGGCTCAAAGGGAAGCCATAGTGTCTGTAGTACTATAACTTTTTTATCTGAGGGGCTTAGGGAAAAGGCACTCACACTCCCTCTTGATGGTTACCTTCTTTCTTTATTTTTCTATTTTCTTCTATTTTTAATATACTTTTTTCCACAGTTTATATACCTCCACAAAATCTTTCATGCAATATAAAAGCTAAAGCATGGTTATTCTGTTTTTCAAGTGAATGATCACAATGAATTCAAGTAAAAAACAGTATGTTTTCCATATCCCTTACATGATCAAAAATTTTACATAAGTGAAAAAATTATCGCAAGAATCTATGTACATTCATACCCAAGCGACTTGTTATACATTAACCATGTAGGCGACAAGATATTCTCCTCAGTCAGGTCTTTTACTGGCAAGTTGCACTTTGCAGTTACAAAGAAGGGGCCAATTACTTCATTAGTTATCTTGAAAGGCAATCTTATAAGGAATATTAAAGGAATCACAAATTGAAAAAATTATATATGAAAAAGAATCAATCATCTAGCTCTACCTTAAATCTTTAGAGTACATACCCACTCATCAATAGTTGTTTATATCAGGAGATTGAGTGCCAAGATGGGTATAAGGAATTAATCATCACCTTTGGTCATCAACCAATTCAAGCAAGAAAGGCACATTGCTAACAATAATTGAGCTGCTTTGTTCTTGTTCCTTGACCTTAATGAGTTCCTCATTCAAATATGTTCCTTTCTAAAACTTTAGATTGTCTTCTTGGGTATTTCACCTAAAAGCTATTTGACAAAAACATGTTAGACTAACTTTAAGTTATTTTCAAAGCTTTGTTCAGCTATGTTGCACCCCAAATTTTGTGAATATATTTCCCAACATTAAGATTAGAAGAATTTAAATTACTGGGCTACTGAGACTCAATTTTTGTTGTTGTTGTTGTTGGTTTGGTTTGTTGCTTGGTTTATTTGAGACAGGATTTCTCTGTGTAGCTTTTGGAGCCTGTCCTGAAACTCATTTTGTAGACCAGGCTGGCCTCAAACTCACAGAGATTCACCTGCCTCTGCCTCCAACGTGCTGGAATTAAAGGTGTGTGACACCAGTGCCTGGCCTCAATTGTTTTTCTTAATCATTAACCAAGGCTACAGTCTAAATGGCTCCTCAATAGAAACTCATGTGTTCTAAATGTGTGACACTTCCTTGTTTATATTGTATTATCATTAAAACTATATTTATACTAACATTATTATTATTAATTACACAGTACAGCATAAGGAGAAATTGTCTTCATAGCAATCTGCAGGTAAAAATATCCAGAAAAATGGTATATTTCCATGAGATAAACACACTACATTACAGGCAGTGGGAGTCTCCCAAACCCATTCACACTGTGCCAAATACCAGAGAAAGATAGCAGCAGCAAACATGTAAAGGCACATCAGAAGCAAAGAAGTTTTGGGGTCTGTGGTCTCTTGTCTCATCTATTTGAGATTCACACATCAGTGATTTGTCTCCTGGTAAGCTGACACTTTGAACTTCAGTTGCTACCTGCTGCTCCTCTGACATGGCCACTGGCAGTACATATATATGTAATGGTGTATATGCACATATGTCGAGATTATAAATGGATATCAAACTTATAGATAGGAATGGTTGGTAGATCTTTCTAATAAAATATTCAAATCATTTTAATTGAAGATAAGATGTAGACTTAGATGAGTTTTAATTGTACTCTATAAATTACCAATTACTCCATTTAGAACAAGGTATTTGGTGTATATATATGTATGTATGCATGTATAGATATATATAATTAAAATGAAATATCACATCATTTTGTTAGTATCAAATAGCATATGGTCTTTGAAAACAATGTATAAACTGCAAATTAAGAGTCTGATATTAATACATTTCTACTTTCAATTGCTTCAATTAGAAAAAGAATATATAGAGAGACCTAATTTTCTTTTAAAAAATGTTATGGTTTATGGAAAATCAACAACATGTAACTATTAAAGGAGAGGCTAGATTATTCTAATTCATAGATTCATAAATCAGAATGAAAATCAAAATTCATAAATTATATCACAACATTACATTTAACCTGTATATATGTACCATTGGCGAATTAATATTGATGTTTCTTTTACCAGTATAAATTTTCTTATTTGTTTAAATGCTTTTAAATATAGCTAGTTATTTGTATTTCCCATTCTTCTTCCACCAGTATCCTCTATTTATTGATGTTTCTCCAATTTATACAAGCATCGTAATTTTTAAAATTGGGTCATTTTCCACAGACTCCTGGAGATCAAATTCCAATTCCTTGAGGCTAAGAAAGCAGCTTAGACTTTGGTCTTCTAAAATGTCCTAGAAGATGATTGATCATCATCCTCATGACCTAACCATTGAAAGATAATCGTAAAGAGTTATAATGAAAAGGATCAGTATAAATACTCTCTGACTACAAGAGAGGAAGATATTTTAGGTAGTTTAATAACATATCTTTGATATGTGGTAAGTTTTGAAGAAAACACATCCCCCATCATAAACAAAAACACATTTTGCAATACATAGGATGTAGATGGATTTCATCAGGAATCAAACACAGAGGCAGAGTATCATGATAAAGGGATATTAGTGGAGGTGTTTTCAGGAAGGATATATTTATGAAGTTGAAATGAATGTGGATGTACAGAGCAAGAGCACTGAAGAGGAATACTGTGTTCCACAGAAATCAGCAGATTCTACCGCTGGGAAAATAGATCATCAGAATTCTCTTAGGAAGGCATGAGGGTCACATACTTCCCCAATCCACATCACAGAAAAATAGGATGTTCAACCACCTTCATGATAAAAGTATTATCAATTGCTGAAGCAATTGGAAAATGAAAAAAAATTTCTCAAAGATGGATTTTGTTCTCGACACTCCAAAGTCACAACTTATAAGAATTTAGAGTATGGATTTTCTAAAGAGGAAATTATTTTGGCATGGTCCACCAAAGCTGCCTTGTTTCAAACTTTGAATTTGCTTGTTTTCAATGGAGTAGCAGAACTGAAGACTACATTCCAGGTATGGATTCCTTGAGTAACAAGATATATTATTTTTGATAGGAAATATTTATAATTCTCTAGTCAGCAAAAGTTACTCTCATTTCTTATTAGTGTGCATTCTCAAACCTGTTTTTAAAAAATACTTGTTGTTTCTTGTGATAAAGTAAAGTGGAAATAGTGATTCAGCACTTTAGTTTCAAAACTGCAGGATAAAGAATATGAAATGGAAAATGTTAGAGATAAAATGTACTTTGAACTATTTCACCTTTGATACAAACAATTTAGTTATTGGTTTGTCCTGAAATTATAGCATTTGCTTTAATCCACCCCACTAACCCAACAGATGCATTAATTAATTACAGAGTACATAGGATGATTTAGATAATTGATTGAAGTGAAATAATCTCTCAAATTATTTTAACCAAGTAAGCTTTTATTGGTGTGAGAAGGGTTAGTATAAATTATCTTTGCCATTCCTTTATATTGTCGATTAATAAACTGAGGTCAACCGATTGCATCTTATTCATTAGGTCACCCAGAATTTATGGAGCCTGGCCTGTGGTGACTACTGTCTGACAGGGAAGAAGATGAAATGAAGGTGAAAAAATAAAACTTTGATGCTTTCCAACAGCTTAATTTTTTTAAGGACTGCTAATAAGAAAGAAGACTAAATAAGTGAAGAAAGAACTCAAACTTCTGTAAAGAGAGATACAAGGATCCGTTTTGTCTGAAATTAAGAAAATTATCTTTAATAAAAATGAATCAGTAAATGGTGATGAGTATCTTCCAGCTGCGTCATTTAACCCATAGACACTCCATTGAGCTGTGTAGGAGCTGAGTGTCAAAATCTTGTGTGGAATTATTGGGAGCCATAATGTATTGAAGGATAAATAAAAGCCTTAGATTTAGATTTTACTCAAATTGTGATTAAAAGTGTTTTTCAACTGTTATAGTTTAAAGGTGAGTAGGAAATGGATCATTTGGCCCAAATACAGCAAAACGTCCTGGAAGATGCTTATCTACCTGTTAGTTACAGCTGTGAGCTATGTGCTATGAGTCAGAGGCAACAGTAATGATGGAAAAAGGAAAGATAATGGATTGGTGCAGTCACCCAGGCATTTAGGAATTAAATCTCAAATAACATTGACTGTCATTTTCATTACTTTTCTCCCATCTTGAGGAAAAATACCTACAAAGGCAACTGAAGAAGGGTAGATTTTGGTTCACAGTTTGAGGGCATAGTTCACTATGGTGAGGAGGATAAATCACTAGCAGAGTGGGGCTGTTGGTTACACTACATCTGCCATCAGGAAGCAGAGAGTCACAGATGCTGCTTATGGTGGTTTGAAAGAAGGGAGTAGCACTATTAGGATCTGTGGCTTTCTGGGAGTAGGTGTACCCTTGTTGGAGGAAGTGTGTTACTGTGGTGGTGGGTGGGCTTTGAGGTCTTCTTTGCCTAAGCTATGCTTAGTGTGACACACGGTTGCTTTTTGATGCTTTTGGATGAAGATGTTGAACTCGCAGCTCCTGCTCCAACACCATTCCTGACTGCCTGCCATCTGCCATGGCAGATATCGGTGAAATTATTAACCACCCAATGTAGTTAAAAGGGAGGTTTATTTAGTGGCGTAACTTACAAATGAAGGGATAGGTAGGTTGCAGGGTCTGGGGAAGGTGTGTCACAGTCCAGCGGTGTTCTCTGGAGAACTCTGCTCCCACTGTCCAGGGTCCAGGAACAGAGAGAGGCGGCAGATCCAGATCTCGGGTCTTCAGGGTCCTGTCTTGGCCCCCGCCTTGTAGACGTGACAGTTACCGAAGCCTCAATGGGGCTTGGGACTTCCAGATCAAAGTGGAATGTCTACCCACTACAGGCAATAATGAATTAAACCTCTGAAACTGTAAGCCAGCGCCAATTACATGTTTCCCTTTATAGGAGTTCCCCTGGTCATGGTGTCCCTTGACTGCAATAGAAACCCTAACTAAGACAAAAATCGCTACCAGGAACTGAGGTATTGTTACAATAAGCCTGTCCATGCTTTTGTTTTGAGGAATATGGACTTTCAGAGTTTGGGTTAGGAAAGCAGTGGAAAACTTTAAGTGCTGCTTAATGGGCCATACTAGTGGAAACTTGAAATACAGTTGGGCTGTGGGTAATTTGAAATGTGGGACATGGCTCAAGAAGTTTCAGAGAATAATAGTGTTAGTATATTCCCTAGAAATCTTCTTTGTGATATTTTGATGAAAATTTGGCTTCTTTTTGCCCTTGTCTGAAGACTGGGCCTGAGGCTAAAGTCAAGAGATTTGAATTATTTCCATTGGCAGAGAAAATCTCAAAAGAGCCTAGTATAGACTCTGATGTGTGGTTATTAGTGTTAACCCTAATAAAGATTTATAATAAAAAAGAAGCAAGCTGAGAAAGTAGAAATAGAAAATGTACAATTTGAGGAGAAAAGAAGGATCATGTAGTGGAACGGAGCTAAATCCTGTGTTCAAGGAGATAAACAGATTAAAATATGGAATAAAGGGAGTGGTGACCTCAGTGCAAGATCCCACCCAGCTAAGTTTCCTGTGTTTGAATAGGAGTTAAGAAAATACTTAGAGCTTGGTGTAGTGGTGAATACCTTTAATCTCAGCACTTCAGAAGCAGAGACAAACTCAGACCACTCCTTAGTTTGAGGTTATCATGGTCTATAGATCTAGTTTCAGCACAGCCTTAGGTAGTGAAGCAAAGTATAAAAAACAGAAATCTGGTGAAGATACAGTTGAACAAGGAGACATGTTCCAGCCCCAGCAAGCAGCAGAAATTGATAGCGTGGGACACGTGGCTCTGGCTTTAGAGTCAAGCACAGAAGAAAGGGGTTATGAAATCTTCCTCCATGATTAAAGAAAGCTACTGATGCCCGACCCTTGTCCAGGGTGTCCCAGAATGGAAGCACAGAAAGGCCATTGCACAAAGCTGTGAAGTTGAAGTTTGGATTGCCATGGAGACCTCAAGGTGTTGGAGATGCATGTGAGAGTCCATATCTGTTAAGGAAAGCTGCTAATAGGGAATGGGAACAGCCAAAGAGAGAGAAATATATTTCAGTCAGCAAAAATAAAAGGAATTGGAGATCTGAAGAGCATTTTGATATCAGACATGGAGATGCAGAGTTTGGAGTTTGCTCAGGTGGTTTTTTGTATTGCTTTGGTCCATTATGTCCTCACTATTCTTCCTTTATGGTATATATATATATATATATATATATATATATATATATATATACTGTGCTACTACATGTTGGAAGTATATGATCTGCTTTTAATTTTAATTTTACAGGGGATTACAGTTGAGATATTGTATGAATCTCAGAAGGGACTTTGAACTTCACTTTTAAATAAGCTTGAGACTCTTATAGACTATGGGGACTTCTGAAGTCAGATTGAATGAATTTTTGGTATGACAATAAGCCTTTGGGGGCCAGGGAGTTGAGTGTAGTGTTTTGAAAGAAAATGGCCCCCAAAAGGAGTGGCACTGTTAGGAGGTGTGGCTTTATAGGAGGAAGTTTACCAATGTGGGGGAGGGCCTTGAGGTTTTTTGCTTAAGCTATTCTCAGGGTGGCACATAGATGCTTCTGCTGCCTGCAGATCAAGATGTAGAACTCAGCTTTTTCTCCAGCACCGTTTCTGCCTGCCTGCCATCTGCCATGACAAGAATGGATTAAACTTCTGAAATTTTAAACCATTCCCCAATAAATGTTTTCCTTTATAACAGTTGCTGTAGTCATGGTGTCTCTTCACAGCAATGGAAATCCTAATTAAGACAATGCTGTTCAACTAACTTTCTCCTCTTTATTCATTCTTGGACCCCAATCATGAGTACTCCTCCCATTTAACACTTCTTGATACATCCTCATAGGTACTCGCAGAGATGTGTTTCCATGGCGATTTTAATCCAGTCAAGTTAACCATGAAGATTAACCAAAACAAATTCAAAGTTGTATGTAATGTATGGGAGAACAAGGGCCAGTAGAGTCAAAATAGATCAATAATTTTAGAAGAAAAGATGAGACCTAGGGGGATCTCCTACAACCTCAGACTACACATGAATAGAGGACTTAGAGGAAACTTCCAATGTGATGCCAGAGTCTTAGTTAAGCACATTCCTTAGTTCAACTACTGGGCCCTGCCAACAGATAAGCAGTAAACTGAGTGACTCATGGGTGTCTGTTTTTACAGCATTCTAATTAACACCATTCATTTTGACCAATCACATATGCCCTTCAATGTTACAAGAAATTCTCCATGGAAATCCCTTCTCTGAAATCATTGAAAAAAATGAATTCTGAGGAAGAGTTATTTGCCTGAGCTCATTAACATAACCCAAAGATATTGCATGGACATGGGTTGAATATCAATATGTACAATAAGGTCCAAGAATAGGTTATCAAAACTTCTGTGGTAGTTAGGGTTTCTATTGCTGTGAAGAGATACCATGACCACAGCAACACTTATAAAGAAAATATTTAATTGATGTGTGTGGTGATATTGTGTTCCCCAAAATATTGTGCACCCTAGTAAACTTATCTGGGGTCAGAGAACAGAACAGGAACTAGATACAGAGGCCAGTAAATGATGGTACTCATGCCTTTAATCCTAACATTCCAAAGGCAGAAATCCATGTGGATCTCTGTGAGTTCAAAGCCACACTGCAAACAGCCAAACATGGTGACTCATATCTTTAATCCCAGGAAGTGATGGCTGAAAGCAGAAAGGTATATAAAGCATGAAGACCAGGAACTAGAGCTGGTTAAACTTTTAAGCTTTTGAGCAGCAGTTCAGCTGAGATTCATTCTTGATAAGGACACAGAGGCTTTCAGTTTGAGGAAACAGGATCTGCTGAGGAATTGGCAAGGTGAGGTAGCTGTGGCTTGTTCTATTTCTCTGATCTTCCAGTGTTCACCCCAATACCTGGCTTCAGGTTTGATTAATAAGACCTTTTTTTTTATTATTATTATCATTATTATTATTATTATTATTATTTTATAACACCATTCAGTTCAACATAATAGCCACAGAATCCCCTGTTCTCCCCCTCTCGCCCACCCCTCCCCCCAGCCCACCCCCCATTCCCACCTCCTCCAGATCAAGGTCTCCCCCGAGGACCGGGGTTGACCTGGTAGACTCAGTCCAGGCAGGTCCATTCCCCCCTCCCAGACCGAGCCAAGTGTCCCTGCCTAAGTCCCAGGATTCAAACAGCCAACTCATGCAACGAGCCCAGGACCTGGCACCAATGCACAGCTGCCTCCCAAACAGATCAAGCCAAATGACTGTCTCACCCGTTCAGGTGGCCTGATCCAGTTGGGGGCCCCTCAGCCTTTGGTTCATAGATCCTGTGCTTCCATTCATTTGGTTATTTGTCCCGGTGCTTTATCCAACCTTGGCTTCAACAATTCTCGCTCATATAAATCCTCTTCTTACTCACTAATTAGACTCCCAGTGCTCCACCAGGGGCCCAGCCGTGGATGTCTGCCTTCAGATTCCTCAGTCCTTGGATGGGGTTTATGGCACCACTATCTGGGTGTCTGGCCATCCCATTACCAGAGTAGGTCAGTTCCTGCCGTCTCGCGACCATTGCCAGCAGTCTTTTGAGGGGGTATCTTTGTGGATCTCCGTGGGCCTCCCTAGCTCTCTGCTTCCTCCCCTTCTCACCTTCTCATGTGGTCTTCATTTACCATGGTCTCCTATTCCTTGTTCTCCCTCTCTTTTCTTGATCCAGCTAGGATCTCCCACTCTTTCCCTCGACTGTCGCCCTTCATTGTTCCCACTCATGACCAGGCTATTCATGTAGATCTTGTCCATTTCTCCGTGTCTTTTTTTGGGGTCCCGTTTTCCAGGTAGCCTCACTGGTGATGTGAGTAGCAGTCTAGTCATCCTTGTTCCACATCTAGCATCTTCCTATGTGCTACAGATGTGGCTCACATACCTTTCCAGGGGCTATTATCATCATGATGGAGAGCATGACTGCATGCAGGCAGACAGTTCTGGTTACATCTTGGAGGCAGCAGAAAGTTCAATGAGACACTGGACAGTATCCTGAGCTCAGGAAACTTCAAATCCTGCCCCACAGTGACACACTTCCTCTACCAAGGCTATACCCATTCCAACAAAGCCATACCTCCTAATAGTGCCACTTCCAATGAGATTATGGGGGCCAATTACCTTCAAACTACCACAATCACTAAATAACTCTGCTGGTAAAATGATCAACAAGACTGTACTAACATATATATTCATATTATGCAAATTTAGGCCATGGATTTTTTCACTAATTACAAGAATGTCAGTTAACGAGCTAAATATATGAATCCACTTTATGTTAGATAATCAGTAAGGGAGTTCAACCCTGGGAGATAATAATTTTTACTTTCTAAGTAGTCAGAGGTTGTTTGTAGTTCTTTGTCTATGGGTATGACCTCATGAAAATTCCCATCTTTGGTGTTGGTCTGTATATTAATATTACCATTGTTCTGGTCTTGTTTATGCAGCTATTTCCAGAGGAGAATATTTAACTGCAGACTTCCTGGTATTCTGGCTTTCATAATCTTTCTTCCTTTTTTCTGCCATGTTCTCTGAGCTATAGATACAAGAGTTAGACTGAAAATATTTTGATTTGCTCTGGGATTCCCTGTAAATTCATTGATCACTTCCTTGTGTCTGGTTATGTTTTTCTGTAATGGTCTCCATTTGCTGTAGAAAGAAGCTTCTTTGATGGAGGGGAATAGCTACACTTACCTGTGTGTATGAGAATAATTTTTTGAATATAGGAATTATCATGGTATACAAAAGTGATTTTATCAGTTTCTTCTATGATCCATGAACACACTAATCCCAGGAGCTAACTAGGTTTCCAGTATCAGGCATGATTCCCTTCTTGTTAAGTGGGCCTTAAGTCAACTTAGACAGCTATTGATTGCCAACTTATGTGACTGGCACTAACACCCCTTTATGGATATCATGTTATGGTCCCCACTGTTGTGGTTCATAGGTATTGGAGTTTGCAGCATTCTTTCTGTTACCATGCAAGCTGAACTACAGCGGGAAAGCTTTGAATTTAGAACCAGCTCAAACAACCTGAGTCTTGTGTCCAAAGTCTGCAGTGTGTTCAGCAATAGCGGCTTCCCTTCAATCTCTGAGAGTCATCCAAGGACAACAGCTAAAGCCTCTATGGCTTTCCAAGTAGCTTGTACTACATGATTGACCATTTGAAAGGACATGTCCCATGTTTGGTGCTGGGTTTTGTTAGTTGTTGAGTTTTCTGGAGAGCATTGTCAGATCAAGTGGCATAACTTCATTTAATATTTATTTGTCCGTTGTCTTCCCTGCTTCTCCTTCTGTATTGACCCCACCCCCCTCTTCACCTAAAGTTTCCATTTCAATTTTTTGGGTTTTTGTCTTCCATAAAACCTGTATCTTAGATTTCTTAAATATTATAAAGGGGTGAAATTTTTCTTCATGTGACCTGATGCGCATTTTAATTAATGCAATGCATAAAGTTATATAAGTTTGTAGAAAAATTATATTCATCTTAGAGGTTAAATCCTTCAATATAGGTAAATTGGGACTACAAACTATTCAAAATCATCTTTGAATGGTTGTCAAAATGGTGTTTTCAAAATCAGATCCAAATTAAAGTAGTTAGTTTACCTTTGATATTGTTTAAACTCTGTTAAAATTTCTTTTTATATTTATGTGTATGAGTTTTTTGCATGCATGTATGTCTGTGTACCATATGTATGCTGCACACCCATGGAGGTTCTAAGCGGGCATTAAATCCCCTGTAAATGGAGTTACATATAGTTGTGAGTAGCAATGTAGTTGCTTGGAATCAACCCTTGATACTCTACAAGAACAAATGCTCTTAATCCCTGTGCCATCTCTCCAGCCCTGTATTTTTTGGGGCGGCGGGAGTTGTTGGTTTGTTTGCTCATTTTGGTTTTAAGTGACAATAGTGAACATTCTGCTAACTTTTTTAAAAAATATAAGCTTTGGTACCTTTGAAGTCATAGAGTAAAATGGAACAATGAAAATACACAGAGAGAGACAGACAGATAGAGAGAAGTCTTTTGAAGAAGATCTCAAATTGTGTAAGTTTGATAAAGGAAAACAATAAATACCATGCTACTCATGTGTGTATACATATATGTGAATACATATATATATATGTATATACATATATATATATAATAAACATAATCATGCAAATAAGTAAGCACAGTAATTCTGCTAGAGAACTTTAGTGATACTTAAAGTTTTACTATTTTAATGCAAATGAGAGGCACTTGTTTTCATAGGAAATAAATTAGCATGCTTTCATGAGACCCCCATCAGTTTAGTTGCTAAGCTTCAGTGTCACTCTAAGCACTCTGTTCTGGTACATGCTTAGTAGACACTTCCATGACACAGCAATTCAATTTCATGCTTAATTCCATTCCATTACCTGACTGCCAATCTTTTGGTAGCTCTTTACAAATAGGCACTGGCTGATTGTTGTGAAACAAATTCTATCCTGGCAATCAGATGCTCTTTTCACGAAGTTACTGTTGAGCCAGGGCATTTACAAATCGCTCCACTCCACAGAGTAGCACTCTCGAGTAGAACCAATGCCAATGTTGGCATTTCTTAGCAGTTGTAAGTACCATACCAGTGTCAATAGCCCACATATCCTCAATACACAGACAGGAGCAGTTTTTACAAATAACATGAGCTGTGTGATGCATTCAACTGTTTGCTGCAGCACAGTGGAAGGAAATATCCTTCCCCTGATCTTTCAATTATGTGTCTTTTGTAAATACTTAATCAGTTCTAGTTGCAATTGGTTAATTTCTTAAACATCAGGTACTGCAGAAAGAAAGAAACAATACATATTGACAACCAATTGGTGTGTATTATTACCAATAAAAAGTAAAGATTATTTGACAAACCAGATAAACGAGAGTAGTTTTAAGCATTTATTTTTTTCAGATCAACTGATTAACTCTCTTGCCGACTATTCAATTATTTGCTGAGCTGCACCTGTTTGGAAATTGTAGCTTAATGGTGTCCTTTGAAGCTCACAGTGCTCATTAGCATTCTACAAACCCCTCATGAACTTTGATGTTTAAACAAAGCCCTTATATATGAAGGTCCAGCAAAGGTCTAAGTGGGCTCAGAAGAGATCTGAATATCAAAGGCAAAACAAGGCTTGACACAGGATCCTAAATCTCCAGTTTATTTTATTTAAACTCAAAGGATTTCTTCAATTTTTAGGCTTTCAGACATTATCCCCTGCCAAGGGATGCCGTTTTAATAAGATCAATCTACTATATTGAGTGTAATTGTCTTGTAACATTTGGCTGGCCTGTGGAGAAAGTCTGCAGCAACGAGGCCAGAGAGAATTCCAACCTGGGTTATGGCGTGCTTTAGAGTGATTAAAGCCAGAGGATGGAATAGGAATTTAGCCAAGTTTGTGTGCCATTCCTGGACTTTGGTAGCTTCTATAGAAAAATTGGGTACTATTATACATGAAAATTGGTAATCAGTATAAATTGCTAATATAATGAAAATCGTTAGTGTCAGATCAATATTATTATCGAAAGAGGGTATTTAAATAAAAATGTTTAGATAGATACTTCAGTTTAACAATTAATATAAAAAATTGCTAAATGCCAGGCTCCTCCTGAAGCTATTGTATTTAAGTTCTCATTTTATTATACTATGTATGAGCCTAAAATATCTTAAAGACATAAAATAGCCTTTGAGTAATGCTTAATAGCAATAATATGTATAAGAAGGTCAAAGATTATATAGTACATAATAGCTTTCTTGAGACAGACTCTCATGTAGGTTAGGATGGCCTCAAACTCATTGTGTATCTAAGGATTTACTTTTTAAATTATAATTACCCCCCATTTCTTCCCTTCCTGTTAATCTCTCTAAGGCCTTAAATGCACCCTGGCTATCTTGCTAATTCATGGAATCCTTTTCTATGTTGTTACATTTTTATATATTATATGTTTTTAAGTACATAGAGAGATCATCCTCACACTTTGTAATATTATTGTGTATAGGCTCTCAGAGATGACTACTTAGTATTAGATAAACTATTGGTGGGCTCTTCCCTGAGAAAGACCATTTTTCCTGTAATTAGCATTTTCATTACCTATAGTTCTTTGTCTAGGACTGAAGCCCAATGAGCTAGACTTTTATGATAACATGTAACACATATAAATCTGTTTATACACAGTTTAAATAAATCATCACATCTTGGCTGACAATATTTTCCCCAAGAGCCATAGACTAACAAATTCCCCAATGCTAGATAGGAGAAGCCCCTTTTGAGTTCTTGGGGAGGTTTTCCATGAGAATCCCAAAGCCTATTATGCTATTGATTGCTATTGCCCTTGGTTGACTTACAGAGGCAAAAGGTAAGTCCCTATTGCTGAAGACACAATGGACTCCTGAAGCAAGACACAGAGAACCTGAGCTGAATGTGAACTGAAACTCTCCTCTTTAAGGGCGGGCTTTCATGGCATTAGATGGCACCTTAAAAGCTCCAAGGAGAGTAAAGTAACCAAAAATTTTACCTAGGTACGATGCCTATAAACGCCAGCAATACAAATATATTGATGGCAAACAACAGCTCTCTAATTTTATTGACTATTTTAGGACAACTCTAACCAAGCAAGTGAAAGACTTGTATGATAAAAACTTCAAATCTTTGAAGAAAAAAATTGAAGATGATATCAAAAGATGGAAAGATCTCCCATGCTCATTGATTGTTAGGATCAAAATAGTAAAATGCCATCTTATGTAAAGCAGTCTACAGATTCAATGCAGTCCCCCATCTAAATTCTAACACAGATGTTCACAGATGTTGAAAGGACAATACTCATCTTCATATGAGAAAAACAAAACAAAACAAAACTTCCAGGATAGGTAATACATTCAAGTACAATAAAAGAAATTCTGGAGATACCATCATCCTTGATTTCAAACTGCACTACAGAACTATAGTAATAAATACCACATGATACTGGCATAAAAGCAGACAGGTTGATAAACAGAAAAGAAAAAAAAGACAGATGTAAATCCACACAGCTTTGGACAGCTGATTTTTTTATATAAGAGCCAGAAATATACAAGGGAAAATAGAAAGCATGTTCAACAAAAGATGTTGGTCTAACTTGATGTCAGCATATAGAAAAATGCAAATAGATCCATATCTACCACAGTGTACAAAACTTAATTCTATGTCAATCAAAGATGTCAACATAAATCTAGATACACTGGACCTAATAAAAGACAAAGTGGGGAATAGTCTTGAATACATTGGCACAGGAGCCAACTTCCTGGACAGAACATCAGTACTGCAGGCACTAAGATCAACAATTAATAAATGAGACCTTATGACGATGAAAAACTTCAGTAAGGCAATGGACACTGTAAATAGGGCAAAATGGAAGCCTTCAGAATGTAAAAAAGATTTTCAGTAATTCCACATCTAAAAGAGGAATATTGAAAATATACAAAGAACTCAAAAAACTAGACATCATCAAACCAAATAACCAGTTAAAAATGGGGTACAGATTAAAACAAATACTTCTCATCAGAGAATCTCAAATAGTGATAATCACTTAAAGAAATGTTCAACATCCTTAGCCATCAGGGAAATGAAAATCAAAACTACTTTGATATTTCATCTTACACCTGTCAGAATGGCTAATATCAAAAACACAAGTGACAGCTCATGCTGACAAGTGTGTGGAGCATGGGGAATACTCCTCAATTGTTGTGGGAGTACAAACAAGTACAGTCACTATGGAAATCAATATGATGGGTCCTCAGAATATTGATAATTAATCTACCTTAAGATCAGCTATAACATTTTTTGGCATATATCCAAAGGATACTCCACCCTACCACAAGAACACTTGATCATCTATGTTCATAGAAACTTTGTTCATTATAGCCAGAAACTGGAAACAACATAGATGTCCCTCAACCAAACAATGGATAAAGAGAATGTGGTACATTTATACAATGGAGTATTTCTCAGCTGTTCAAAACAATATCATGAAATTTGCAGGTAAATGGATGAAACTAGAAAAAAATCATCCTGAGTGAGGTAACTCAGACCCAGAAAGACATACATGGTACATACTTACTCATAAATGGATATTAGCTGTTAAATAAAGGATAATCATAATATTCACAAACTCAGAGAGGCTAAGTAACCAGGAGGGCTCAAGGAGAAATGGAATAGATTTTGCAAGTGGTCTGTGGGCAGATGTGGATGGAAATAGGAGGGATCAGGCAGAGGTGGGAAAATGGAGGGAGAGATTATTAAGAGAGATGACTAGAATTTGGGGTCACTTGTGGGTGGAGATATGGTAACCTAAAGCCATGGAAACACACTGGAAACTTTGAGAGTAACTCTATCGAAGATACCTAGCAATGATGTATAAGGAGCCTGAACCAACCATCTTCTATAATCAGCCAAGGCTTTCTACATTGGGACGAGGACACCAACCCAGCTAACAAACCCTCGACTGACAATCTATCCCAGCTTCAAGATGTGCTGGGGTAATGTTGGCCCAGAACTTGTGGGGGTGGAGAATTAATGACTGGTCCACCTTGAGGCCCATGCCATTAAAGAGAACTCAGGCCTGACACTGCCTGGATGGCCAGGAATCAGAGAACAGACAGCTCAGAGATCCAGGATAGAACCAAATATGAGTAAGGAAAATATTTCAATGAAATGGTTACTAGTAATATTCTGTTGTACTCATAGATCTGGTTCTCTGCCCTATTGCCCTCAGAGAGGTGTCATCCATTTGAACAGATGTATATACTCACAACCAAACACTAGGTGGTGCCATGGGAACCCTGCAGAAGAGGTGGGCAAAGAATTGCAGGAGCCAGAGGGGTCAAGGACACCATGAGAGCACAACCCACAGTATCAAATAAGCAGGGCATACAGGGGATCAGAGGGACTGAAGGAACAAACATGGAACATGTATTGGTCTGAGCTAGGGCCTCTGAATATATGTTACAGTGATGTAGCTTGGTATTCTTGTGGGAGTCTTGACAATGGGATTGGGGCTGTCTCTGACTCTTTTGCCTTCTTTTTGGGCCTGTTTCCTCCTACTGCTTTGCCTTGTCCAGCCTTGATATGAAAGTATGTGCCTTGTCTTATTGTAATTTATTATGCCACAGTCGGTTGATTGGGAGGCCTTGTCTTTTGTCAAGGCATTCAGAGGATGAGTAGATCTGGGGAAGAGGGGAAGCATGCAAGGGTAGGGGCTATGGTCAGTATATAATATATGAAAGAATAATAAAATAAAATAAAAAACTTGTAACTTAAAAAACAAAACAAAAACACCAAACAACAACCCTGCTCAACAAGAGGGAAACCATACTTGTATTAGAAACCTAACCAACTTTCTGGGGCTAAGGAGGCCAGAGTTCTGGGAGGAGACCTTTCCACTTTCAGTTTAAACCACTATAATCTCTAGCTACACTCTAAATATTTGGCCTAATACCCACATATAAGTGTATTCTTCACTCCTCATCAAAGAAACTTGTCTTTAGAACAGACTGGGATCAATAGAGAAAAGCACAAGCAATCAAAAGGCAGAGAACAAAAGGTGGTGTGTTACCCAGCCCCAACTGATACAACTCTAACACAATATCCTGCACATAAAATTCTGGGGATTATTGGGGAAGAGGCGGTAGAAAGATGGTATGATCCAGCAGAATAAGAAGTTGTCTGCAAGTTTGTATCTCCTGTTTATGTGAGAGAGGCCAGTGGATAAAATATCTCATAAATGAAATATCAGTGAATAAAATATCTTGTCTTGAATATATCTTTCCCTACACTTTGTTCCTTTCTGTTCACAGATGAACAAAGATCTGTAATTAAGAAAGAAGAAAAGAAATAGGAAAGAAAAAAAGAAAAGTAGAACAAAGAAAAAACAAAATGACAGAACAAAATTAAAAAAACATTTCTGAAGTACTGTCCTCAGTTGAACAATTTTTTATTTCTCAGTCAAAATATCCCATTTTCTCTCTACATCCAGATTCCCCAAATCAAGAAAACGTTCAAAATATTTTTATAAATTCATTAATGAATATATCTTTTCTAACCATACTAAAGGTAAATATTGTAAAAGGTTGTTAGCTTTTTATATCTTTTCTCTTATACAGACTTGAATGTCTTGTGATGTTGGTAATAAGTCTATACATGGATTTTGTTTCTTCAATATACAGAGTAACAGCTGATTACTATCTAAACCTATAAGTCATTTCATTATAGAACATATCCCCGACATATTCCCAAGGTTAATGTTGTTTATCTGGAACTTACTAGGCATAATGCTGAAGCAGACTAATGGATCTTACTATATCCGCTATGCCTCTGAAATTATATTGTTTTATAATCTTATAAAACTTACTCTTAACTATAGGTTACACTCAAAACTTTTGGGGGATTCTAGCTCCTCAGTAACTTCTTGCTAACATATTGTTGAAAATTGAGTTTCCATTTTCTAGGTTCTCCAGTTTATACTGAAGATTGATGGAACACTTTTCCTAACTCACCACTGTTTGTAGACTCTACAACATCCCTATACTCTAAAAGTCCTTCCTTAGTCTCTGTTCTTTTCTAGTACTCTCAGGTAAGTGTGCTACTCATCATATATCTTTCTGTACAATAATTTGTAGTTTTCAGTTCACTGAGAGAAACTGAGTTTACTGAAGTTAATTAATCAGTGAATTTCAAAATTTAAATAACAAAATCATGAGCTATAAATATTCTTGCATCTAAATATATCTCTATATGTATAAATTAATCTTTCAGTGTGAAATGTAGGAATTAATGACTCAATTTAATTGTTTTCCATATAAAAGATGTAGATATTCCAAATTAGATCAAATAAAACTTTATTCCCACAGCTTTTTAATTAATTTCAAGAGAAACTAAATTCTGAGTTATACAAAACATTTTTTATTTTTGTTTGCTTTTAAATAATTATCATACTAATTATGATTAGGTAATGGTAGTCCAAATAACATAGGAAAACATGATGTAGTCACCCTTTTCTACTTTTATTTTATGATTAACCAATTCTCATTTTATGTGGTTAGTCACAATAATAAATTAATATTTAGTTAAAAATAATTTAATGTAATTCATTTGCTAGTATTTCTATTTTGAAAATTTATTTAGAAAAAAAATAAGTACAGTTAACATTTGAGTTTCAACTTCAATATACATACTCTTGAACTGAGACACACTCTGGCATGATCCTGTCTCAGCACCAAAACACCATATCTTACCTGATGTTCCTGCATCATAGTTGAGTAGAAAATACATAAATATAATTTACATTGCATTGCTCCAGTAGAAAAATTCTCTGGGAAGTGAAGTATTAGATGAATTGGGATGATTCCAAATAGGCTTAGGTAGTGTCCCAAAATTATTATTATTAAAAAACCAAAATGCAATCAGTTTTAGATTAGCAATTGAACAAAGTACATAGTTCACAAAAGAATAAATACAAATGGCCAATAAATCTTTGAAAAAGTATTTAGCTCCCTTAGCTATCAGATAAATATAAATTAAAGGTTTGAATTTTTTCCCATTTTTTTCCTCAGCAAACAAATGTCAAGAAAATCTGATAAGGATGTAGAGAAAGAAGGCCATTTGGGGCAAATACTAGGAAAATCAATATGGATATTCCTCTAAAATGAAATACAGCTCTGTATATACCTAAACTCTAGATCAACATATCCCAGAGATACTTTCACATCATTTTTTTTTCTGTATTATTTACAATAGGAAGTATAATCAGCCTAGACCCTTAAAATAGGATGGATTAAATGAGTAAAATGTAATACTTATGCACAAAGGAACTCTATTCAGCCATAAACAAAGATAAAGTTAGGACATTTACAAAAACATTGAATTTTAAAGAAGTTTATGTAAGCATAAAAAGCCATACTCATGCAAATTCAAGGCTTAAACTCTCTCTCTCTCTCTCTCTCTCTCTCTCTCTCTCTCTCTCTCTCTCTGTGAGTGTGTGTGTGTGTGTGTGTGTGTGTGTGTGTGTGTGTGTGTGTGTGTGTGCTGGGGAAGCTGTGAATGTGGTGCTCTGTTTGATTGATAAGTAAAATGCTGATTGTCAAGTAGCCAGGCAGGAAGTATAGTGTAGGCAGGATAAGGAGAGAGGAGAATTCTGGGAGGTGGACAGCTGCGTCAGGAGACACTGCCAGTCACCGCCATGAGAAGCAACATGCAAAGATACCAGTAAGCCATGAGCCACATGGCAAAGTACAAATTTATAGAAATGGGTTAATTTAAGATGTAAGAACTAGAAAACAAGAAGCCTGAGCCATTAGGTCAAACAGTTTAAATAATGTAAGCATCTGTGTGTTTATTTGGGTCTGAGTGGCTGCAGTTCTGGATGGAATTGGAGAAAACTCCAGCTGTGTGTGTGTGTGTGTGTGTGTGTGTGTGTGTATGTGTGTGTGTGTGTGTGTGTGTGTGTGTGTGTGTGTGTTTGCCCATAGAATGTAAGAATAAATTAGAGACCATGAGAGAGAAAGAAGAAATCTTAGGTAGTAGAGAGAAAGCAAGATAATAAGATACAGGGGACCAGAAAATAATTGAGATACTCTTTGGAGAGTCCAATGAGAGAGGGGTAGGTCACATTTGGGAAAGTAGTCAGGGTAGGCAGACAAAAAAATAGAAGGGAGCATAACAATGTAAATGTATGAAATTATTATAATGAAACACATTAGGTGATATGCAGACTTTGAAAATATGAAAAAAACAACCCGGACCCCATCCCTGGGCACCTGCCACTCCGGGAAGACCTGCCCAACTTGGCCCCAGGTTCTGGCCACCTGGCAGGTCCCCTTCTAGCCCCACCGGGAGGGATCCCTTTTTCCAAGCCCCCCGGCAGCCCCTGCAATCTCCGTGCCCTGTCCCCACGCCAATCTGCCCGAGATCCCAGCCACTTCCTGAGACTTAGAGACCGGCCCCCAGCTCCCATCCTGCCCCTGACTTCCCTTCTGGACCAGAGGTGAGTATCCGGGCCCAACCCGGACCCCATCCCTGGGCACCAGCCACTCTGGGAAGACCTGCCCAACTTGGCCCCAGGTTCTGGCCCCCGATCAGGTCCCCTTCTAGCCCCACCGGGAGGGATCCCTTTTTCCAAGCCCCCCAGCAGCCCCTGAAATCTCCGCGCCCTGCCCCCACACCTACTTGCCCGAGACCCCAGCCACTTCCTGAGACTTAGAGACCAGCCCCCAGCTCCCATCCTGTCCCCGACTTCCCTTCTGGAACAGAGGTGAGTATCCGGGACCAACCCGGACCCCATCCCTGGGCACCAGCCACTCTGGGAAGACCTGCCCAACTTGGCCCCAGGTTCTGGCCACTGGGCAGGTCCCCTTCTAGCCCCACCGGGAGGGATAACCTTCTCCAAGCCCCCCAGCAGCCCCTGTAATCTCCATGCCCGACCCCCACGCCCATCTGCCCGAGACCCCAGCCAACTCCTGAGACTTAGAGACCAGCCCCCAGCTCCCAACCTGCTCCCTACTTCCCTTCTGGACCAGAGACTTCCGGTCCCGATAAGAGCTTCCATCCTGCCCCGGAGTTACCATTTGGACAAGAGAACTCCCTTTTGGACAAGAGAGAGAGACTTCCTGAATCTGTCAGCTCTTTCTGAAATAAGTACACTGATAAGACCAAGAAGGAACCACAAGGAGATGGGCAGACGTCAAGGCAGAAGTACATACAACAAAATGAAGAGCAATATAGCATCACCAGAACCTAGCCCACCTCCAACATCTAGACCTGAACATCAAAAATTGGAAGAAACAGAAGAAAGTAGCCTTATGAGTAACATCATGAAGAAAGTAGAGGCTTGTGTAGAGGAAAAGGCAAGAAAATTGGAAGAATGCTGTAAACAACTAGAGGAAAGGGCAAACAAATTAGAAGAAAACAATAAAGCCCTGCAAGAAAACAATAAAGTCCTGGAAGAAATCCATAAAGTCCTGCAAGAAAGCAATAAAGTACTGGAAGAAAACAAAGTACTGAAAGAAAATCATGAAAAAGCAATGAAACAAACAAAGGAAACAGTCCAAGACCTGAAAAGGGAAATTGAAAAAATAAAGAAGACACAAACAGAAGGAATGCTGGAAATAGAAAACCTGAGTAAAAGATTGGGAAATTTGGATGCAAGTATAACCAACAGAATGCAAGAGATGGAAGAGAGGATTTCTGGCATTGAAGATACAGTAGAAGAAATAGTTTCATCAGTCGAAGGAAACACTAAAGCCAACAAAGTCATGAACCAAAATGTCCAAGAAATTTGGGACACCATGAAAAGACCAAACCTACGAATTATAGGGATAGAAGAAGGTGAAGAATACCAACTCAAAGGCACAGAAAATATATTCAACAAAATTATAGAAGAAAACTTTCCCAACTTAAAGAAGGAAATGCCTATGAAGATACAAGAAGCCTATAGAACACCAAACAGACTAGACCCCCCAAAAAATTCCCCTCGACACATAATAATTAAACAACTAAATGTACAGAATAAAGAAAGAATATTAAGAGCAGCCAAGGAAAAAGGCCAAGTGACCTATAAAGGTAAACCCATCAGAATAACACCCGATTTCTCAATGGAGACTTTGAAAGCCAGAAGGACCTGGACAGATGTAATGCAGACACTAAGAGACCATGGATGTCAGCCCAGACTAATATACCCAGCAAAACTTTCAATCATCATAGACGGAAGGAACAAGACATTCCAAGACAAAGCCAGATTTAAACAATACCTATCCACAAACCCAGCCCTACAGAAAGCACTAGAAGGAAAATTCCAACTGAGGGAAGTCAGATACACACTCGAAAACACAGGCAATAGATAAAGCCACAACAGTAAACCCCAAAGAAGAGAAGTACACACACACTACCACCAAAAATAACAGAGATGAAGAATCACTGGTCATTAATATCCCTTAATATCAATGGACTTAATTCACCTATAAAAAGACATAGAGTTACAGAATGGATACGAAAGCAGGAACCATCTTTCTGCTGCATACAAGAAACACATCTCAAATTCAAAGACAGACACTACCTAAGAATAAAAGGCTGGGAAAAGACTTTCCAATCAAATGGTCTTAAGAAACAAGCAGTGGTAGCCATCCTGATATCCAACAAAATAGACTTCAAACTAAAATCAATCAAAAGAGATCAAGAAGGACATTACAAACTCATCTCAGGAAAGATCCACCAAGATGAAGTTTCAATTCTGAACATTTATGCCCCAAACACAAGGGCACCCACATATGTAAAAGAAACATTACTAAAGCTTAAACCACATATAAAACCCCAAACATTAATAGTGGGAGATCTCAACACCCCACTTTCACCACTGGACAGATCTCCCAAATCGAAACTTAACAGAGAAATAAAAGACTTAACTGATGTCATGACCCAATTGGACCTAATAGATATCTACAGAACATTCCATCCTAACAAGAAAGAATATACATTCTTCTCAGCACCCCATGGAACTTTCTCTAAAATCGACCACATACTTGGCCACAAAGCAAATCTCAACAGATACAAAACAATTGGAATAACCTCCACATACTTGGCCACAAAGCAAATCTCAACAGATACAAAACAATTGGAATAACCTCCTGTGTTCTATCAGACCACCATGGTTTAAAGTTAGATTTCAACAACAACAAAAACTACAGAAAACCTACAATCTCATGGAAACTGAATAATGCTCAACTGAATCACCAATGGGTTAAGGAAAAAATAAAGAAAGAAATTAAAGATTTCCTAGAGATCAATGAAAATAAAGACACCAAATACCCAAACTTATGGGACACTATGAAAGCAGTGTTAAGAGGGAAATTCATAACACTAAATGCCCACATAAAGAAGTTGGAGAAATCCCACACTAGTGACTTAACAGCACACCTGAAAGCTCTAGAACAAGAAGAAGCAAAGTCTCCCAGGAAGAATAGACGCCAGGAAATTATCAAAGTGAGAGGTGAAATTAATAAATTAGAAACTAAGAGAATAATACAGAAAATTAATGAAACAAAGAGTTGGTTATTGAGAAAATCAACAAGATAGACAAGCCCTTATCGAAACTAACCAAAAGACAGAGAGAGAGAATCCAAATCAACAAAATCAGAAATGAAAAGGGGGACATAACAACAGACATTGAGGAAATCCAGAGAATTATAAGGTCATATTTCAAAAACCTCCACTCCACAAAACTGGAAAACCTAAAAGAAATGGACATTTTTCTGGATAGGTACCACATACCTAAGTTAAATCAAGACAAGATAAACTATTTAAATAGTCCAATAACCCCTAGGGATATAGAAACAGTCATTGAAAGTCTCCCAACCAAAAAAAGCCCAGGACCAGATGGTTGCAGCGCAGAATTCTACCAGATCTTCAAAGAAGAGTTAATACCAATATTCTCTAAATTGTTCCGCATAATAGAAACAGAAGGAACATTACCAAACTCCTTCTGTGAGGCTACAATTACCCTGATTCCTAAAACAAACAAGGATGCAACAAAGAAAGAGAACTCCAGACCGATCTCCCTCATGAACATTGATGCAAAAATTCTCAATAAAATACTGGCAAACAGACTCCAAGAACACATCAGAACAATTATCCACCATGATCAAGTAGGCTTCATCCCAGGGATGCAAGGGTGGTTCAACATATGAAAGTCCATCAATGTAATATATCATATAAAAAAACTCAAAGAAAAAAACCACATGATCATCTCACTAGATGCAGAAAAGGCATTTGACAAAATCCAACACCCCTTCATGATAAAAGTCTTAGAGCGATCAGGAATACAGGGAACATACCTAAACGTAATAAAGGCAATATATAGCAAGCCAACAGCCAACATCAAATTAAATGGAGAGAAACTCAAATCAATTCCACTAAAATCAGGAACGAGGTAAGGCTGTCCACTCTCCCATACTTATTCAATATAGTACTTGAAGTTCTAGCCAGAGCAATAAGACAACATAAGGAGATTAAGGGGCTACAAATTGGAAAGGAAGAAGTCAAGCTCTCCCTATTTGCAGATGACATGATAGTATACTTGAGTGACCCCAAAGATTCCACCCAGGAATTGATAAAGCTTATAAACACCTTCAGCAACATAGCAGGATACAAGATCAACTCAAAAAAAATCAGTAGCCCTCCTATATACAATGGAAAAAGAAGCTGAGAAGGCAATTAGAGATACATCACCCTTTACAATAGCCACAAATGACATAAAATATTTTGGGGTAACACTAACCAAGCAAGTGAAGGACCTATATGACAAGAACTTTAAGTCCCTGAAAAAAGAAATTGAAGAAGATGTCAGAAAATGGAAAGATATTCCATGATATTGGATAGGCAGGGTTAACATAGTAAAAATGGCAATCTTACCAAAAGCAATTTACAGATTCAATGCAATCCCCATCAAAATACCAACACAATTCTTCACAGACCTGGAAAGAATAATACTCAACTTCATATGGAAAAACAAAAAACCCAGGATAGCCAAAAGAAACCTGTACAATAAAACAACTTCTGGAGGCATCACAATCCCTGACTTCAAGCTCTACTATAGAGCTACAGTAATAAAAACAGCTTGGAATTGGCATAAAAACCGACATGTGGACCAATGGAATCCAATTGAAGACCCTGACATTAACCCACACACCTATGGACATACAATTTTTGACAAAGAAGCCAAAAGTGTACAATGGAAAAAAGAAAGCATCTTCAACAAATGGTGCTGGCATAACTGGATATCAATGTGTAGAAGGCTGCAAATAGATCCATATCTGTCACCGTGCACAAAACTTAAGTCCAAGTAGATCAAAGACCTCAACATAAATCCAGCTACTCTGAACCTGCTAGAAGAGAAAGTAGGAAGTAGTTTTGAACGCATTGGCATAGGAGATCACTTCCTAAATATAACACCAGTAGAGCAGACACTGAGACAAACAATCAATCAATGGGACCTCTTGAAACTGAGAAGCTTTTGTAGAGCAAAGGATACAGTCAACAAGGCAAAGCGACAGCCTACAGAATGGGAAAAGATCTTCACCAACCCCACATGTGACAGAGGACTGATATCCAGAATATATAAGGAACTCAAGAAATTAGACATCAAAACGACCAACAGTCCAATTGAGAAATGGGCTTTAGAACTAAAGAGAGAATTCTCAACAGAGGAAACTCAAATGGCTGAAAGACATTTAAGGAATTGCTCAACATCCCTAATCATCAGGGAAATGCAAATCAAAACAACTCTGAGATACCACCTGTCAGAATGGCTAAGATCAAAAACACTGAAGATACTTTATGCTGGAGAGGATGTGGAACTAGGGGAACTCTCCTCCACTGCTGGTGGGAATGCAAGCTTGTACAACTACTTTGGAAATCAATATGGCGCTTTCTTAGAAAACTGGCAATCAATCTCCCCCAAGATCCAGCTATACCACTACTGGGCATATACCCAAGAAATGCTCAATCATACCACAAGAGCACTTGCTCAGCTGTGTTCATATCAGCATTGTTTGTAATAGCCAAAACCTGGAAACAACCTAGATACCCTTCAACTGAAGAATGGATAAATTGTGGCACATATACACAATGGAATACTACTCAGCAGAGAAAAACAATGACATCATGAGGTTTGCAGGCAAATGGATGGATCTAGAAAAAATCATCCTGAGTGAGGTAACCCAGACTCAGAAAGACAAATATGGTATGTACTCACTCATAGGAAGATGCTAGATGTGGAACAAGGATGACTGGACTGCTACTCACATCACCAGTGAGGCTACCTGGAAAACGGGACCCCAAAAAAAGACACGGAGAAATGGATGAGATCTACATGAACAGCCTGGTCATGAGTGGGAACAATGAAGAGCGATGGTCGAGGGAAAGAGAGTGGGAGATCCTAGCTGGATCAAGAAAAGAGAGGGAGAACAAGGAATAGGAGACCATGGTAAATGAAGACCACATGAGAAGGGGAGGAAGCAGAGAGCTAAGGAGGCCCACGGAGATCCACAAAGATACCCCCGCAAAAGACTGCTGGCAATGGTCGAGAGATGGCCAGAACTGACCTACTCTGGTGATGGGATGGCCAAACACCCTGATAGTTGTGCCATAAACCCCATCCATGGACTGAGGAATCTGGATGCAGACATCCACAGCTGGGCCCCTGGTGGAGCACTGGGAGTCTAACTAATGAGAAAGAGGAGGGTTTATATGAGCGAGAATTGTTGAAGCCAAGGTTGGATAAAGCACAGGGACAAATAACCAAATGAATGAACCAAAGGCTGAGGGGCCCCCAACTGGATCAGGCCCTCTGAATGGGTGAGACAGTCATTTGGCTTGATCTGTTTGGGAGGCAGCTGTGCGGTGGTGCCGGGTCCTGGGCTCGTTGCATGAGTTGGCTGTTTGAATCCTGGGACTTATGCAGGGACGCTTGGCTCCGTCTGGGAGGGGGGGACTGGACCTGGCTGGACTGAGTCTACCAGGTCAACCCCGGTCCTTGGGGGAGACCTTGATCTGGAGGCGTTGGGAATGGGGGGTGTGCTGGGGGGAGGGGGAGGGGGGCGAGAGGGGGAGAACAGGGGAATCTGTGGCTATTATGTGGAACTGAATGGTGCTGTAAAATAAAAAATAATAAAAAAAAAAGAAAATATGAAAAAAAAACATTTAATGTTCTTTTTTCATTATCACTTTGGTAACTATTTTTCCTTCTAAATCTTTGCCTGGAGACTCTGATATATTAATCTGTTAATCTATATTTTTAAATATTTTCATAGACATTTCATCATAAATAATTGCTTATAAACTAATTATCAACCTTTTTATTCTCATAGTTGTCAGAGAAGTCAATTTGACAAAAAGATAAATTTAAAACTCAATAACACATAATGTAATAGTTGCTAATATGAAATAACAACTTTGCACGGTATGTGATATATCTGGATAATCAGGAAAGTCCTACTGAAAGAAGCAATCATACACACCACATAGAATAAAAACAGTAGAAGAAGAAGGATAAAGTGGAGTGTATATGAATGACACTTCATCTATGTCCTTTCCCAGGTTTACCTTCTTTTCACTAAATACAGTGGTCCCATTTGTTTATTTGTTCACAGAAAGACTTAGGGACTGTTCCATAGCATCATATTTCAAACCACCTTATAACTGAATATGTATATTGTGTGTCACCAGAAATCTCTAAGAATCGCACATGTTGAATTGAACATGGAAGTCATTTTACCTTATTTGAAATGGAAGTAGGTAGTTTATTGTGATGTCAGGCCCATATTTCCACGTGAATTATTTTTAAAAACTGATACCATTAATTATTAAAATTATTAACAACCTATAATCTACAAATTATCAGTTATTCAGAACTAATGAAAGATCTTTTTTTAAATTATATGGTATTACCATTGGTTGAAAGCCTGTTAAACTCATACTTCTGAACCAGAACTCTAAGGGAACTGGAATATTTGATTTCCTGTGTTGTCAATATAATGAACAACTTATGAATAAAATTCTCTCTCTGTCAAACTCATTTAATTTCCTTAAGCAACATGAGTGTGATTTATAAATTGAAATAAAACCCTACATTGTGGTAATATTTTATTTGTGCTCTAACAAATAAAGCTTGCCTGGAATCATAGGAAAAATCAACCACTATATTAAACATAGAAGTCAGGTAGTGTAGCATATGCCTTTAATCCTAGCGTTTGGGAGGCAGAGATTCATTGGGATCTCTGTGAGTTCAAGGCTACACTGGGAACAGAGCCAGGCATGGTGGCACACTCTTTTAATCTCAGTACTAGTTAACCATAGAGGTCTGGAGGTCTGTACACACAGATAGGAAGTTATAGAACTGGGCAGAGACAGGAAGTAATGTAGCCTGGCAAAAAAAGGAAGTGATGGCAGAACACAAAAAGTTTTATAGGCGTGAGTATACAGGAAGTAGTTCTCTATTGGGCTGTAAGTAAGAACATGTGGCTTTGCTTGTTTTATTCCTCTGATCTCTCAGTTTTTACCCCAATATCTGGCTCCAGGTTTTTATTAATAAGACCATTTAGCAATCTGTTTTATACTATGTTAGGAGGCTATAAAATTATATGAAAGCTAAGATACTAAAAACATATTTAAAAATCTATTAAATGAGTACAAGTACTTCACTGTACAAAGAATTTTCAGTATTCTATGGCTTGAAACATCACTCCTCAAGGCTCACATTCAAAGATTCAGCAAAACAATTTCAATAGTAAAAATTCAATGAAGTATTTTTCAAAGCATTTTGTTAAGAAAGTGACATCTTTGGCATTTCTGAGTACAGATATTTAAAATTCACTCTATTGAGAACACTAAAAATAATTTGTAGTCATTTTAAAGAAAAAAATCTATGACTTTCATCTGACTTGATTTTTCCATTCTACTTTCTGATTCTTTTCTCCCTGTAATCACTTTTAAAATACTGAATGTAATGACTGCTAGGCTTTCTTTATATAGAGCTTCCCAAGTATGATCAAATAAATATTTATTGAGTCATATTTTCAGAAAGAGAAATGTAGAAAAATTAACTTACACTGGAGTATACAGTTTTTCTTCTGTTCATTTCACAATAGGGACAATTAATGCCTAGATGGCAGAACAATGGATTTCAAATGACAACCTCTGAGACGTTCCTCATCACATCTAACAATGCAGTCCTAAATCAGCCTGAAGAAAAAAAATGAATTCAATTTTCCATTTCAAAGAGGTTTTTAGTAACTTTTCCTAAACCAATATGATAAAATTCTGACCTGAAAACCTCCCAAATAGATGAATCTTCTTTAAACTTCAAATTATTTATTGTTTAAACTTTTTACTGTTTTTTTCCCCTTGGGTCAATTCGTCAGTCTGTCTACTATGATGGCTTCTCTCTACCCATATCAAAACTATATGCCTCAGTGGGAAAGAGAAAACTCCCATAATGCATCAGGTTCTTGTTTTTTTCTGTATATGAATTTTATTAATATTTCTAGGTATAATATTCTATTCTGTATTTTCAAGAAATGAAGTTTTACAAGGTAAAGCAATCTGGGGGGAGGGAAAGATCATTTGCAAAAATGTTTCATATTTATTTATTATTTGGATATGTGTGGCGTGTGTGTGTGTGTGTGTGTGCATGAACATGTGGAAGTCAGAAGACAACATGTAAATGCCAGTTCTCTCCTTTTACCATGTATGTACTGACATCAAACTCAGGCTGCCAGATTTGGCAGTAGGCACTCTTACATTCTGAGCCATTTCCTCAGCCCTCATTTTTATTTATTTTTTATCTAATAAAACAAGTCCTGATTCTCCTTTCTCACCTAGCAAACATCACCACAAGAATATAGAATCAGCATGCAATGAGGAAAAAAATAAACAAAAATTTTCACTTCTGTTATAAATAATTGATTTGTTCTTTTAAAGTATCTCACTAGTTTAAATCTTACTTTCATGTTGATCATGTATATTCCTCCTATTAATGATTAGACTCCAGTTGTTGGTAAATAAAAGGATATCCTACTATTATCTCATTCCCATGCCATGTATTTCAATATTTGTTGTAGTGAAGTGGCCATACATTAACTATATCAAATATTTGTTTCATGTTTTTGTTCCTGATTAATTCTCTCTACTTAGAGGATTTCAAAACCCTTTACAAATTCTCAGAATTATTCTGTAATAAACATTCAGAAGGTAATTCACCTTCACCCATTATTTGTTTCAAAATAAAATATCATGTAGGTCCTTCTTTTTTGCATAACTTTCCTATGTGGAGTTACTCTCCAACCTGGACTCTATTTGTCAGCAAAGACTTGTTCTTTGAAATATCTTTTTTTTTTTTTTTTTGGATAAAAAATCTTGCCACTTTCATTTTTCTTTTTCCCTGCTCCAATTGTAGTTGCCAAACTATGGATTTAGTAAGAAGGAGAAGAATGAGTCTAGAAAGAAAGAGAATTCAAAATATCTCTTTCAAAGATAACAGAACATATCTGTGTGATATGCATTTGTTCAATTCCTCAATCTCTGATAATCCATTGAGTCAAGTCCTTTTTCTTCTTGTCTATTATCTTACAAATACTATTGTTTCCCTAGGAAAACCCAATACATTTGTTAAAATTCTCATCAGATATCCAGCTGTGATCTGGGCATTCAGAAGGCTAATATAGAACTTGGTATGTATGTATACTGTCAGGCACAGCTGATAGAACGCCTGTCCAGCAGGCAATAAACCAACTAAAACTGACTTGGTGGATTACACTTATAATCTCAGCTTGAGGGAGGACCAGCAATTTGAGATCATCTTCAGTTACAAGCAAGTTCAAATCCAATGTGGGCTACATCCCACTGTGTTAAAAGAAAAAGTAAGAAAGAAAAAAAATAAAGAAAGAATAAAAGGAAGGAAGACATGAAGAAAGACAGAAAACAAGAAACAGAGAATATACTGCTAGGAAGTCATAGACGTCTGATAAAAATTGTGTTTGTCTGTGAATGTGCTTGTGAGTTTGTGTAACATCTTCAATGCCATTTCTGAGACAGGAATCTTCACAGTTAAATTTCTCTCTTACTAGATTATATTTACATAACTGGGAAGATCTAGGAAGCATGGTAATATGCACCTCCTAAATCATGAAACTATCATCATTTGGAGAATAGATAAGTAAGTATACCTCACTGCTCTTACGTTCTATATATGCATGAAGATGGCTCTATTAATAATATTTAGCAGTCTTACAATAAACAATAGTCACTAAGTTTGCCTTCTTGATATTTAAATAACTAGGCAGCATTGGTCATGATATGTTTTAGAAGTATTTCCCATAAATACTAATTAAATGTTTAATAATATTCATTTTATCGTGAAATTAATATATAGAACAAAATTTGCAGAATATTTTTGCTGAAATGTTCCAAAAGACAAACATGATAATTCCTTTGGTGCTGTGTCAAGACTAATGGTACAAAACAAGTGTAGAGATTATAAAAATATTAAAATTGTACTATTAATGTCAATGAAAAATATTAACTGTTTAGAAACACAGGCATAACACTTAAGTAGGAGAAACATCAACAAGCTAATAAGCAAAATATTTTATAAGCCTTCTTCATGTGGAGTTGTTAGAAAGTTAAAAAATTTAGTTTCCCCATCAATTTTGAGGAATTTGCTAAAAAAATGCAGGAAGAAGGAAGAGCATATTGGCAAAGGAAAAGTACAGTTTAAAATTAAGCTGAAAAAAAATGCTATGACAGGGAAGATGAACAATGTCATTCTACTCCAAGAAGATACAGAAGGAAAGAAATAAGATCCCAATGCTCCTGACCATCTGGTTTCTCTGAGAATCAAATAAGAGCATCCAGTCTTATCCATTGCAGGAGAAAATGGTCTAAGCATCAAAAAAAGATAAGCACCCACACATGTAGAAAACAGCTGAGCTAAAAGCAAGACGTGAAAAGGAGTGCATGGCATATTAGGGACGAAAGTGAAATGAGAAAGAAGAGCCCTGTTAGGACAAATTCCAAGAACAATGTGCTAGAAGAATAGGAAAAATGAAGAAGAAGAATAGAAAGGAACTGAAATGGCATAAAGATGCTAGTGTCATAAAGATGAAGAATAATTGGCTACCCTACAATGATGTGTGTGGAGTGTGCTATTGTTTAGTTAAGAATGCCAATTAGAATTTGGCTTTATATTAATATATTACATCATATACTATATTTGTATTAATATAATACATTAGCATTAATATAAAATCATAACCTATTTTGTAAAGATGACAAGACTCCATGTAGAGAAAAGACCAGATGGTAATGCTTTCGAAGCAAACATTGATTTTATTCATATGGAGGGCAGAGGTACATATGACACACCACAAGTGTGATGACACCACAGAATGACTTAAAAGAGTTGGTTCTCCTGAAGAATCCAACTCAGATCATCAGGCTGAGTGGCAAACATTCCTAATGGTGTACCCATCTCAAGAAGGATTTCAGCTTCCCCAGTCTCTGTCACACAGGGTTACACTTTAACATATCCAATGTAGTCTGTTTCTGAACAGTTAGTGGTCTGTTTAATATCTGTGGGTGATTCCACACAAACACATAGTTATTACTGACAATGGTAAACTTTTGTTTAGGATGTCCCCTTTTGAGTATTTTTTTTTTTTTTGGTTTTTTTGAGACAGGGTTTCTCTGTGTAGTTTTGGTGCCTGTCCTGGATCTCGTTCTGTAGACCAGGCTGGCCTCGAACTCACAGAGATCTGCCTAGCTCTGCCCCCTGAGTGTTGGGATTAAAGGTGTGAGCCATCACCACTCAGCCTTTTGAGTATTTTAAACATGATAAAATTATGTTTAATTAAAAGCATTAAATATTATCTGTAAGAACTGCACTTCTTCTAATTCAGCTTTCTTTTTTCTTTTATTTTTATGCCCAATTAAATTAACCAAACAATTGTGAAATTTTGAATGAACATATGGAACCGTTGGGTAAGGGGTGGTTGTTCTGCCTTTTCTATGAGACCATGTATAGTCTTAAACTTGTGATGCATATACCTGTTTGCCTTATGTTAGACAGAGGCAGGGATATCCACACGTGGACCTCTTCTGAGTGTATTATGGTTTTATAATTTATGCATACTTAAAAGATTTTAATGACAAAATGAAAACTAGTGTTTTCTTTTTCTGATTCATTTTCTATTTTTACACTATCTTATCTGTTCACATCACCTTGGAAACTGTATATAAACTTCAACAAAAAGCCAGACAGCTTGTCACAATGTAGATCAACACGTTGATTTAATACCTCCATCATTCCCTATGTATGACCAAATCTATTTAAATCTGTTTTTCATCCAGCATCACACACCTGAAAAGAAATTGCAGCGTTTCTACCCCATGTTGTGTACTACAAAGTTAGCACTCCACAAAATAAGCTGAACTCCATAGAGTTATTATCTCAGGGCTAGAGAAATTGCTCAGCCAGTATTCCTCACACAGAAGCTTATGTACCTAAGAATAAGTCCTTAGACATCTCATGAGAAGCTGGGGAGCATGATGCAGCCTGTCCGTAATTCCAGAACTGCAGAGATGAAGAGACGAGGATTGTGGGGTGTGCTGGCCAGGCAGTCTAGTTGAATCTGTGGAATCCAAGTTCAGTGAGATACTCTATTTCAAAAATCAAGGTAGACAATTGCTGTGGGATGGTCTGTATGTCAAATGTGTTTCTCTGATTGGTCAATAAATAAAACATGGATTGGCCAGTGGCCAGGCAGGAAGTATAGGAGGGACTAACAGAGAGGAGAATTGAGAGAACAGGAAGGCAGAAGGAGACACTGCCAGCCGCTGCTATGACAAGCAGCATGTGAAGATGCCGGTAAGCCATGAGCCACGTGGCAAGGTATAGATTTATAGAAATGGGTTAATTTAAGATGTAAGAACTAGATAACAAGAAGCCTGAGCCATTAGGCCAAACAGTTTAAATAATATAAGTGTCTGTGTGTTTATTTTATAAGTGGGCTGTCAGTTTGCCAGTCTTGGCGGGACCAGAGAGAAAACTCTCCAGCTACGGACAATTATTGCGAAAGACACGAAGAAATCTCAGATTTGTTTATAGTCCATAGTAGCTCACACAACTGATAGGGATTTGAAGAGTGTGTCATCTTTAAAAACTGAACTGATGTATACTATAATCATTAAATAGCTCCCATTTAATTCTGTATATTTCTCAAAGAAATATAGAGTAGAGACAACAAAACATTGGTGTCTACTCTGTTTATGACTAGATTTTTTTAAACATAGACACAGAACTGAAAATGTGTCCTGTCCAGGGTCAATTGTGTCATAGATAATGTGTTTGTATTTAACAAAGAAGCTTATAATAAGAAACTTCTTTTTTTATGAATCAAACTATTATTTTAAATTATTTTTCATATGAGGATTTGCAGATTTTTAGGTTACCATCATGGTCTATAAACAGTTTTACTCATGTTGATTGCTTCTAAAAAACATAATTAACACATGATGCCAAAAAGCCTGGGGCATTTAAATAAGGTTGTGAACTATCTAGTCTATTTCAACAACTTCTATTAACAAGATTATTTGTTCAACAGGATCTGTAACGCTGTCAAGTTTTAGATCTTTGGGAGTGGGAGAGAGAAATCAAAATGGAATCATCAATTAGCCAACAAATTATTCCATTTTGCATTCTTCACCACTCTTAGGTGAGCCTGAAGTTGTTTGTAAACAACTAGTTGATTCTCAAAGTCATTACCCTTTTTAACTTAGTTGTTACAGTGATAATTGTGTTTTTTTGGCATTGTTTTAACTTTCTCCATTTGTAGACAAATTTTGTCTTGAATCCCATTGAATTTTGGCAGAAATGTTTAGACAAATTAAAAGGAAAGAGGCAGAAAGGATGGCAGAAAACTAGGAATGTGTCTCAAAAGTGGATGATTTTGTAGCATGCACAATGTACCAAGCTTGATCCTCAGCATGGCCTGAATAAAAATGCTACAGAACCTACTCTTCCATGTAAAGAAAAAAAATCAATAAAAATAAAACAACAGAATAAATAAAAAAGCAAAAATTATATTTTTAAAATGTTTTTTAATTTATCATCTAGCATGACTTAAATATAAAAATCCCCAAGCACATAACCTTTTATCTCATTTGCAATCAGTCTCTTATAAATTATTTTATAATAGAATCCAATTTCATACCAAATTTATGGATCTTCCAGAAGTTATGTAAATTTGTGTAATAATTACAAAACTGGACAATATTATACCAGAACGCCACCTAAAAGCAATCTTCCCTAAGGTGTTTCTGTCTCTGCAATTGTAAATTCTTACATCATATAGAATTTAATTTTTTTTAATCTTCATTTAATAACTGTTGCAATTATCAGGATTTGTCAGCAAAATCTCGGTAAACCTTTGGGAAAGTGGCAGATGGCCCTGGCAGAAACTTATATTATAAGGTAAAGATATTATTTGGGGAAATATAAGAATCAAGTCTACATGTAGAATGTGGAAATAAATTGAGGCAGCAAACACCAAGATGCTGTCTAACAAAGACAACTATACAGAACTGTCTTGGTCTTGCAGTCTCTTCATCATGGGTTTTAGAAGGGGCTCAGTTAATATAGATCCCTTCACAAGTAGCTATCCAGATTATAACTGCTTTCATTATTCTAAACTAAGTATATGGCTTTCAAAACAACTTTTGCTTGCTATTGGGTAAATCTTGGAAAGATTTACCTTGAAAAATCAGCTCTCATGAATCCTGTGTAAAGATAAAAACAACAACAAAACATCCTTGCATTTTGTGTGAGAAATATTAAGAGATCTATAGTGTGCTCTTTTATTGCATTTGAAGATAATTATATAAATTGCAAATTAGGGCTATCCTTAAACTTGTTTTGGTCAGAGGATGATACCAATTCAAGAGTCCACGACTTATGTAATGGACATTATGATATTTATAACATTGTAATCCATTACTGCTGTCTAACTTCAGAATATTCATATCAGCATGAAATAGGAGAATAGTCTTCCTATGTGATAGCCAGGAATTTCATGATGTCATTGTTTTTAACAGATGATTAAAAATATAATAAACATAGCACATATTTTTAATCATTCTTCGGTTAATGGACATGTAGGTTGTTTCTAGTCTGCCTCTTATCCCAGTGACCAATTGAGTATCCCACACCAGTTCCAGTTTTGACCACCATAGTTCTGCCTTAAACACCAAAATAATGAAATAGAATTCTTCCAGGTTTGTTTGTCTGAGCTTCCCACAACAGAAGCCTTAAACATTTATGTATGAATTTTAGGATTATCTTATCTATTTCTGTAAAAAAATGCTAGTTGGTCTTTAATTTGAAAACATCCCTTCATAAATTTGGATAAGACTGCCATTTTAATGCTATTTTCTTTCAATCTCTGTTAGTCACTTATTATCACTGTGACAAAACACCAGGAAGAAACATTCATTTTGACTGAGAGTTTCAGAAATTTTAGTCCATAGTCACTTACTTTATGGATTGTGCCTGAAGGAAGACAGATAATCCTGGAAGTGGACACTGGTCATAACATTGAGACTTCAAAGAGAACAGAGACACTAAGCAGGAGTCAAGTCTTCCAAAGGCATATGTCCAGTGAACTATGTCATCCCAACAAATCCAAGCTTATCACAGTACATTCACTACAAGCTCATGGGTGAGTCAATCTATGGATGAATTTAGTGCCTCCCTGATGCAACCATCCCTAAATATTGCCACCAGCTACAGATAGAGTCTTTATTAGGGATATTTATAGGCAAACCTTAACCTTGTCCATAAGCACAGATTTTTGCCATTTATTTAGCTTTTCAATTTCTGTATTCATTACTTGATGGCTTTTGCATGTAATTTTGATTTCTAAGACTAAATTTATTCCTAATTATTGTATTATAATGCTGCTTTAAATAGATTTTAAAAATCATCTTCAAATTGCCCATTTCTAGGGTACAAACAACTAATTTTTGATCTTTTAAACTTTAAACTTGCTGACTTGTTTCCCAGTTATAGTTGGATTTTAATGTATGAAGTTATGGTTTTTCTCAGTCTAGGATATGGCCATCTGCAGGCTGAAATGGCTTTACTTCTTCAGTTCCAATTTGAATGCTTTGTTTTCTGACCTATTTTTTCTAGGGTAGAACTTCTGATACAATGTCAAATTATTGTTTCTAAAATAAATGTCCTTGAACATTCTTCATAGAATGGGGTAAAATGTTGGATCCAGAGTGCTGGGTTTGGCTTCTTTGTTTTGTTATATTTTCCTTTGTTTGTGTTGTGTCGATTTCCATACATGTCCTTACTAGTCTGGGGAACTCTCCTGATACTACAGGTTGAGAATTTTTGCCAAGAATAGGCTTTCAGCTTTACTTATCTGTTCTTCTCAGATAACAGTTTAAAAAGAGCTTTACTGAAGAGAACATCAAAAGGTGTTTAAATACACAGGTAAGAAAGCCTTAATATACCTAATTTTGTAAATGAAAATAATTCACTGCTCTGTAGTTTGAAAACACTGGAGTATATGCAATTGGGTATTTTATGGATAAATTATAGTATTGTTTCCATTATTTTCTCTTATAAATTACCCCATATAGATGTTGTGTTCTCTATTTGGGGTATATTTTATGATACAATCCTAAAATTAAGCACTGCTTGATAAGTTTCTAAGTGTTTGTTTGAATACATCTAAAGTAATCTCAATGTCTTTTTTACCATTTTAAATAAAAATGTTGGATATACCAGTTTTTTCATCATGTCTTTAAAGAGAAAGTGTGGAGAAGCTCTTAGTTCATATGAAAAATGAAATATGATCTTAGGAAGGGTTTGGCATGCATATTTTTTTTTTTCAAGACAGGGTTTCTCTGTGTAGCTTTGCACCTTTCCTGGAACTCACTTGGTAGCCCAGGCTGGTCTCAAACCCACAGAGATCCGCCTGGCTCTGCCTCCCGAGGGCTGGGATTAAAGGCGTGTGCTACCACCGCCCGGCTGGCATGCATATTAACATATTTGTAGCTACTAACTTTAGGGGTACTTTCATCTTAAAATAGGTATTTCTGATTATTGGGAACAATTCTCTATATAGTTTTTTCATCTTGGATTTTACCAGTATTTCAATTGGGGTATAATTATGAATATTTTATAACAATTCGTTACTATTTTTTGGTATTTCTGTGTTGTTTTCACCAGGAATTATTCCATTTTATTGCTTTAATGTACCTATGATGGGTAATCTCAGTTGTTAATTTGATTGGCTCTAGAATAAACTAAGAGACATGCCTAAGACCAGTTTGTATGAGTATTTCTTGGATGGAGTAACTAATGAGGGAAGAGCATTTTCAAGAATGAGTAACACCTTCCAGTGGAGCCGGTATAAGGAGACTTAGGGGAATAATTGCCTGCCAACCTTTAACTGTCCCTGGTAGTTGCCACTACTTTCTTGCTACTATTGGTGGTACCATCTTTCTCTGATATAAGAATTTAGCTTCTTTGAATTCCCAACATTAACCCAAGACCAAGAATCTATAGACCTTCATGGCCAAACAGGTGATAATGAGATATTAAACTTTGTTGACAGAGCATTTTCTGTGTTTTAAGACATTCTGGTGTAAAAGGCAGCCATTGTTGACCTACCAGGTCTGTATGATGTAACACAATCTAATAAATCTAATAAATTTCCATATATATGGAGCCAGTGCAGATAGTAAGATACATGTGCTGGGCATCTCCCTCACTAAGCATCATTATAGTTTTCACAAGTCTTTTTTGGTCTGCCATTGGACATCACCATACATATAGACAAACACACTAACTCATCATTATTGCAAATGACTACAAAGGAACCCTATGCCATTTTCAGCAACATTCCTTGGTGTGAACAGCTTCCAGCTGTTGCCAGTGAAAAAAACAATGAGCAAAGCATTCTGTGATCATTATTTCCTTTAAAAGGAAAAAAAAATAAAATCTCTACTTAATATGGTAGTGCATCCCCATAGTAGAAAATACATAGTAAACCAGGGAAATTGAGAACTCTATAAAATTGACTACTTACTGTCTGAGTGCAACTAATGAAGATGGAATGTAACTATTTTTATAACAATGGATTTTTCCAAACCAAATCTATAGGCAATATTAACATCATTGTCTGATTTTAAGGAATCCTCAGTAGACTTATTTAATGACTTAATTTACAAAAAAAAATAAAATAAAAAAGATCCATAATGTCCAAAGACCACAGAGGAAAGTATCAAAAATTACAAGGAGTGACTCTCATTTTTTTTTATTGCTTCCTCTCACTGGTTGAGAGAGAACAGGATAGTGTATAAATTATATTTCTAATGTCATTATTTAGTTAAATGCATATTTGTCTCCTCATAAATAGATTGACCTTTCCATTGCTTACTTTGCTACTGTTTTATTTTTCCATTCTTCTACTGCTATATTTTTCCCACCTCAATCTATTGAATTTATAGTACAAATCTGGAAAGTTTAGATAAAATGATTAGACTTTATCCATTCAAACTTTAATGTCTTCAATAACATCTGAATCTCCTGTTAATAGTATTAAGTGTTTATCATCTCACTAACAGTTTAAACATCATTGAGCTAGAAAGTTGATAGTTAAATTTAAATTACCTTCATGTTAAGGGTATAGAGAAATCTAAAATATTGAATACTGTAGCCAATTTTGTGCAGAATTGTAGCTGGAGTTATCTCCAGTCGCATCCAGGCCCTTAGCCACTCAGACCCAAATAAACACACACAGGCTAATATTATTTAAAACTGTTTGGCCATTAGCTCAGGCCTACCACTGATTAGTTCTCACACTTAAACTCAGCCAATTTCTGTTAATCTATATGATGCCATGTGTTCTATGGCTTTACCTGCGTGTCTGTTACCTGCTGCTCCCTGGAGGACCAGCTGGCATCTCCTGACTCAGCCTTCCTGTTCCCAGAATTCTCTTCTCTGCTTGTCCTGCCTATACTTCCTACCTGACTACTGGCCAATCAGCATTTATTTATACCGAGTGATATCCACAGCACAGAATAGCTACAATGTTGGACAGTAAAAAACAGATTATCTTAATCAAAAGATCAACATTAGTCCTTTAGGGATGTTTCTGCATGTCCATAGACGGGGTAAATTGACAATATAGAATTTCCAGGATAGGACAAGTATAGTTTATACATCCTGAGTGATATTATTCTAAACACTAATTAGTGTTCTCCTACAAAGTTATGAGTCATTATTTGTGGATTGCTTCCTTCTATCTGGCATGGTGCATAGATTTTCAAACCATGAATATGAAAATATAATGGAAAGATTAAATTCGCATATGCCTTGAATTCTCTTTCCTTGGATGTCAGTAGTCGCTTTTCTTCTAGGGTCTATGACCTCTCCAGCTATTTATAGTTGGCTAGGTTTACAGTAAAACCATGGATTCTATCCTATCAAGTCAGCATTAAGTCCAACTTGAAAGCTGTTGCTTATTCTTATATAAAAATACCACTACTGTACTTTGTTAATATCTTGCCAGTCCAGTGTTATTGAGATTCATGGGCTTTGCACTTAAGTAGGACTACAAATTGCCCTTATACTTTGATAACTTCTTCTGATACTGAGAGTCATTCCTATGGAACAGTCTTACATTGGTCTTACTGACACTAACTTGTAAAGTTGTAGATGTTAGTAACTTTTATTTTATTATCTTATTTCCATGCCTGTAATGAATGTGTGCTGTTAGCTAGGAAGTTTCTTGTTCCTTCCAAGAGGTGTTTTATCCTCAAGGGATCTTTCTAAGATGGTACAAATAAAACAGAAGGCTACTGTGATGTGAAAAAAACAAACAAACAAACAAGGAAATACTTTGGGGTTTTTAAAAATAAAATAAATGCATCAAACAAGGCTTTCAAGAATGAAATAAATTTCAGTAGCTACCCTTGCAGACAACCCAATTTGGATTGAATTTATTCAATTTTTATTTCATGTAAGTCAGATAATATGCACAAATTCAATGTCTATTTAAAAATAAACCTCATAATCAGAATTTAAGATATTAACTCTGTAACACATTTGAATAAAATTTATAACATTTTAGGAAACTGAGACACACATATGGATAGAAGTCAGAAAGGGAAGTTAAAGCATCCCAGATCAAACTCTTTATATTTCCTATACAATAAATACCATACAATTTCCTATTTGGAAGCAAATTTATAAATTGAACACATCAGTAATACTTGCCCCTTCCAGTATTTTTGCTATAATGTTCATGCTAAGTAATGTATGGTATTTAAATATTAGCTTACTGCCATATTTTGAGTATCTTTAGTAGATGAAAGTAACAAGGGGTCTGAATAATCCTGAGTATGGGTTAATAATATTACAAAGTAAGTCATTGTTGTAGATGTAACCAACCGTCATATTCAGTAAGAAACACAGAACCAATACAGAGATGAAAGCCAAGAGGTCAGAACAATAGCTACGAGCTAAAAATCTTACCCTTCACTGTCGCTGTACCTTTTTGAAAGAGACCTACTTCCTGTGTCTGTCTTTTTTTCTAGTATTTCTGTTCTGCCTTCTCATTGGTTGTGAACCCAACCACATGACCTCCTAGTCACTGCCCGTCTGTACAGACCTCCAGGTCTTCTATGGTTGGTATTGAGATTAAAGGCGTATGTCTCCAATGCTGGCTGTATCCTTGAACATACAGAGATCTACCTAGCTCTGCCTCCCAAGAGCGGGGATTAAAGGCATGCACCACCACTGCCCAGCTTTTGCTATGGCTTGCTAATAGCTCTAACCCCCGGGCAACTTTATTTATTAACATACAAATCACATTTCAGTACAAATAAAACATCACTATATTTCCCCTTTTCTATTTTAATAAAAAGAAAAAAAGGAAAGTTGTAACTAATATAAGAAAAACTATATACAAAATTACAATAACTATATACCATATATACAAGCAATAAATACCTAAACAATGTCTAGTCCATTTGTATTTGACAAATTCAGAGAAAATAATTCCATTACCTATCCTATTTTGGTAAGTCGAAAATGTACCTAATTCACTTTCTATCCTAACTAATCTTTAACTATAACTAATCTTCAACTCCCTCAGGGACCCAAGAAGGAAATAATACTACCTAATAAAAATAAAAACAGGAAGTACATGCAAGCACCTTCCAAAAAAAAAAAAAAAGTGAATTGACAGAAACAGCCAGCTGCCTGGACAGTCACCGAGGTTTCTCCGCAGTGTTGGGGCATAATCTTCAGCCTTTAGGCTTATCGTATCTGACAGACTCATTTGTGAAGTAGGATGTACACAAGGTCAATAGTTCGACCTCACATTGGGTGAGAGTAGTCCATGTACCAGAAACACCTGAATTTCACTAGTGTCCTCTCATGATTCAGGATTTAAATTCTGGAAATTGTTGATTTTTTTTTTTTAATTTAGCTGTCCATTCTTCTTGGCTATGTGCGTGTGTGGCTTCATCTCAATATCCTGTTCTTCTCCATATCCCTCTATTAAGTGCCAGTCTACTATTGAGAGGTGTGAGTTTAGTTACTCTTCAAGAATAACTGTTTCAGCTGCTGTTCCATTGCACATCAGAAGCCAACGGCCCACTGCCTGTTCAGCTGCCTTTGAAGAAAAGGGCACTGTACCTTTTCTGGATTGTGAAGGCCACTTCAGGGATGGGGCCATATTGTCCTGGCCTCAGAAGATGCCTTTTGATAAGCCATAACCACACTTATTTTGGCAAGAATTGGTAGTCCTTTGTTTTGTGTCTTGTCTGTACTGTTTGTCAATAGTTGATTCGAGGATACTTTGTTGTCCAGTGGCTAACTTCTGCTACAATGAAAGTTAACTCCATATGCAGTTTCTTCAATGCCCATATTCTCTCTGAAGTAGATTGGTACTGCCAGGAGCCGACATGTTTCATAGTTATAACAAAAAGAGAAATTTTCTAAGTTATTAAAACATTTTAAATGCCATATTCTGTAGATCTCTAAAGGGTCTGAAGATGACCTGTCTGTCTAAAGTATATCTGCTCAATCTTGAAAACATACCTAATATGACTACAAGTTCTATTATAATGTCTAACTACTAACTTTCATTTCTTTATATCCTAATAGTTGGTAATAATAACATTCAAGGATCAGAAAATTGCATTACATTGTTAAATGAACGGTATAAGAACAATTAGAAATATACATATAGCATTTTCTAACAATATCAATTTCAATATATACATTTTGTATATCATATAAAACAATCCAATCCAATGTAAAGTATTTAAAACTAGTAATTGTCTTTTTTTTTTAACAAGAACCTTAAATCTAATTTCCTTTGCTTAGCCTTTTTCCTAACCCGCAACAACACAACACATTGTTTTTGAAACCAATCATAATTACTTCTTAGTGCTTTGGCATTCCACTAGCACAACTCCCTCCACAACTTTTTTTTTCTACTTTTTATTGTGAGGATTTATTTGTTTTTTCCTGTAGTTTCAACTGAGAGAAGGTACCTAATAAAAATTCTTTGATGATAGCAATACAAAGCTTAATTTTATTTTATTTCAATGTGGGTAGGTCTTTACAAAAACAAAACATTATTATCCAAGCTAGAATATGGCTCAATGGTGGAGCACTGGCTAGCACAAGAAGGGAAGTCCCTGGGTTTGATCTCAAGGATTACAAATAACAAAATTTAAACCATCAAACAAGTTTTGTGAATACAAAGGGCCAATGTTAGTAAGTGCTAACAATGAACTAGTTTCACAAATACTTCCACTTTTAAAGTCCAAAAGTATAATTAGGATGTAAATGACAAATGAAATCTAAACCTAAGACCCTACCTAAGTCTCAAAATTCAGATGACTTTCATAGTCTATTCGAATGACAAGAAGCTGCACTCAGAGGGAGTATGGAACACATCTGATTCAAATGAAATCTCACTGTATTGCAGGAAACATACACAGCCCTTTCCTCACCTGGCCCCCTATAAGGTGACAAATGTGCCTCTTCCAGAGTTCTCAATTATCTGTTCTGAGATTGATTTCCACGCCAGTTAAGGGATTGGGGATTTGAGCTGATAGCCTCCACGAGGCTTTTCAGGGATGTTCCCAATTAGCAAATTTGGCCAACCAATTTCTTCCTTCAGATGCAGAGCTATAATTTATTCACTTTCCAGCTTCAAAGTGATGCTGCAACCTTGCTCAGTACTTTGAGATGCTCTTCATTTTCCCAAGATCCCAATTCAGGCATTAGCATAAGCTCTTCTTTCTTCAGTGACCAACTACTACCACCAGGTGCAAGGAAAAGCCCTATACAGACCAATTCTGGAACACACAGGAGAAGTTTTTGCATCTGAGAACCCATGGCACCCATCTCCATAGAGTCATAGTCTCTGCCTAAAGAAGTACCCTTCAACCCAGCCCCATCATGGCTCTAGCCTATCTGCTTCAATGGAAGCCAGAAGAGAGGGGAACAGATATATTTTTCAAGTATTACACAACAGAGACAATCCCAGCTGGCCTCACAGACCATCTATGCAGGAGCAGTCATCTTCTGCCTTTCCCAGGTAGATTTGGGCTTCAATACCTTTTATATCTTGAACAGAAGTGACAAATATAAAACCTGGAGATTCCTATTTATAGCCATATCTACTCACAGTTTTCTCTGAATAAATGAAATGAGAATATTTAAGGCCAATTGAAATACTCTAAAGAACTAATGCTTTAACACAATGAGAGAAGCAATGGTAGAACAGAAAGCAAAAATCTGTAAAATTAATATTCATATTTTTATGTTATTTCCCAGTCTCCTGATGAGTCTATACAGGGATGTATCATTAAATAGGCACAGAGGTGTGACATGTACAGCTACATCACCCTTTTGCTCTTTCTATAAGAAGATTGTCATATTTTGGTTTTGTGCTACTGTGATATTTATGGAAATGTAGTAAATGCCCAGGTACTAGAAATTGTTCCTATGATATATGATTTGCATGGATGGAGTGTTAAAAGCTCCTGTACTCAGAATGGAGGTTAAAATGATGGCAGGTTGGAGTTTTCATGCTGGTAAATGACAAAGAACACTGCATGATCCATTCTGAACTCCATAGCATGAGCTCATTTTAACCTTTCCAAGCAGGATAATGGCACAATATAAAATCCATGCACAAAGGAGAATATATGCCACAAATAAAAATAACATAGAGAAGGACAAAGGAGAAAAAAAGCTAATCATCTAAATTATGATTTGAAAGTTCTACAAAAAAAAGAATACCTATTGTGATGGCTAAAATATTACAATGGGGAATACACATGTATTCAATTGCAAACAGTGAATGTTGTGACCTTTGGTGCATATTTGTTTCATACTCTGTCAGTGAATATTGTTTTAATCAGCCTTGATTATGTCAGGAATCTGTGTTTGGAATATGTGTTTGGAATCTGGTAATTAAAACTAAGTGTATCTTTAATAGCGACTGAAAAGAAGCCGTGTGCCAATACCATACAAATCTCTGATGACAGAATGACGGTGCCTCCAGTTTTGAAATATCTTAAAGTCAGATTTGGAAGAAAACATGAATGGAAATTAATTATTAGGCTCAAGTAATTTAACTGTAAAAGAAAATAGAACTCTATTATACTCAAATTTTACCTTATCACCAGACAATAGGATGCCTACATTATTGGGTCTTATTGTGAAAACTAACTAAAGGCAGCATCACTTGTGCTGAGTTATGAAGGATAAATAAGTTGAAACAATAAATGAGTTAAACGGATGACCCACTCAGGGAGAATAGAACAGAATTCCATTAATAACATGAGAGGGTGTGACCAGATCAGATCCTGTCAGATTCCCACTGATATCTATAGCTCATTCCCAGAATTTACTATCTTGCAGCAAGTGTCTGATATTTCTTTTGTTATCTTTGGTGTCTGTCTCACTGTCTCTCTGTCAATCTCTATTCTCTTCAATTTAGCAGGCTAGAAGTAACTGGCAGTGAATACCCATGGGTGATGACATTTTGAACTTGAGGACCACTGTCACACTATTGCATTCTGATTGGACACACAACTGTGCTCCACAGTGTCTTCAGAGCCCCCAGAAAGATAGGCCTTAGTAAATTGTTCCATTCTGTGAGTGCACTGCTTCCCTGTGTCACTTTGTCTCTTGACTACTGCTTCCTCAGATCACAATAAGTGTGAATTACCTACTCTTAAACACTTATCTAAAAGTTGTCAATAAAAAGGAAACTATAGATCTCTGTGAGTTCAAGGCCAGCCTGGTCTCCAAAGTAAGTTCTAGGAAAGGCAAAAAGCTACACAAAGAAACCCTGTCTCGAAAAACAAAAACACAAACAAACAAACAAACAAATAAATAAAAAAGAAACTATAATGAAAGAATGAGTGGATCTCTGATTATTGTGCCTTTTTGGGGGGGCTCTTTTCCTTTCATTGGTTTGCCTTGTCCAACTTTGATGTGATAGTTTTCTTTAATCTTATTATATCTTATTTTGTTATAGTTTATTAATATGTCTTAGAAACCTGTTTTTTCTCTAATGAGAGTCAGGAATGGAGTGGGTCCAAACAGGGTAGGTTGGGACAGGGGAAGGAACTGGGAAAAGTAGAAGGATATGTAATGTGAGAAAAGAATTTATTTTCACTTAAAAGACCAAAAAAAAAAAAGATAAAAAAAAGAGAGAGAAAAGTTTATATGGAATAAAAGAAAGTTAAATTACCCAATATCAAAATTACATTTTGCCTTATCAATGGAACTGAACTGAAAACTCAAAAGAGACACGAAAGAAATAGTGAATGAAGCTTAATACAGTAAAGAGCTAGGGCAATCTTTGCGGTTGGTGCTACTTTGATGTATAACACACACACACACACACACACACACACACACACACACACACACATGAGTAGCGAAATTTATTAAGGTCCCTTTATCTTTTATAAAAAAAAAGGCAAAATATTTCCAAGAAATAAATGTAATATTCAAAGAAATGATATGTCTTATAGAATGTATGAGAGAAAATGTAGGTGAGCCTGATTTTGGGGTTAGTTATGAAAAAAACTGTGAAATAAGTAATACTAGTTTGGACTTAATGAGAATTCATTTTTCCTGCCTCATATAAGATGTTGCTAAGACAGACAGAGAGAGAGAGAGAGAGAGAGAGAGAGAGAGAGAGAGAGAGAGAGAGAGACTGGAGTGCTGGAGTGTAGACTGGAAAACAAAATTGTGAAACACAATATGCTAAGAATCTAGTGTCTAAAATACACAAATAGATTTAAAAGGCATCAGTAAAAAAAAAAAATTAAAAACCCCTCAATAGGTCCATTTAAATATGAGGGAACAGCCTACACAGGTCATTCACAGATGACAAAACCAGATAAGAAGATGCTTGACGCAGGCTTACCTTATGAAATATCAAATTCAAACACAAATGAGACACCACTAAGATATCAACGATATGAATCACTGCCATGGATAATACCTGGCAAACCCAAAAAATTTTTGAACTTTCATTTCTTGTAAAATACAATATTATACTGTAATTTTGGAACTCTTCAGTGTTTCCTACCAGAACTGAAGATAGTCTTAAGATACCACCCAAAATTGCATTTCTAGACACTTAGCAAACTAATGTATAAATAAATGCTCATATATGAATCTACATGAGACTATTTGTAGAAAAGCTCTTCATAATTGATAAAACACTGATGTGAGCAAGTAAATTACTCTCCAACAGATGCATGAATAACTAGTTTACCAGACAGCAAAATATCCTAATTGATTTTAAAAATGTGACCATGAAACCATAAAAAATATGGATGAAACTTGAAGGCATACTGATAAAAGTAAGATGACCATAAAATGAACGTGGCTCACACATAATTATAACACCCAGGAGGCTGAGGCAGGATCACTATGCATTCCATGGAGCCTGACCTGCAAAGTGAGAGCCTGTTATGAAAAAGAGAAGATTACTCAATATATGTTTTGATTATCTGATGTTCTAAAAGACTCAGATTAATAGCTACAGTAAGATTCTCCTGGTTGCTAAGGTTTGGAAGTACGGTAAGAGGCAGCATTAGGGAATTGATTAAGATTGTGAAATTTTACAAATGATAATGTAATTGTATTTATATAATATTCTACTTATCAAAACTCTTAGATTTAATACCTCAAGAATTATATTTTAGCCAGGCGGTGGTGGCGCATGCCTTTAATCCCAGCACTCAGGAGGCAGAGGCAGGTGGATCTCTGTGAGTTTGAGGCCAGCCTGGACTACCAAGTGAGTTTCAGGAAAGGGGCAAAGCTACACAGAGAAACTCTGTCTCAAAAAAACAAAAAAAGAATTATATTTTATGTAAAATGTTAAGGTGTTATTTTGAGATTTATTGAAATCTCACAAGTTAGAACATTGAGAATGATGAAATTATAATCTGAAAACTAATATAATACTATATATAATATACATATAATATACAGATACACACGTGTTTATACATATGTCAGGAATAGTCATGGAAGGATAACATATTGACCAAAGTAACTACAACAAATATTATCTCTGGAATTAAGAATAAAAATGTGTTATAACATAAGTGATAAAATTTATACCTTATACATATTTTCTAAAATAAGACAATCATGACAATTGAAAACAAAATTTTCAATGGTGGATATTAGGTACTAGATTTCTTATTGCTGTTTTTTAAGATAATGCACAAGCAAAAGAGAGCAGAAAGATTCATGTGATAATGTATTAAATTATATCAGTATTAACTCAAGTTTAACTTAGTATCACTACAGACAGGAACATTTGGGCATGATTATGTACATACATACATATGCACAAGTTAGTATTGAAATCTAATGTTTCATTCTCACTCAGCACTGGGTTGATCTAGGTCTTACATTTTTTATAATATTATTCTCCGATAAAATGAACAAGGAAATGTCCAAGACCAGGCTTGAGGACTAGTACTATATTTTAATAAAGTGCTATAGATACACATATACATAAATGATATAACTAAGTTATTGCATGAGGACATCAATGGGTAGTTGTGTATAAATGTCAGAGAAGTCTCTACTATGAGTTACTATGCTTCAGTGGAAAGCAGGTAGCTGTTGTGGCTTATGACAGGAGAATTGACCTGAGCAAGACAGGACACATTTGGAGTGAGTGTCTATGAGGTCATAAAGCATGTAGACTTTGGGATATTCTTTTTTTTTCTTTTTCTGCGATTCTTATCTATTAATGTTGGATAAGTGTGGTTTTCTGCAGCCCGCCCCCAGTGTTTCTTGCAGATAAAATTGTTTATAAGAAATTGTGAATCCCACAGCATGCACAAATTGTATTCCAATATTTGAATGAATTGAAACAAATTCACATTTTAAAGCAAGTATTCAAGTACATCTGACTGCAAATATGAACACAAGTATTTAATTTTATCCCTATCATTTTCTCACAAAATAAATTATTTAATAAGTATAATCCTTTGTCTCTGATTTTTTTATTTGATGTTTTTCAAGGTGTTTCAAGGTACCAGCTTTGCAAACAATATTCCAGTAATAAAATATGTAAGTTAGGTTTGGTTGTAGCTGTAAATTTCTCGGGTATTCGTTAGGCACCTGGATTTGGCTAAATTGTTTTGGATACAGAAATTCCCCCAGCTGGACAGGTTTCCTGGTTACCTTTCTAAATGCTTCCCATTCATTTTATTTCCAGGTTCTTTCTTCATTCACTGCTTTATGTCCATTTTTTTAAGCCAACCTTCTCTATAGCCTGTGAACTCACATCTGCTTAGACCGAGCAAAGGCTGGACCAGTTGTGACCTGTAATTCGCTGAATGGGAAACAAGCATAAGGCAAACAGCCATCTGCCATCTGTTTATGTAGAAAGCAGAAGGCCAGGCCTGGAGTTTCAACAGGACAACCCACCGCCCCGAGAAATTGGAAGGAAAAAAAAAGCATCCATTTCATTTCTTTCCCTTTCCTGAAGCATTAGATCCTTTGAACCTGAACCTGGTGAAGGAATAAAGGAACATCTTGCAAAAAAAAAAAAAAAAAAAAAAAAAAAAACCAAAAAAAAAAAACTACTGAATGTTTAATATCTGTGATTGTCAGGAACACAGCAGTGTTCATTCTTGTGAAAGTCCAAATCAGCCTTCTTTTGTTTTTGAAAGCCCCTAAAAGGCTCTTGGGAGAGTTAAAGGTAATGAAGCAGGTGTTACCAGCAGATAGGAACAAAGGCCATCATCTAGAATCCGAGTCTTGGTCTTAGATGTCCAGAGAGCATCTGTTTTACAGTTTTAGAAAGAGGTAAATACAACAGAGCAGGTGGCCCTAGTGACACAGACATGTTAACAGGGACCGTGCTCTCTCTCCTGGCCTGCCTGAACACTGTCGTTCTGTTTAGAGGTAGGGAGATAACAGCAGTTTCCTTCCTCTGTAGATCCTCTTACTAATCTCTTTCTTGATTACGGGGTGGAACCATGCTAAAACATTCTCTGGCTTTATAAGGCCCATTACACAGTAAAATATGCATTTAAGGCATGCTTTTAAACAAAATAAACATCTTAATGATGGCTTTGTTTACTAATATAAATAACTATGGATTTAAAGTAGGTTTATTTTAAGAAAGAATCTTGGGGCCTCCTGAATTGTCTTAAATTATTTTCCATTTGCAACCCTCAATTGTTTCAAAAATTTGCTTTTTGGTATAAAGAATCATCTTTTAAGACAAAGATCATTAAAAGTAGGAGAAATGATTTCTGTGAGTTGCAGTATTGTGATGACCTCTTCTTTTAAGGGTATTTTTATCCCACCCCCAGGCAATCAAATCTGTGCAGTATAATCCTAGAACCAAAGACTCCTCCTGGTGATTCCTCTCTCTGACTCCTCTATACTATAAGATTTGATATTACAGTTAAAAAGTTGGTAAAAAATGCTTTCTTTTCTTTCTCTCCCCTCCTTTCAAACCTTGGCAAAGGAAAAAAAATCACTGAGTACCAACTTCAAATTTTATTTAAAATGCAAAAACCCAAATTGGTCTCCATACCTGAAAAACACATTGTATACCAGGAGAGGAAGACCACAAGTAAAAACACCCTTGTGCAGATCCCAATGTGAGTGATAGCTGTCCATGCAACAGTAGCAAGAATCCTCTCATAGAGTTAGAACACATCACAAAAAGAAAGTAATGTCATCCTTATAGGGTAAGATATGAGGAGTAATTTTCATTTGCATTGATGCTATTGATAAATTAAATATATCATTTGGGGTAATATTTTAGGATGAATTCTCAGAAATAAACATACTTATACAATATATAATTCTGAAACTTCTGTGACTTCTTCAGGATTAAACCAAAAATCCTCTGCATGCTGATATTTAATAATAGGTCACAGTCCTCCTTGGCCATATATTTAAAAATTAAAAATACTGGCTATTGACATTGGTATTGGTTGTTTGCAGCAACTTGTGGGGAAGACCTCACTGCCAATGACACCACACACATTGGTCACAGAACATCCTAGAAGCAGGGATGAACAACAAGTGAGTTAGTGGAGCTTAGCTTTTGCAGGAATGTCATACAAGATCAAGAGCAGATCAAGCTCAGACTAAGCTTTGTGTGTGTGTGTGTGTGTGTGTGTGTGTGTGTGTGTGTATGTGTGTGTGTGTGTGTTACTTATCATGTAATATCTCAAGTTAATGCTCAAATGAGATTAATAAAATAATAATTAGAAGATTATGTAGAAGTAACCGTCTTATTCAATAAGAAACACAGAGCCAATACAGAGATGAAAGACAAGAGGTCAGAGCAATAGCTAAGAGTTAAAAACCTTACCCTTTGCTGTTGCACTACCTCTCCGAAAGAGACCTACTTCCTGTGTGTCTGTCTTTTAACAGTGTTTCTGTTCTGCCTTCTCATTGGTTGTAAACCCAAACGCATAACCACCTCATCACTGCCTATACAGGCCTCCAGGTCTTCTATGGTTGGTATTGAGATTAAAGGCTTGTGTCTCCAATGCTGGCTGTATCCTTGAACACACAGAGAGCCGCCTAGCATACACCACCACTGCCCAGCTTCTGCGATGGCTTGCTTTTAGCTCTGACCCCCAGGCAACTTTATTTATTATCATACAAATAAAATCACATTTCAGTACAAATAAAATATCACCATAGATTAAGGCCTTGATATGGGAAATTTCAATACAAAATGACACTGCAAAGCACCATCCAACAATAACAGAAAACTGAGAAGATACTAAGAAAGCATTTCCTTTCTAGATATATTGTCCCAAAGGAATGGAGAAAAAAAATTAGTTTTAGCAAAAAAGGAAATTTATAAAAAAAATATTTTTAGAATAAAAGAAGTATAAGCAATTTAATACTTGTAGAAAGATTTGATAGTGAGACAGTTGATCAGTTTGAACTGTTTGGGAGGCACCCAGGCAGTGGGACCAGGACCTTATTACATGAGCTGGCTGTTTGGAACCTGGGGCCTATGCAGGAACACTTGGCTCAGCCTGGGAGTAGGGGACTGGACCTGACAGGACTGAATCTACCAGGTTGAGCTGAATCCCCAGGGGAGTCTTTGCCCTGGGGGAGATGGGAATGGGGATGGGCTGGGGGGAGGTCGGGGCAAGGGGGATAGGAGGGAGGACAGGGGAATCCGTGGCAGATATGTAATATTAAATCAAATAATAATAATAATAATAATAATAATAATAATAATAATAAACAGTATAGGCAGGTGAAAACATGAAGGTGTCACATTTTGACTGTGGAAGAGCAGAAAGAATATTGTATAACAAGTTATAAGGAAAAGACAATACCTAGATATACATCCCTATAGCAAAATAGGTGTGAGCTGCAGATTATAAAGTATATCATTTCTCATTCTGTTCTCAATAAAGTGGAAAGAATACATTTTTAAGGGAGAATCATGGGGAGAGAAACAAGAAATTCTATACTTTATTGTAGGAAACTAGGTGATAATATCAGAGAAACTGAGTAGTTTAGTCAGTAATATGACTTAAAATCAGCGAGTCAATATAAACTTAAGATGAGAAACAAAATTGTATTTATTTGTTTTGTGTGCTAGATTACTACAAAAATAGAGGGTACATAAGGAAATAATTGGGTTTACCAGAAATTTGTGGTGTTGTTCAAGAGACAAAAAAAAAAAAAGGAAAACAGGGCAAGGAAATGAGGGCATCAGGAAATGACTAGTGAAACTGACTGGTGATTCACTGTCAGTCAAGAGGAAGACCACAGTCAAAACCACTCTCAGTAAAAATAGATGTTTGATAAACTGGCAGTTTACATAAGCATCTTAGTTGGGGATTCTGTTGTTCATGTCCAAGGCTATTTTTATAAGACAGACCACTTAATTGGGGCTTGCTTACACTTTCAGAGGGTTTTAGTCTATTATAATCATGGTGGTGCTGCACAGTTAGGCAGGGGACTGGAGAAGGTCTTTCTGGATCCACAAACAGCAAGAAGAAGAATGATACTGAATCTGGCCTGGGGTTTTGAAACTTTAAAGCCCAGTCCAAGTGACACACTTCCTCCAACAGCATCACACCCATTCCAACAAGTTCACACCTCCAAATCCTTCCCAAGAAGTGCCACTCCTTGATGACAAAGCATTCAGATATATGAACCTATGGGGGCCATTCTTATTCAAACCACCACAGGCAGTTAATACAAAGGTTGTTGTTGAAAGAAACTTGATGGACTGGACCACCTGTTATTTAATGGGGGTGGCATTTTGAAATAGAGTTTAAGGCTGAACTTCCAGGTAGGATCAGGATTTGCCATCAAATAACCACTAAATTGAACAGCTTTGATGGAACAAGACAAGAGAATCACTAAACTGAAATGCCAATTTGCTATAAGTTTCAACAGTATACGTGTTGAAATATCAAAATATTCTAGAGAAAATAGAGTATAAAGAGTGACAATAATGTAAGAGATACAACTTTGAATTTCTATAGAACAGAATGCTGATAAGTAGAAAAAGTTCCTGGGTTTTCTTTTTAGGTAGTTAGCAGAGATGAAGATTTAGAGTTGCCTTTTCAGAGGGGAGACTTCACTGAGGGAATCCATTATCCATGGCAAAAGCAAGATAGTAGATAATCATAGATAGACAGTAGTTTATCTATCTATCATAGATAGATAGATAGATAGATAGATAGATAGATAGATAGATAGATAGATAGATAGATAGATAGATAGATAGATAGTATTTGGGCATGTATAATCTCTCTAACATGTAATATATTTGAAGAATTATTAATTTTGGTTTGTAATTCTTCTAGTTTGTACTATATTTTGTTGTTGACTGATAGCAATTTGCAGAGGGCACACAGGAAGAAAGAGTAGGAATGAGAGGAAAAAGGGTATCCAAAGGTGATAAAGCTGAGTGCTCTCATTATAGAAACAAATAGGTGAAGTGTGTGGTGTGACTAGCAATGGAGAAAGGAATTAATTTCTGTGGCTGTACTAAAACAGACTGTGGTGGTTCTGAAGTGAGAGGAATGAAGTTGGACTATAGGAGACATACCTTTTAGTATGTTATGTTGACTCATAAGCTTCAAATAATACAGCTGCTAGAAAATAAATGCTGCACTTTTAAAAACTGTGAAGATACCCACTCCTGTATATTTTAAGTTAGCTCAAAAATTGCACACCTCAAAATTTTATTTTGAAACTCATAGTGAAAATTCCAAAATTAATGTTACTTCACAGTTATAGGATATTTCTTTTAATTTGTTAGTGCTTCCTGTATCTCTTTGTCTTTTTGTCTCATTCTCTCTGTCTCTCCTATCTCTCTGTCTCTGTCTCTCCCTCTCTCTTTCTCTTTCTCTTTATGTGTGTGTGTGTGTGTGTGTGTGTGTGTGTGTGTGTGTGTGTAACAATAAGGAGAATGAAAATTTTTAACTATTGCATTTATCAGTCTGAGATGATCCTTCTTCTTCATTACAGATTTGTGATCCTTAAAAAGTTCTTAAAGTGATATTTTAAGGAGTTAGATGGGTGGGGAGGTGGGGAGAATCTGGGAGGGGCTGTAGGAGGGTAAACCACGATCAGAATATTTTGTATGAAAGCAAATCGTTTTCAATAAAAAAAAAGCTTTGTGTCAGTCAAATTCAAGGCCAAAACTTAATAGAGAATTATGATTGAACAAAAATGACTTCTAAGACACCACGTAGTGAGTGAGAGAACCATAGTGAATGTCATTGATCTTACATTTGTGAGTCCCATGGGAAAATGGCGAAGTGGAAACCCAGTGCAGAGGCAAGTGGTCATATGAAGTTCTGATTCCTGTGCGTTTGATTCACTTTGCTTCTGTAGCTTGACTTGGTGCTAGCCCTTAGGCATTTATACATTCCCTGTCGTGATAGAAGGCTTGCAATTATTTACTTTCTGTTTTTGTTGGTGTTTGTTCCATTTCGTCTGAAAATGACCTTTCTGGAACCTGTATACTCTTGTGTTTCCCAACTCTGCAGTCTCTTATGGAATATAAGTCTCCTATGTCACTTTCTCTGTTTTCTGTCTGTCTGTCTGTCCCTGACTTTCTCTCGTTGTCTCTCCCCTACCATCTCTGTCTCACTTTCTCTTACTCTTTCTCTCCTCACTCTTTCAGAACACTACATCAGTATACATCTAATATTCCATGGTGAGGTTCATGAGATGGAAATACTGTTTTCCTTATTTGTCATCACACCAGGAGAGTTCATTACCCAGATTAAAGAAAAATAAAAAAGTTTGCAGGAAAAAATGATATGGAGATGCGGACTCAGCGTGGAATGGATTCCCACTGATGCTAGGATGAAAGTCTGTGTGTGAGAGAAGTAAAAAGAGGGTGATTTTAAAATTTAAAAATATGAAGATGCCAACTGACAAGACATGGAAAGCAGAGTTTACTCTGAGTCCTTTATTGTAGACAGAGTGTCACCTCTGAAGCTATGCCAGGCATTCCTCCCATAAGTGAAATATCTGTAGAGCTACAGGATAGGATTTTGGCAAAGTCAGCGATTTTTTTAACTTGTTAGTTTTGGAGGGAAATATGCTATTAAATTTCCAGATACCCCATCATACTTTTCTGTTTCATTAGGAATTTACTGAAAGATAAATTTGCCTGATTCTGCCTTATTTGTACACTGAGGAGTAATCTGTCATTAGTGAATATGCTGGCAAAGAGTCTTGTAAAGTCAGGAACCATTCCAAACAGGAATTAATGGGGTGCAAAAAATGATCTTTCCATATTCTCAGCCTTTATCAGGGTCGACAATCTATCTTTAGGTGGGCCTGCAAATCAATTAAGTATGACTCACACATACGGGTGGAATGTGACCTTAACAAGTTGTCTTGTCTGCTTCTTGATGTTTCCATCTGGTCTGCGAAAAGAATGTTCAGATGATGTAGCAAAAAGATTATGATTTCAAGGGGGAACAGTCGTTATGGGTCCCTATCTTCCTGAACTTGATAAGTTTAATCCAAGTTGCCTGGGAGGAAAGAACTCATAAAATACTTTATCTGAAGCTAGTGCAAAACTACTCATAAACTCAAAGGTTAATCACTGCTCAGGAAGAGCATATGAAGGATACAGGGCAGTTTTATGTTCCTGTATTGTGCTGCCCTTATTAATCATATTATGAGTTGTGTTAAAATATGTGCCTGCAATTCATCTTAAAGCCCTGATGGAGAGACAGACAGACAGATGCTGCAGAGGATGATGGGAAGAATCACTCAACTAGCTCCTCATAACCAGAGGAGTTAATCAAGGTGGAAAACAATGCATTTCAGTACTTTGGGTCTTTTAATAAATTTTGTTTGCATACTACATTTATTGATGCTTATTTTTAAAATTAAAATTTCATCTATTCTAGGCTCCAAATAGTTGCTTCATTTATCTGTCTGTCCACTCAGCTTTATTTTGCAGTGACGGATGAACAGGGTGATCATCTGTGTAATGATCCCTTTAGATTTGCTAAACAGCATGTAAGTGGATTGGAGAACTATGATAATAAGGCTGCGGTTGCTCAGTCTGCAGACAGATTCATCTCCAACTCTCAATTCATGTAGGACATAGTTGAATAAATGAGAACATAAAGGATTCATGTAAGTATAAGTCAGAAAAAAGTACACAGGAAATTCCTGATACATTGTATGACACATTGTGATTGAGTTTATACATAATATAAATAGTCTTCTTCCAAATTGTTCAATTATTTTATTTTTAAATAAATGTAAATACAAATATTTTAACTAGTAAGTCATATGATTGATGCTTTTATGCTACGACAACAAGCTTGACAGCATGTAAATACATGTGCATGGGTGTATCCTGATAAAATTTTGACTCAAAAATAAGGTGAAGGAAACAGCTTGTTTCTTGAATTGCTATTTGCTGAGTGATGGTCATTTAACTACAAGAATAAAATACAAATTTTAATATGGCAGAGAAAAAAAGCAGGGCCCTCTAGAATCTCCAAGGAATAAACCAAGGGAAGCTGGACCAGAACTATAAGAAGAAATGGTTAATAATCAAAAATCTCTGCTTTCATGAGCAAAATAGAATTCAGAACTCTGTAGAGAAAAACAGGACATGGAGTCCAGAATCTGTCCAGCAGGGTTTAGCATGGTGTGGGGAGTACTTTTCTCTCACTGAGAAGGCATACAATAGCAGATAAAAAAAATACTTGAGAAAGAAAGTCTATACTATTTTTGCAGTAACCAACATACTAAAATTGCAAAAAATATAAAAAGGAGAAGAGAGAGATCAAAGCACTCTATAACAATGGCATCACCAGAGGGATGGGGTGCAGAGAAAAGCCTACATTTTAGATACTCAAACAGACAGCTGGAATCTGTCGTTTTTAAAATAATCAGGACTTGGGAAAATAGCTCAGTAGGTAAGCATTGTTGTGCAAGTCTGAGTATATGAGATCAGATCAGCAGCCTCATAAAAGTCATCATGGCCATACATACTTGAGGCTCCAGCACTGAAATCAGGAAATAGGAGGATCTCCTGTCAGCCTAACTGAAAACCTACAATCTCTATGTTTAGCAAGAGACACAACCAAAGAGAATAATGGAGACAGTCATAAAGTCAGACATCCAGACAGCATTCCTCTTTGGTCTCTACATAAATGTGCACAGGTGTAAGCACACAATATGCAACTCTCCTCACACACAAACATCCCTTATTAGCTGGCAGCTTTATCAATTTAGCCCCTTCCTGAACGACATATATGGGGAGCTCAGAGCAAGTGTCCCAGGACTATACACTGAAACCTGGCTAGCAAATCAGCTCTAGACATCCAGAAGTAACCAACCTGTGCTGTGCAGATATTCTTGAATTTTACTCTACACAAAGATAAAGAAAAATCTGTGGAATGGGAGTACAACTGTTTTCAATGGTTAAAAGAAAAAATCCAATATGAGTATTGGTAGATATGTACTTTTATTTACTGTAATGATCAATTATCTAAATATTCTTTGTTTCTATCTCATTAATAGGGCTGTGTGTGTAAATGCACACAAGCATATTTGTGGGAGAGGCTCTAAATATAATTTTTATTTGAGTAGAATGAGTGTTTTTAGGTTAGATAAAATGAATTAAGCACACTTTGTTGTTCAAGTATGACCCAATTATTTTTGTTTTGCTGCTTACTTGATTGTAAGCCATACAATTCATTTATATTAATGAGCAGGTAAAGTTTGAGTTATGATATCTAATAAATAGCTTCATTTATATTTTATACCACCATACTAAACAGCTCTGATGTGTTCTCTTAGGCAAAATGAGAACCCTGTTATATGCCTTGTCAACATTTTAAAAGATATAAATGTTTTGGCACAATCTGCCATCAAATTTAAACTCAGTGGTCAGCCATGTCTGTAATAATTTTAAAAATGCACAGTGTCTCCATTTCTCAAAAGTTGAATTGTGTATTTTAGTAATAATTTTCCCCTGAACCTAAAATTATTAAATCAAGACATTGAAACATTGTCCCCCACCAGTGTCTTTGCTTGAGTCTACTAATCCTTCAGATTTTATTCAACTTCTACTATTACATGAATAAGCAAAAAATTTTTAAAAGCTTTAAAACATTAAACCTATATGGACATGGATAAAAATATTTTGAAACATCTGCTCAGTGTTCACCCTGAGATCAAGTTAAATTAAGATTGGTAGTGAGGCACTAAGTGGATGGGAAAAAAAAATTCAGATTTGGATGTAGGGAAATTATTGATTGAACCTTTTGGATCATTCTCTATGTAGCAGTCAGAATAGAGACACCAGAATAGGAAAAGGAAAAAAGTGAAACATATTCTTTCACTAGAAAAACTCCTCAGTGCAGATGGACAAAGAATATGGATTTCCAGTCTCTTATGTATATGACAGAGAAATACTTAGCGCCTCATTGAGTCCCAGGAAATTTATGGCAATTCATTGTTGATCAAGATAATAATGATGACTGTAACTCTTGTGTCTTTTTCCTGGTAGGAAAGTGGAATAACTGGAAAGCATCCCTCCAATGTGATTTTTGAAAGGGCAAGAAGAACCCTGGATTGGAAGGAGAAGCATTGTTAGAACAATGGACTTTGCCACAACCACCTCTTTCATTTACTTTCCAAAATGACCTCCACTTGAGATAAGAAGTTGAGAGCTTACCAGCAGCTAACTCTCTGATGGGGAGCATAGCATTTGATTCACAACTTTCTTGTCTTAGTCCGCAGTGGTTGTTATACAGAAATAAAGGAAAGTGTCCGAATCAGTGACTTAAAAACAACATTGAAAGCTTGTAACAATTCTGGAAGCTGGAATGTCCAGAATCTAGTACAAGCTGTTCAGTTTGACAAGAAGGCTGGAAGTCATTCCCAACCAGCACCTTCCAGCTCTGTCCCTCCATGTGGAAGGGCCAGAAAAGCCTCTCAGAAAGAACTTATAAGAGAAATATCTGCATTGTGCGGGTGTAGCCCTCCTCAGCTAATTTTCATCTATGAATACCCAAGACCATTCCTTTGGGGGAATAGATTTCAAATTATAAATTGTGGGAACACAAATATTTAAGTCATAGCAATTTGTTTTCTTCTGATTTTGAACATATTCTCATCCATTAATTCTTTGCTACAGAATATTTTTTTCAGGGCACAAACTGTGATTCCTAAATATTACTTTTATTGATAATTTGTGTTCCCCAGTTTATAATGTTAACTTCATATGGTCCAATTATTTTTTTCGTGAAATTTGAGTGTTGTTACTTCTAATTTTAAATTTCTATTCTGCATAAATGTGACTTCTGACTTTTGGTAACAAGTTTATTTTCCCTAATAATAAAAAATTCAGATTTAAATATTTATGGTAATAATTCAGTTTAACATCGATTAATTTATTACAAGGATGCTCTGTTTGCTTTTATCAAAAGCTTTTGTGCAGTTGTTGGTGAATTTCAAAATCTTAGGTGTCATAAAACTTAGCTAAGAGTTTTAAACATTTAAAATTTTTCTTTTCTAAGTTTTGGGCTAACAAAGTTCTTGAATTTAATTTATAAATTTCTTGGTTTATTTTTATTTTTGCCAGTTTACATTAACTAAATCAACATTAACTTAAATCAACTATTAGGATTACATACTACAATGGGGGGCATGAAATTAACCTTTGTAAAGTTGAATTTTATTTTTTGTTTTGTCTCATGGGAAAATAAATGTAAAATCTGTGTATTTTATTAGCAGGCATATCTCTACAGGCACAATCCTATAAAAGATAGTCTTTAGATAAATTGTATTACTGGGTCCAATATTACTAAGATGCAACAATTTATCTATGAATTGCACTTTGTTTGTTTTTACTTAACATTAGTTGATTTCTTTGAAGCAAAAGTGCTTTATATGGATAATGGCTAGTAATTTCATACCAAATAGTACCACTCAAAATTCCAGGGGCAATGCCTTAAAATTACTTATTTGACAAGCTGCTGTGATAATCTGTCTTGACTTCATTCTTAAATATATGCCAAAGGTCTTCTACAGAGATTTTTAATAAGAAATGCCTATAATGCTAGGAAGCAAGAAGAGAACATTTTTAATTCCCCAGGGAATTTCAGGTTAATTATTGTTTGTGTATCCCAGGTTGTTTTGATTATGTTTTCAAGGGAAAATTACCTAGGGGATAGAATGTCAGCATGAAGGAAATATACAGCTATGCAACGAAATGTCCTATAAAAGTGAAACTACAGTGTAATGAACCATGCCACCATAGGCAATCTTTAATATTAAAATTTTTAAAAATCCTAAGGGAAATGCAGTTTGGATTATTATATTTGTTGTGTATTGGCTTGTAAAGCTTTATAAAACTGAGAAATTAAGAAAATATACTAAAATTGGGTCGATGGTGCATAGCTGTAATCCTGGCACGGCACAGGTGAATAAGTGCTGGAGGATTGGGGATTTCAGAATATCCTTGAAATTTATAGAGCTCTATGCTAAGCTGGGCTACAGGAGCTCTTACTTTGTAGAAGAGGAGAAGGGCTGGAGAGGTGGCTCAGCAGTTAAACAGCTCTTGCTACTCTGGCAGCATACTACAGTTTGGTTCTCTGCACTTACAGGGCAGCTCACAAACACTGTATCTCTAGCTTTAAAAGAACCAACACCTTCCTCTGGCTTCCAAGGGTACCTACACACATGTGCATACATGGGCAAATTAACTTTAAAAATAAAATAATGTAGAAAATATAGAAATGATCCAGAGAGACAGACAGGGAGAGACACAGAGTAAGAGAGAAGAGAAAGAAAGAGAGAAATCTGATGAGGCAAAATTAATTAATTGATTATACTGAGATGATGCTAAATTGTAGAATCTTTGAATTCCTGGTCATTAAATTTAGAAAGAAATATTTCAACATATGAAATATTGCTCACCTGTAATTCTATACAACCTCAATCAGTGAAGTGATGCAAGAAATTGAAAATAAATCAGTCTCCAAATGACTAAGAATTTAAAATTTAAATTAAGAATTTAAATTTTATTTACTCTAAAAAAAAGCATCAGTTTTCATGACTGAAGCAGCTGATTTTTCAAAATTCCCCTTCCTTCCTGGCCATACTTATTGCTAAAGAACTGATCAGGTGGATCTTTCAATCAGTCCAGTTAACTGAGTGTAATGTTTTAATTAATAATTTATTTACCCAGTTAATTTTGATTCACACAGTTTTTCTCTCATTTCCCTAATCCCTGTTAGTGTACCAAGCCAATAAAACCATCTTTGTAATAGTTTTTGCTTCCAGATTTCCACTTGAAATATTTTTATTTCTGGATTTACATTTTAAAGCATACAGGGTTATATTTACAAGGTTATCTTATTTATGAGTGGGCATGTGTAGCCTTAATTAAAAAATATGATTTGTGAAGGTTTTAAATGCTACTTCTACTGATTTGGAATATAACTAAACAGTGACACACATTAAAAGAAGTTAGGGGGAGGAGCTTGGACTTGCCTCCACTAAATGTACCTCCCCATGGGAGACTTTACCTACTTGTAGGAAGGAATAGGGGATGGCTTGGGAGGTGAAGGCTGGAGGGGCAGGAGGAGGGAAGAGGGGGATCTTTGATTAGTATGTAAAATGAATGAAATTTTTTTCTTAATAAAAAAAAAGAAGAAGTTAGCCCATAGAGCAACCCACACAAATCTTCCTGCCTATAAGCTCTATGGATTTCTCACTTGCCCATGCTGCATAGACTTAGAGCAATCTCTTGTTCTTCCTGAATGCTCTTTGTCTCTTATAACTGAACTACTTCATGCAAGTTGATCATTTATTTATCTTTTCAGATATAATAGTAACACTTCCCTATAGCATATAGGACATAGGTCCATAATGAGTATTTATGATTTTATTCTACATACTACTATTGACATTTGCATTCTCAAATGAGATTTCTCCTCTTATTATCTCCATTTATAAAGTTTACTATCCTCCTAAATCATTCCTTTAAGTGGGAGCCATTCTATGTTTCCTGTGTCAGCAAGTTTCAGAGTCTTTAGCCTGCCTTAATCTGTGATAATTTCAGCCAATAAATGTGATAAACAGAAAGGCATGTCTAAGAATTATTATTAAGTTTGCATTAGAGAACTTGCTTAGAAGGTACAAGGCCCTGTTTTCAATTCCAAACACTGGCAAGCCAACAAACACAAATATCCTGTTTCATTCATATTGATTGAACATAAACCTTACAAATGTAGCTTACATGGGCAACCAAAGAAAAACTGGCTACATAGAAGTATATGTTAAAAAAAAAACCACATAATTTCCAATAATAAAATCTCTTATCACTTCCAAATTCCTTCTCATTCCCTTTTCATGGACAGCTTTTGTCCTGAATGTGATTTTACTTAAAATTATTAATTTCCTTTTAGTAAACCATGAACATTTGCCCTTGAATGACATATCACATAATTTTGAAAGTTTTGTATGAGAAAGTGATCACATGTTGTTTTTTCTTCTGCTTTAAACTTGTGTGCCACATAATGGAGGCTAAAGTTTGTTTATGTTGTTTCATGTGATAGTGATTGCTCAGGACACCTGCTGTCTACAGTTAAAGCCTGAACCACCGTATCAATTCATTAAGCTATTTACTAATATTTTGTTCATCATTTCTTTTTCTTTCTTTCTTTCTTTTTTTTGTTTGTTTGTTTTTGTTTTTTGAGATAGGGTTTCTTAGTGCCTTTCCTGGAACTCACTCTATAGCCCAGGCTGGCCTTGAACTCACAGAGATCCTCCTATCTCTGCCTCCTGAGCACTGGGATTAAAAGTGTGTGCCACCACCACCCGGCTCATTTCTTCTCTATTTCCAATAATGTTGGGATTTTTCACTTCTCTGTTAAGGAGAGAAAAATCTTCTGATCTAATGATATGAGGCATCCAGACAGTGGGACCGGGACCTGTCCTCAGTGCATGAACTGCCAGTTTGGAACCTGGAGCTTATACAAGGACACTTGGCTCAGCCTGGGAGGAGGGGACTGGACCTGCCTGGACTGAATCTACCAGGTTGAACTCTATCCTCGGGGGAGTCTTTGCCCTGGAGGAGATGGGAATGGGGGGTGGGCTGGGGAAGGCGGGGTTTGGGGTGGGAGGGGGTAGAACAAGGGAATCTGTGGCTGATATGTAAAATTAAATTTAATAAATAAATTTAAAATATAAAAAAATAGACTAAGATTGAATTTTTTTTCACGAAATTAATTTATTTCACACATAACATCTGGTCATAAAAATATCTGAAAATAATTCTAATGAGAGCATTTGATGATTAAACTCCTGACTTAAAATGAAATGTTGATTATTTTTATGGAGAATTTTTTTTAGGAAAAACATAATCTTAAGCATATTTATGAGCATTTCATAAGACATTGATTTGATTTATATTACTTATGAGTTAAAGTTTTGGAAAGTTGCTTTTGAAAACTTACAAAATTAAAATGACTTATCATGACACACAAATAGTTCAACTTGACACTAAATTATTGTCTCTAGTTTAGAAAATAGTTCAGTCCATATTTCTTGTGTTAAATTTGAAAAACTATGTAACAACATTAAAGAGATTGATTTTCATGAGCAGTAAGAAACATAATAAGAAATGATTACCCCTATATTTAAAATTTTATAAAATGTACGTGACCTCCACTTCATGGAAAAGTTAATTATATGATATAGATTAAACAAACATTAGAAATATTGAGTTGACCTCTACTTGACAATATGAAAAATTTTAATGATTTAATCTCTTATCTTGTGAAATATATGGGAAAAACATCATTGCACTGTGTGAGTCAATTTACTCAATGAATAGGTCTATCCTGATTCCTTGCTGCCCAAATAGACAGACAGTGTTTACATTGTTTCCCGAACAAAGAACTCCTGTGAGCTGGTCACACTTGGGACATTACTTTAAGCAAGGAAATGTACACATTATTTCTGTACCTAAGTGTAACACAATACTGTTAATATTGCAATTTTGCTTTTTTTGGAAATATAATTTTCTTCAGTTATGGTAAGATAATAAAGTTCTAAATCGATGAATAGCCACAGCTATCAATTCTTTTTTATTTTATTTTATTTATTTATTTATTTTTTGAGACAGGGTTTCTCTGTGCAGTTTTGGTCCCTGTCCTGGATCTCGCTCTGTAGACCAGGCTGGTGTTGAACTCACAGAGATCTGCCTGGCTCTGCCTCCCGAGTGCTGGGATTCAAGGTGAGCATCACCACCACCTGGCTCAATTCATTTTCTTATATCAACAGTCTGTATATCTTGAAACTGATATTGAAGAAGAAACTTTAAAGCTGAGGATACAGATACTGATGGAATAACCATGAATTAAAAAGAAATGTGGGATTCAGTGAAACTACTTGCCCAGACCACTATGTGGGTAGAAAGAAAGTTTTATTGGGATATCAAACTGGCAATGCTGTTCTCTGGGGCAGAAAACAGGGACTTGGTAGGAAAGTAAGTGCACTTTATGATAGTCACCAGGGTGAGGATCACTGAGCTGATGTAAACTGTCCAGATTAATTATCCAGAATTAGTTTGGGATAAATAGGGAGGCCATAGTTTTCCTGGCAAACAAAAACCTGCCTTACAAGATTCCTGAGGAAGGCTTAATTTAGGCTTCTGTTTACCCAATAACAATCCTTCCTGTTTACCAGGTCAGTCCTTCTCTTTAGGACATTGACATCAATCAGCATTACCAGTTTGGGAGCCCCAGATTGGTCCTAACAAAAAAATAAATAAATAAGTAAATAATTAAATTGAATAAATAAATAAAACAAAACAAAACAAAAAAAAAACCCCAAAACCCATATTTCAATTTAGTGCACTATTTCCACTCTCCTGAGTTATTCATATAAACTTTAATGGAAGAATTGCACAATTTAATGATTCTGCATGTATTTTAAATTTATAAACATAAGAAGACAGGCATTTTCATTATTTTTGAAGTTGGCAAGATTTAATGAGAGATAAGAAATGGGGCTTCCCAGACCACACAGGGGCAAGCCTGATGCTCCAATGGAACAGTGAGTCTCCTGACAAGGGTGTTGAAAACAAAATTTCGATGCTCAGAAAAATAAATACATATTCTATCCTTGGCATTGTTTCTCCAAGCCCAATTATTTTCCTTTAGTAATAATTGTATAATATAAAAATTATCAGTAAAGTACATAGCAATACAAAGCTAAACTTTTTTCATGACAATGTCATTAAATGAAAAGTATGAAACACTATGACAGCTTCGGAGAGAAATAGAACACAAACAAGGAAAAAAACATTATATTCTGATGTGTACGAACTTTTTTTTTTAACCGGAAATAATCTTTTAATTTTTTTTCCTCTGTGAGGATACTGCCAGGCTTCCAGTGATAAGCATTTCATGGTCCAGTGGATAGACATACAGCTGTTCACATCTGGGAAGCACTAGCTGGACTCAGTGGGTTGTAAAAAACAAACAAAAGAAAAAAGGACTTGATTTTGGAGAGCAAGAAATGATGGGTAGATACAGAGCAATTTAAAATAGGGAAATAGTGTTACATATATTTATTTTCTTACATGTATGAAATTCTCAAAAAATAAATACAATTACAAATTAAACAACTAAGCAATATGGAGGCTAAGAATTTGGCTCTCTGTAAAATACATTCCAGCAGAGAATGTCTTTCTCCTTGACAGTAGTTATTCTCATTCCTGACAAAAGATGAAATATCACTCAGTAATTTTTTAATAAAATTTCTTATTGGTTCTTTAGGGATTTCATACCATGTATTCCAATTCTACTCATTTCCCAGTCCTTCCAAGTCTACCCTGCACCCTGTAATACCCCCCCACGCCCCCGTAGAAAATAAAACAAAACAAAATAACAAAACAAGACAAATAATAAATGAACAAACTAACAATAAGACATCCTACTCCTCTGTCTTATCCACCTCTCCATCACTTTTTTTTTTTGTCATAATGAACTTGGGAGCTGCAATGTGTCACACAGGATACCCTTTTGCCCAAACGACTTTACTTGGAACTGTTCAACGCAATGAGTTGTTGGTCTGGTTCAATGCCTCTGGCTTCTGGTATAATACTGGACTCTCACTGAAACTTCCCTCAGATATCCCCCCTGTTGCTCTGAGTCATGGAGAGCCTAGGGCTATGGTTCTGCCAGACAGGTTCCTTCCTCTGCTTCAGAGGTCATAGATGGGGGAGATGTTGGGGAGGGTCAACTCCAACTGGATACTCACCTGGGTGGTGCTGGGTGGGTCAGTCTAGGCCTCTACCAGTATTGCCCCCATCAGACAGTGAGAAAGTAGGAAGAACAAGTGGGAAGAAGGTATGGGAGGAAAGGTAAGATGGAGGAATGTAGGGAGAAGAAAATTAACTAATATTGTGATAGTTATATTAAATTCATTGACATCGTAAATGTGAATTCTTGTAAAGGTTGTGAGGTCTTTGACAGTTAACAGAAATAGTTGATCCTTTCTGCTTCAAATTCTAGCTTGAATTAATAGTTTTTGAAAAAATATAACTATATGTATAATTTCTAAACTATGCATTATATATATAATTTCTAAACATATATATGTATATATATGTGTGTGTATATATATATATGTATGGCAGTTATACACACACATATATGGGCAGTTATACCATAAACAATATCCACTTAAAATTATAAATGTTCACTAAAATAAAAGCTGGTTTAATTTTTAAGTCCTTGAATAATATCTATAATGATTTCCTTGTCAGTACACAGCTGGTTCTTTTTTTTTTTTTTATTTAGCAGCTCATAATGTTAAGGGCCTCATTGATTTACTTAATTTTGCAATCATAAGTGTATATCATGTTGAGAAGCAGAGCAGGGCTCAAATATTTTAATAATTATAGAACTAGAAGAAATTAGGGACATCATTGGCCAAAGATTATGAATTCACACATGTGACAAAATGAAGTTAAATGTATTTTATTTCTTTAAATAACAATTTAGTAATAAATGCTATGAGTATGGGGGCTGGAAATAATCCTAACATTTTATGTTCATGTATTTCTTGGACAGAAACTTCAGTCTTATAAAATGCTAAGAGGTGTACGGTGAATATTGTCAACTCCTGAACTTCTGGTTAAGTGTGTGTGTGTGTGTGTGTGTGTGTGTGTGTGTGTGTGTGTGTGTTTTCTGATGTCAATATGTGTTTGAGTGTGTGTGATGTGTGTATTTCTGTTCATGTGGGTGTGCACATAGGTACGCATGTATATATCCATGTTGTGGCCAGAGGTCAATGTCAGCCCTATCTTTCAATCACACTCCACCTTGTCCTTTGAGGCAGTATCTCTCACTGAAACTGAAACTTACCAATTTGGCTAAGCTGATCCTCTTGTCTGTGCTTTATTAGCCTTGACACCTCAGATACTTTCCACTTAACATCCTTTCCCATGTAAGCTATGAATCAGAACTCAGGTGTGCATGCTTGCACAACAGGCATTTTACCTAGTGACTCATTTCTACAGGCTCAGGTCTAACTTCTTCATGGATCATACTAAACTTTTTCCATGTCATTTATCTGGGGAGAAATCATTAGGACTCATTTGCAGCAAGTAGAAGGTTCTCTGTACTGGCTGTTGGATTAGTCAAAAGAAGTTCTTTACTTGTCATTCAATCCAGGTGCATCCGTATTTTAAGATGAATGTGAAATTAATCTCTATTATTTATGTGTCTGGAAGAGTATACATTTGCACAAAATTTTCAGATTCATAATGAGTATCTTTAGCCTATCTTTAAGGTGAAAAAAAAAAACAAAACTTCTCTACTAAACCCTGACCAGGTACTCTCTAGTACTAAGTGTCAGTGATTATATACGAGAATTTTATAAGAATTCACAGCCCTAACATTGTCTTTTGCTCACTCTGCAAGTACATTTGAACTTTGAAGATGTGTTACATAGTTCTTGCAACTGGAAATAATTGGAATGTGGCTAGATAAATGCTCACATGTCAGCAGAGTGAGAGAAATTGTCATGAGTAGTATAAAAATAACACTTATCAGTAATGGGACATAAAAATGTCATCCCCTGGGTAGGAACTTAGCTGTTAAGATTGTTCTGGGGAGGTAGCAATTTCATTTTTCCAGCTAGCCTCCAGTGTGGTCAAATTTCACTGGCTTAAATAATTCATTACAAACAACAGATTAAGAAATCAAAAAGAAATAACTTGTGTAGCAGTTAATAACCTTCCTTGGTGGGATAAATTGACCATTCATAAATACATCTGTATTTCAGGACTTATAAAGAAAGGACACATGGGCTTCAGTGTTAATTATATTCATCTTTGCAAACATCCGGCTTTGTACTCAATTGAAAGAATATAATTCCTACAGATATATTGAAAATCAGGAACATATATACTAAAATTTCATACTTTAGACTTACTTTTTTCTTCTGCAATTGAATATTAATTTCATTCTCTATAGTGTGAGATGGAAACTAAGTGACAACTTGATAAAATATTTACATTATTGTTTCATTATTTGTTATAGAGTAATATCATATCATCTTATTACTTGATCATTGAATTTTGGCTCAGATATTTCTTGTTTGTCTTTTTCATTCCAAATAACTAAGCATTATATATTGGGTTCCACTTCTCACATGTGTAGTGGGTAGCCATTCCAGCTTGGTTCTGGAAGTTCCAACCCCCATTGAGACTCTGGCAACTGTCACGCCTACGAGGCGGGGCGAGGGGAGGCGCCTGGGGACCCGAGAGCTGGATGGGCCAGTGCTCGCTCTGGGCGCTCTCTCGGTGCCGGAACGCTGACCGGTGCAGATTGACTGTGCAGAGCTCCGGAGAACACCGCTGGACTGCATTACACCTTCCCCAGACCCTGCGACCTACCCATTACTTAATTTGTGAGTTACGCCATTTAATAAATATCCTTTTAACTATGTGGAGTGGCCAAAATAATTTCTCCAATACACATGGATACCTGTCCTCACAGAAAGATTAGGATAAATTAGCACAGAGGAAATCTGCCATTACAAAAATAATTCATTCCATTCAAATTCATTGAAAATGATTTCAGTCTTTAGAATGCAGGATTGGCCAAGCAACCAACCACAAACATAAACAAAGTTCAACTTTTTCCTTTTCTGTTGGAAAGAGTTGAAGGTGTTATTAACAGAATGCATAAACATAAAGCTGAAGGACCACATTTGCTGTAAGGTTTGTCTTCCCCAGTAAGCATTTGGTGTAGCATTCTGATCAAATCACTGAAGACCTAAGATAATTAGTGTGGCAGATTAAATTGGGAAAATTGAAGTCCTAAGAAATTACTTGATGATGAAGTCAGTCAGTGTTGGTTATGTTAATAAAACCAGAAAGTTTCATTAAGCACAATTTCATATCTTTATTTTCAAATTGAGGACAGCAGAAACTGTATTTCATATGTTTCTTGAAATAGTGACATCAATGAAGGTGAGATAGAGCAAAGCCATTCACATTGTTGCTGGATGCTAAGAGAAATAACCAATAGCCTTACACCTTACACAGGATATAGACTTTAGGGCTATACTTTAAACAAACAACCTGCTTCCTTTCGCTCTAAGTCCTATAAATCCAATTAAATTAAATTAAGTCAGTTCCTATAAATCCAATTAAAATCACACCAATGGTCTAATTTTTTCATGAGCATAAACATCTAGAATCTATACACTTCCCGCAAGTCCATTAGCTGACAATGAAGTCATCAGTTCATGACTATGGAGGATAGACTATGAAATCAACAACACAAAATCAAACATTTTTTATCTTATGATTAATTATAATATGTGCTTTGAGCAGTTTTGTTTGACATAAGTGAATAATACCTGCACTAGATGCAGCATTATTTTTCAAAGACATTTCCTGTGGTCATTTGAAAAAAAAAAAAAAAAAGGCCCCATAGACCCATTGGGAGAAGCATTATTTTAAAGGATTAGGACATGTGGTTCTGTTAGAGTAGGTGTGGCCTCCTTGGAGGAAGTGCATCACTGTGGGTGGGCTTTGAGGTTTCAGAAGCTCAAGACAAGCCCAGTGGTTTACTCTCTCTTCCTGCTGCTGCAGAGATATAGAAGCCTCAGCTAGCTCTCCAGCACCAAGTCTGCCCTCTTTTCGCCATGATGATAATGAATTAAATCACTGAACATGTAAGCAACTCCCAATTAAGTGTTTTCTTTTATTAGAATTGCCAGTGTCATGACATCTCTGCACAGAGATAGAACTTTGACAAGGACATTTTCCAGTTGTGTTCACTTGAAGTAGCATAGGTATCAAACTGCCATATTTAATTTGTTACATCCCTGGCTGTAATATAACTGTCCCTAAGTAGATTTAAGGGACTATCTATTCACTCAGGAAAGATAACATTGCACAGACTAAAGAGAGGACACAGTACACGTTCAGCTTGGTGGTCTAATCAGGTCATCAGGATTATTTGTAGAAGAATGGATAATTTATATGCATGTACATCATCAGGAAATTATGTGAGAAACTTGGGGCAGTTGTATTGCTTAAAATGAATACCATAGATGATTCTGAAAAGCAGCCTCACTGAAGATTGAGACTGTACAACTAAAAAAAATTCACAACCAGAGTGTCCTCTAGCAGACAGTTATTTGTTTCTTAAAGAGCTTTAGCCATGGATGGGGCTTTGTATATATATATATATATATATAAACATTGTCAACATCCTTAACCATAAGGGAATTGCAAATTAAAATTATGTTGATATTCTGTGTCTGATCCAGTTAGGATATCAACAATAACAACAACACAAATGAAAGAAAATGGTGGTAAGGTTGTAGAAGAAAATGAAAGCATGGATATCTCTGGTGGTATGTAAATTAGAAAAGCCATATGGGAATTAGCATGGCATTTTCCTGGAAGAAATAATAATAAAATAACTACATGATCCAATGTAAGGCTTATTTTTGTTCAGTTTAGAAGATTCTAACCTGAATCTTTGACCCATTGGTTTCAGACCTGAGGTAAGGCACCATAACATGGCAAGTCAAAAGCATGTTTCACCATGAGAAGGAAATGAAACAAAGAGAGAAGGAGACCAGAGTTTTGCATTTCCTTCAAGAGCATATGACACTGAGGTAAGGATCTCCTAGTAGGCCCCATGCAATGAGTTTCTATCATTTACAAGCTGTGAGCTATTTCTGAACCAAAACTTTAAATTTACATAACTAGGAGATATTTTGTTTCTAAAATGTGTAGATAGTCCTCATCCTATTAGTTACAGGTCTAAATAAAACAAAAATTCTGTCCAACACTGTGAGAGTATGACTTCTACTGACTGACTTTCAAATGGACATTCACTTACCTTGAGACTCAAAATAGAAATATGATATCTTGAGGCTTAAACCAATCAACCTTTCTACTGAAATAAGTCTCTTCTACATCTGTAGCTTGTAGGTGCACTCATCTTGAGACTTGTCAACATTACAACTGTGTAAATCAAATACTTACATAAATCATTCTGACGTATACAGATGTGTATGAATGTGTGTATTGTTTTTTGTTATATTTCTTTGAGAAAGGTAACTAGTGTAACTACAATACAGTTTTTCTCTACCACTCTGAATTGACATATAAATTACATGTCATGTACCTTTATATTTTAATTTTGGCCAATTATTTGAGATTGAAATAATAAAATATCTGTATTAGTATGGTTCAACGCATTTAAGATGTTACAAGCATACAGCCTCTGAATGTTTCACTAGCTCTCTCCATTTCATTGATGAGTGATTGGAAACCAAGAGCTCTGTCTTATAATCAAAATGATCAATACTTATTTGATGTGTCCGTATTTTTCACTGTCTCATCCATACTCTGAAGGAAAGCCTCATGATTATTTTTAGTAAATAAATGCATTTTACATGGATATTTGTTATTTGTAATGTCAAAGCACTTTGCAATCTAACATGTTTTTTGATTCACCCCATTTGAGAATAAAATGTGTTTTCTCATTTGTATGCAGCTTAGTCAGAGGCAATGAAGTGTTTATCTTGTTCTTTCACATGATATGGTTTTACAGTAAAAAGGATAAATATGGCATTGTTTGTGTAAGTCCATTCTCAGTTGGTATTTTCTACGGAGGAGCTTGCAAAGGATTAAAGTAATTGCCTAATAAAAATGAACATAAAGTGAATGAGATTCATATCTATTTCATTGGTTCTCACATGGCCATAGCATGGCACAGGGCAAGTGGGGTGAAGTTCAGCTAACTGTGCACAAATATGATGCACATTATTATTTTTCAGCTTCCCCTATTCTAGAGCTTATGGAATCCATGTTTCCTTTTTGAGTAAGTAGGAGAGAAGTGTAAGAACACATACACACATCACTTTTTTGTATTTTGTAAGAAATACATAACAGATATCATTAGAGCACAAAGGAGGAGTATCTAGTAGAGGATAGGATCCGTGAAAAATAAATGTATGTGTCTGATGTTGACAGAAGAAACACCATAGCTAAAACAAGAGTTTATAATATAAGAAACTGGGACAAGAGAGTACCAATATCTCAAAAGGAGAAAACTGATAACAGGATGCAAGGACTGTGAGGAGATGAATATCTCTTTATACTAGCTTTTATAAAAGTATGAGATATAGATGACCAAATTTCATAATTATGAAATATGAGTTTATCCAAGGAGAAACTGAATAAAGACTTGAAGCCTCTTAAACTATCATATTTTTTTTGTGGAGAACAAATTTGGATACAATAAATGTGGGTTTAATTTACATCCTAATAATGACTAATTTTCAAAGTGTATGTATGCAAATGTCATCACACTTTATTAATCTCCACCTTCCTTCTCTCTTGACCTCTCCTTTTTCATCTCACTCTCTCTTGCCACTGGAATAAAATAGTATGTCCCATTCTTTAAAGCTTCTTTGATACATGATTATTGTAGAATGATGTGGTGATATATTGTGCCCCCAATATATTGTGCACCCTAATAAAGTTTATCTGAGGATCAGAAAAAAAAAACAGCCACTATTGTATGCATAGAGATCAGACAATAGTAGCACATACCTTTAATCCTATCACTAGGGAGGCAGAGATACATCTGGATCTCTGTGAGTTCAAGGCCACATTGGGAACAGAGTCAGGCATGGTGGTACATACCTTTAATCCGAGCACTAACCATAAAAATCTGGAGGTCTGTACATACAGACAGGAAGTGACAGAGCTGGGCAGGAATAGGAAGTGATGTAGCTGAGTAGAGAGAGGAAGTGAGGTGGCAGAACAGAAAGGCATATAGGTGTGAGTATACAGGAAATAGGTCTCTTTGTAGACTGAGGTGTTGGTGAGGTGAGGTTGTCTGTGGCTTGTCCTATTTCTCTGATCTCTCAGGTTTTTACACCAATATCTGGGTCCAGATTTTTATTATTAAGACTATTTAGCAATTTGTCTTACAGAATGATTCTTTGATTTTTCCCCATTTATCCTTTGAGTTAATTTAATTCTCATACAAGATAGGCTCCTCTGTACATGTCCTTTCACTGATAAAGGCTGTCTTACATATGGAGTAGAACAAAGGAAAGGAGTCTTTACCCTTTATAGGAACTGTCTTTAGGAATTTGAAATTCTAGTGCATGATTTTTGTTATGAATCAGGTTTGAAATATCACATGTAAGAATCGAGGCTGTATATAATTGGTATTTATCTCATTTCCTTTGGTCATCATTCTCTCTGCCACACCAGAAATGTATATGCATAGGCTGCAAGGGATATGGTATATATTTATTTCTCTAATAGTTAACAAATTTTTTCCTCAAGAAACTGTGCAATATTAGTCTACAGTGATGGCAGGTGACTTTACTTATCAACCCCAAATGGGCTGATGAAATGTGTTCTGATTTTCACTGCTTCCTTTGAACTTTATTACCATTAAAATAAATGAATAAGGACCCTTTTTAAAATTTTTGATTTTACTATTTATCATTTGTTTGTGTACAAAATATGTGTGCTTGAGTGTGTGTGGGTGTGTATGTTTGTGCCTGTATGACACAGATTGATGTGGAAGTCAAAGAACAATTGCTGGGAATAAGTTCTCTGCTCCCGCTGTATGAGTCTTTATGATCAAACTCAGGTCCTCACTCTTGGCAGCAAGTATCTTCACCTGCTCAGGACACTTCTATTTGCCTTTCAAGACAGGAATAGAGAGGGAATGTGGGGCATGGTAATTAACTAGCATCTTAGATAATATAAAAAATGAATTATGACTTCTTAAATTGGCTAAATTCTTTTCCCCAAGTGATTTACAGTTTTCTATTCCAACCTGCAACCTGAATATTTCAAGATTGCCTTTCCAACACTTATGTTCAACCATCATAGAATTCCGACATGTGATTAGACTGTAGAGCAATACTCTTGTGCCATTTCAGTGACATTCCTGTAAGGACTAATAATGGTGGACATTATCTCAAGTGTTCATTGGCCTTTCACAAACCTTCTGTAATTAAATGGGCATATCACCTGGAAATTCATCACCAAAGTTTATATTGTCTTATTGTTTACAATATTGATGGTTCTTTATGTGTTTTGAGTCACAGTACCTATTAGGCATATAATTTAAAAATATTTCATCATATTGGAATTACCAGGTCAATATGTTTTCTTTGTGTTTCAATGTTAAAAAGCTGCAAATGAATAGGTCATTGTATTGCTTTCATTATGAAGTATGCTTGTATTATATAAAACTTCACATAATATTTTTTCGTCGTTTCATATGCTTTTCAATTCTAAATTGTTCGTGTTCATCTGTGAGCATTTTAAGCTCTTTTTTCAAAGAGTTTGAGGCATGGTTAGAATTCCATATTTTTACATTCATATGAAAAATTTTCCAGAGATTGTTAGCCAGTCAACAAAATAGAAAAGTATGTCAGGGGCTTGAGCCCTGGATAAGCAGTCAAAAGTACTGGCTGGTCCATCAGTGGTCCTGTGTTTGATTCCCAGTCACCCACATGGGGACTCATGAAAAGAAAGGTCTACCTGCAATCTCAGTTTCTGGGTATCCAATGCACTCTTCTGGCACCAGACTTGCGCATGCAAGCACCAGACATGCATGTGACATCTACAAGCACCTTACATGCACATAGTCCACAGACATACATTCAGGCAAAATATCCATACATATATGTGGTGGTAATCTAATTGTACTGAAATGTGATTTTGATTGTATGTTAATAAATAAAGTTGCCCAGGGGTCAGAGCTATTAGAGCCATAGCAAGAGTGTGGCGGTGGTGGCACACGCCTTTAATCCCATAGATCTCTATGTGTTCAGGGATACAGCCAGCATTGGAGACATATGCCTTTAAGACCTAGGGGGCTGTACATTCAGACAGTGATGAGGCAGTCACGTGTTTGGGTTTACAACCAATGAGAAGGCAGAATGACTGGAAAATCGATTTACAGACAGGAAGTAGCTCTCTTTCGGGAAGCTAGGACACCGCAGGCGGAAGGGTGAGATTTTAGCTCTGAGCTCTGACCTCTCGGCTTTCTCCTTTACATTGTTTCTGTGTTTCTAATTTAATAAGACGGTTAGTTACATCAACACATATAAATTTGAAAATATGTTTTAAAATGAGTTTCTGAATCCTGTAATTCATAGTGAATTTGATTGGATTGACAATGGTACTATGCTCTTGAATTTAGTTTGCCTTAGGGCTTAAATGGAGAGTTGTTCTTCCATTTCAGAGTATCTGTTTATTCAATTTTAAAATAAGTTTATAATATTTAAGAAAAAAATCATGTGGAGATTTTTAACTGAAATTATTTTTCCTGTCTTACACATTCAGTGTAAATTCTGAGAGGTACAATAACACCTGGGCTGAAAAATATGTTTACTAGTACAATAGTGATATTAATGTTTCAGGGAGCTACCACCTACTTTATTAATAGATTTAACGTCCACTCCCTGAGACAGAACTCACACCTGGAACTGTTAATTGGGGGAAAAAAGCTGAGACTTGCTAAGCTATAAGTCCTATCAGAGAATTTAATATTATTATCCTCAATACACATAATAATACACTGCCTCCTAAGTTCTTTGTACATGCAGTGCACATACAGGCAGGTAAAACGCATGCACATACACACACACACACACACACACACACACACACACACACACACACACACCAATAAACTAGTGTGTCCCTCACACATCATTAGTGAAACTTCATTTTATAGTAATCCATAGAGAGACCTACAACTAACTGGTCAATAAGCAGACAATATGCGACTGTGGCATACTCTAAATGAGACAGCTTTATCAACCTTCCTTTGCTTAAGGTGCAGGTGTCATCACAGAATGTTGGTGCAAAGACTGTAGGAGACAATAATAGTATGAACCTGTGGTGAAATGATATTTACTACACACGTGAAAGTACAGTGGTTATAACAATATGTACAAGCTCTAAACGTGATCAGTATAACCAAAACCACATGCGGACGGGATTTATGAAGTTCCACTCTGACATAAACAGTTCATGGCTACTTGGGAAGGAAAGACAGTTTCTTAAAGAATGTGGCCCCCCTTCCAGCTGGATCAGGCCCTCTGAATAGGTGAGACAGTTGATTGGCTTGATCAGTTTGGGAGGCATCTAGGCAGTGGGACCAAGTCCTGTGCTCATTCTATGAGTTGGCTGTTTGAAACCAGGAACTTATGCAGGGACACTTGGCTCAGTCTGGGAGGAGGGGACTGGACCTCCCTGGACTGAGTCTACCAAGTCGATCACAGTCCTCAGGGGAGGACTTGTCCTGGAGGAGGTGGGAATGGAGGGTGGGCTGGGGGTAAGGGGAGGGCGTTGGAGGGGGGAGAATAGGGGAACCCATGGCTGATATGTAGAACTGAATGGTATTGTAAAATAAAAAATATATATCAAAAAAAAATAACTTATTAATATCATCTAATACTTTGGCCTATTTTTAAATTTCTCACAATATATGAAAAATACCTTTTTATGAAAAGTTTAAATAAAGAACAAAAACTTACTGCATTTAAAAAAAAAAAAAAAAAGAATGTGGCCCCCAAGAGTATATTAGAATATTTCTTCCTTATTATCCATATATTATTCACCAAGTTGGCCTATCTGATTATAAATTACAGATATTTTGATATTAAACCTTACTGTCTTAAGAAAAACTTATGATACATTTATTGAACTTGGAATCTTTGGAGGAAAAAAATAGCAATTTCTAGTTAAATGTCTAAGTTGATAGAGTGATTGCCTTGAAAGTATACTAACTGGAGTTTCATTCTCAAGCTTATATCAAAAGACAGCAGGTTGTGGTGGCATGGCTTTTTAATTCATAAATTGGGAGGTAGAGATAGGTAGATACCTTGCACATGTTAGGCAGCCAGCCTAGCCTGTTTGTTAAGGTCTAGGTCACTGAGAGTTCATGACTCAAATAGAAGTTGGATATAACCTCAGGAACAGAACCTGAGTTAATCTTTCTTACACATACAGACACAGACACAGACACACATAGACACAGACACACACACACACACACACACAGACACACACACACACACACACACACACACACACACACAATGCACGTGTATATTTCATGCACCTGGACACATAAGCAAACATATGTACAATGAGTACACCCAATCCAACACAATTGTTGAGTGGTCAAAAATAGGAATGCAGTATTTCTTCTTTCATATTACATTCACTTTATATTTTGCAGTTTTCAGTGCCCAGGTCTTATCAATTCATAGTCAAATTTATGTTTTAGAATTTAATATTATAAATGTCTCTTATATGATTTATAGAAAAAGCTTTAGTTTTCAGTGTGTTTTGCAAATATACATATTACACAGTTTTATAGTAATCTTGGATCCATTTAAATTCAACTATTGTTTCCATTTTTTTTTAGTAAAGTTATTAGAATCTTAGTGGAATGATATTCACTCTAATTTTGCAAGCATAATGTATTTTATTTCTTTTGCATTTATTATTTGAAGCCTAGAAGTGCTGGTAAAATAATTGAACACTCCTCAATTTCTTGTTAAAGATAGAAGTCAGTCTCTTAATGATAGGTAGTGGTAGGCTTTCCATAGGTGAAAATTATGAATTTTTGAATTTTTCTTGTTTTTTGATGATCATGACAAGATATACCCATTGGTGCAACAGTGGCATGAATGTTATTGGGGTAACCAATCACTTTCTGTTTGGATAGAAGGTCTACTTCACAATCTTGATATCATTAAATGAAAAGCAAAGACATATGATTCTTATCAGTCTAAAGCAAAGCAATTTACCTCCAATTTTGTTTAAAATGTTAAGATAAAGTCAAATCATCTGGAACTCAAAGGGGAAGAATGGCATTCACAGATTTAGTTTGGGATGCATTTAGAGTCAACAGTGTAGAGACAGGCAGAGGAAGCAGCTGGACCTCATAGAGCTTCAGAACATATTTTTGGAGACACTAAAGTTAGAATGTGTCTTCCAAGGTAGACACTCTTTGGGGAAGAGCAAGACTGGTCATTTGTATTTCCCTCATCAACTCTCATTAGAAACTTGATGTACGTAGAAATGGAAATACGAACACAGATAAATTATTCTTCCTTAAATAGAAGCAATTTTCAAAGAGAAACTGAAATTGTTGGTAATCATCTGGTTTCTGTGGCAGTAAGTCACTTTCACAGAAGGGAACATGTGAGTATTACAATAGATTGTTTACCACAGTATTACACAATAAGTGGCTGAGTTCTATAACACTGGCCTCTGTGATTCAGTGAACATTAATGTCTGATATGATTTTGAATAGGATCATGAAATGACAAATTCAGTCATTGATAACTAATGTACTGCTTTGAGGTACTGGCACTGACTCACTAACGAAGGAAAGGTAGACATCAAACTTGGTTTCTCTTGGAAAAAAACTTCATGTTTTGTGTAATTTATTTGTTCATTTTAATTTCAGCAATATACAAAATAAGTGTTTAGCATCTATTTAGTCAAAGTATAATCTGAGATGAATGATAGCACAGGTTGAGTGTCAGAGCTGGAAGACCGATTATACTCAGTACATCTAGACAAACAAATCTTAGCAGCTTTGACTGCCCCTCTCATCCATGTCAATCTTATTTTCAGAGAAATGAAAGACAGAGGGATGTATTTGACAGCAGAATCAAAATAATACTAATGTTTCTAAATTAGCAATTAAGTTTGTAATCAATTTCTACATTTCTTTCAAAATATTGGAATTATGTTTATCTCATAAATTTAAACACAATATGAAATTGGAGATAAATTATGTTTATATATATATATATATATTTAGAGAGAGAGAGAGAGAGAGAGAGAGAGAATTTGTCACTAACTACTGTGATCAAATAAGTAAATTATCACAAAATAGTGATAAAAATCAATCTGTATTGCAGATATTTCTCCAACTTTAAGTGAATTTCCAAACATCTCTGAAAACATGCTAACAAGTCTCTTTCCTTATGCTCTTATAATCTCAAGTGATAAATAACCCCTAAAGTTATGCAACATTTAAATATCTTTATACAGATGATAATATATTAGTTTAAAATCTTGATGTTTATATTTATGAAAGTTATAAAAGAGAATAATTTACCTTTATTTTTATGTAAACTAAAACCTCAATATTTTCATATTGTCTAAGTAAATCTTGTTAAAAATTGAGTTTTACCTTGTCAGACATCATTCATTTAAATACTCTGCTTAAATTTAGCAGTAAGAGCTACTTGAAATTAATATGTATGCTTTCAATACAACCTTTAAGTTTCTCTCTCTCTCTCTCTCTCTCTCTCTCTCTCTCTCTCTCTCTCTCTCTCTCTGTGTGTGTGTGTGTGTGTGTGTGTGTGTGTACATGGTATGTCCACATGTGGAGGTCTGAGGACTACTTAAAGGAGTCTATTCTCTCCTTGAATCATGTGTGTCTCAGGAATTGAACACAGGCCATCAGGACGGGCAACACAGGTCCAGCTTTTCAATCTGAGGTTGTGTCTGTCTTTGCAGTTGAGGTGTGTTTCTTGTATGCAGCAGAAGGATGGATCCTGTTTTCATATCCATTCTGTTAGCCTGTTTCTTTTTATTGGGGAATTTAATCCATTGATATTTTGAGATATTAATGACCAATAATTGTTCATTTCTGTTTTCTTTTGGTGGTAGTGTGTGTTTATTTCTCTTCCTTGGGATTTGCTGCTCTGGGTTTAACTTTTTCCTATGTTATCATGGGTGCATCTGGCCTCTTTAGGTTGGAGTTTTCCTTCTAGTGCTTTCTGTAGGACTTGATTTGTGGACAGGTATTGTTTAAATCTGACTTTGTCTTGGGATATCTTGTGCACTCCATCTATGGTGATTGAAAGTTTTGCTGGGTATAGTAGTCTGGGCTGGTATCCATGGTCTCTGAGTGTCTGCTTCATGTCTAAGACCTTCTGCCTTTCAGTGTCCATTGTGAACCTGAGTGCTATTCTGATGGATCTGCGTTTATAAGTCATGTAGCTGTTTTCCTTTGCTACTCTTAATATTCTGTCTGTATTCTGCATGTTTAGTTGTTTAATTACTATGTGACAAGGGTACCTTTTTGGCGGGTCTAGTCTATTTGGTGTTATATAAGCTTCTTTTATCTTTATAGGCATTTCCTTCTTTAAGTTGGGAAAGTATTCTTCTATGATTTTGTTGAGTATATTTTGTGCCTTTGAGTTGGTATTCTTCTCCTTCGTCTGTGCCTATTATTCTTAGGTTTGGCCTTTTTATGGTGTCCCAGATTTCCTGGACATTTTGTGTAATGACTTTTTGGTTTTGGTGTTTTCTTCGACTGACAAATCTATCTCCTCTATGGTATCCTCCTCACCAGAGAGTCTCTCTTCCATCACTTGTATTCTGTTGGTTATGCTTGCAACTGTAGTTTCTGTTCATTTACTCAGATTTTCTCTTTCCAGTATTCCCTTGGTTTATGTCTTATTCATTATTTCTATTTCAATTTTCAAGTCTTTTATAGTAGGGTTACTGATTTTTTTTTTTCAGTTAATTTTATATCCACCCACTTTGCTGAAAGTTTTAATCACCTGTAGGAGTGCCCTGGTATAATTTGGGGGCCAATTATGTATACTTTAATACCTGTGAATAGTGATACTTTGACTTCTTCCTTTCTGATTTTTTACCTTTAATCAGCTTTAGTTGTCTTCTTGCTTTAGCTAGAATATCAAGGTTTCTATTTAATAGAAATTTAGAGAGTGGAGCACCTAATCTTGTTCCTGGTTTTAGTGGAATTGCTTTGAAATTCTATCCATTTATTTTGATTGAGGCTATAGACTTGTTATAAATTTCTTTTATTATTTTTAAGTATGTCCCTTGTATCCCTGATCTCTCCATGACTTTTATAATGAAGGGGTGTTGGATTTGTCAAAGACTATTTTGGCATGATATGATCGTATATGTTTTTTTTTTTTCAGTTTGTTTATATGGCAGATTACATTGAAAGATCTACATGTGTTGAACCATGCATGTCTCTCTGAGATGAAGCCTACTTGATCATGGTTGGTGATATTTTTGTTGTATGTTGGATTCAGTTTTTATTTTATTTAGTATTAATTGTATAATTTTCTTCCTTACCTTTCCTCCTTCACTATCCTCCCATATATCCCTTTTTGTTTAATTTCAAAACCATTAATTATTAATTGGTACTACCAATTAGTACTACAATAATATAGTATGTGTGCACTCACAAACACACATACTATATAAGCATATATACCTTCTCAGTTTATATAATGTCACTTCTTTTATAATGCTAGTGTGGATGGCTCAGGGAAAAGCTCATGAAGTCTCAAGTCTACACAAAAAACTACAAGCAACTCTTCCCTGGGATAGGACACACCAATTGTTTATCCAATACCCAATGGTCAGCCCTGAAACCATATAATTATATTTTTTCAGAAGTATATGAAAGCTTTTTGAGTCACGAGTTTCTGGAGGTAGATTCCAAGAGTAATAGTTTAGCATGTGAGACCTCTTGCTACCTCTTCAAAACTCCAAAGAACTATATTAGCAGAGAGATTATCTAATAATAATTATAGGAATACATTTTTAGAAAACACAAAAATTTCCAGTTTCTTTAGGAAACAATTGACTAATTTACTTCATGTGTGACATACCATATTGGAGCAAATAACCCAGGTGAACTAACATCTCTAGGATCTAGATACATCATTAGAATAGGAGAGGGACATGCCACTGTATAAAATGCTAGCAAAATGTCATATATATATATATATATATATATATATATATATATATATATTTGCAGCATACGCTGAATAGACTCGTAGTAATCAAATGCAGTTCAAATAACTGCATATCACATATGATATCTCAATCTAATTATGTAAGAGGATGTGTGTGAAAATAATTTAGCCCTCTAATGCTAACCTAGTCATGTGCATCAAGCTTGTTATTAAGTACAGACTCTATGAGATTGCCAACCACAGTGCTAGTATTTTCTACTTTTTACATTTCCCAACTTGTGAAAATTAGCTTACCAATTCAATTCATATTACAAAGAAATAAGTGTCACTAGTTTTTTCCCCTTGAAGTTTGCATGTGAGCAAAGTTGACTATCACCTTAAAGAGACTTCTCTTCATCAAGAGAAAATCAAGATAAACCCTGTGGACAACCTGGTATATTTCTCATTAATAACCTGGTTTACCTGATATTCTAGCTTGCTTCTTTCTTTGTGTGATACACCATCACTCAAAAGCAATTCAGAGAGGAAAAGGTCAGTTTAATTTACAAGGAGATAGCCCTCCACGGAAGGAAGCATAGGCAGACTCTCAAGGCAGGTTCTTGAAACACAAACTTCTCATAGATCCCTGCTCATTTGTTGGCTTCAGGCTCATGTTCAACTACCTGTTTTATGAAGCCTAGGATGGTACTGTCCACAGTGAGCCGGATCTTCCTACAATAATTAGCAATCAACAAAATGCTATAAACACATGGCTACACGCTGATTTAATGTAAGCAATTTCTTAACTGAGGTTCCCTCTTCTCTTCTGTGTCAAACTCATAACCAAAAATAGTCATCACAGGTAGCTGGCATGTTATATATTACTTTTCATCATGTATAGTTCATCTATATATTCTCCTAAAATAATTGCACAAAAGCATCAGATCTATTTTGATTTATTATTTTTTGAGGCGACATTGTTAACCCTATGCAGAAGACAAGCAGTCATATAATTTCATATTTAGCAGCATCTTGCCTGCAGCTATGAGAGATTGTACTCTTGCCAAGGAGTCTGTGGAATTATCATTTCAGATCGAGCTTATTAGCCAGAGCATATTTAGTAACATAGGTCTTGATATTAGGAACAGAATCACAGGGAGAATGCTGCAAACACTTAACTCTGAATGATAACACTTTGAAATCCCCTGTTTGGAAACCAGACCACTGCACTTGGATAAAGTATCTTTCCAGATGAAGAGAGAAGATAGGAAATACACAGTTAAATTTAAATAAAATTAAAGGTTAAAATTAAATAAATTTAAAGGATTGTAGGACAAATTCAGAGATTCTTTTCTTTCTTACCCATTCATTCGATTTCAAAGGCTAGGTGAATTCTGCAAAATCTAAAACCAATGGTCAAGGTCTTGATTGAGCTTCAGTACAATGTAAACACAAAAATCTAATAAAAAGAATCTGCTTTAATTGCTAAATACAACCCTATTAATAATAACAAGCATATCTTGGAACAACTGAATTTTAAAATAAATATTTCCTTATTATTCACTTGAAATGCTACAATACATGATAAATGTTTTGGTGTGGATGGCAAAAGCATAGGGTTAAATTTCCATCTATGTGTTTAAAGAGATGATCAAGATGGTTAAACCATTTATTGAAAGTGAGAGATGCAGAACTTTCCTTTTTTATTTTTTATTTTTTTGCTGTTTTTTTTTCATTTTCTTTATTAAGAAATTTTCTACTCATTCCACATGCTATCCACAGACCTCCCCTCCTCCCTCCCTCCTCCCACCCCCTAGTCCTCTTTCCCAAGCCACCCCACATCACTACATCCCCCAAATTGAGGTCTCCCACAGGGAGTCAGCAAAGCCCAGCATACTGAGCCTAGGCAGGTCCAAGCCCCTTCCCCCTGCACCAAGGCTGTGCAAGGTGTCACACCACAGGCACCAGATTCCAGAAACCTACCCATAGATCAGGAACAGATCCCGATCCTCCTGCCTGGGTGCCCCCCAAACAGTTTGAGCCAAACATCTGTCTTCCATATCCAGAGGGCCTAGTCCAGTCCCATGGGGGCATCACAGCCACCAGTCCACAGTTCATGGGCTTCCACTTGTGTGGCCAGTCATCTCTGCATGTCCTCCCATCATGTTCTAGATGTCCCTTGCCTGCAGTATCTCTCCTCTCTCTCATCAGTTAGATTCCCAGAGCTCAGCCTGTTGCCTGGCCATGGATCTCTATATCTGCTTCCATCTGTCACTGGACAAAGGCTCTATGATGACAGTTAGGTTATTTGATAGCACATCTGACAGAGGGCTGATCTCCAAAATATATAAAGAACTCAAAAAGCTAGACATCAAAATACTGAACAATCCAATTAAAAAAATGGGCTACAGAGCTTAACAGAGAATTCTCAATAGAAGAATCTCAAATGGCTGAAAGGCATTTAAGGAATTGCTCAACATCCTTAGTCATCAGGGAAATGCAAATCAAAACAACTCTGAGATACCATCTTATACCCACCAGAATGGCTAAGATCAAAAGCACTGAAGACAGCTTATGTTGGAGAAGATGTGGAGAAAGGGGAACACTCCTCCACTGTTGGTGGGAATGCAAAATTGTACAGCCACTCTGGAAATCAGTATGGCGGTTTCTCAGAAAATTGAGAATAAGTCTTCCTCAAGACCCAGTTATACCACTCTTGGGCATATACCCAAGGAATGCTCAATCTTACCACAGGGACACATGCTCAACTATGTTCATATCAGCATTATTCATAATAGCAGAACTTTCAAAATACATTTACTATAGACATACATTTATGTGTTTCTTCAATGAGTGGTAAATGCAGTTAAAAAAATAAAAAGGAGCAGAGCATCCTGCCCCCGACTTCCCTTCTGGACCAGAGATGAGTATCCGGGCCCAACCCGGACCCCATCCCTGGGCACCAGCCACTCCGGGAAGACCTGCCCAAATTGGCACCAGGTTCTGGCCACCTGGCAGGTCCCCTTCTAGCCCCACCGGGAGGGATCTCCTTTTCCAAGCCCCCCTGCAGCCCCTGCAATCTCGGCACCCTGCCCCCACGCCCATCTGCCCAAGACCCCAGCCACTTCCTGAGACTTAGAGACTGGCCCCCAGCTCCCATCCTGCCCCCGACTTCCCTTCTGGACCAGAGGAGAGTATCTGGGCGCAACCCGGACCCCATCCCTGGGCACCAGCCACTCTGGGAAGACCTGCCCAACTTGGCACCAGGTTCTGGCCACCTGGCAGGTCCCCTTCTAGCCCCACCGGGAGGGATCCCCTTTTCCAAGCCCCCCAGGAGCCCCTTCAATCTCCGCGCCCTGCCCCCATGCCCATCTGCCCAAGACCCCAGCCACTTCCTGAGACTTAGAGACCAGCCCCCAGCTCCCATCCTGCCCCAGACTTCCCTTCTGGACCAGAGACTTCTGGTCCAGATAAGAGCTTACATCCTGCCCCAGAGTTCCCATTTGGACAAGAGAACTCCCATCTGGACAAGAGAGAGAGACTTCCTGAATCTGTCAGCTCTTTCTGAACCAAGTACACTGATAAGACCAAGAAGGAACCACAAGGAGATGGGCAGATGTCAAGGCAGAAGTACATACAACAAAATGAAGAGCAATACAGCATCACCAGAACCTAGCCCACCTCCAACATCTAGACCTGAACAACAAAAATTGGAAGAAGCAGAAGAAAGTAGCCTTATGAGTAACATCAGGAAGAAGGTAGAGACTTGTGTAGAGGAAAAGACAAAGAAATTGGAAGAACGCTGTAAACAACTAGAGGAAAGTGCAAACAAATTAGAAGAAAACAATAAAGTCCTGCAAGAAAACAATAAAGTCCTGGAAGAAAACAATAAAGTCCTGGAAGAAAACAATAAAGTCCTGGAAGAAAAAATAAAGTACTGGAAGAAAACAATAAAGTACTGGAAGAAAACAATAAAGTACTCAAAGAAAATCATGAAAAAGCAATGAAACATGTAAAGAAAATAGTCCAAGACCTGAAAAGGGAAATTGAAAAAACTAAAGAAGACACAAACAGAGGGAATGCTGGAAATAGAAAACCTGAGTAAAAGATTGGGAACTTCAGATGCAAGTATAACCAACAGAATGCAAGAGATGGAAGAGAGGATCTCTGGCATTGAAGATACAGTAGAAGAAATAGTTTCATCAGTCGAACGAAACACTAAAGCCAACGAAGTCATGAACCAAAATGTCCAAGAAATTTGGGACACCATGAAAAGACCAAACCTACGAATTATAAGGATGAAGAAGGTGAAGAATACCAGCTCAAAGGCACAGATAATATATTCAACAAAATTATAGAAGAAAACTTTCCCAACTTAAAGAAGGAAATGCCTATGAAGATACAAGAAGCCTATAGAACACCAAACAGACTAGACCCCCAAAAAAAGTCCCCTCAACACATAATAATTAAACAACTAAATGTACAGAATAAAGAAAGAATATTAAGAGCAGCAAAGGAAAAAGGCCAAGTGACCTATAAAGGTAAACCCATCAGAATAACACCCGATTTCTCAATGGAGACTTTGAAAGCCAGAACGACCTGGACAGATGCAATGCAGACACTAAGAGACCATGGATGTCAGCCCAGACTAATATACCCCGCAAAACTTTCAATCATCATAGATGGAAGGAACAAGACATTCCAAGACAAAGCCAGATTTAAACAATACCTATCCACAAACCCAGCCCTACAGAAAGCACTAGAAGGAAAATTCCAACCGAAGGAAGTCAGATACATACTCGAAAACACAGGCAATAGGTAAAGCCACAACCCCAAAGAAGAGAAGTACACACGCACTACCACCAAGAATAACAGGGATGAACAATCACTGGTCATTAATATCCCTTAATATCAACGAACTTAATTCACCTATAAAAAGACATAGGCTTACAGAATGGATATGAAAGCAGGACCCATCTTTCTGCTGCATACAAGAAACACATCTCAAATTCAAAGACAGACATTACCTAAGAATAAAAGGCTGGGAAAAGACTTTCCAATCAAATGGTCTTAAGAAACAAGCGGGTGTAGCCATCCTGATATCCAACAAAATAGACTTCAAACTAAAATCAATCAAAAGAGATCAAGAAGGGCATTACATCCTCATCACAGGAATGATCCTCCAAGATGAAGTTTCAATTCTGAACATTTATGCCCCAAACACAAGGGCACCCACATATGTAAAAGAAACAACACTAAAGCTTAAACCACATATAAAACCCCACACATTAATAGCGGGAGATCTCAACACCCCACTTTCACCACTGGACAGATATCCCAAATTGAAACTTAACAGAGAAATAAAGGACTTAACTGATGTCATGACCCAATTGGACCTAATAGATATCTACAGAACATTCCATCCTAACAAGAAAGAATATACCTTCTTCTCAGCACCCCATGGAACTTTCTCTAATATCGACCACATACTTGGCCACAAAGCAAATCTCAACAGATACAAAACAATTAGAATAACCTCCTGTGTTCTATCAGACCACCATGGTATAAAGTTAGATTTCAACAACAAGAAAAACTACAGAAAACCTACAATCTCATGGAAACTGAATAATGCTCAACTGAATTACCAATGGGTTAAGGAAGAAATAAAGAAAGAAATTAAAGACTGCCTAGAGATCAATGAAAATGAAGACACCACATACCCAAACTTATGGGACACTATGAAAGCAGTGCTAAGAGGGAAATTCACAGCATAGCACTAAATGCCCGCATAAAGAAGTTGGAGAAATCCCACACTAGTGACTTACCAGCACACCTGAAAGCTCTAGAAGAAGAAGAAGCAAAGTCCCCCAGGAAGAATAGACGCCAGGAAATTATCAAAGTGAGAGGTGAAATTAATAAATTAGAAACTAAGGGAATAATACAAAAAAATTATGAAATAAAGAGTTGGTTCTTTGAGAAAATCAACAAGATAGACAAGCCCTTATCCAAAATAACCAAAAGACAGAGAGAGATAATATAAATCAACAAAATCAGAAATGAAAAGGGGGACATAACAACAGACATTGAGGAAATCCAGAGAATTATAAGGTCATATTTCAAAAACCTCTACTCCACAAAACTGGAAAATCTAAAAGAAACTGACATTTTTCTGGATAGGTACCACATACCTAAGTTAAATCAAGACCAGATAAACTATTTAAATAGTCCAATAACCCCTTAGGAAATGGAAACATTCATTAAAAGTCTCCCAACCAAAAAAAAAAGCCCAGGACCAGTTGGTTTCAGCCAAGAATCCTACCAGATCTTCAAAGAAGAGTTAATACCAATACTCTCTAAATTGTTCCACATAATAGAAACAGAAGGAACATTACCAAACTCCTTCTATGAGGCTACAATTACCCTGATTCCTAAACCAAACAAGGATGCAACGAAGAAAGAGAACTACAGACCGATCTCCCTCATGAACATTGATGCAAAAATTCTCAATAAAATACTGGCAAACAGACTCCAAGAACACATCAGAACAATTATCCACCATGATCAAGTAGGCTTCATCCCAGGGATGCAAGGGTGGTTCAACATACGAAAGTCCATCAATGTAATACACCATATAAACAAACTCAAAGAAAAAAACCACATGATCATCTCACTAGATGCAGAAAAGGCATTTGACAAAATCCAACATGATAAAAGTCTTGGAGCGATCAGGAATACAGGGAACATACCTAAACATAATAAAGGCAATTTACAGCAAGTCAACAGCCATCATCAAATTAAATGGAGAGAAACTCGAAGCAATTCCACTAAAATCAGGAATGAGGCAAGGCTGTCTACTCTCCCCATACTTATTCTATATAGTACTTGAAGTTCTAGTCAGAGCAATAAGAAAACATAAGGAGATTAAGGGGATACAAATTGGAAAGGAAGAAGTCAAGCTTTCCCTATTTGCAGATGACATGATAGTATACTTGAGTGACCCCAAAGATTCCACCCAGGAATTGATAAAGCTTATAAACACCTTCAGCAACATAGCAGGATACAAGATCAACTCAAAAAAGTCAGTAGCCCTCCTATATACAATGGACAAAGAAGCTGAGAAGGCAATTAGAGATACATCACCCTTTACAATAGCCACAAATGACATAAAATACCTTGGGGAAACACTAACCAAGCAAGTGAAGGACCTATATGACAAGAACTTTAAGTCCCTGAAAAAAGAAATTGAAGATGTCAGAAAATGGAAAGATCTCCCATGCTCATGGATAGGCAGGGTTAACATAGTAAAAATGACAATCTTACCAAAAGCAATCTACAGATTCAATGCAATCCCCATCAAAATACCAACACAATTCTTCACAGACCTGGAAAGAATAATACTCAACTTCATACGGAAAAACAAAAAACCCAGGATAGCCAAAAGAATCCTGTACAATAAAACAACCTCTGGAGGCATCACAATCCCTGACTTCAAGCTCTGCTATAGAGCTACAGTAATAAAAACAGCTTGGTATTGGCATAAAAACCGACATGTGGAACAATGGAATTGAATTGAAGACCCTGACATTAACCCACACACCTATGAACATATAATTTTTGACAAAGAAGTCAAAATTGTACAATGGAAAAAAGAAAGCATCTTCAACAAATGGTGCTGGCACAACTGGATATCAACGTGTAGAAGGTTGCAAATAGATCCATATCTGTCACCGTGCACAAATCTTAAGTCCAAGTGGATCAAAGACCTCAACATAAATCCAGCTACTCTGAACCTGTTAGAAGAGAAAGTAGGAAGTAGTCTTGAACGCATTGGCATAGGAGATCACTTCCTAAATATAACACCAGTAGCACAGACACTGAGACAAACAATCAATCAATGGGACATCTTGAAACCGAGAAGTTTTTGTAGAGCAAAGGATACAGTCAACAAGGCAAAGCAACAGCCTACAGAATGGGAAAAGATCTTCACCAACCCCACATGTGACAGAGGACTGATATCCAGAATATATAAGGAACTCAAGAAATTAGACATCAAAATGACCAACAGTCCAATTGAGAAATGGGCTTCAGAACTAAACAGAGAATTCTCAACAGAGGAAACTCAAATGGCTGAAAGACATTTAAGGAATTGCTCAACATCCCTAATCATCAGGGAAATGAAAATCAAAACAACTCTGAGATACCACCTTATGCCTGTCAGAATGGCTAAGATCAAAAACACTTGAAGACACTTTATGCTGGAGAGGATGTGGAACTAGGGGAACTCTCCTCCACTGCTGGTGGGAATGCAAGCTTATAAACCACTTTGGAAATCAATATGGCGCTTTCTTAGAAAATTGGGAATCAATCTCCCCCAAGATCCAGCTATACCACTCCTGGGCATATACCCAAGAAATGCTCAATCATACCACAAGAGCACTTGCTCAGCTATGTTCATATCAGCATTGTATGTAATAGCCAAAACCTGGAAACAACCTAGATGCCCTTCAACTAAAGAATGGATAAATAAATTGTGGCACATATACACAATGGAATACTACTCAGCAGAGAAAAACAATGACATCATGAGGTTTGCAGGCAAATGGATGGATCTAGAAAAAATCATCCTGAGTGAGGTAACCCAGACTCAGAAAGACAAATATGGTATGTACTCACTCATAGGAAGATGCTAGATGTGGAACAAGGATGACTGGACTGCTACTCACATCACATCACCAGTGAGGCTACCTGGAAAACAGGACCCCAAGAAAGACACGGAGAAATGGATGAGATCTACATGAACAGCCTGGACATGAGTGGGGCCAATGAAGGGCGACGGTTGAGGGAAAGAGAGTGGGAGATCCTAACTGGATCAAGAAAAGAGAGGGAGAACAAGGAATACCAGACCATGGTAAATGAAGACCACATGAGAAGGGGAGGAAGCAGAGAGCTAGGGAGGCCTACGGAGATCCACAAAGATACCCCTGCAAATGACTACTGGCAATGGTAGAGAGACGGCCGGGACTGACCTACTCTGGTGATGGGATGGCCAAACACCCTGATAGTTGTGCCATAAACCCCATCCAAGGACTGAGGAATCTGGATGCAGACATCCACGGCTGGGCCCCTGGTGGAGCGCTGGGAGTCTAATTAGTGAGAAAGAAGAGGGTTTATATGAGCGAGAATTGTTGAAGCCAAGGTTGGATAAAGCACAGGGACAAATAACCAAATGAATGGAAGCACATGAACTATGAACCAAAGGCTGAGGGGCCCCCAACTTGGTCAGGCCCTCTGAATGGGTGAGACAGTCATTTGGCTTGATCTGTTTGGGAGGCAGCTGGGCGGTGGTGCCCGGTCCTGGGCTCCTTGCATGAGTTGGCTGTTTGAATCCTGGGACTTATGTAGGGAAGCTTGGCTTGGTCTGGGAGGGGGGAACTGGACCTGCCTGGACTGAGTCTATCAGGTCGATCCCGGTCCTCGGGGGAGACCTTGATCTGGAGGAGGTGGGAATGGGGGATGGGCTGTGGGGAGGGGGAAGGGGCGAGGGGGGGGAGAGCATGGGAATCTGTGGCTATTATGTGGAACTGAATGGTGTTGTAAAATAAAATAAATAAAAAAAGGAGCACTTTTGAAGGCCTTGTGAAAATCGATTCTCCATTTATGATCCTTGCATGTTTCAATCTCACTCAGAAAAACATGTGCTATAGACATAATACCTTTAAAAATTTTAGTCAAATTTATAGGAAAGCTCTTAACTATTATCTTAATCTCTATCATTAACAGAGGAGAGTTATTTATTACACAGAAAAGCTCTGGAGTCCCATATCAAGATGGTAGATCATCTCATCCTTCATCACAAGATGCCATTTTCTTTTTCTCTCTCTCTTTTTTAAGTGTATGGATGTTTACTTCAGGCAGTGGTGGTGCACACCTTTTTTTTTTTTTTTTTAATTTTCCAGAGCTGAGGACCGAACCCAGGGCCTTGTGCTTGCTAGGCAAGCACTCTACCACTGAGATAAATCCCCAACCCTACAAGATGCCATTTTCAAGTGTGCTTCAAGAGGCCATTCTTAAATTCCTCCTGCCAATCCTCTTTTGCAGCTGCCTCCAGATACCCCAAAGTACTCACATCTTTCCTCTTCCAGGTACAGACATTACATGACCATACTTAAAATGAGGTAGAAAGGACTCTAGGGGGGATAAATTCCAGTTTATCCCAGAAAGGAAAGGGAAATCTTAGGTACAGAAAATGGTAGAGGAAAGGAAGGGACATGACATTAAAGGCAGTGCAGCCTGTTGTTCAGCTCATCAGTTGATCTCTACACTCTGTGATGCCTTAAGCAATTCTTGTCATTCTTGTCATTTCAGTAATATACATAATAGGCAACCAATAAAAATATCAACATACATCTGACCAGAGTATACTCATTGAAAAACTTGACCTATCCAAATATGATTCATATGATTTATCCTAAAATTTAGACTTCTTTATCTATCACCTTTTGAAGATATTAGAAAAATATTGAATGTCATTTTAAATGAACTTTGCCTGACAAAGCAATTGGGTACATTATCTAGCTACCATGCAGAAGTTAATTCTAATGATTGCAGTATTAATGTGCATTGTTATTATTAGCATAAGTAAAAATCTATGAACCTATGCTAATAATTTGTGCAATGTACAGCACTTGCCACAGATAATGTGGTCCCTGTCTTCTTTTATGCACAAAGTTTGACCATTAAACATCATTACTTCCTTTAGTTTTCAAGCAAAACATATGACACACAAATGAATATTTTCTCTTTCTTGATACAGTAAAATTACCCAATTTTAGCAAAGTGGTATAGAACAGTTAGAAGAATCTTCATTTGAAAATATTTCATCATGCTCTGGAATTATTATGTGTCAGTCTCTATTGACCATATCTTAAAGGTGTTTGATGGTATGGAGGTATTGTTCATTTTCTTTTCTTTTATTAATTGTTTAATTTATTTTACATCCTGACCAGAGTTTCTCCACCCTCCTCTCCTCCTCCGCCACCTCCCCTCTGACCCCAACTATTCCACTTCTCCTCCCTCTCTGTTCAGAAATGGGGCAGTCCTCCCTGGGGTATCCACAAAACATGGCACATCAAGTTGCAGTAGGAATAAGCACTTTCCCTTGTATTAAGGCTGGGCAAAGCAACTCAGCATGAGGAATAAGTCCCCAAAAGACAGCTAAAGTATTAGGGACAGACTCCCTCCCACTGTTATAAGTCCCACAAGCAGACCAAGCTATACAATTGTCACATATATGTAGAGTGCCTACTTAGGTCCCATGCAGGCTCCCTGGTTGTTGATTAGGACTCTGTGAGCTCCTCTGAACCCAGGTTAGTTGATTCTGTGCGTTTTCTTTGTAATGACCTTGACCCTTACCCCTAGATCCTAGGGTCCTTCCTCCCAATCTTTAGTAGGATTCCCCAAGCTTAGCATTTTCTTTAGAGTAGAGTAGTTCACAGCTATATCTTGGAACTAAAATTTTGTTTTATGAGGACTCTAGGAGGCAATTAGATACCAGTTCATGTGGTACCAAATGTAAAATTATTCAAACTTTCGAAATGGGAAAGATGAGAATACTCTACAATTTGTAGTTAAATTAAAATCTTTACCTGAACCTTATAGTAGGTAGTTCTGTAGGGAATAACAAACACAGCAAATTATAATAAATTATAATTACATCACTACACAAAGGTTGAGAATCAATGCTCAAAAGAATATTTATTAACCAACTGTTGTTTGATTCAAATACTGCATACTTTTCCTGCAATGTGATTCTTAAACCTAGTCACTGAAGAAAACAGTATGATGGGAAAACCTTCCCTTTCCTTTCACAATTTTCCAAGAAAAGAGGTGAATATTTCTGTAATGAATCTCTAACTAATGTAAGGTAACTTCTAAGTAAAGAGCAATCTATTTTTATGTTTGTTTGAAAAACAAAAATGAATATACTTTCATCATTATAAGGGAACTATTCTCAATGATGGGATTTTTTACCAGGTGAAGAAGATATCATTTTGTGAGATGTTCACTCTGTGATTCCAGCTCCTACCAAAAGCAGGAGGCTTTTTAGTTATAGTACTGTACTGATGCTGATAATATATGAAAACAATTAAAAATCAGTTAAGCAATTTGTCTCATTAAACATGTGTGTAAACATGTTTAGACTATTTCATTTCTCACAGCACATATTCAGGAAGGTATGTAATATATTTTTAATATTTAATGCTGCTGCAAAAATGTCAAAGTCATCAAACCATAATCAAACCGGGGGTACAGGTTACTGTGAGTAATTTGTAAAATAATAGCTACATTCTTGTAGCTTGTTAGCAAAGAGAAATGAAGGGAGGACAGGGCAAAAAGGTAATGTGAAGAGCAAAGGATATAAATTTAAAGGTTATTCACATTCACAGAGAGCAAATTAAACACAGAAATAAAACTGGCTCCTTTCTTTGAAAAAGAATCAGGAAATTATGTGCTGAGTTTTTTTGTTTGTTTGTTTGTCAACCAAAAGGAGAATAAAATCTAGTAACAATTTCCATATCCCATTTTCTACACTATTTATTTATATTACCTTGATGGTGACAGTTTTCATAAGTGTTTCTGAGAACTTCGTACTTAGGGAGTAGTAACCTTAATGCTTGACGGTTAATCAACCACATCTGTATTTATATATGAGGACTGATTAGAGAAATATTACTTTTTAGAATTTTACATGATGATAATCTTGTTTCAATCAGATACATTAGCTTGTAACCAGAGTGAATAATAATTCCTAACACCTCCAAAACTGAAAATAGTGAATAGACACAGCAGTGGCAATTACAATGTTGAGGACAACTTGGAACACTGCTCTAACTACTTACAAGAAGTATGTCCATTCCCTCTGCCATGATTCCTGAAACTGTGACATTTCCTATGAGACATGAACAATGTCCATTTAGCCTACATAACACTCCCCAATGATCAAACAGACCATTATATCAAAGTCTTACTGGCTGAACCAATAAATCTGTGGGGATTATAAATAGAAGCATGGGTGAGGAGTTACTTACCACAGTATAGGTTACTCAAAGAAAATTGAATTACTGAAAAACCAACCCCAGCATAGATAATTTATGAAGGCTGCACCCCTGTTTCTCCCCACAATTATTGACTATATTTTTAACATTGGGAAGGACCTTGTGACCTCTGAAATGTGGTGGGCTTCCTGAATTAATTTACTAGAGTCCTCATTGTAGGGGCTTCTCTCTTCCTTTCAAGACCAAGTGTTTCACTTTTGACCAAAGGGCTACACAAGAATGTCAATGGGAAGTCTTAACCTGAATATTTATGTATATCACCACTGTCTGCAACAAAGATCTCCAGTTCATTAAACTTTGTCTTCACAATTTACTGATGCCTATTAAACAGTACCTCAGAGTTAAGTGTACTGATATTAAAGTATGTGAAATGTAACAACAAATGATGTTGATCAAAGTAGATGTCTTCATGTAGAAGATGTAAATAGATCCATACTTATCTCCATACATAAAACTAGACACACTGAACCTGATCAAAGATAAAATGAGCCTTGAGTGCTTTGGCACAAGAGTAGGCTTTCTGGATACTGTTAGTGCATGCACTAATATTGACAATCAATGGGACCTCATGAAACTGAAAAGCTTCTGTAAAGCAAAGCACACCATCAATGGGGCAAAGTGGCAACCTACAGAATGGGAAAAGATTCTTACCAACTGTACATGTGATAGAGGATTAATATCCAAAATATATAAAGGACGTAAGAAATTGGATATCAAAAACAAACAATCCAATTAAAATGAGTACAGATCTAAACAGAGAATTCTCAACAGACGAAGCTCAAGTGCCATGCACACAATTACAGAAATGTTCAACACCCTCAACCATCAGGGAAATACAAATCAAAACTACTTTCAGATTCCAGCTTAACTTGTCAGAATGGCTAAGATCACTAACACTAGTTACAGCTCATGCTAGAGGGGATATGGAACAAAGAGAGCACTCCTCAATTGCGAACTTGTATAACCACTATGGAAATCAATATGGCAGTTTTTCAGAAAGTTGAGAGTCAACCTACCTCAAGATATGGCTATTCCACTCTTGGGTATTTACCCAAAGAATGCTATATCCTAGCTCAAGGACACTTGCTTGACCATGTTCAATTTTGATTTATTCATAATAGCCAGAAATGGAGAAAAAACCTAGATGTCTCTCAACAGAATGAAGAAATGAAATGTAATTTTCACAATGGAGTATTACTCAGCTGTTTAAAAAAAACTGGCATCATGAAATTTGCAGGCAAATAGATAGAACTAGAAAAATATCTGTGTGAGGTATCCCAGACCCACAGAGACAAATATGGTATGTATTCACTTATATGTGTATATTAGTCGTTAAATAAATGATAACTAGCCTACTATCATAGACCCAGAGAGTTTAGGTATAGAGATAGGGACTGTGTGTGAAGGGGGTACATTGATTTCCCTGTGAGGGGAAATAGAATAGATTTAATGGGTGAACTGGGCAAGGGAGGAACAAGAATGGGAGGATCTGGTGGGAAGGGTTAGTGGAGATAGTATTGGGACACCCAGCATAGAGAGTAAGAGCTGGTGAAACCAGGACTGTCCATCACACAGGCTCATTTTCTTCAATGGAAGGAAAATGAATGGTGCCTTGTCATACAGAATACCAAATGAGAGAGCTTGAATAATCTGGTGATCTTTGCTATTCTCTTAAGAGCCAGCCTTCACCTAAATTTCCACAAAAGTCTCAGAATTATTTAGGCCCCGATTTTGAGTTTTGCCTCTCTGTGAATATAACTCATCATTATGAAAGAGGCTCCATGTACTTTGAATCGTTCACCAAGAGTATCTATCCTTGCTCTAATTACAGATCCTTCTTTTAGGCCTTAGCCCTGACTTCTATTTATCAGACAATAGAACTCATTCTTATTGCAAAGATCACAGGTGTTTTGCTACTTTGCTAGGGAGTATCTATGGAGCTTTGCCATGTCTATTTTGTTTATGCCTAAATCTTTGTTGTGAATATTGCCATGTGGAATGGTGTTTTTTTTTTTTTTAACCAGAGTTTTACTGTGGTTAAATGTTTAAGAATAGACCATAGCATCAGACTCTCTAGAAGTCTTGACCCAAGTCCAACTTCAATGAATTTTCTTTCTCACCATTTCCTGGTTTGTTCCCTGTGGTTGGTAATACCTGTAGAAACACTACAACAAGAACGCATACCCAACATTGCTTGTGTGAACAAGAATGAGAGACTATATAGCTCTGAGACCCAGAGTGAAACCAAACACTACTGGTCTAAAAACATAAAAAATATATAAACAAAATGTCTCCTAATAATATATTCATAGACCAGTGTAGCATGAATCTTAAAAGTTCTTATTAATAAAATCAAACCTGAGGCCAGTTATTGGGGTGAACTGGAAGATCAGAGAACCAGAACAAGCCACAGCTACCTCACCTCGCCGGATCCTCAGCTGGTCTTGTTTCCTCAGAATGGAGGCCTCTGAGTCCTCATCCAGAATGGCTCTCAGCTGAACTGCTGCTAGAAGCTTGAAAGCTTAACCAGCCAAATGCTTAACCAGGCCAAATGCTTCTAGTTCCTGGTCCTCACGCCTTATATATCTTTCTGCCTTCTACCATCACTCCCTGGGATTAAAGGCTCACTCCCTGGAATTAAAAGTGTGTGTCACCATGCTTGGCTGTATCCTTGAACAGATGGATTTCTGCCTCTGGAATGCTAGGATTAAAGGCGAGTGCTACCACTGCCTGTCCTAAGTATTTAGTGGCTTTTCTGTTGTCTGACCCCAGATAAGTTTATTAGGATATACAATATTTTGGGGAGCACAATATCACCACAGACCAGTGCCTTATTCAATTATTATCTGAGAAGCTTCATTCTACAACAGAGAGGAACAGATGCAGAGACCCACAGACAGAGTCAGGGGAGACTTTCACCCCTTAATGGGGAGTAACTATGACTTGATATTCATTGGAGGAAACAGACTTACAGTCTGTTCAGGATGCTTCTACTGGTAGCTTTCCTATGCTCTAGTGTATTGTTTGACATGCATATACATATATGTGGCACTAATTGAACTAGTAGGTTACCCCACTCCCCCAAAAACGGACATGAAATTAGAAGGTGGATATTTGGGTAAATTTGGGAATAAGTGGGGAGAGGGAAAAGAGAGTAGATATATTTCCTTTCTATACATGTATGGAATCCTTAAAAATGAAGAAAAATTGTAACTGAAAATAGTATAGAGCAATACTAATTTTTCTGTTAACCAAGGAAGACTTAATGTAAATGTTTTGGAAAACAATTTGCTAATGTCTACTAAAATATAGAATAGGAAACCTCTATAATCTAGAAATTCTACTTATTGGTATATATGTTAAAGCTTTCAAGATTATTGATTCATTAGTCATGATTCTCATTGTCACACTGCTTGGAAAATCAGGAGCTTATAAACAATCTAATAATATAACATAGAAAAATAGATTTATGAATACTTTAAAAATGGAAGGAATTGTACACACACACACAACAAAAAATAAATTATAGCTACATTTAACAGCATGCATACATTGTATAAACTATTTTGAGAAAAACATTTATTGATCATGGATACATGTTATTTTTAACAAAATTTTGCTTAGGTAGAGAATGCAAGTCACCACAATGTGTATGTCTGTGAGGGAGATTCAGAAATACAAATGGTAGGTATATAGTAATGACAGGGCATGTATTTGTATTTCAGATTTTTAATTTCAAAGTGTTCAGTTTTATTTGTTTATTCTTTTATTATTTATTATTCATGAAACATTCCCTAATAAATTCTGCTCCCACATCTTTCTGAATAAAATGACACAACATCTGTTTTGTTGGGGGTCATGCTTAACTAGTAAATGAAGGAACTATAGAATTACAGGATTGGGATTCTCTGGCTGGTAAACTTGACTGGCCACAGAAAACAGATTTACTGTTCCTAGAGAGTAAATTTGCCTACTTTATTTTTCAACTTGTTTTGCAGAGTCCAGTTTTAAGTAATTGATATTTTGCCACCTTTAGGTCAGCTCGTTTATGTCGGTATCTCCTATTAGAATCACACACTCACACACACACACACACATGCACACACACACCAGACATACTCACACACACACACACACACACACACACACACACACACACACACACACACACATCAGACATACACACAGAGGGGAGATTTTGTGCATTATATTAACCAATATTTTATTTATTTTTATAGTATCATGCATATATTATTATCCCCATACTCCTGCTAAACCCAATATTTCATTTATTCTTTTATAGTAACATGCATATATTATTATTCACATACTTCTGCTGAACCTCTTCTTAACTTTATTCTGTAATTTCTTTTATTGCCATAATTAACAGAATCATATGAGTAAGCCTTCTGTTTGCTAATTATGGCTATTCATAATCTTTATTTGCTTCTTAACCTACTCTTTTCTCTACCATAGTTTAACACTGGCTCCACTGTAAACTATCCCCAACAATTATTAATCTCCCCTCAATGAGTCCTTCATTGTTTGAAATTTTTCAGATCATACACAGATCTCAGGTCACCAGACAATACTCATGCTTTTCTCATGTGGATCATTCATGACTTCAATGGTTGTCCTCATAGATTACATTTTCTGTGATCAGTAACAGCCTTGATATTAGGTACCTTCTTAATTCTCCTGGATATCTTATGTTTGCCATTGTTGTATTGACATAGAATGTTAAATACAAGTCCTGGTGGCAAAATTGCTACAATTCACATCTCTGTCATAGTTTGTTAAAGCCCCAAATCTTTGTTGTATTTAGTTAAAACCCAAAGTATTTGCTTATTATATAATAATACTATATATATATATATATATATATATATATATATACACATATATATAATTATATATAAATAAAAAATAAACAATGACTCAAAGTAGAGATAACACCTATCTGATGTTTCTTTATTTTTTTTTTGCAATGGGCCAAAAAAGGGTAATGGATAATGTTTAAGGATAGAGGATTTATGATGTCCCTCTGCCCCATAAGTAAGACAATCCTGGTATCTCTCCTCCTTCCTTATGAATTTCTTGATGCAAAAAAAGGAAACTGAAAAACACTCTAATTCAAACCAAGTATCAGCTGCATCTATAAACATATTGGTATAAATACTCAAGGTATGTTAGAGCATTTAGATGAAATAATTGAATTTGCAAACACTTTTTGACATTTATTTTTTCATTAGTAAGACAGGGCTAGGGATAGAAAATACAATGCCATTCTTTTTATATACTTTTGGATAGTTGTTTTAGAATATTTAGAACAAAGGTCAAATGGATTATGAGAATTCAATTAATAGAAAGAAATGTGGGCTAGTAGACTGGCTAGGTGGCTAATCAAATGAGGGCATCTACCATCAAGCCTGATAACCTGAGATAGATGCCCCAAACCCACGTGGTGGAGAGAATTGACTCTTTCAAGTTTTCACCTGACCCTCTCACATGGGTCACAATATATATGAAACCACACACATATATATGCACCTACACTCATTCACATCCAAACACAGCCCCAACATCAATCAATCAATCAATTCATCCATCCATCAATCAGTTAATATTATCAGTCAACACAGATGTAATATATTATTTTTTTTAACTTCTAGTAGCATCAGTGGTGTTCAAGACAAATCTTTGTATTTTTAATTATTATTTTATTTTATAATTAATTTAATTTTATGCATCAGCCATGGATTCTCCTGTCTTCCCTCTTCCCACCCCCCAGCCTTACCCGCCAATCCATTCCCCATTTCTACCTCTTCCAAGGCGAGGTCTCCCCTGGGGATTCAGCTCAGCCTGGTAGATTAAGTGAAGCAGGTCCAGTCCCCTCCTCCCTGCACCAAGGCTGATCAAAGTGCAGCATTATTTGTAATAGCCAGAACTTGGAAACAACCTAGATGCCCTTCAAATGAGAATGGATAAATAAAATGTGGTACATATACACAATGGAGTACTACTCAGCAGAGAAAAACAATGACATTATGAGATTTCTCAGACAAATCTATAGCTCTACAATCTACTATATACACTTATCCTGTTTTGTAATGATAAGAATGCTTTCCAAAATGTATTCTCAGGTTTCAAAATAGATTAGCATTTTAAAATTCATATCAAAGCTCATATGATACATTAGTTATTTGCATCCTTATTGTTATACTCATGACATAATTGCACTATTTGTTCAACTCATATAGCTTGTATGGTGAGCTCTAACACTTCCATAAACAGCCTTAGCTCTCTGTATTGCTATGACTTCTATTAACAATATGTATTTTACATCTTTATGAAGAGTCATGTATAATTACAAGAACTAGAAATAAAATAATCACTCTTTTATTTGTCCTTTATTGTCTGAGTCAAAATAAAAGTAATGTAAAATTGCCAAATATTTCATAATAAATGTAGTGTGTGTGTGTGTGTGTGTGTGTGTGTGTGTGTGTGTGTGTGTGTGTATGTGTGTGTGTGTGTGTGTAAGTGTGCATTCTGCTGAGTGGATGTAATAGTTTGATCACTTCAATGAAAAATATATTTATTATTTTCATCCATATATTTGATTCCCAGTTCTATGGAAATAAATCTATAATATATAACATGTTCTACAAAATAAGCAAATGTACCTGAGCAATGAGGTATTCATTTATTTGACAGAGGCAACTTTATCATTAATGCATGGTTGGAAGCATTAAAACAATTTAATATAACAAAGTTGTTTGCCATTACAGTTGGGGTAACATAGTAATTTAATTTTTTTGCAGTATGTATAACTTTGATTCTCATTATGTGGCTAGTGTCTTCAATCTCTAACTCAAGTCATTTTGCTTTAATGGCAGAAAGAAGAATCTGCTTATTAAGAACCATAGCAGAGCAAATTAATTGTTCCTGAATAATGGCCAAGGGTATTTCTTCACTTTATGCTTTTGTCTAAATTGATGAGATCCTCATGATATATTAGACAATTTTCTCTTCATATAAAATTTGCAGTCAAGTGTTTTAAAGCAAAAAAAAGGGGGAACATTTGGATTAACATGAAACAGTACCACTATTTAGAACAAGGGGTTAGTTATATTGATGTGGCTAGGGGTGAATGAAGATGATTCAGAGCCTATTACTGTCAGGGGAACCTCTCTTTTCTTTTGTTCCCTCAGGATAGATAACATATCTCTATTTTAATTAATTTTTCTAATTATAACTTTGTGTGACATCAATTCTCCACCATATAATGAATTGAAAAGTGAAGTCAGAAGTAAACATGAAAAATTTACACTTCAATAGCACTTAAGATTTGGTATAGTCTGAAAAAACAAAAGGGCATCTCCCAATAACTGCCCTTTTAATGCAAATGATGGTTTGTTTTAGTTCATTACGTGATGCAACAGGAAAGAATACAATGATCTCTTTTTAGTTGATATTTTTCTTGTTTTTGCTACTCATGTGCATGCTTGTATGTGTATGTGTGTCTACAAAGATTTGTCTATGTGGGTACATGAGTTCCAAATGAAAAATTCTATTATCCGGATCTTTCTGTCCCACAGAATTGAGAAGACCGGGCCACCAGCAGACATGCCTTACATTTTATGTAAGTGTCGATGCTGTGAAATTAGGACCTCACGCACAGCAAGTGTTCTTAACCCTTGACCCATCTGACAAGTCTAAATTTTTAATGTAATGTTTCTATTAATCATTTGAGAACTTAATGTATGCATACAGTGTTGTTTCATCATATTCATCCACCATTTCCCATCCTCTAACTCTTCCTAGACCCACCCTCCAGGTTCGTAATACTTCCCAATTTCCAGTCCTGTGTAATTTCTATTAAGCTGTCTAGTCTTATTAGAGCTGCAGACATACTTACTATAGGTATGGGGCATGTGCAGGAGCTTAGTTGACCTATCTGAGATAAGAGCTTTAAAGAAAACTGAACTCCTTCCCTCAGATGCCATCAACTAACTACCCATAAATCTTCAATTAGGAGTGAGAGGTCTAGAACCCCTTGTCATATGTTGAAATGTTAACTGGCTTGATTTTGTCCAGGTCTTGTGTAGGCAACCACAACTCTGTGAGTTTCTAAGAAGAGATGTCATGGCATTGTGCATTTGATCTTGTATAGCTATGGTCTTACCCAGTTTCTGGATCTTACAAATCTTTCCTCTCCTTCAATATCACCCCTAAGTCTTGGGGGAAAGAGGTTGATATAAATGTCCCATTTGGGTCTGATCTCTGTAGTTTTACTAGTTGTGAGTTACTATGTTAATTGCTGTCCTCCCAGTTCGTCAAGAAACTTCCGTGATGGTCTCTGATAGGTTTATTAATCAATGAGTATAAAAATAAGAATTTACAATGAGGTTTTATACTATATCCATCTAGTAAAATAATACTAGGATATTTTAAATCAACAATTGGGTCAACTCAAGAACTTGATGACTCCACTAGACTTACTGTTCTAAATAGTAATAATCTAATTTATTCTACTTTCCTAGTGAGGAAATTGGTACAGAAATTGGATAAACACTTCTTAAAAATCATGCATCTAATTAAGGGCAGGGCTAGCATTTAAAGTTGTGAACATAAATTCCATATCATATGCTCAAATGTTAGAGTACAGTTTTTAAGTTAAGCAGTTGATATTTCATTGACTCAGAATATTTCCTTTCCTTTTCATTGCTAGTGTTCATGACCCAAATTCACAAAAGAGGAGTTAAGGCTATGAAATAAAATACTCATTCTTCAGGTTTCAAAAACTCAGAAATTGAATAAACAATACTGTGGACACTATATGGATATCAGCACGGGGAAGAGAGGCATCAATATCAGGATGTGGTGGTAAGAAAGAATTATAGAAATATCCATGCAATAATAGATTCCAAAGCTTAATTCAATTCTGATCTTGTTTTAAAGGATTGTATTGTTTACATCATATACATTCAAACAGTTATACAGCTACTTCCATGCAGAGTTTAATGTAATATTCATTTATTTATTTATCTGTGCATTAAATGCCTATTCAACATCCATATAAGATAGTGTCTCCAAATTTTAAAGACAGTATTTAAAATATATAAAATAGAAATTAATAAGCTTTATAACATAATAATATAGGATATGTGAGTAACACAATTAATTATCTGTTGCTTAAAGTTCATCTGAAGGCTGCTCAGGATAAGCTTGGAAACACTGAGACATTAGAGGTTATATAGGGTCACATTTTCCATAGTTTAAAAAAATCTGTTTCACGGCTTTATCACAGGAAGGAAAAAAATTGTCAGCTGAAAATAGAATAAGAGCTGAAGAAAGTTAATCCTCTAAAAAATACCATGTAGTTTTTCTATTCCTGCCAGAAATTTTAAAAATTTCAGAAAATAATCTTTGAGCAATTAAGCAAACATTAAGATACCAAATTTCTTGGATTGACTACAGAGTGTTCATGTTGCAACATTTTTTGAGCATGTGACTGTTACATGCTTGTGGTGTTAGTAAATACGCAATGTATAGTTTTCAGCTAATCAGCATGATGAGATACTTATTGGAGAAAAGATGAAGAAGAAAGATTATAGGGGGAAAATGTGAGTGGTTTAAATGAAAACATAATGGCAAAGGAAGAAGCCAAAGCAACATGTGCTTCAGTAGTTACTGCAAGCTCAAATCAAATAAGGGCTTGCAACTTCAGAAGGATATTTGCATGATCTTCATGCATACATTAAGCCATGGAGGGCTTTTTTGAGGGGAGGGGTCTTGTTGTCGTTCAAATAGAAGATGGAAAATTAGTGCATTGGCAATAAATAATCCTAATTTCCTGTGGTTTCTAATTTTTCTTCTCTTTTATCTCCTAGAAATGTTCCCAGCGATGACCTTCATTTTGCAGATACACACATGACTTATTTTTAAAAAATGATATTTGCCTAAATAGTGAATAAAATCATGTTTCAGTACTTTAAAATTCTTTTTTTAATAATAGGGTGTTTCACAGAACCTGGAACTTAGACATTTGGTTAGACCTGCTGGCCAGCAAACCCCAAGGGTGCTCTTGTCTCTGTCTCCCCAGTGCCATGATTAAAGGTACAAAGTCCCACATATAACTTTTAAAACTGGGTGTTGTAGATTGAACCTGATGCTTGTGCAATAATAACTTAACTGACTTAACCATCTTTCCAGGCCCAGATTTTTCAAAAATCAAGCTAAACTTTCAAAATAGTATTTCTTAAAGTTTCCTACCTAATAGAAATGATATTATTCCCTGGCCACCATTTCCAGTTACTGGTAGTGATGGTGATGAAATAGACAAGTGTTTTCTTTATGACTCTAACACACACACACACACACACACACACACACACACACACACACACACACACAAACACACACACACATATAATTTTCTAAGTATTTGTGGCTTTTTCATGTTAACCATATCCATATCTTGGTTCAAAATGGCATCTGAAAATTAATGAAAGATCCAATCTAAGAACAAAGGTGGCATCAAAGCAGGACATAGTAGCATGTGTGTCTATCACAAGTACTGCCGAAGCAGAGACAGGAGGATTTCTGTACTTACTGGTCACTCAATATAACATAAGCAATAAGGTTATCATTCAGTGAAACCCTATTAATTGATTAACATTCTCGACATAAACATCTCCACATACACAAAAACACGTATGCATGCTCACATGTATGTGAATATGGCCTGCACATAAAAACAAATATTTATAACACACGCATACATAGACACACACACATACACATAAGAATCACAAGAATCTTATTTTAGACTCTAGGATGTGGAAATACACACAACTCTTTTCCTCTTATGTCTGGAATCTTAAAATACTTTGTTTAGTGGCAGTGAATTACATTATAATATATTTAATATTTATATTTTTGGATGTGCTATAATTTATTCATTTATGTATTTGGGTTTTTTACTATTTTATAGCTACCAAAACAAATTTAGAAACAGACTTAATATATGTTGGCTTAGAGACAGGAGAACAAATTGTGCGCAGTGCATACAATGAAGAATTCTGAATTGTTTTCTAAATGAAGTAGATCTATACTCAACCACATGACTAAGCTCTGGAAATATAATCCTGACAGTTTATATAAAATTTAAATGGAGCAGGGAGGCTGGAGAGATTACTCAGTAGTTAAGATCAGTGCCTGCTCTTCCAGGAGACTTTGGTTCAATTACTAGGATTTATGTAGTGGCTTACAACTGTCTATTACTCTAGTTATAGACCAATACCTGCTTCTTGAGAACCAGGGACAAGCATGGTACACATACCTACATGCAAGAAAATACCTATACATGCAAAATAAAATAAAGTAAGAACAGTTAAAAATGAAATTCAAAGAGGTATGTTGATTGGTTTGAGGAAATTTCTCCATGATGTATCCCAAATATATATATATATATATATATATATATATATATATATATATATATGTGTGTGTGTGTGTGTGTGTGTGTGTGTGTGTGCATGTGTGTATGAAATAAAATTTAATGATTTAAATTTTTCTGCATTTTAATTTTTTGTTATTACATACAATAGTTTTTTTTGACATCTTAAAATATGTAGCTGTTGATATTTGCCCCCATTACTCTCTTTTTTCTCCATCCTACTCCTTCTAAACCCCTTCTATTCCCAACTAGCTCCAGTCTTCTTTTTTACTTACTTCATTATTCATTTCCTCAATAAATTTCATTAGGTATGTTTATAGATGCATGGGTGAGAGTTTATTCATGGTATAATGTAGTCACTGGTATCTATGCCACTGAGGAAATACCCCTGATTCTGCCATCATGTGAAACTAGAAAGGTTTATGGATTCATAAATACATTTAAAAATATTTGAAAGTCAGTTGTATGTCAGACCATTTTGAGAATTTGAACTGACAAAGACATATAAACTGCTTATTCCTATTTATTATGACATTTGTAAGTATATAAATATGTGTAAGTAAAATTCTTCCAGTGTTCAGAGATGTGATGAAAACTAAGATGTAATAGCACATCTTGGGTTGATTGAAACTATAAAAAGCAGTGTAGTAGTTAAGGGCTGAGACACTCAAACTTAGCAACCTGAATCCATGGAAAGTGTTTTCTAATTTCAGGGACTCACTGATACTGTGTCTCTAAGGAAGTGCAATAACTTGGTATGCTAATGGGAAATAAAAGAACAGTAGAGCAGGGATGTAGACAGCAAGATACAGCACTGTACAGAAGGAGATCTCAATGGTCATCAGAGTTCTGGTATAGAGAATTGCTGGTTCAGAATGGGTGAATTGAGGTGACACAGAATGTCCCTCAACAGAAAGTTACATGAGATAATACATAGTTTTGAAAAATTACTCTTGCCGTAAATTAGGAATTGAACCTGGAGAAGGATCAAAGGTAGAAATCAATACTCTTGGTTAGGAGGAAAAGAGATGCTGAAAATGGAGCTGGTGTCGAACTTTTTAAATTAATTTGCTCGTACATTTTATAGTGATAATCAAATTATATGAGGATTGTTATTGCATATACATAGAAGAGAGATTTTTTATTGTTCCTTTAATATTAACTTAGAATGCTAGACCTGACACCATTTAAATTCAATCAATTGAGAGCAGAATATCTAAATACACAACAAACTGCACGATGTATAGGACTATGAAGAAATAGAACCTCATTTGAAGACAAGCATGAGCTTGGCCTGAAAAGAAAAATGCTCCCCTTACTTCACTTTTCTCCTAATTGTGGAGAAGTATAGAAGTATTTACCATTGTAAGAGTTACAGATGCTACCCACTGCTTGAAAATTAAAATGATGCATTTTATTTATGAGATCTATTTGAGAGAATAGTAATCATTTTTAATCTAATATTGTATCAAAGAGTTCTGCCACAAGATGCACCTGCTGCCTCTTCATGAACCAGAATCTAGCTTCTCAGGTCAGATGTCAGTTGGTCCAGGCTGGAGCCTCTGCTAAATCTCTTCTTCCTCTCCCAGGCAGCTTCCTGTGCATAATGAGTGAGACTGAGTCCAAGTTGCATCTCAATCAGTTTGTCTGTCTTTTCACTGGATGCAGCCCAGCAGATCTGCCACTGAACAACAGGCAATAGAATAGGTTGAATTTTGCATTCCTCTCTTCTTCAAATGCATGTGCTATTTCCCTGCTCTGGCTGCAGCAAGAATACCCTGCCATGGATCCATCTCCTACCAGGCAATCTTCCTCTTCCTCCTCCTTCTCCTCCTCTTCTTTTTCCTCCTCTTCTTCTACATATTCTTACTCTTTTATTCTTATTCTCTTTTTCTCTAAAATATGTTTTTGAATCCTAGCTTGCCCAATATCTCTTATTTGGTTCCACTTGTTTTCTTTTCTGCTATAAATAAACAGAAACATTTCTGTTCGCTGTGATATACATTGATAGAACTTCAAACAATATCTTTGCCTTGCTAAATATTTGCTTCATTGTTTCACACCTGTCAGTCTAAAGAAAATGATGCTTGTATTGTTTATCATGAAAATATATTTTTACTGTCATTTAATGGTATATGAATGGAATATAAATATGCATTGTATATCAATCAACGAATTTCAATGATCAATCAAAAATAAATTTGTGATTAACCCATATTTTCCTTTCTGATTTTGTAGTCATTTTTTATAGAAATGTATAATATACTTGATCTAAGTTTGTATGTATTTTATATCAAATATCAGAATAAAGATGATATAAAGATTGACAGGTCATAGAAATTTCATCTCTTTCTCAGGGACTGTGTTCAGAACTCAACTTAAATTGATGAGAGTTGTATCTGGCTCTGAGGTCTTATACACGGCACCTTATTTCTTTAGTATTTTCATCTATTTTACCTCAGATTTTTGCCAGCCTTTGCTAGATGTAGACTAGGTGATCTAGTTTGCCATTCTGTTACCATGGTAAACAACATGAACAAAAGCTACAGGGTGAGGAAAGGGTTTGTTTGGCTTACACTTCCAGAATACGATCTGTCATTGGAGGAAGTCAGGTCAAGAGCTCAGGCAGGAACTAAAGCAGAAACTACAGGGGAACACTGTTTTCTGGCTTCGCTTCATTTGCCTTGTGCTCAGCTCAATTTCTTATACAACTTAAAACCACTTGACCAGGAGTGCCACTACTCAGAGTACACTGGACCCTCCCATATCAGTCAGTCAAGGCTCTTTTCCTTAGACTTGGCCAAAGGCCCTTCTGATCTGGGTAATCTCTCCTCCTAGGTGACAATAAAAATCTAACCAAGACGTGGGGACAGTGGTGCTTAAATGCAGATGCGTTCTTTCCTGGACTGCTTTCTAGTTGAATGGGAAATCACTAGAACAACTTCCTGGTAACTGCCCTTATAATTTATTAAAATGCTGGGAAGGAGAATAGTTGATGAACAGACAATATAATATGGCTGCTCAATGACAATATGATATGGATTTTCTCAGCAGTTCTAAGAAAGTGAGAAGGGACTTTAGGGGACACGTCTGTCTTCTAATTATAGATCCGGGTGTTAGTTTGTCCCTGCTGTGTGGCAAACTACATCATGATTAGGATCTTGAAACCGTGACCACTTACTAGTATAGTTTTGTAGGACAGAAGCCTAATGAGCATAACAAGAACCCAACATTGAGAACCCCTAGATATAAGTTAGGGAGTAAGATGACTACAGGTCTGACCTTAGGTCTGCATTAGAGCCTGCTCCCAGAAGCATCATGTGAGTAGCAGTTCTACAGGTCAAGGATGAAGATCAGTTTCTTTGTTCCTTTTCCTTGCTTGATGGTCTTTGCTCCTAGAATTTAACCTGTATCACTCTCCTTCTCCTCTGTCTTTTCTTTTTGCATCTCTCACCTTTCCTCCATCTCTTTCCTCTTTGTCTTGCTCTCCATCTCTTCTCTTCTTACTCTCTCGCAAATTTCCAAATTTCCTTATCTCCCTTTCAAAACATCTCTCCTCTGCTCTCCTCCACCCTTTATTTCCGTGAAACTTTCTCTCTCTCTCTCTCTCTCTCTCTCTCTCTCTCTCTCTCTCTCTCTCTCTCTCTCTCTCTCTCTCTTTCTGTTACAATTAATTTAAAACTATTTTTTTCCCTCAGGGATACAGATCTTTGAGATTTATGTTCTACTCTTCCATTTATAATAAGTTATCCAGTGTTCATATTGAGCCCATCCATACAACCCATGACAAGAGTCTCATCTTCCATCCACCAAGGATTAGCCTTAAACATGAAAAATCATTTTACAGAAGTTTATAGATGGGTTGAAGAATTTGAAGATGGAAATCTTAGCTTAAAATGATGAACTCACTTCCTATTGCACTAATAAGAGGTGTTTTCTTACTCTCTAAGATTTTGGTAGAGTGCACGTAAACTTTAATTGTGGTAGTATTCTAATTGTACTGAAATGTGATTTTTTTTTTTTTTTTTTTTTTTTTTTTTTTTTTTTTTTTTTGGTTTTTCGAGACAGGGTTTCTCTGTGTAGCTTTGCGCCTTTCCTGGAACTCACTTGGTAGCCCAGGCTGGCCTCGAACTCACAGAGATCCACCTGGCTCTGCCTCCCGAGTGCTGGGATTAAAGGCGTGAGCCACCACCGCCCGGCAAAATGTGATTTTGATTGTATGTTAATAAATAAAGTTGCCCGGGGGTCAGAGATATTAGAGCCATAGAAAGAGCATGGCGGTGGTGGCACACGCCTTTAATCCCATAGATCTCTGTGTGTTCAGGGATACAGCCAGCATTGGAGACATACGCCTTTAAGACCTAGAGGGCTGTACATGCAGACAGTGGCGAGGCAATCATGTGTTTGGGTTTACAACCAATGAGAAGGCAGAATGACTTTGAAACGACTGACACACAAAGAAATAGCTCTCTTTCGGGAAGCTGGGACACAGCAGGAGGAAGGGTGAGATTTTAGTTCTGAGCTCTGACCTCTTGGCTTTCTCTTTTACATTGTTTCTGTGTTTCTTATTTAATAAGACGGTTGGTTACATCAACATTTAATCTTTAACCATAATACTGATGTCAGTTATGGTGATGATTATCAGAGTAGTTTCTCATTCTATCTTCTGATATTAAGAGAGCTTTATATTGAGAGCTTTGAAAGAGAAACTCTCTAGAACTTTATAGAAAATCAAATTAACATAAAGTCCAAGTAGAAAGAATTTGAAGAGAAATATGTGTTTCTACACTTGGAAGATTAGCTATTAATTGAGAATGCTGAGTAAAGAGAAGCATGAAAGAAGGGAAAAGGAAACAAGAGGTACTCACAGATATTTACTAAGGAGTTCGCTAAGTATGTGAAAGACATTACCAATGAAAGTGATCAAATGCATGGGATTAGAAAGCAGAAAGATTGAAATTTAAATGGCAGCTTCTAAACCGATGTTAGGCCTATAAGAATCAATGTCTTTTAAACTAAGATTGTGTTTTCAATGAACAGTAGTGGAATTAACATCCAAGAGGAATTGAATCCATCTATAAATAATCAAAGCCTATAATATATGAACCATGGCCAACTATATTATGTGGCAGCTCCTTAATTGTGGGCTGGCTATCACGATGACAACTGGAAATGTGGGAAACTTGCATACTGCCATATCTAGTTGGCTCATGGCTCATATGTGGTTTTGGGGAGAATGGATATCAAGATTGTTTCATATATGTGTGGAAGTAAAGACAATCTAGTATTTTCTTTAATTTATATATGAAGACATAATAATCATTTAGGTAAATAAAAAGCTGTATTGTCAGTCAATAATCAAAATTATGATCAGAAAATACACTTAAGTTTTTTGATTGTTTGATCCTTAAATTAACTGTCACTAACCTTATGTTAGTTTCTAATAGAATAGGGTGATACAAAGTCAGTGATTATAGAGAAGAAAATGTGTAATATACCTGCTCTGAAGATATATATATTAATGTTTGATACTTCCCAATAAAAATATTAGCTTCCTTACAATGATTTTATTTCAAAGAGTAGTCAAGTTATTTCAAGATTTTTCAAAGTGAAAATATATTTATAAGTTATCAAAATAAGCAATACATTTTAATTATTGCTATTAGAAAGCCATGATATAAATGAAAGCTTGCATTAATATGAGTTATTTAATGAATTTATTATCTATATAAACATTGATTCCTTAAGTAAAAAATATATTGGTTAGAAATTTTCCAGAGTTTCTGTTGACATTTTTTAATTTTCATGAATTTGAATATAATCCCATCCTGAAAGAAGACCTTCCTATTTCTGTGAATAATGTTTCCTGTTTTGCAAATATAAATCACATTTTCGTCTCAAAAGAGGTGGTTAATTGATTTTTCAGTCCCAAGATGGGAGAAAGTATACTATAACCTAAAACCTTAACTATAGCATGATATTGCCTGGGGTTTAGTTCTTAATGAACTAAACAAAATTCTGTTGCTGTTAACCAGCCTGCACACATATATACATACACCCTGCCCAAACAAAAACTTCAGAAGATTTCTATCATTCTTGGGGCTTCCTTCCTGTCATATCCAATTCTGTATATGTACCAATCACCATTCTGACTTTTACCCTGGACCAATTTTCTGCCCTCAATCCTAACATAAGAATGATGAAATCAACTATCTCTCCTCTATAATCTGTCTGTCTGCCTATCTATCATCTATCTATGTAACTGAACAACATTGTATTTTTTTTTTGAGACAGGGTTTCTCTGTGTAGCTTTGTGCCTTTCCTGTAACTCACTTGGCAGCCCAGGCTGGCCTCGAACTCACAGAGATCCTCCTGGCTCTGCCTCCCGAGTGCTGGGATTAAAGGCGTGTGCCACCACCGCCCGGCTCAACATTGTATTTTATATTTCCTATACTATCATCTATTTTTAATATATGTATCTATCTGCTTATAAAATTCAATCTATATTTTCAGTCACACCACATTCTTTTACCATTTTGTAATATCCCTTTTTAAAAAATCAGACTGGTTGTTTATCAGTCTTTATCAATGCATAGCATTTGAGAGGTTAGTAACAAAGGACTTCATGTTAAGGATAATGTAAAGAAAGCTTTTCTTGAACCATCAGCTCCAAATTCTTAATGATGGTATGGAAAACACTGTACACTTTTGTGAAATAAGCACTGTATTCTGGGAAATGGCTACAATTATTTTCTTGTCAATACCTTAAAATGCTCTAGGTAGTTTATCATGGTGTTTGTGGAAAAGCAAACTTATTTGTTTGTCTAACACATATTTTTATATAAATACTAGTATAATTTTACTGGTAGATTTGTTTATTTTTCTTTAACAGTCTACTAAATTGTGTTCATATACAAGACACTAAAGTTTGGGGAATACAAATATAGCATAATTTTTCTGTTATTTTAAATTTTGAACTTTGGCTTGTATGTTAATCTGTTTAAAAGTGCTCTTGTCACTTGAAGAAAATTATATAGTTTTGAAAAAAGAAATCAAAGAAGACCTAATTATGTGGGGATGTTTGGAGGTTGTAAGGCTGTATTGTTACAATGTCAATTTGTACATGCTTGAATTATAGATTAATCACATTTCTAATAAAAATCTTACCAAGTGGATTTGTAGATTACAGACAATTTTTTGTTGCAACTCATTTTTATGCAATATGTGATTCTCTGTCTATGAACTGGTCCATAGGACTATGAATATACAAATTGCAATCATTGACAATCGTTTTTTAATATATAGAAAGAAAAGTCAATACTCATTATAAGTAACATGCATGACCTGTAAATTGGTGTAGTGTAATTTGAAAGTTGATTATCATTGATTATAAAAGTATAGTGCAAATCTATAAGTATTTTGATTTTTTTCACAATACACTAATATCCTAAGGGATATTTTTAAATGGACTCTTAAAAATAATGGTTTAAGTTGCAAAAAAAAAAAAAAAAGAAGAATGGGAAGATCATAAAGACTAATGGAATGAAGTGGAAGTAGTGATGGACATGGTAGGTTACAATCCAACTGTACCAAGAAGCAAATAGAACTCCACTGATTCCTCTTCAGTAAAACCGTGAAGCTTTCATACTGGTTATATATACTGAAGGTATTTGCTGCTTTTGCATAAGGTCTGGATTTACTTATACTTTTCCTGTAATTTTGTTTGGTGTGTGTGTGTGTGTGTGTGTGTGTGTGTGTGTGTGTGTGTGTAGTGACTTTTTTCTTTCTAACATGCTATTTGAGATTCTTTTTATGACCACATGATACAGGAGATCTATCTTTTTCAGATGAAGAGACAGAGTATATTTTTTCCTTTAGCATTACATTTTCTCCTCATATCAGAGCTTTATTTCTTCTCAGTTAGAGTGCAGTTCTGTAATTTTGGTACTGAAGTCATTTCCATGTTCTATTGTCTGATAGTCCTTTCTCTTGTCCACAAAAGTTCTGATTTTTCTCTCTCAGTTCCCTGTACCCTGCCGGGCTACACTAAAGTCAGACAATGATTCTTACTCTATAGGAGACACAATTCTGTAAAATCGGACAATAGAAGAATTGTTGACAATTACTGTATAGACATATTTGTCTGTTCCCAGTGAGCAGTTTCCAAATAGTAAAAGAGCAGGGTTATGTCCCCTGGTTCCACCCTGTGTAAGTATGCAAAAGCAGGCTTTCTTGGAGTTAGGTTAGGATAAAGCTCACGATTATCCTTCCTTATCAAAAACAGAATTGTATGGCCTCTGCTGAATTATCAGCTCTTGTGGTACAATCAAGGCTTCCCTCCGAAAAAAATCTAGGATTTTCACTTGTAAAAGAAAAAGACAATGTTTTTATGCATGGATATCTGTGAAATTGTTTTATTTATAGATGTCCCAAGTGATGAAGCCAGGTATTAATATTCTTGTCTAGTTAATCCTTAAATGGCATTGGCCTGAGAAAGGGAAATATGCTTGGTCAAGATGCATCATTTAGTTGGTATAGTATAAAAGATGTAAATGATGAAGACTGTGTCTAAAGAAAGACTTGTTTCTCTAGTAGTGAGTATTCCTTCCTAAAGGAATGGTGCCTGTGTCACCACAGCTCCTAGTTTCCTATATTGGATAAAAAGAGAAGAAAGACAGCTTTCAACTTGTGTGAGATTCACTCATTTAAGGACTAGGGTGACCAGCCACTGAATCAGATTTTAGATGGGCATGAGAAGACATTGATATCAGAATCTCACCCATCCATGATCAAAATCATCCCCATCCATGTTTGTCAATTATACAACTGAATCAGTTTCTCAACTCCTTCCAGTCCATTTCTAACTACCTGCAACAGAAATTTATATCTCTGCATTTATTCTTACCAAAGCTATAAAAATAAAATAACTCTTTATAGACAATTATTTGTAATTCAGAGAACTGTTGAGTAATTCTTCTCTAGAACCATTGTTTTAAAGAATGCTAGAAGAACTAAAATAATCCACTGACCCTTTACTTTGGTTTTCTGCTTTACTGTATTATTTAATTTTATATATTCCTCTTTTTATTTTATTTTACAATACCATTCAGTTCTACATAACAGCCACAGATTCCTTTGTTCTCCCCCTTCCTGTTCCCCTGGCCTTTCCCCCAGGCTACCCCCCCCCATTCCTACTTCCTCCAGGGCAAAGCCTTTAGGATACAACTATTCTCTAAAACTCTGTATTAGATAATTTTTAAATTGCAGGGGGTGTTGTAGCAATACACTTCTTTCTCATCTATTGCATCTGAGAAATCTGTAATAACTAAAGTGTAATCTCTCATTTTACCTATCTCTCTACTACAGAATAGGTTCTGTTTGCCCTTACAAAAGGCCCATATACTTCCAACTTTATTAGATCATTAATTCTAAGCCTGGGTGAAGTTATGGTGCCCTGATAAAAACTTCCATTCCCACAAATACCAGAAAAATAGAAATTGGATTCATGTATCTAATTCTGAATTTTGTGACCTCCAATATCTTAACTTCTTTTGTAGTTGATTATTTGCAGTTTGCATTTTATTAAAATATATGTTGAATTATAATTTGTAATTAAAATAACGACTACTAGAAATAGTGCTTTTATCTTAGTTTGACCACATGATAATTACAGGATATTTGTATAAATGCCTTTCAAGGATATAAAAATTCAATGTCTTTGCAATAGTAAAGGAAATTGATATAACTTCACAAAGAGATTGTTCACTTTGCAAAAATCACTTAACCTGATGTGTTCAAATTTATTCAGAAGCATCTTTTCATGGTGAATCAACTTCATTATAATTCTTTTGAATTTGATTTTGAGCGCAAAATTGCTAAACAGTCTTATCAATAAAAAAATCCCTGAGCCAGATATTGGGGTGAAAGCTGAGAGGTCAGAGGGATAAAAAAAGTGACAGCCACCAGCTATTACTTTATCAACTCCAGGAATCCTCTGACTGATATCCTCAGCCTCCAAGAGAGAGCTACTTCCTGTATACTCACACCTTATCTGCCTTTCTGTTCTCTGCCATCTTACTTCCTTTCTCTGCCCAGCTTCATCACTTCCTCCTTCTGCTCAGCTCTATCACTTCCTGTCTGTCTGTTCAGACCTCCAGATCTCTATGGATAACTAATGGGATTAGAGGTGTGTAACACTATGCTTGTCTCTGTTCCCAGTGTGGCCTTGAACTCACAGAGATCCAGATGGATCTCTGCCTCCCAAATGTTAGGATTAAAGGCGTGTGCTACCACTGCCTCACCTCTATGTTTTTTTCCTCTGATCACCAGATAAGCTTTATTGGGGTGCTTAATGACAACACAAACTATTTATATGAAAAATCAAACTGCACAGACACCTTCATGTGGAGTAATGCAGAAAGTAGCTGGTGACTTACTATTTGAAGAAAACAAATAATAAGGTGAAGGAGATTCTATTGAGGGAAATTGGAAGAGTCAGAATGGCGATCACCACTTTGAGCAGTGAACTATGCAAAAAGAGGGATTAAATAAATTTAAAAAATAAATGATGTGAATCTCAAGCAACACAAACTTTGTTTAAAACCAGTCTGACCTTTTTTTGAATAGGTGTATACTTAAACTATTTTTTCTCTAAAAGAAAATTAGCTGTACTAGATAAAGATGCAAGCGGTTTAATTATAAAATCTCCACATTCCTGACATCTTGATATCCTCATGTCTTCCCTTTAAAGCCAGCCATAAAGCATGAAGGCTGTGAAAAGAGATGGTGTAATTGTTTTGAGTTAAGCTGACCTTTTATCTGAGCCATGGACTGCTTTGAATAATCAATCAGGCCTCAATTCTGCCCCATTCCAAATCATCTATTGTTCTGCTGTTTTCCTGATTAATATAAAGCATTGAAAGCTTTATTCACTAAAAGGCAAAAATGATAAATTGTTAAAGTAGCATATGTTTTCAATGTGGGCTCATCTATTTATAAGAATAACTTCTTAATAATTATCCTGGAAGTTCCTTTGAGGCAGGCAACTTGTCCTAACTATGTTTTTCCTTTTTCCAAAATTTTAATTTTGAATAAATTATGCATGTTTAAAATAAAAAAAACCCTGTTCCTTCCTCTATCCAACTACCCAAGTGATTTCCTATTTTCTTATGCCCCCCCCCGACACACACCTCTTTTGATAACTTTTTAAATACATCTAGTGTTGCCTGGATGTGTATGTGGAAGAGGGGTTCCACAGGAAAATGGGAAACTTACCAGTGGCTACATCTTCAGAAAGAATGATTCCCCATCACAAGCTGTCAACTAATAATGGTTCCAGAGTTAAAGTTGGATTCCAGAGTTTATCTACCCAATTGTGGCAATAATTTGACTGATTTAATATGGCATAGATCTTGTGCAGATAGATATAGCTTTTGTGAGACCATGAACGTTATAGCTATGTTATGTACAAAAGATAGCACTTCATTGTAATACTGCCCACTTGCTTACAATCCATTATATTTCCCTAAAGCCTTCTTCTCTCCCTATGACAAATACCAGTAGCCTTATTTGATACAAATGTCAAACAGATTGAAAAAATGGGAAAATAATCCCATTCATAGTACATACATACACACATATAAACACACACAGACACAGAAACACACACACACACACACACACACGACAATAAATCTAAGCAAGAAAATAAAATACCTTTGTGATGAAAATTTTCAATTAAGCAAGGAATACAAGAAAATACTAGATGATAGAAACATATTCATTTTCATGGATACATATTGGAAATATGACCATATCAAAAGCAATTATGTATTTATTACAATCTTAATAAAAAAATACAGAGCTAATTTACACAGACATAGAAAAGAAATCACAAAAAGAGGCACAAAACAAACAACAACAACAACATAAAAAAAATAAAATCAAGAATATTTAAAGCATCCCTTAACAAAAGAATGAAAGACATATTATCATTTCTGATTCAAATTATATTTTGGAGCCATAGTAATAAAAACGGCACAGTGCTGAGGCAAAAACAGATAAGTTGAACAGAACTGAAAGCCCAATTCAACTCTCCACTTATACATTTACTTGATTTTATACAAAGATGCATACAATATATACTGGATAAAGGACAGCATTTTCAAGAAATAGTGCTGGGAAAACTGTATTTCAACATGCATAAAAGTTAAAACAGATCTGTATACCCCACTTTGCATAACACTCAACCACAAATGGATAGAAAAACCTCATCATAAAACTTAAAACCATGACACTTCTTCAGTTAAAAGAAGGTGACATGCTTCTAATTTTACACACAGATAAGACCTTTCCAAATAAGACCCCTATAGCACATACAATAAGACTAAAAATAAAAAATACGAACTCATGGAAATTAAACATTTTCTTACAAAAAAAGAAGTTAGCAAGTAAAAAAATAGGAAGCCCTTAGAATAGAAGAATAACTTTGACAGCTAATCATACCACAGGGAATTCATATCTAGTATACCCAAAGACCTCAATGCACTAAAAATTCAGAAAATAGTCAACTTGTTGAAAAATAGGCAATTGAATCTGAATAAAATAAAATTGTTTTTTAAATTTGATTTTATAAGTTAATTCAATTTTACATATCAGCCATGAATTCCCTTGTTCTCCCCCTCCTCCCCCCTACCCCCACATTCCCCCTAGGCCACCCCCATTCCCATCTCCTCCAGAGCAAAGACTCCCTTGAGGATTGGGTTCAACTTGGTAAATTCAGTCCAGGCAGGTCCAGTACCCTCCTCCCAGGCTGAGCCAAGAGTCCCTGTATAAGCCCCAGGTTCCAAACAGTCAGCTCATGCACTGAGGACAGGTCCCAGTCCCACTGCCTGGATGCCTCCCAAACAGATCAAGCTAATCAATTGTCTCACTTATCCAGAGGACCTGATCTATTTGGAGGCTCCTCAGCTATTGGTTCATAGTTCATGTGTTTCCATTCATTTGGCTAATTGTCCCTGTGCTGTTTCCAATCTTGGTCTCAACAGTTCTTGCTCATACAAACCCTCCTCTTTCTCGCCAATTGGACTCCTGGAGCTCCACTTGGGGCCTGGCCATGGATCTCTGCATCTGGTTCCCTCAGTCATTGGATGAGGTTTTTAGCATGACAATTAAGGGTGTTTGGCCATCCTATCACCAGAGTAGGTCAGTTCAGGCTGTCTCTCAACCATTGCCAGTAGTCTATTGTGGAGGTATCTCAGTGGATCTCTGTGGACCTCTCTAGCACTTTGCTTCTTTCTATTCTCATGTGGTCTTCATTTATCATGGTCTTTTATTCCTTGTTCTCCCTCTCTGTTCTTGATCCAGCTGGGATCTCCCACTTACCTAAGCTCTCTTTCCCTAGGCCCTTGCCCTTCATTACCCCTACTCACGTCCAGGTTGTTCATGTAGATCCCATCCATTTCTCTGTCATTGGGCAATCCCTGTGTCTTTCTTGGGGTCCTGTTTTCTAGGTAGCCTCCCTGGGGTTGTGAGTAGCAGTCTAGTTAGTCATCTTTGTTTTATATCTAGTATCCTCCTATGAGTGAGTACATAGCATGTTTGTCTTTCTGAGTCTGGGTTTCCTCACTCAGTATAATTTATTCTAGATCCATCCATTTGCCAGCAAACCTCATGATGTCATTGTTTTTCTCTGCTGAGTAGTATTCCATTGTGTATATGTACCACATTTTATTTATCCATTATTCAGTTGAAGGGCATCTAGGTTGTTTCCAGGTTCTTAAAAGAAGCAGATTAAAACTATTTTAAGATTCTACCTCATATCAATCAGAATGGCCATCATCAACACTACACATGACTATTTTAGATGGGGTAAAAGGGATTCTTATATGCAGTTACTAAAAGTAAACTAGGAAAGTGACTGGAAATTGGGGAGGGGAGATGTTTCTCAGGAATCTAGAAGCAGAACAATGACCCATCTGTACAACTTATGGGGATATTCTCTACAATCTTTAAATTCTATGGAAAGATATTTGCATTTACCAATTTATTGTCTTTTTCTTCACAATATCTAAGAAATGAAGTCAAATCAGATGTTCAACAACACATGTATGGGTAAGAAAACATAGAACATATATCCCATATACATAGTTGTATATCACTCAGCTATAAAGAAAAGTAAAATAATAATGTTTGTAGGAAAATGTAAAAAATTACTGCAATTAGTTACAGAGAGTAAGACAATCCAGTACCTGAAAGAAAAGGGCCACACATTCTTTCTCCTATGTGTCTTCTTGCTTCAATTATTTTTTTGTTTTGTGTTTAACATAGGCAAAAGCAGAGGCCATGAAACTAGACAGTAGACAAGAGCTACATGTTAGGGATGATAATACTAGAATATAGGCTAAACAAAAGTAGTGATGAGGTGAAATATTGGAGGTATAAAGTGTTAATCAGGGAAGGGCAGAGGAGATGGGGAAATCAGAAGGGAAGGGCATATGAAAACCCATATGTACTTATTATTTCACACTCCAACTTTACAAAATAGTAAAAAGATAAGAGAACAGATATGAATTGAAAGCCAGGGGGAAAAACACTAAGTTAAAAGATTATGTTGTAAAGTGTACAGGGATGGGGGAGAAGAGGAGGTAGTGTGCTTACATTTTAAGGGCACAACTTAGTTTCCCTTGGGTTGCAAATCTTGTGTTGTCCCAGTGAACACTAACTTATTTTGAAATAAGGAAAATGGTCATCCAGTCAAGAATTTTTTTTTTTTTTTGGTTTTTTGAAACAGGGTTTCTCTGTGTAGTTTTGGTGTCTGTCCTTGATCTCACTCTGTAGACCAGGCTGGCCTCAAATTCACAGAGATCCACCTGGCTCTGCCTCCTGAGTGCTGGGATTAAAGGCATGAGCCACCACCACCTAGCCATAGTCAAGAATATAACACTAAAATATATTGCATTACAATAAGTTCTATTTCAGTGACTAGCAGTAAATGTACAAGAATGGAAAAGCTAGTAATATAGAAACATGGGGGAAAGATTCAGTTCAATGATAAAGGGAAGTGATGGCCTATTTGTCCTGTGATAACAAAATGTCTTGGTCTAAATGTTTTATAAGCACGGAAGTTTATTTCTAACTATACAAGAGACTAAGAAGGCCAAGTTCAAGTTGTTAGATTGGTGAGTATTGAGACACCCTTCTGTGAAGATTGTCTTTTACTGCTGCACATTCAGGCTCTAAGGCTTGTAAGGGTCCTCTGTGATGCTTCTCTCTCATGATGTTATCACTTAAAGGTCTGCCTTTCTCTTCGGATCTCTTATGCATTAGGTTTCAACAAGTGAACTTTAGAGGACATAGATATTTAGACCAAATCATACAGATAGTGAACTGCTTCATCTGAAGACTAGGGGTTGCAGCGAACACCAGGAGCAAAAGAAAGCAAAACATTCTTTCCACTAGAAAATCAGTAAAACCAGGTATCTGGAGCTTGTTTTTTTTTTTTTTTTTTTTTTTTTTGTTGTGTTATGAAGCAAGTTTTGGTCCTTGGGAAGGGCTGTCCAGGAAAACAAACATATTCACAGATACTTCTGATATTTAGTAGTTTCCAACAAATCTTCATTGCTGTGAGGTGTTCTGTATGTTAAAAGTGTTGCTCTAATTGGTTAATAAATAAAACATTGATTGGCCAGTAGCCAGGCAGGAAATATAGGTGGATCAATCAGAGAGGAGAATTCTGGGAAGTGGAAGGCTGAGGCAGGGAGACACTGGTAGCCGCCACTGTGCCATGAGTACCAACATGTAAGATACCAGTAAGCCACGAGCCATGTGGGAAGGTATAGATTTATAGAAATGGGTTAATTTCAGATGTAAGAACTAGATAACAAGAAGCCTGAGTCATTAGGCCAAACAGTTTAAATAATATAAGTGTCTGTGTGTTTATTTGGATCTGAGTGGTTGCTGGCCCAGGTGGGACTGGAGATAACTCCAGTTACACTTCATTACTCCATTATCATATTTGACCTTTAAAAGACTTACCAACATTTTTCACATGAGAGAATTCTGCTGTCATCTCCCATTTACATTCTCAGGAGGATAGTGTTGGTCAATGAAGAGACCCATCTCCACGAAGACCACACATTTAGTTCTGAAGCTGAATGATATGCGTCATCCAAGTGTAAAGACGATCCTGTGTTCAAAAGTGAAATCTGCTACTTCTCAGTAACAACCCCCAATAAAAGTCCCCATAAATTTGACTGGATTGTTTGCAATCTCTAGGTGTTTTTTTCCTCCCTCTTTTAGTTCTTATGAGGAAAAAAAAACTGAAAGAACATGAATCTGCCTGTGAAAAAAATCTCAATAATTAAAATGTCACTTAGAAATTTTATGAACTGCTGGCACAAAGCTCAGTATTTTATGTGGAAAGGAGGATTTCACTCTCCGGTGTTCACAGTTAGAGCTTTCCAGTGGGATTTCCCAGCTGTGTTTACGCTGAACCAAACTACCCTGTGAGGAGCTACATTCCACCCTGCATTTAGAAAGTCCCAGGTAGTAGGATGTGAGGTGCTTTAGTAGCTGTCAGGTGTCTAAATGCTCCATTTTCATCAGTTTGTCAATGCATCTGAGTGATTGGCATAGTCTGCATATATTTTTATAACTTAAACAAGCAGAACAGAGGTATTATTGGTGGAAATGGCTTTGTAGTCTTTTAAATTTTAATCTTTAACTAACTATTTTTTAACTGAAATTTTCCTCTGGTACCTTCACTGTTTCCTATTTATTATATATTAATCGTGTAGCTGTTCTTTACCAGGATCTTCAGTGCTTGAAACTCCCAATGTTACATTTTCTGCAGAGAATGGGCTTATTCAAGGTCACACCTTTCTCTAGACCAAGCTACCTCTACCACCAACTGTAGTTTTATTGAGTGGTAATTTGACAGTATGTATTTTGTCCTTGAGCTCTCTAAGGTAGATGATGGTCTGAGAACCCCAAGCATTCAGGACAATTTCATGGTGACTCAATGAGGTAGAGCAGATTGAAAAGAATTCTTATGGACTTGCCCTCACAATCGCAAATAAGACCATACCATTTGACGTGTTCAAGACAGAATATGAATACTTAGTAACCAGAAGGCAAAAAGGCTGACTGTGGAATAATGAGAGGCTAGGGTAGAATACAAGTCAAGGGGTTTGCCATGAAGTTTCAGAGATGGTTAAAGGAACACAATGTCACAAGAGTAATATCAAAGTCTACCAATTCAACAAACCAGAAAGACCTGTGTTTCTACCAGTCTTGCTGTTTGTTATCTATAAAGCATTCATGAATACACTTAACATCTCAATGTTCTTTTGCTTATCTGTAATTCAGGGATTAAAATTCATATTTTCCTATATTACTTGCATATTTAAATTTTATAAAGCAAAGATATGACACAATTATCAGTATAAAATTCAGAATTTTGATGAATGTTAAATGAATTGACCATTGTTCAGAACAGTTCACACAAAAGGATTAGGACAAGTTGGAAACTAGAGTAGATAGTAACATTTGCTTATACCAAAATAATAAGCAGATTTGTTTGTATTTCTAAACTGTTCCTAATATAATAAATTGGAAATAGAATAAGACACATCTGAAAAATATATGTTAATGAGCTAAGAGATAAGTTTAATTTTATTTTCTACTACTCATTATTGAAGCAAATACTCATTATCTTTAAGCAAACATATAATGGATATTGTATCTTTAAGGAAACAACAAAGAATATAGCTAAAGTTCTTTTTCCAAACGTGGTAATCATGGAAGATGATTTCAATATGATACCTAATCTTACAGCCCAAAGTCATTTTTTTTAAATTATGCATCATGAGATTTTCCTGGTAAAATACAGCAATTACTGAAATCTGAATTAAATGCATGGCACAAGAGAGAAGATAGAAACAGCTTGTTAACATGTGACGGCCACCTGCCAAATCATAAGTGAACAGTGAATGTAAGTGAAGGCATATGACATGAAATCTGTTCCTGGATTGGAGGATGATTACATTTGGCAGCCCTGCACACTTTACATGGATTTCAAGGAGGAAACTGAAGCTAAGGCTACTATGGGAGAGTGCATGCTCCCGCTCCATGCTATAAAATTATGAAGCTTCCTCCTCTAAGCTGTAAACTCATTAATTCTGCACACTTTAAAGGGAATTTTACCTCTAGTTGTTAGCTTTTATGACTTTAAATAAATTAATAACATCATTAATTGGTTATTTTTCTCATTTCTCAATTCTAGGTGCTAATTTATTTCCTCGCATTCCTCCATGCCTCATGCAAACACAACTTTGGTGTAGTTACTTATCTAAATTATTTAAATGCAATAGGTCAGGCAAAAACACAAAGCTAGTGTAAAGTGTTTAAACTTAATTTCACTTCTTCTACATAATGTAAAACTTTGGGTGAGCCATTGTCTTCTATGAGTATAAAGCCATTTGTAAACCCAAATAAATAACATCAGTCTGTTGGGGATAATCAGTGCATTTCATTCAGGGAGTGTGTATCCAAACACACTCATATGTCTCTCTCCCTCTCCCTCTCCCTGTCCCTTCATATCTTATCCCGTATCCCATTGGTATACACCTGGGGCATGGGAGCATAGATGTGTTTCACTATGAATGTGAAAGCTAAGTGTCCATGTCTATTGGTCCTCATCGTATTTTTGAAAAAATTTTTCCCATTAACCTTGATCTCACTGTTTCAAGTACTCTGCCTGGTCAGTGAACCCCTAGAGCAGTGGTTCATAACCTTCCTTATGCTGTGAGCCTTAATATACATCCTCATGTTGTAGTGACTCCAAACCATGAAATTATTTCCTTGCAACGTTGTAACTCTAATTTTCCTACTGTTATGAATTGTAAATGTTTGATATGAAGGATATCTGATATACAACTATAGAAGTAACCAACCATCTTATTAAATAAGAAACACAGAGCCAACACAGAGATAAAAGCCAAGGGGTCAGAGCAATAGCTAAGAGCTAAAAACCTTACCCTTCACTATGGTGGTGGTCCTACCTCTCCGAAAGAGACCTACTTCCTGTGTGTCTATCTTTAGAAAGACTTTCTGTTCTGCCTTCTCATTGGTTGTAAACCCAACCACATGACCACCTCGTCACTGCCTGTCTGTACAGACCTCAAGGTCTTCTATGGTTGGTATTGAGATTAAAGGTGTGTGTCTGCAATGCTGGCTGTATCCTTGAACACACAGAGATCTACCTAGCTCTGCCTACCAAGTGCTGGGATTAAAGGTGTGCACCACCACTGCCCAGCTTTTCACTATGGCTTGCTAATAGCTCTGACCCCTGGGCAACTTTATTTATTAACATACAAATAAAATCACATTTCAGTACAAATAAAATATCACCATATACAATCACTGTGAAAGGGTCTGTCAACCCCCAAAGGAGTTCTAATCCATAGTTGGTGAACCACTGCCTCAGATGATCTGCCCTTAAGTTCTGAGACTACAGGTGTTAGCCTCTTTGTCTTCCTTTTAATAGATACTGGGAATTGGAACCCAGGTTATCAGGCATACACAATAAGCACTTTAACACTGAACTACATTCCCAATTTTCTAGTTTATTTTTGTGTATTCATCTTAATTTATTTTCATAAAATTATATATCCATGATGTTCAATCATTTAGAGATTCTGTAATACTGTATTTTTTATCATCTTAAAGAACCGATAACTGACTGAACATTTAAAATAAATGCAAGCATATTATCTAAATAACCTTGACATATTGCTAACCTACCTCACACTCTGGCTTTCAGAATGAAAGAGCAGCTTTGTATTCTTTCTCATTGATATTTTTTACTCGCTCACACATGACAAACTAAACAAAAAAAAAAAAAAACAAGAAAAAAATAAAAGGCAACACATTCGAATGTAAGAATGATCACTGAAGTTTAATTTTCTTTTTTTTTAATGGGGCTACGAGATTTTTTTCATTCATTTTATATACCAATCACATATCCCTGACTAGGCCCTCTGCATAAATGAGACAGTTGTGTAGCTTGATCTGCTAAAGGGGCCCCCTGGCAGTGGGATCAGGATCCATCCCTGATGCATAAGCTGGCTTTTTGGAGCCCAGTGTCTATGGTAGGACACCTCAGACAGCCTTGAGTCAAGTGGTGGGGGGGGCTTGGACCTGCCTCAACTGAATGTACCAGGCTCTGGTTTAATTTTCAAATGCACAAAGCTTCAGTTCATGGGGAAAAAAATCAAATCTCAGTATGCTGCCACCATCATAACCACATTCTAGAACATTCTCTTCTCTAAACATTCCTCACATCCTGGTTAATCCACTTAACTACCAAAATAACCATTATTCTTTGTCATCTTCTTAAGGTTTATTTTATCTGCTTGAGTATCTCTCTCAAATGCATTTTTATGCTGTATAATTTCTTCTTTCATTCTTGTCTGACTTAATATCTTTAAAAGATTAAATTTGATATATTGCTCAGTACCATGGTTTTGATTACTGAAAGCTGTTATATTTAAAAAAACATTTTAATCATTCTCTTTTTGGTATATTTTCATTATAATAGTTATATAATCATATTTGGATATATATATGAGTTCATAAATTATCTGTACTCTTGAGAAAAACAGTCCCTAGAGTGATTACATATTCCATACTCTCAGCAACAATGCCTGGTGTTCCTTTTCACTTCACATTATCTCAGGTTAGTCATCTTAAAAAACAAACAAAAAAAAAACAAAAAAATTCAAGATAACTTACAGCCATGTTGTTTCAACTTCTCTGATGATCAATGAAGCTGAACACATTATAGTTACATGTTCCTAACAGAATATGTGTCCTTTGTTGTTGCTTCTCTGTCTTTCTCTTGCTCTCTCTTGTCTTCCTGGCTCATGTCCTCAGTCCTCCCTATAACTCCTAAAGACATTCCTTCCATTTTCATATAACAGGCTCACTATTGTGTTCCTTATACCATCTTTCCCCCATTTTTTAAATCTCATTTCTAGTTTTTGGACCTCAACTCAAACATATACAGTAATCATATGTTAAGATACACATATGAGAGAGAAAGAGAATAAGAAATATTTGTTTTTCCTTGCCTGGTTATTTCACTTAGCATAATATTTTCCAAACAAATCCCCTTTCCTCTTAATTTCATCATTTCAGTATTATTTGTGGCAATGTGTCATTACTAGTGAGTTCATTCAACCATCTGAGCACTGATGTTATTTTTTGTTCTTTAAGTTTTGTATTCTGTATTTTCTTCAAGTCTCTTAAAAGCAGTCATGCCAATGTTTTACATACATGGTTCAGTTTTTTTAAAGTATTGAGTTAATGAGTTAAATTGTGTTCCCTCAACATTCATGTAATGAAGCTTAGTTTCCAGTGTTCAAATTTGACTGTGTTTGGAGATGAGACATTTAAAGAGGTAATAAAAGTACTTCTAGGTCAAGAGCGTAGTCCACATCATTCTGGAGTCCTTTTCAGAAAAGGAGGCTAAAAGTAGACATATAGAGTGGGAAAATATGAACACAGGAAGGAGGTGATAGCATGTAAGTTAAAGAGAAGATCCTAAAGGATATGACTCAGGCAAGCACGTGGATCCTGAACTGTCAACTAATGATAGATACCTAGAAAAACTAGGTATCTATCATTACTTGTCCAGTATCTGTTCCTTGATATGGCTCATCTAGCAAGAAATTAAAATGAATACCTTTTTGCCTTTTCCTTCTCTCTCTAATACTTGAAGATGTTATCTAATGTCTTTGCTTCCTAATTGAAAGGTCATTTTTCAATATTTAAATTTATAAGAATTTACTTTTTTTTATTAAAAATAGTTTAATATTTGGTTGTGAGCCTAGCCTTTAACGTCTGAGCCATCCCATAGACTACTGGCAATGGTCGAGAGAAAGCCCGAACTGACCTACTCTGATGATAGGAGGGCCAAACACCCTAACTGTCGTGCTAGAAATCTCATCCAATGACTGAAGGAAGTGAATGCGAAGACCCATGGCCAGGCCCCAAGTGGAGCTCCAGGAGTCCAATTGGCGAGAAAGAGGAGGGTTTGTTGTGGTGATAATCTAATTGTACTGAATTATTATTTTGATTGTATGTTAATAAATAAAGTTGTCTGGGAGTCAGAGCTATTAGAGCCATAGCAAGAGTGTGGCGGTGGTGGCACACGCCTTTAATCCCATAGATATCTGTGTGTTCAGGGTCAGAGCTATTAGAGCCATAGCAAGAGTGTGGCGGTGGTGGCACACGCCTTTAATCCCATAAGATCTCTGTGTGTTCAGGGATACAGCCAGCATTGGAGACATATGCCTTTAAGACCTAGGGGGCTGTACATTCAGACAGTGACGAGGCAGTCATGTGTTTGGGTTTACAACCAATGAGAAGGCAGAACAACATACTTTAAAAAAACGAACCGACAGGAAGTAGGTCTCTTTTCGCGAAGCTGGGACAGCAGGAGGAAGGGTGAGATTTTAGCTCTGAGCTCTGACTTCTCGGCTTTCTCTTTTACATTGTTTCTGTGTTTCTTATTTAATAAGACGGTTGGTTACATCTACAGTTTGTATGAGCAAGAATTGTTGAGACCAAGATTGGAAAAAGTACAGGGACAAATAGCCAAACTAGTGGAAACACATGAACTATGAACCAATAGCTGAGGAGCCCCCAACTGGATCAGGCCCTCTGGATAAGTGAGACAGTTGATTAGCCTGAACTCTTTGGGAGGCATCCAGGCAGTGGGACCTGGACCTGTCCTTAGCACATGAGCTGGCTGTTTGGAACCTGAGGCTTATGCAGGGACACGGCTCAGCCTGGAAGGAGGGTACTGGACCTGCCTGGACTGAATCTCCCAGGTTGAGCTGAATCCCAAGAGGAGTCTTTGCCCTGGAGGAGATGGGAATGGGGGGTGGACTGTGGGGAAGGGGGGAGGGTTGGGAGGGGAGAGGACAGGGGAATCCGTGGCTGATATGTAAAATTAAATTATAAAATAAAAAATAAAAAATAGTTAATTTTGTTTTCAATTGCTTTTTTCTTTCCATTCCTCCATGACACCGCCTCATGTGTGTGTGTGTGTGTGTGTGTGTGTGTGTGTTGAGATGTCCAAGGAAACCAGAAGAGAGCATCTAATCTGCTAGTGGCAGAATTACAGGTGGCTGATACCAGCTTCATATTAGTGTTGCTAATCAAACTCATGTAATGTTTAAGAGCAGTATGCATTATTTCAATTATGCTCTTTTTTAATAGTAAAATAAAATAAGAACAAACAAATTATAAATAATCAAAATTAACAGAAGAAAGTGGGCTTAGAAAAGGTAAAAAAAAAAAACAGACCCTTTATTTGCACAACTAGGAATCACATAAAACACTAAACTAAAAGCTGCAATATATATACAAAGATACAAAGTACCTTTAGGGTAAAAACAGTGAAGAAAATATGTGAATATATTGAAAATAAAAAAATAATAAGGCATTTTTTTCTTTTAAAAGAGATATTCTCTCTCAACCTTTTAGTTAGTTTGGATAAGGGCTTGTCTATCTTGCTGATTTTCTCAAAGAACCAACTCTTTGGTTCATTGATTCCTTGTGTTTTTCTCTTTGTTTTTGTTTTATTGATTTCAGCCCTTAGTTTTATTATTTCCTGTCATCTACTCTGCTTAGGTGTGTTTACTTCTTTTTGTTCTAGAGATTTCAGGTGTGCTAATAAGTCAGTTTTGTGTGATTTCTCCAATTATTTTATGCAAACATTTAGTGCTATGAACTTTCCTCTTCGTACTGCCTGTGTCATGTTCCATAAGTTTGAGTATGTTGTGCATTCATTGTTATTGAATTCTAGAAAGTTGTTAGTTTCTGTTTTTATTTCTTCCTTGAGTCATTAGTGATTCAGTTGAGTTGTTCAGTTTCCATGAATTTGTAGGTTTTCTGTAGTTTGTGCTGTTGTTGAACTCCAACTTTAACTCACGATAATCCAATAAGATACAGTGAGTCATTCCATTATTTTTGTTATCTGTTGATTTTTGCTTTGTAACCCAGCATGTGGTCAATTTTAGAGAATTTTCTATGAGGCCCTCAAAAAAAGGCATATTCTTCTGTAGATGCTTCTTAGGTCCATTTGAGTCATAACCCCTGTTAGTTCCCTTGAGAACTTGGTGGATTTTTCCTCTGATGAATATCAAATGTCCTTCTCCATCCCTTTTGAATAATCTTAGTTTGAAGTTCATTTTGTTAGATATTAAGATAGCTACATCATCTTGCTTCTCAGGTCCATTTAATTGGAGAACCCTCTGCTCTGAGGTAATATCTGTCTTTGTAGTTGAGGTATGTTTCTTGTGTGCTTCAGAAGGATGGATTTTATTTCATAACCATTCTGTTAGCCTGTGTCTTTTTATTGGTGAATTGATTCCATTGATATTAAGAGATGTTAATGACCGGTGATTGTTAGTTACTGTTAATGTTTATTGGTGTTAGTATTGGTAGTAAAGCCCTGACATGACATTATGAAACAAGGAACAGAAAAACTCAACAGCAACTTGTTAGGTATCTGTTAATAAAAATGAAGTCAACCTTAAAGAGTAGTTTATTTTCCCAGTGAGACTATCTTGCAAGAAATTAAATTTTCATTTGCAAGTAGGTAGCAATTGGAGTTTGATTCCAGGTCAAAGATGAGGTATATGTCCACCTCTCCTTTCATTTCTAGGACACTCTCTGGTGTAGATGCTGTGCATGTTGACTCTGTGAGTTCGTATGTATTTTAATTTTGTTGATACAGAGAACTATGTTTGTGGGATATGCTCCATCCCCTCAGGTTCTTATACTTTTTTTTGTCTCCTCTTCCACAGGAAGACCTGAGAAGAATAATTTCGTGGAGACAACTTGATAGTGTTTGATGTTCCAACGTCTCTCATTCTCTGCATAATGTCTGGCTGTGGGTCTCTGTATTTGTTCTTAAGTACTAAAGGAGGAAGTTTATTGATGACTAAGCAAAGCATTGATCTGAGTATATAGGAATATCTTTATATTGCTTAAGTATACTTTTTTGTTTGTTGATTTGGAACGGTAGTATTTAGTTTTACCCTAGGTCTCTGGACTATCTAGTGTCAATTTCTTGGTCACTCAACCAGTGCTGGGTGTGGACTCCATCTTGTGGAGTGGGCCCTAATTGGTTACTTCCACAAGCTTCATGCCACTGTTGCACTAGTATATACTACAGGCAGGACACTATTGTTAATCAAAGGGTTTATGGGTAGCCTTAGCTTATTGTTTATATTTCTCTTTTAGTAAAATAGATAAAGTACCAGAGATATAAGAATGTAAAGGTGAAGGCTCTAGGTAGGTACCAGTTCTATTTCTCCATGCTCAATGCGTTGTGTAGGGGCTGTCTTCAGCAATGGGGTCTTGCTGTCAATTTATAAAAAGCAAACTAAGAGTTTTTGCAACAGCCTGAGTTGTTTGGGGTTTTCCATGAAACTCCTTTGGTCAACATGTCAAAACTTGCTACAGCTCCATTCTGGTACTGGAAGCTTCTTTAGGTTTTAAAAAATGGCCAGATGGGGTCCCATCTTCCCCTTTATCTAGCCATTTCTTTTATATAGCCCTCATATGTGTGTGTAGCTAGAGTTTTCCTGCCTTGCCCACAGTCAGGACAAATCTTTGTTACCTGCCAGTCCCACAGCCGCTCAGACCCAACCAAGTAAACACAGAGACTTATATTGCTTACAAACTGTATGGCCGTGGCAGGCTTCTTGCTAACTGTTCTTATAGCTTAAATTAATCCATTTCCATAAATCTATGCCTTGCCACGTGGCTGGTGGCTTACCGGCATCTTCACATGCTGCTGGTCATGGCGGCGGCTGCAGTGTCTCTCTGTGTCAGCCTTCCACTTCCCAGAATTCTCCTCTCTCCTTGTCCCACCTACTTCCTGCCTGACCACTGGCCAACCAGTGTTTTATTTATTGACCAAGCAGAGCAATTTGACATACAGACCGTCCCACAGCATGTGTGTATATTTTAGGAAGCATCTACTGTATTATCTTTTCATACTACACTTTACATGGTCCTTAATTTTAACTGTCTCTCCAGTGTTCCTTCCCTAGCCCCCCTTTTCACTCCTCTCTTCACTTGATCCTCCCATTCCAGTCTCCTCCACCCCTTATAGATCCATAACTATTCTATTTCCCTTTCTTAGGGAGGTCATTCTGTCCTATATAGTCCCTTAATCTATACCTACTCTCTCTATGAATTGTAGCTTCGTTATCATTGTAGCTAGATTAGTGTGTGTGTGTGTGTGTGTGTGTGTGTGTGTGTGTGTACACATATATAATAGTTCTAACTACTTACCTGAAAATTTCATGGTTTGTTTTTTCTTAACTGTTGAGAAATACTGTATGGTAGAAATGAACTATAATTTTGTGGTGATATATTGTATATCATAATAAACTTGCCTGAGGATCAGAGGAAAGAACCAGCCACTGGTTCTTGCCTCTATGAAGGCCTCAGCCTCAGGAGAGTGAGTTTCTGTTTCCTCATAAATATATACCTTTCTCTGCCCTGCCATATTACTTCCTAGAATTAAAGGCATGTGATCTCAAGTGCTGGGATTAAAGGTGTGTGCCACCACTGCCTGACCTCTATGTCTAGTCTAGTGGCTGGCTCTTTCCTCTAGTCTTCAGGGAAGTTTACTAGGATACACAATATATCACCACACAATTTCCTTTTATATTTTATTTATTTTGGTTTTTTGAGACAGGGTTTCTCTGTGTAGCTTTGTGCTTTTTCCTGGAACTCACTTGGTAGCCCAGGCTGGCCTCGAACTCAGAAAGATCTGCCTGGCTCTGCCTCCCGAGTGCTGGGATTAAAGGCGTGCACCACCACTGCCCGGCACAATTTCCTTATATATTCTTCTGTTGAGGAAAACACATGCTGTTTCCTTATTTCTGACTATTGTGAATAGAGCGTGTGTGTGTGTGTGTGTGTGTGTGTGTGTGTGTGTGTGTGTGATTTTGTAGCTGAATGGGCCACTGGGAATTGGGGCCTAATTGGAAATTGTAGGTATTAAGCAGGTGATTTTGTTGATAATAACTTTGCTTTAAGCTCATTATCTCAGATGGCTGTTTATTTTACAGTTTCTTTCTTACATTTTTTTTTTTTTTTTTGAGACAGGGTTTCTCTGTGTAGTGTTGGTGCCTCTCCTGGATCTTGCTCTGCAAAAGAGGTTGGCCTTGAACTCACAGAGATCCACCTAGCTCTGCCTCCCAAGTGCTGGGATTAAAGGCATGCACCACCACCGCCTATCTTTTTTTTTTTTCTTTCACAATTTCTTGCCATAATAATATTAGCAGGTTTGAACCCCCATACCCTATCCACCACTAAGGACATCACACAAGCACTAACAACCAAGTCAGCTGATCATGAATTGAAACTGCTGAATATAATGAAAAAAATAAGTCTCTTTTACTCTTTGAGTTACTTTCCCAGATAGCTCCTTATGGTAAGTGATATTGACTGACACAATATGTAGATACTCATACAAATGTTAAGTGTGTATATGAAAGAATACATTTATGCTATGTGAAAGAACTGTTTGAAAATCATAGCTGGAGACTGGCTAATTTGTAAGAGGAGCTTTTCTAAAAGTATTTTCTAAACCTCATTTTCACAGCAGCATCTTTCAAGTTAACTGAATGAACACAATGGTTTAATCTAGTCGCTGACTTAAAAACTCAGCTACAGTTTTCTTACAAGTGTACAGAGGCACTTATCCTTGATGAGCATCTCATTACTCTATGTTGCTGACTGCTGTTGGAAGATGTAACAAATGTTGGAGAGCTTTGTCAATCTGTCACCAAATCCTTTTTCTCCAGAGTCTGAGATAGTGCTTGTATTCACTCACAGCATCTGGTTCCGAAGAGTGAACATTGTACCTATAGATATCTGTTTCTCAGTTCTTTACCTCATATTCCAACTCCTTAACAAATTATCCTGGGCATAAAGCTTAGCAATACTCTTTACAGATTTGCATCAATAGGAAAAATCATTAATGCTGTGTATTATCTTTTAAAATATCAGTCACCCAAATTATAATGGCATTAAGATTCCCCCAGAAACTATGATAATTTACATTCATTCTCTATTCCTATGTTCTTAAATTATGAAAAAAATTAATAACAAATTCAGAGCACATATAACTTTGGATTTGTAAGGAAGGGAAATTTCTTTTAATTAGAAAAATCATTTTATGTATATGAGTATTTTTCTGTAAGTATATCTGTGTTTTACTCAATTGCCTAGTGCCCTCAGATGCTGGAAGAAGGATTCAGAAGTATCCAGACCAGAGTCACAGATGGTTGTGAGCCAACATGTTCATATTGAGAATTGAACCCAGGTCCTCTGAAAGATCAACTGATGGTCTTTATTGATGAGCTATGTCTCTAGCCCTTGGTACACAGTTTGATAATCTTATAATGTCTCATGTAGGAAGAAACCATGAAAATCTAGATAAAACTATGAGGAAATATAAGGGGAAAAGCATTCTTTTGTCTAGAGAAGAAAGAAAGAGTTCCGGAGTCGTGTTCTGTTCTGGGTCTTTAAATATCAGGTTCAGTGTTTAGTCCTATGAATATTATGAGAGCGAGGGAAAGGAGAGAGAGGCTGACATTTCTAAGGAATAGTTTTGATGACAGGAATGACATTAATAAAGAAAGAAATCTAGAGGAACAGGCAGGATCAGGAGATGTCATTTGATCCTTCAAGTGCAGGACACAGGAGTCTTGCCCAGTAGACAACCATGTGAGAGGAGTAATGGAGTGCTTTAAATTCCAGAATATAGAATTTTAGGTACTGTGCTACAGGATTTTGTAATTATTTTTCTTTCATGACTAAGTAATTGTTACATATGTGTGTTATAAGTTCCTCTCATTATAAACTATTTATCATTGTTACTACTTCTGTAATAATATATTTATATTTGTCAATTTAATTACATATTACATGGCACAATGTTTACATAGTTTTTCATGCGTACTTGTGATATATATCTATAAGTTATATAAAACATGCATATAGAATTACTTATCATATTTAAGCTACATTCAATAGGAAACACAAAATTTTCATATTTTATGAACTTAAAAACTGATACTCAGGAACATCCAATTACTGTCTAACTTTACAGTAATTTCTTACCCCTGTCTTTTGTGATCTAATCCAAGAGATTCAGCAGTGAAATACTCAGTAGATTTATGGACAATGATAAACTGATTCTACTTATTGAGAACGCTCAAGTGACTTAGTCCTGTTTTCTTGTGTTCCAATAACTATATTTTGCTCTGATTAAACACAGTCTCTCATTCTAGATTTAGAACTTTGCCCTTGATAGCCAAAATGTGAAGGTATTGTCTTGATCTTGAACATACTTAGAGCTTCTATGGATGACATACAAGTGTCAGAGTCTCTTCTTGGAGTCACAACTTTGCTGAGCCTCAGTACCTTCGTTTGCAAAACCAGTGTCTTTCTACTCACTTATATTGAAAATCATTGCCAAACATTCTAACTAAATTTTTTCCAGCAGAATGGAATGCAAGCTTTTCATGTTGTACATCATTTTTTTACTGTGGGGTTCAGTGAGGTCACTCTCTTTTAAGAAAATATAAAATAATTGAGACCTATTCTTATTTCAGAAACATCTTTTTTTGTCAGTTTCAGATTTCGCATAGGAAAAAAATGATTCTTAAAGAAAAAAGAACAAGACAAGACGACAGAAAAACACCGAAAACTTGAATCTGTCATTATATTCACTTGCATAGTGTAGTTAGCTACAGATGGCAAACTGTGCTTTGAAATAGCACACTGTATTATCCGGTCTGTATGGCAATGTATCAAATATATGATTTCTCTTCCTGACTAAGATATATTCACAGATAGGTACAGGATTGAGACATTAAATACTCTTTAATTTTTCTTACTGGAGGGTACATTACATACATTTTTCTATTATTTATGTATAGGGAAAATAATACGGCCTATTACATAATGTCATGAAAAAAGTAGATGAAATACTGCATGAGAATTGCTTGACAGATGGACCGGCACACATGTTTGTATGTGATATGTGTTCATAATCTTAGTATATGTTACTATTTAATAATTATTAATAGAAGTTCTACGAACTCAACTAATGTGTGACAGATGCAGCTTCTATTACCATTACTTTATAAATAATTGAGTATGAATCACATGTGGTGGCTTATGCTTCTCATCCCAGTACTTGAAGGGGAGGGTGGGACATAATGATTTTTGTGTTTGAGGCAAGTTTCATTAACATAGTGAATTCTAGAACAGCCAGGACTAGATTTTCACAAACCAGATAGATAAACATTTTAACATTCTGAAATATACTATGTTAAATGCCATTCACTTCAAATACTCCTCTTCTTAGTCACACAGTCAAGAGAATATGGAGTCCCAAGATAGTATCCCTTTGCTCATTGAAAGCTAGATGCCAATCCTAAACTTTCCCTAAGAAGTGACGTCATTTTTAAAATATTTGTTTTTAAATTTTGAAGAAGTATTTTCAATATTATGTATATAGAGATGCTAGAAAGAGAGATAAGCAGTAGAATTTCTGAGTCTTTTATCTCAGAAATGTCTTGGAAAGAATAGTCCAAATCAATACTGTAGTGACTCATGAAGAATTAAAAAAGTCGCAGCCTGAGTCTCTCTTTCAAGTTTAAAAAAAGAGAATATAATCTGTCAGGTAAATTTGTAATAGTTAAACACATAATCACAAAATATTAGAATTGTTTTATTACAATTTGGATTTTTAGTATGGCACACTGTCTCTTGGTGCATTTTGAGTGTGTGTGCATGTGTGTGTGCATGCATGTGTGTTACTACTTTATTTTGTCATTTAATCATAATCACAAACACTCAATTTTAGGATTAAATAGCCACTATTATTTTTCTCCCAACACGACTACTCTCAGGTTTATTTAGTTTTGTACTAGAGTTTTTTCTTAATGAATGACTTGTCTGTTCTTTCTTTATCCTGCCTGTCAGGAATAGTGAGAGACATCCGGCTTCTGTAACTTTTGACCCTAATCTTAAATGCATCGAAGCATTCCTGAAAGTCAAACCACCATGGCTTCCAGTTCTTTATTTCTGAAATCCCATATTCAGTTATTTTTGTCTGATTTATTTGCCTTGGGATAGAAATTCTTTGCTTGTGTGCCATCCACTGTACCATGCCTGCTTGCTATTTCCAAACATTACTTCATTTGGTAGAAATTGAAATAAATACAGAGGAAACTTTTGATTATTTTATAGATGGATAAAAGGCTGGGTAATAAGCAATCATTCAAAATGTTTCTATATTGTCTGCAAATACATGCACATACTTATGTTTTAGCTTTTTATTTAAATACGAAAGTATGTATATACACTAATACATCTCATTAACTAGGCATAGGAACTCTGATCTTTTGTGATAATCTTTTTGTGCTTCTACTGAGTCTTGTATCAAAACATAGAAGCAATGCTATCACATACTTATAAAGTACAAGTCCATGAGCATCATAGAAGTCAGGCCCAGAGTAGAGCACATTAAGCTGTGATCTCCTTGTGGACCATATCCCTATATCTGTTAGTATCTCAAGGAGTAGGACCCTCAACAAGACTTGAAAGGGTACTTATAGATATGGATACTTAGCCATCTGTGGCATTTCCTGTGGCAAGACATGGCATTTCACTATTATCACAACTTTTTATGTGTATTAATTTCAACAAAATGTTATTAAAAGCATTCCTTTTAGGGAATGAAACCTAATAATTATTTTTTTTTTTTTGGTGAGATATAGACTTCTCCCATTTTGAAAAGTTCATACTGTGTATAAGGACAATAATGAGAGGTGGGAGGCTGCTTTTTAGCACAAAATATTAAAACACCTCAAGTGTTGTTTTGGCACTTTCCCATTTGCATAAGGATTCCTTGATAGACTTTGGAGAAGCAAAGATGATTAAAAGTGAACTTTGCTTTTCAGGATCTTGCAATGCAGGGAAAGAAGATGAGCAAAGGCAATTATGAAACATTTCAGTTTGTTAATAATTCTAACAAAGGCATATTCCATAAGGAGATATGCATTCTGAAGAAGAATTGCTCAAAATACAGCAATAAAAACACATGGATCAAAAGCATTTGATAAAGATCTAAAATTTATTTGTACACTGTTAATAAGCCTCAGCAAATTAGGAAAGACTGAAGTGCCCTCTCAAGGTCTTATGTGCCTCTCAGTACCATCTGAAGACAACTACTGACAATGAATACATCAGTTTTAAATTTAGTCAGTTTTACTTTATATGGATTAGTCCTAAGGTTTTCTATATATAAGAAAATAATGAAATATATATTTCCCCTATATGTTGCCATGGAAGGTGTCAGATAATGAACATGCTAAGATAAAAGCAACAGCTTCCAGAAAGATAATCCTTGTCCATTACACGTACATAAAGCAAATAAGCTGGAGGAATGGGGTTTGGAGTGCTTTGAACAGTTTTTCTTGCACTAGAGAAATGAAATTCCCAGTATTTAGATGAATATATCTAAAGCATATAAGCAAGATGAATCACCTCCTCATGTGTGTGCTGCAAATCAGTTATTACATTTATAATTCATTAAGACATCAGCTCCCAAGGCATGGCAAATGAAGCTAACAATATTAGCATAGATGGTATGTGAACTAGTGTAGCTCATTGGTGGGGCTTCACGAATTACACCCCAAAAACGTGCATCTTGTCAGGGTGTAGTTTCACACACCTTTAATCTAAACTCTTGGGAGGCAGATTAGGTGACCTCTGTGAATTTGAGGCTAATCTGGTCCACAAAACAAGTTCCAGGAAAGCCAGAGCGACATCATAAGACCCCACTGCAACAAAAACAAACAACAACATCAACAAAATGTGTCTTTTTTTTTTTAAGTAAAATACAAATAAGAGCATTCAGAAAGTGTATGGTGTGGGAAAAGTTTAAAGTAAGTTATATAACAAAGAAAAGGATAGTTAAGAAAAAAAAAATCACAGATACTTCAGTTTCCTGCCAGAACTTCAATGGTTAGATAATAAACTTTGTGTGTTGGTTTTTGATAACACTGTAAATTCAAATTTGATTTTTTTTTCCTGAGAAGACAAGGGCTAACAGGTTAATGGACACAATAATACTCAGCTCCCAAGGAATGTTTTAATTATTTATAGAATATAGCAATATTAAACATAGTAGTGCCTTCCAGGACAAGCTCTCCTTTCGGCATAACTAGTCAAGCTTTTTATTCTAGAGCTAACGGCCATCTTAATTCCCATGATGACCATCTTCTCAGCATCTCTTTTCTCATCTCTGTCACATTAACACAATTAATGGACTTGTACTATGAACTTTTCCTTGGATTTCCATATGAATTTTTGTTCTTTGGGTTTCTGTTTTAAATATGCCTATTGATTAAGGGAGAATGGCCATCTCTTCAAAGAAAGTATACCCCCAGCACATTGACATAAGCTTTCAAAACGAATTGTTTTTTTCAAATGTGAAAAAAGTAGGTGGATATTACATGGTACTAGTGTTTTGTCCAGTATTTTTTAATGTTAGTGAAAGGGATAAATATAGATAATCCCTGAACTTTCTGGTGATGACCTTATCAGCCATGTGAAATCATCAGGCTTAGCTCATTATTCTCAAGAACCTATGAAGGGAGCTTTTCATTGGGATCAAGCTGAAGTACAATGTAACAATTGTTGCTATGAGTTTATATACACAGTTTACTTGTGGAATGAAATGGAGTACTTGTTTCTGTGGTGATATTGTGTTCCCCAAAATATCTTGTGCCTTAATAAACTTATCTGGGGTCAGAGAACAGAAAAGCCACTAGTTAGGCAGTGATAGCACACACCTTTAATCCTAGCATTCCAGAGATAGAAATCCCTCTGGATCTCTATGAGTTCAAGGCCACATTGGAAAAAGCCAAGCATGGCGACACACGCCTTTAATCCCAGAAAGCCAGCCTTTAATCACAGAGAGTAGTGGTAGGAAGCAGAAAGATATATAAGGCGTGAGGACCAGAAACTAGAAGCATTTGGCTGGTTAAGCATGTGGCTGGTTAAGCTTCAGGCTTTCCAGCAGCCGTTCAGCTGAGACCCATTCCGGATGAGGACTCAGAGGCCTCCAGTCTGAGGAGACAAGACCAGCTGAGGATCCGGCGAGGTGAGATAGCTGTGGCTTGTTCTGTCTCTCTGATCTACCAGCATTGACCCCAATAACTGGCCTAGGGTTTGACTTTATTAGTAAGAACTTTTAAGATTCCTGCCACATGTTTCCTTGTTTTTGTTTTTCTAACTTAAAATTTAAGAGTTGTGAGATTCTCATTCACTAAAAATGTTTATTTGAGCATCACTGGAGATATGATTATTAATCTTGAATTTACCAATAAAATGAATCAGTTATCCATAATCTTGCTATATTCACAATATTACCAATATTGATTCTTTCATTTAATGTTTCAAGAATGTATTTCCTAAGTTCAAGGTAGAAGATTAACATATCAACATTTTAGTATAATAACCATGTAATGAGATGAAGTCCAGACTTTAAATTATGAATTTTCCACAATCCTATTTCTTATTTACTATGCTACAAATTCCTCATTCCACAGTACAAACACATATTTCCTACAACATTCTAGGCATGTTACTCAAAAGTTTGTTAATATTGTGTCATTTTAAAAAGTAGCACATAAAAAGGTTACTTAATTAAAAATAAAAACTCTAGCTCATTTACGTTCAAAGGATTGTGTGTGTGTGTGTGTGTGTGTGTGTGTGTGTGTGTGTGTGTGTGTGTGTGTGTGTGCTGAGTATTGCTTAGAGGAAAACCTGAACAATTTCATATATTCTAATATGACAATAGCACAAAACTAATAAAATAGTAATAAAGGGTTTGTTTCTACGGTTCAATTGGAATAATGTTTGCTTACTATACACACAATTCTGGATTTGATTTTTGGCATTGCATAAACCAGGCCTGGTGGTTTATACCGGTAATTCCAGCACTCAGGAGGTAGAAGCCCAGAGATCAAAAGTTCAGTGTGATGCTATGCTACTTACAGTTCAAGGTGAATATGGGATGTTTGAATAGGAAAAAGTAAAAAGTAAAAGAATAACAAAATATATTTGAAGAAAATTATAAGGCATTTAATTTCAAATTAAGTTTAATACTATGGGTAAGAAGCATTTTATGGGTTCATAAGAATAAATGAGTCTAAGAAGTCATAAAAACTTCGTATCTAGAGAGTCAGCAGCAGTCTCCTAGAGGTGGAAGGTAGAGAAGCTGTGCCTGGTGGTTGTGCAATTTTGCAAAGGTAAAGAATTTCCTTGAAATGGCTCATTCCATTTTTATCTGAATCTATGATTTTTCATTTGTCTGTTTATTTTCTAATTATGTGCTTGTTTGGAAATCAGCTAGGCTGAGAAAATGGCAAGTGGGTAATTTGAGGTCTTATGTGAGATCCGGCTGAAGAGGTCCTAGTTCAATGTGAGCCATCTTAATCGTGGTCACCTAAGAGAGCTTCCACGGATGGGCGACCTGTGAGTTGCAGATTGCCAGGCTACAAAGAAAACAAATTGAATTCCACAGCTGTGAGGAACTGCTAGCTGTGCAGGTTAGGTTTTCACTCACCTAATACAAGGTGGGTTCATCTGGGAAGATAGAGCCTCGGTTTAGAGTATGGCTCCATCGGATCGGCCTGTAGTCAAATCTATGGAGTATTTTCTGACGACTGATTCATGCTGGAGAACCCAGCCCATTGTACGTGTTGCCAGCCTGGGCAGATGGTCCTGAGTTGTATACGAAAGCAGTCTGATCAAACCATGGAGGCTAAACCAGTAAGTTGCATTCCTTTATGATCTCTGTTTAGGTTCTTGCCATGACCTCCAGCCTCAGCTACTCACAGTACAGCCTTGAGAGTTGTAAGAGAAAACAAACCCTTTGCTCCTCTACTTGCTTTTGGTCATAGTGTTTATTACTGCAACAGAAAAATCTATCTAATTAATCTGGCTTGGGTAGAATAACAGTAATGAATAGGCGTTTCTATCAAGAATGGTTGACATTTTTAATATAAGTTGATGCCCTAGATAGCGTTCCCAGAAGATTGTCTTGTTTATTCATAGGCTAACCCTTCTTTTTGAGGGGTGGGTTCGAGATAGGTTTTCTCTGTGTAGCTTTGTGCCTTTCCTGGAACTCACTCTGTAGTCCAGTCTTGCCTCAAACTCACAGAGATCCTCCTGCCTCTGCCTCCTGAGTGCTGGGATTAAAGGTGTGCGCCAGCACCACAAGGTAGGTTTACTCTTCTTATTCTTCTCTCTGTCTCTGTCTCTCTGTCTCTGTCTCTGTCTCTGTCTCTCTCTCTCTCTCTCTCTCTTCCTGTCCCTGTCTCTGTCTCTGTGTGTATATGTGTGTGTGTGTGTGTGTGTGTGTGTGTGTGTGTGTGTGTGTGTGTTCATACAGTATAGGTCATCATATACATGTGTTCACATGCTTGTGGCAGTAAGAGGTAAATGTGAGGTGCCATTCTTCAGGTACTATATATCAAATTTGTGAAGCAGGGACCCTCACTGGCATGGTTTTCCTCGTTAGATTAGTGTGGTGAGCAAGCAAATCCTGGCAGTCATCTCTGTCCATCTCCTCAGCATCTGGACTGAAATTGTGCTTCCCTAATTTCCAAGGGGTCTGGGAATCAAATGCAGATCCTCATTCTTGTCCTGCAGGCACTTTAGTGGCTGAGCTATCTCTCAAGTCATACCTTTGTTATTGACTAATAGGAAAGGAAAATATATATGAATTCTAGCATCATATATTTATGATTTTTCATCTACAAGGCTATAATAAAGCAGAACATAATACATGCAATTGATTTTAAAGTAGCAATCTCATGATTGAACAATAAAGCAACAAGTATTTGTGTGAACTTAATAATGTTTCTGTTTTTAATTAAAATAAATCATATTCATGTAGTTCAAATGTTATTCTAAAATAAAAGCCATTCTGTATTCCTCATTTGAAACAGTTTTATCATTCTCTCACTTTATATAATGCATTTGTTATTGAAAAGTCAGAGCAATACATATAGGAAAATGATGCCTATTTTGTGATTCATAATTTAAACACTCTGGTGTCATTGCTCTTTGAACAGCAAATACAGTGCTCATCCAACGTAGACATATGCATGCACTTCAGTTGCTCAGCTTATTCTTTTCATTTATGTCTATGGCTCTTATGAATTGCAAACAGTAATTGCTTCTAGCAATGCAATGCCTTAGCACCTTAACATAATCACAACGCAGTTACTAAATATTTTTTACATGGCAGTATCTGTCTTTGGATGACTATTAAGTTGGATATTATTATAATTCTCTGTATTCATGCCATTGTACTTTGAAGATGGGTACAATGGAACTGGCTTCTATTTGTTGAGCAATTAAATGGGGTATTATAAACAGGATGGAGTATTAGGAGAGCCTGCTGATGTACTTGCAGAATTTGTGTTCAGCTGAGAAGCAGCTGCAGCCCTCAGCTCTCTAGGAAAATAACACATTTTATCTAAAATAATGTGAGGCAGCATGCTTCCTTTATGAGGTCTGGTATTCACTTCTCTGCTCATTAGAAGGTGATAATAGTGTGGGCCATCCAGCAAGGTTTGGCTGTGTGAAAAGACTTGGAAGCAGGAAACATATCAAAACATTCCACCCTCAGATCCTTTTCAGAAATTCTGCTTCTGCTGTCTGCTGATGAAGATCAAATAGAAAGATAATAAAAACTGGCATTTGGATTATGATTTCTAGTCAAAGCTCAACAGAAATCCTCCCCTCTCTCATGCCTCCTCCCTCTCTACACTTCTCTCTTTTTCTCACTTTCTTTCTTAACATTACTGGAATAGAAGACAATATTCTTAACGTGCTCAGGAACATATACAAATATTTTTACATCCTCATTCATACAAGGAAACATTTAATTGTATAATGTAATGAAAATCTTAGAATAAATTATTTCACTATCTAGAGTTACTTTTCACTATTCTCACTATGACTGAAATTATTATGACACAATTTTCACATCTTAATTTATTATGGCCCAATAATGGTCATTAGATTTATAGGACTCCAATTTTCATAACATAAAATTTTTCCCAGGATACAGATCAAATTTCATTTTCATATCATCTTAATAACACAGCCTAAGTCAAATTCTCTTTTCTGAATCTTATACTGTTTGCATACATTTATTTCTTCTTCACATGTCTTACATAGTATTTATTTGGGGGTATTTTGCCATTGATATTAGAAATGGTTTGACACATATAGGATGTCATTTCATTTGCACTCTGCAGACTTTAAAATTTAATAGACTTTCAAATGATAGTCAACATCAGTGTTAGGCCTATGAAGACTTCCATACTACTAGAGCTTCCTTGTTCTTCTGAAAGATGAGACTATATTCATTCCATTCCAGGCAAAGCAAGTGGAGACTAATTAAAACAATAACAACAGGGCTCTTTTTGGAAATGACAAAATTAAGCTAGAACCACGTTTGAGTTACTTAGACTTAGTGATTCTGATGGCGATAGTTTATTTTATACTACAGTTACTTTAAGACTAAGTACTCAACTTAAATTTAAGGAACAATTATATCAAATTCAGTCACTTTAAGAAGGGAAATTGTATTAGTCAACTTTAATCAACATAACATAGCTGATACAAGTTAATTGCATCCTTTATTTTATTTTCAGTTTTTGTCAATTGTTAGTCCCAGTGCCACAGTGGAGGGCAATGGCTGTGAGCTTACCAGAGGGAGAATGATAATTTAAATCAAGAAATAAGGTCAGAAGGATGGGGTCAAGCATATTCTCTTTGTAACTACTGTCTGCAAGAACTACCAAGCAATTGCAGACAAGAAACCTTGATCTGTTTGTAGGACACATCTCTGATGACCTCAATGTCTTCTAGTAGTGTTTGCTTTTTTAATATTACAACACCTTCCAATAGCAGCACCAGAGAGAAAAAACATGTACCCCTGGGGACATCAGAACAAAATGCAAACAATAGCTGGGCAAACCCAAATATAAGATTAACAATATTAAATATATATAAATTTGTCCAATGACACAAATAATTGCCTATATCAAAGATTGTGACTGTTTTGTCAATGACTTTTCTGTCATGAAGGAAAATCTAATTCTGTCACACCATTAGGACCCTGATTCTCAAGTCCAGACTTTTCTGATAAAGTGACAGGAGGAAATTGAGGGATTGTTAGCATTCATTAAATTTGAAGCAAAGCAATCTTGCCACTTTCTGCCAAAAATAATCAACCTCTGAAAGAATAAATGTTCCCTAAATTGTTTAAGCCTGTACCATAATTAATATACAACACTATAAATTTAATTACATTTCCATACCAAGGAAGGCCCAAAGTTAATTGGTGCCATAGCCCTAAGCATTTCAAGTGCACTAAGAAAGTAATTTAGTGGCAAAAAGCATGTTTATCTATTGTAATTTGAAAGACCTGATTGTGTGCAAAATTCCTACATTAATGGTTTCCCCCATATGATATTTTTATATTCTGTAGCCATACTGCTTTAGTATAATACTTGTCAAGTGATGATGAATACACAGAGGAAGGCACTAACTCTACAAATATGCCCCCTTTTTGGGGGTTTTTCGAAACAGGTTTTCTCTGTGTAGCTTTGCGCCTTTCCTGGATCTCGCTCTGTAGACCAGGCTGGCCTCAAACTCACAAAATCTGCCTGGTTCTGTCTTCTGAGTGCTGGGATTAAAGGCGTGTGCCAACACTGCCAGGCAAATATGTCCATTTTTTCAATGTTCTAGACTTGGACTGACAGATTAGTCTAGATTCTTCAGCTTTAAATATCAAAAGGGCTCCTTCAGTTCTCACAATGTGTGCCCTGTGTATGTACTGCACCATTACTGAATTACAAGCAGCATCCCCTCCTCCCCAAAACAAACAGCCCATGTGTGAGGACCAGAAACCATTCTCTGGTTACCTCCTCTGACCAACTGCCTTCTAAGAAGAAACTGTCTGCTGGGGTCTGGATGTTGTTACCCCCCCCATTATGTATACTGATGTTCTAAGTTCTAAGATAATGGTATTAGGGATTGGAGCTCTTGGGAAGTGATCCAGATATGTCTAGCCTTATGGATTGTGACCTGATGTTATCTTCAAAGTTCAAATGGAAGAACTCTGCTACAGAATCACAAAACAGAACACAGATATTTCAAATTTCTCATGTCTTAGGTTTATGACTTTGTATGGCACTACAGTTATTGCTATACTTCACCACATGTGGCCACTGGCACTAAGGTCCTTTTTAAAGGGGCCACAGAGAAACCCTTGCCTTTCCACCAATGTGACTGACAGGAAAAGGGAGAATTGTGCCCTTGATAGACATTGGAGTTTCAGGTAAACCAAGCCTGGGGTTTCTAGCTTTTAGACCTCAGTGCAAAAAAATCAGTTGTGTATGAGCCAGCTAGGATGTAGTGCTTTATGATAAAAGTCTAAATGGGCTAATCTTATGAATGTCACTAATTCATAATTTGGCATCCTAGGAAACTACGTCGGGAATAAGGCTTCCAGAAGAAGCATTTCTAGTATTGGAATCATCACCAGAGATGCCACATTTATTTATTTAAAACCCTTGTTTTCTACTCAATCTTCCTATAGATCTAGGGGTTAATAGTCTCTGCATAGTCTTGAGGATGATTTTAATTCTATTTAGTAAATATATCCATTAGTTGTCATATTTCAGAATGATAATGGATCTGTTGGGATGCCAAGTATGTCCAAAGTATTTGGTATGAACAATAAAAGTCCTATTTAGAAGTTATGTGACTCTTTTAGTAGATCCACACTTAACCAGTCACATGAGCTCCTGACTTGCAATCACATACTTTCCCCATTTGCTTTCTTTGGCTAGTTGTCCCTCCCAATCCTCACAGCAGTTCCTAAGACTCTCTGTCTCATCCTATTCAGTACTCACTAGTCCTCACTCCTTGGCCTACTTGAATATCCCAAGTATAAGTCCCATCTGCTTTTGGCCCACTGCTAAGAACATCACTCACACTTTTCTGTTGACACAGAAGTACACAACTGTGTATCATCTATCCCACTTAGTGATAATACATTTGAAGAAAAGGAAAAGCTTTGCTTTCATGTTGGCAGTGCCTGCTACACTATCTAGTTTATAACATTGCTTTAAGAATTTCTTCACATAGTTTTTTATACAATAAATTATAGGTATAATATACTATTGGGCTATTCATTTAGGTCCTAGGTATTTTGCATTTATTGTTAATATAACATTTTTCAAACCCCATGAAATGTTTTCTATATATGACGTCTTAACTATGCATTTTAAAACAAAAAATATCAGTTCAAACATCTGATGATTCCTTAGTCAATGTTCTTAGCTATTACCCCACAGAAAACAATAGCCTAAATTTTATACCTGAAACTCTCTGTCTTTACATACAGAAATACAGTTAGAGGCAGTGAAAAAGTCACATGATAGCCTGGAATTCCAGGTGAAATTTCATGAGTGCATTTAAACAAGACTAGTCTAGTCTTCTAGGTTCTAATTTTCTTTTCTCCCAGCTGAGTGTGCATATCCTTTTCCATGCAAAGCTAACACAATTTTATAGCCTCTCTATAGCTTATTTATAAGAAGAAAAAATGTGTTGTTTTCACCATACATTATTTTGTTTTGAATCTCTGGTTAGAAATGGTTGGATCTTCAAATATGCAGATAATTTTGGTCTCTGATCCCACACAGAGAGTATGCTTTGTATTGTGGAGAAAATTAACATGATAAACATATGCTCTCATAAAATCAATAGTTAACATAACACATCTCATAGTGATCTGTCAAAAGAAAGAGCTACCATAAATCCAAACTGTAAAAATCCATAAATCCAAATCTGTAAAAAGTAAATTCACAAACCACATAAAGTGTTAGAGATAATACAAATCTAGTCAGAGGAATGCAAGGGGAGATTGGCACGATTTATGCCCTAACTATAAACATAAATACACTAAAAGTAAAGTACCTGATTAAAGTATTTCTGACTCTCCCCTATGTATATTGTAAAATATGTTTTCCGAAGAGAAAAAAAATGAGAATGGACCGTGCAAGACTAAATTCCAGAAAGATTCTTCAAAACCTGATTATAGGAGAATACATGGAAAAAAAATGCCCTTTCTCTCCTGAAAATGAAGAAAAACATCAAATCCTATCTACTTGTCAAGACTCAATTCCCCACTCTTGATTATAACTTTCTGAATAAAACCCTAAAAAATATACACATTTTGGCTTAGAGAGTCACCTTATTTGGTAACTTGCAGGGTCATATGGTCCTGAGTTTGATCTATCAGAATACATGGAAAATCTTTGTGCTGTAGAGGTGAAGAAAGGATAGACAGAAGATGGAAGGATATCTGGGGCTAATTGTCTAACCACTCTAGAAGAATCAACAAGGTCCAGGTTCATGTGTGGATACTGTCTCATAAACTAAGATGGAAGGTCTAGAGAGATAGTTCAGTGCTTAAGAGCACTGGCTGTTCTTCTAGAGGACCTGAGTAAGATTTCCACTACCCATAAGGTGACTCATAACTGTCTGTAACTCCAGTTTCAGTGGATCTGATGTTCTCTTCTGGCCTCCATGGATTCAAAGAATATAAATACCATGTAGATATACATGTAAGAAAAACTAAAATATTAACAATATACTAAAATACACAACATACTAAAATCATCATTATTATTATTACTATTAATAATAATAATGAATAAAGAGTTTAATGTAAAGCTCGAGCAAGACAATTGATGTTTATGGATGACCTCAACACACATGTACACACAACCTTACGTAAATAATTGAAGACATATGCATACATACACTCAAAAATAAGGTGTGTCAGTATTTAGGCATTTTATCATTTAGATGGCTCTTCACATTTCTAGGCTATTTTTCTACATAAGTATGAAAACATATTCATTTACTTCTCAAATATAAGTCTAGCTTCCATATATAGATCAAACCCATTAAGACTCAATCAAATTCAAGGATTTCTAATTTAAATATATAATGTTATTTTATTCCAATATTTATTGAAAATACATAGCTTTAAACACTGTGAATAATTGTATGTGTGTATTTTATAAAAATTATGTTACTGTATTCATATGGTGATTAGAAATATATAGTTTCAAGCATTGAATAATTGTGTGTTTTATAAAAATTTTGTTAGTCTTTTTCTTTTTGTATTTTTCCTCTATTTTATTCTTGTGCTTGCTAAGCCAAGATCACTCAGGCTTTATAATATTTTCATACTCCCTCAGACTTCTATGAATGACATCACACCAATACACTTCTATTCCCTCTGTATCACACACTTGAAATTACAAATCCTAGCCCAAATTGCTCTGAATACAAGCTCTGTCAACTACAGGCCTCTGTTCATTAGATTAATATTTTAGAAATTTTTAAATGAACATCACCAACCTGATGTAAGTTATCCACACACGCCGGCCCATAACCCTTCCAAAGTACTGTTAAGTTGGTGACCCCTTCCTGCCCAGCTTTTCTAAAACAGCTATTCTAAAATGTATCTGGTGCAATCTCTCTGCTGAAGCCAAGTTGTGTGCTCTCTCAGAGAATCAGATTCAAACTCTGCTGAGGCTAACACTGTAGGGTCATTCCAGAGGTGGCATGTGGGAGGGTCAATCAATCTTATCTGATGAAAAATACCACTGGTCAAAGATTCCTTCAACTTGATCTTTTGAAGGAGGTTGTCAATTTCAGCTAGATAGTCCTTTATGAGTGGATGATGACAGGTGAGATATAAAAGATTCCTCTAACAAAACTTCTTGTAAAGCCAAGAAATATTTACTTTCCAAGGAAAGTAGAGAGATAGCTTTTGGGATTCAAAGGTGCATATCAAGATAGGTTCTCAGGACATTCAGCTGAAGATCCTTAGGTACCCTGAATATCACAGTGACAGAAAGATTGGGGGAAAAAAAGTAAAAAGAAGGATCTACTCACCTTTCCCTGGGAAACCTGGCTACCCAGATGACACTGTGGGGATTTTATGTCTTCACTTTTGAATGTGTTCTGAGGCTTAGAAATAGGATTTCCTGAATCTAAAATGCCTGTTCCCTATAAACCATTATGTTTGTCAGAGTTTAACAGCCTCCCTCTGTGTGAAGGTACAGTAGAGGGAAAGCTCGCCACTGAACTTGATAGCTCATTTCAAGTTTGCTTCCTTTATGATGGCCTTGCCCTTTTGGAAGCACCTTCCCTGACAGCTCTGCAGGCCATCACATTCAAAAGTAATGCTGGGGATTTACAGTGTGCTTCATTCTGCCCAGCTCCAGGTATAGGAAGGCAAGCTGCAGGTAAACAGAATAAAGGGATTTGGTAGGATCCTCAGACTTGGTTGTCTGTTTTTAAATTTAGAAGAAAGTTACAGAAAAAAATGATCATTTTCTTTCATTCAATCAGTCCAAGTTCCTTCCCACATCATTTGTCTGTCATTTTATTTTGTTTCAAAACTCACAGTTCTTTTAAATGATGTATCCCCCTAAAAGATCTTTATTGCTTTTAATTAAAATTCAGATCTATAAATCATTTAGTGATCAAAGATGATATTTACAAAGTTCAATGAGTAATTTTGATGTTCAAATAGTAGTCTCTCAATCAGTTTATTCACTACCTAACATTTAAAGGATTCCACTATTAATTATCACCAGTCTTACATTGTCCTTCTTCAGCCCTAATACAAGAGCTATCAGTGAGAATAGTTTACCAAGTATTATAATCACTGTCTTAAAGATAGATGGGAAGAATATTTCATTTGCAGTTAAGCTATCCAAGGGCATAGTAAGAACAGCTGAAGATTTTTCAATGTGGATGTCTGGTTTACATTCTTATGATGACATTGATATTGAATTATTACATGAATTCCAGGATGTCATTTGAGTTTTCATTTTAATGAAACTATGGTTCTCAATATACTTGTTTTCAGTCTTTTTTGATATAGAATTTGAATTCCATTGTCTTTGTTGTGTTTTCTCTTCTTCTTCTTCTTCTTCTTCTTCTTCTTCTTCTTCTTCTTCTTCTTCTTCTTCTTCTTTTTCTTCTTCTTCTTCTTTTTAACAAGTTGTTTTGTTGAGGAATTTTCTCCTATTAACACTTCTAAACATTTATCTATGTTTTTCCATCTACCCATTCAGCTATACTCCTAACTGAGTGGGAAAGGAAAAACCCAAAATGTGATAGTTAATTAGTTCTGCATTCCTTCCAATGTTATTCCTAACTTAAAGTAGCGTAAAAAGTAATTTCTTGTCAGAATGCATTTTTTATTGAATTTCCTCTGTGCTTAAGTTCAGTGGCAGTGCCGGTTCTCAGTCTTGCTTCGATGTCTACTCACTGGTACAAATTGTTTATATCACATTTCAGGAAACCGTCAGTGGAGCTTTCTTGTTTCCGTTGATTAGAGAGTGAAATCTTTGGTCCCAATCTTAAGTGCTAGGGCTGTGCAAATAGATGTGAGCTTTCTTGGTAAATGAAACCTACATTTCTTGTATGGGATGCGGTCCTCATTTCATTCTTTTGCTTCAGTTTTAAGGAAGTGCAGGAAATTGTATTTCTAGAGGATAACCTTCCAAGGGCATTGATAATATATTGCTTTGAAATAAAGACCTCTATAGACTTCTCATAAACATCTGATTCTCCATAATTACTACCAGAGAAGAAAAATAAAAGACTTGTTTATGTAGTAGATTAAACAAATATCAAGAGCTTCTAAGGCCCATGTCCAGTTGTTTACCATTCTTCAACCACAGCATTCAGATCTATATCAATAGATCATTCCTGTGAAACAGCATATCAAATCAAACTTGGGAGCCTACATTTTCTAAATACCTCAAATCTTTCTCCAAACCTAAGTTATGAATAATACTATTAACTAATTGTGACTTTGTAGGAAGATATGTTTCTCTGAGGCTGGCTGTTTTGTCCAATTTACTATTACCTGTTTGTATGACTGTGTAGACAAAGAAAAGTGACTGTATATATACATATACATATACATATACATATACATATACATATACATATACATATACATATACATATATATATAAGGATTTTGATACTCTTTTCTACTATGATCATTTTAGAATGAACACATAATATACAAAACAGGGTGTGTTTTGAGTTGTTATTGTCATCAATGTTTAAATTAACCAGTAGGATATTTTAATAATTCTGTTATGTTTCAGGAGTCTGAGGAAATTTAAGTACTTCTCTAATGATAGTGGAAATTAGTATTAGGAAAGCAAGTAAAAACAAGAAAGATTCAATTGATTTGACTAAAACAACTTGTGCAGACCTAACCTGGAACTGCACAAAAGCCTCAGTTTCTGAAAGACTGGGTTTGTCCTCACTGAAGATGCTGAAATGATGCAAAAACTAAAACGTCTGTCTGAGAGATCCATATAGTACAAATGACAAAGCACATGGAGAAATAAAGCTTCCAAACTGTAGAGGGGCCAGAATTGTGTGAAGTCGTTTGGGGAAGTTCTTCTCTAAGAGCTTAGCTGTGTAAAATACCTGAATTTTTACATGTGGAGAAATTAAGGAAGACCCGTCTCCCTAGAGGATATTTATAGGTAATACATGAAGACATCACTAAGCATGGATAGCAAGAATGATACTGGAATGGAGAATTTGAATTCACTATAGCAGGTTCTATACCATATATGAGAATATGGGAAAATTTTCATTCAACATCATCAATGCAATTTAAAAAAATCATTTACAACAAAGCCCTGAACTGTATATATATATATATATATATATATATATATATATATATATATATATATATATATATATATTCCTTTCTGCTGAAGAGTGATTTTTACTTTCTGGCTTCCCCTCATCAGTCCATCCTAATTCTAAATAAAACTCTCAAAATCTCTTGTACAACACATTATGCAGGACTTCAACGATTTCTTTAGATACCCAAGACTGCCATTATCATAAATTACTTTGTAGAAATTTAAGAACTAAGACAGTTTCATTACCCTCTTGGCTCAGCTTCACTAGGTTTCCTCTGTCGAATGAAGATTTTGAGCTATGTTTCCAGAGACTATCATTCAGTAAATCCATTCTGAAAATTGGCAAAGTGCTTAAAACAAACAAAAAGCAGAACCCTTCTTCTTAATCAATTTTTTTTTCTGTTTTGTTATTTCTTGATATCTGGAGCTGACTCACCAAAACTTAACAGTACACTAGTGTAGACAGAAATGATTTGAGGTATGCCTTAGGAAAATATTTTTTAAAAGTCCTACTAGTTAGTGGCTTTTGATCAAAATTTCCAGTCTATCAGTAGTATCTTGTGTACTCACATAGTCTGACATATTTTAACCACTGTATATAAATGCATGACAAGAATTTATATTAATTTCCCATGTTGATATGAACATCAAAATTAACAAAATTTGAATTTAAGTGAACACCAAATATCTCTAGTAAGTAAAATGTTATTCTTATTGTCAACTTTGCATAATTTAGTTTATTTATAAATAAAATATGCTACATATCAAAAATTTTCATCAACCTTAGATGTATAATTCAAATATTACATTAGAATAATGATTTTAGAAATACTTAGAATAATTGTGTAAAAAGAAAACCACTGCATGAAGAGTTTCTTAATGTTTAATAAAAATTATTTATTACAGCCTTTGCACATCCATTGCATTCATGGGACTTGTCTCCAGCCCAGACTCCATCATTTGGTACTGTCTGCTTCCCTTTGGATCAGCACTCATCAATTTGCGCTGCATCCATTGCATTTATCTCCATTTTGAAACCTCTGATGTTACAAGGGCTGAGTTCTTGGTGAGAGAGTTCCCACATTCATTATTTCCATGGCAATTTGCCTGCTTAGATGCTCTGATGTTCAGTTTGACATGAAATGTGTTTAATATGCTTTTCCATGTGTCTCACATATGTGGTGTTTCTTATAGCAACTGTCTGCTTTGTAATAGGAATTGATCTCAACTCTGAAATTGATCTCATATTTCCCTAGAGTTCTTTATACTGGAGAACTGCAATTTGTTTCAACTTTATGAGCAATAAACAGATCTCTACTGTTTTTCCATACTGTAGAATGTAATTTGTGAGTATTTCTCTAATATTCATTTCCCAGAAAGGCCTCAGTTTAATGATAGTTTCTCACTTTCAGATAATACCCTCTAATCTCCAACTGAGATCTCAAGATCACAAGCAAGATTGTGGCTAAGTAAGGTAGCTAAACAAGGGTTCACAGAAAATTATTAAAATGTGTTAATGACATCAACTACAGATGAAATATTTTAAAGTATCTTAAAAACATATATTTTGAGAACTATTTTTTGATGAGAACAGGTACTGTGAGCCTCTTTCTTTTCACATAAAAAGAAAGTTGGGGCTATGGGTCGGATTGAGCTCATGGAGATACTTTTGAATTTGGGTTCTAGGAAATATTGAGATATTAGTTAAAATTTAAAATCCACTGAAAATGAATTTTTAAAAATCAATAAAAAATAGACAGTGAAATTGTCATTTGTGACCATGAAAAGACTAACTTTAGTCAAAGAAATTCCATGGAGAAAATAGAGTAGATAAAGTAGTCTTTAATCACTTCTAATACAGTTTTTTTTCTGATTAACTCATGCCTCTCTCATTGTTCATAACAATTGTTTTCCTTTAATTTGATAATCAAATACAAAACCAGTAAAACATACAATGTCTTTTGAGCACAATACATTTTTCCTTCTTCCGTGGTCAGTTATGAAGATGTACATGTTAATGAGACTTAGGTTCACAACATGGCAACATGCTTGTATTTTCTGTGATAGAATACAAGCTTTTGTTTTAAAGGGGAAAATACCCCGCCCCCCGCCCTGAGTAAAAAGAAATCACTCAATCCAAAGTGCTTTGTGGCCCCTTTTTCTTTTAAAATGAAAGGTGGAATATGCTTATGGATTCAAGATCTGGTCAGAAAGGGGGTAACTTTTTGTTTTTATGAGTCTGTCACTCTTAATGCTTTAGAGACATATGCAAAACTAGGTTCCAGGAAGCAAGTGGGAACATTAAACCACTGTCAAATTTTACACTTGAAGAACTTCTTTCCTAACATATTGTAGAAATATACACAAGATGCTGCATAAACTTAACCACAGTTAAACATTAATTACTTATGTTTCCCAAAAACTGCAATTATACAAACACTTCTCAAAATATTAATGCACAAATTTGTATCAATTCATAAATGTTCATTATGTTGGTATGAAGATGTTTGTGTGTATGTGCATGGATGAATGTTTATGTGACATGTATACATGCAAGTAGACAGCAGAGCTTAATTTCAGAATCTTCTTCAATTACTCTCCGCTTTATTTTCGGATGCAAGGTCCCTCATTAAACCCAAAGCTCAAAAAAATGCTTTAGCTAGTTAGGCAGCAAGCCTTGGGGGCCCTTTGTCTCTAACACTAAGGAGTTGGTATTTAAAACAGCATGCTTTCCGTATGGTACCATGAAAGCTAGTCCTCTGCAAAGGGAGCATCCAGTTCAGTCCCAGCTCAGGCTTTTTTCAGTCATGTTCCTGAAGTGCATGCTGTCTTCAGTGATGAGGAATTATCTTCTATGCAAGCTTCCAAAGGAAGGACACAGCCTAGTTATGATGCCTATAAACCACATTTATGATTAGCATGACACAATAACCCTACAGGTACAGTGGGGAAACAAATACCTTGGTGATAATCATCAGCCCTCTACTTGGACTTAAGACCTGCTCAACAAAAGGGAATTTACATTTGGTACTAGATGCTTAGCTAAGTACTCAGTGCTAGCGAAGTCATTGTTTTTTGAGAAAAATTTACAATCACTAATTCACTAAGCTAGCTTAATCCCTAAGAATACTTTATAATTATTTGTCCTTATAACTATAAATAAGTAAAGTCCTTACTCCTCATCAAGGAAACTTTGCAGCTGATGGAGACCACTACAGAAATCCAAAACCAACATGAACAGTTCCAAGAGATACATAGACAAAATATTTCCATACCAAAGGCTCAGGGAATATCATAGAAGAAGGAGCAGAATGGTTGTAAAAACCAGATTAAGGCATTTGCTATGTGGCTGTGTATCCTAGTAATATCATAGGATACAAAAACCAAGTCTCACCAAACATTTTGCTCACACATAAGTGAAACAAGGACAACACTAATAGAGCCATGTCAAAGTGAACTGAGGAGAGCCATGTCAAAGTTAACTGAGGCTGTAACTTTATATACACAACATCAGGCAGCTGAGAAAATCTGGCAGTGGGATAGGTTGCCTTTCCTAGGGAAGAATACACCAATTTTTGGTTCGATTCCTAACAGTCAGCCCTGAAAGCATTTATATAAGTGGAAGTATACAGAATGAACAGAAAAAATTTAGTGTTGTATATATATATATATATATATATATATATGTGTGTGTGTGTGTGTGTGTGTGGTGTGTGTGTGTGTGTGTGGTGTGTGTTGTGTGTGTATGTGTATGTATACACACAAATCATATGTGAGTATATTTATAATTTTTGAAAAACAAGACTCTATGAATTTAAAGGAGAGTGAAGTGGCACCTATCGAATTGAAGAGTTTGAAGGAAGAGAAGGAAATGGATCCGTGTTGTATTTAAATTATAACCTCAAAAGTAAAATTAAAAATATATAAAGTAGAAAATAGTAGTAAAAGCACAGTTTGCCATGCCTGGATTCTTACATAATTACTGGAGATTGAAAGTGAGGTCCTTATGCTTGGGAAGCAAGCACCTTACCAGCTGTAAAGAACAGAAGCATGATTTTTTTACTATTAACTATTATTTACTAATATAACGATTACCCAATTGTGTTAAATTCATTTCGTTAAAGCGGTTAGTTTTTGATAGCCTCAACGTATTAAAACAAAACAATAGGCAAAAACAGCCAATGATATAGAATTCCTTGAAAATTAAAATAGCTGAATTAGCAGAATCTGCTCTTCCTCACCCATCTACGAAGGAAGGAAACAATGACAATGTGTTGCTGTCGGGGGCTCTTCATAGTAGTGATCTTATTTTCAGTGTCACCTATATTTGTACAGAAAAACAAAATTATCCTTCCTTTGTGCATCAGTTTCATTCTTAGATATGTTGGCTGAAACTTGTGTTAGGGATTATCATATTCTGCATGGGTTTCTTGTTGTTGTTTTAACTTCACCCAGGACTGAATAGTTCTGGCATGAATAGCAACAACCTATGACATAACATAAGGCAGGATACATGTTTTAACTTCTCAAGAATGAATTTCAATTCACATGGTGTCTGTTTCTTGACTTTGAATGGAATTGGTAAAAACTATTTTCAGTGCATGCAGTACATCATGAATATTGAATAGAGCCACTGAAAACTGAATCATTGACAAGACTTCATGGCAGCAGGGAACTTCCAGCGAGTGAAGAGTTGCCAACATTTAGTGAGATCATTTTCTTGGCCAAAGCTCAGTTTAAGTGAGATTTCAAACCCTCTGTTCCACAATATAATTCACAAATAATCTGAATCAAGTTAAGCACTTAATATACACAGGATTCAAGTACAGTGATGCTTGAGGAAAAACCTGGAAAGGAAGGATAATTTTTATAAATAAGATTTTTTTCTTTAATTTATATAGACCTTTATGCTAAACTGTAAGATATCTGTGGCTAAGCATAAGGATAGTATTATGGAATTTTGTTCCATAAATATAGTTTATCAATCTTTTTCCTAGAGATACGAACACAAACACATATGCATATGTATATGAATCTCTAACATATAAGTAAATCTCTGTAAAGAAGAACTAATGTAAGGAATTGGATCATGTGACTATGGGTGTTGGCAAGTCCAAACCTGCAGAATATTTGACATTCCACACATCAAGGAAATAATGTTCAAACTTCAGTATGAAGGCTGGCAAATTAGGTAAACTCTTTGAGAAGAAGGCAAGTCTTATTTTATTTTAGCCATTGCCAAACTGAAAACAACCTACCCATATTAAGGACAGTATGTTGTTTATTTCAGAGTCCACAAAAGTAAAATTTTAATCTCATCCAAAAATACTCTACTTTCTGGTTATGTTTAAAATTAATATCAAATTCAGGGACTGAATAATGCCATTGGAAACACGATAAGGAGCAAGAGAAAACAATATTAGAAAAGAACAAAATTACATATGCAGGGTCTATGGTGCTGTGGTTTTTTTTTTATAGCATATTGGTCTACTTATTCACTTCCTCATATGTCATGAACTTAGGTGAATTTTAAAATCACAATTTTATTTCTTATGTCTCTGGGGGCTAGGGAGGGCAAGGCTGAGGTATTGGTAGAATCAATGAAAGAGAGCCTCCCTTTCCTTGGTTATAGAGGCAGCTCTCCACTATGTCCCTTCTTAATGAACTAGACAAAGAAACATCCTGGCCACCTTTTTAGAAATCCCCTTAATCCATTCATGATGACTTTACACTTATATGCTAATTATTTCTCAAAGATTCCAGTTTCTACTCATAAATTTAGAGATAACATTTCAATATACATATGTGAGAAAGACATAGTCATTTAGATCATGGGTTAAAAACTGTGAGCCTAAAGACTGTCACTAATGACTTCAAAATACTGTAGAGAAGGTTTAATGCAATGATGGCACAAAACTTATGGCAGTAACCACCCAATATCTGATTTGAATTAAGGCCCATTCTATGAGATGGAACCTATACTCAGCTGTACTTTGGTGGCCAAGTATCTGAGACAAGATAGACCAGGAACCTAGCGGAAAACCAAATATGACTGTTATGCTTATGGAACACAGCAATACAATTACTTCTGATGACATTCTGCTATTTTCATACATCAGTGACTTAGCCAGCAAGCATCAGAGAATCTCCCCCTTCAGGCAGATGTGAACAAATATAGGTAGCCACAATAGGCCTGGGAATATGCAGAGAATGAGATATGATGGAATGTTTATTCCTACAAGGAATGTCTCCATCCAACCACTCTTCTCAGGGCTCAGGAACCCTATAAAAGAAGAGGCAGAAAAAAAGTAAGAGATATTGGGCTGTAGGACACCAAGGAATCAAGGACTTCTTGACACCACAGGGCTGGTGCACATATGAACTCACAGAGACTGAGGTGGCATGTGTAGGGCCTTAAAGGTTTTCAGTAGGTGGGGTGCTAAGGCTGGAAGAAGTGGACACACACCAGTCCCTAACCCAGAAGCTATCTCCAACTGGTAGCCACTTGCAAATGAACAATTAGTTTTCTGCAAGGGAGTTGCACTTGGGAAACCAACCACTCTTAAGGACAGTTCCCAGGCGCAGCAGAACAAGACCAAAAGAAAATGAACCCAGCAGCATCTTTAGGGGTTCTATATATCATAATATTAAGTCAGAATTTTGTTTTTTAATCTCACATGTCCTTCTATTATATATTATGGCTTCCAGTTTGGGGTTTTCAAGGGATGTATGTGTGAAAATGTGTGTCTCCATGCTATATGCATTTCTTGTACACTTTCTTTGGCTTTTTTTTTCTTGTTTGGTTGTTTTGTCACATTCAATTTTGTTTGTTCTTAGTTATCCTATTTTTACTTTACTACTATTCCTTAGATGCCTGTTCATTTTCTAAGAAGAGGTAGACTGGGTATGGATCCCAATGGCAGGGAAGGAAGAGAAGAAGCGAGAGGAATAAGAGAGGGGAAACCATAATCACAATATATTGTATGAAAAAAAAAATTCAACATAAGAACAAGCAAAAGTTTAATGACTAAATTAACAATAAATGACTAAAAACAATAAAAATGTAGATAAGATTAATATGGTGAACACCAATCTATTTATAAAACAGTGACTCAATTTTTAAATTATTCAAAGTATTTCTTTCTTACTTTTTCCTTTTTATTTACTCATTTTTATTCCTACAATACATTTTAACTGCAGCCTCTCCCTCCTCTGCTCCACCTGACTTTCCTTTCAATTCTCCTCTCACCCAGATCCACTGCTCTTCCATTTTTCTTCAGAGTACTTTTTTTAATGTGCATTGTATCCTTAAGAATTTATATATAAAGAATGGGCTAATAAAAATGATGACCATTTAGTTACTATGGAAATTTTTATATTGCCTGTGACCAATTACACATATTTTAATTTTTCATAATTGTAAATTATTGGTGAATTATATTATCTGTAGAGAGTACAGAAAACAGTAAATTCCTGCAAATATGTGAAAATAAAATAGCCTAGTGCTATGTATCTATTCAAATGTATTAGATAAAGTTCTATTTTAAAAGGGTTGGAGGACTGACAAAGCAAAACTCACGCCCCAAAACTAATATTTCCAGCAATATTCTTTCATCGTTTTATTTTCAGCATAAAATATTTTGTGAAACATTAGTATTGCAATTGAATATATGCTACCACAAGAGCCTATTTTGATGTATACTTGAGTGCTCAGATTGAAATAATAAATAGTAAAACTGAAAAAGCACCCAAATTTTTTTTTCACTTAACTTCTTGAATACGCTACTGAATACTCTTTAAACTTCATGGAACTTTTCACTTGCCATGCTATAAAGGCTAGAATTACAAACCTATGCACATTAATTATAATTTCCTTATTTAATTAGATCAAATTATGTAATACATTTCAATAGAGCTGAGTTAGTTTTTTTTATTTCCTTAGTATATTCAATAAACCACTAGCAACAGTAGCAAAATAGCCACTGTTCTAGAATTCTCTGATAATTAAAATATCAGACATAAATCTAGATTACATATTATTACTAGTAAAATATATTGGGGCTTTTAATAACATATTTATAAAATATCCATCTAGTCACAAAATATTTGAAAGGAAAGGAAGCATAATTCATAACCCCATTCAAACAGAATACTCTGCGAATATTTAGAAACACATTCAAATGTGTCTCTTTTTTCATATTCTATAATTTACTTCATTAAAAGGTGAACTGCAAGTGCACTGAAGATCTTATGAAACTCTCAGTAACTGATGGACCAATTAAATTAATTAATTAGTTTTTAATTTATTTGAAAGTGATGAGGTGTGTACACAACTGTCAAACACCTTGACCTAGTTCACATTTTAGCCACCACCCAGCAGTGCAGACTTTATATCCTATCCAAATGCAAATAGAGAATTTCATTAATATAGAACATGACCTGGACCACAGAAGATGCCTCAAAATGATTTTAATGATAGTCCTAACAGGATATTTGAAACACATCATCAGTTCCAAAATGAATAACTAGGAGCTTTAAAATATCACAAGGGGAGTTTTTCACTTAATTATAATTTGATAAAAAACAGTTTGTAGTTTCAGGTGATGCAGTATTGGAGGACATGATTATAGCTTTAAAAATACTTGTATTAGAAAGTGCACACATGCTTATGTGTGTGCATAGACACACACAGGGTTAAAACAGAAATTTAAGCTCCTCCCTTACAAGGCTGAAAACAAAACAAACAATAAACCAGAGGAGAAGAACCCTCTTCCATAGGAACTAGATCTCACAGAGCAGGAGGGTGAGATGCAAGCTGCCAAGCAAGAAAAAGAATCAATATTCTGAGCCAGCTGTAAAGACTGTGAACCCAACCCATGACCACAATAATAAGATGGCTCAATAGCGACACTTTTAGACCTTATGGATAACCAATAGCCATATTGTTGGACAACCCTACAACCAATGGTTGGGAATAAAGACACAGCAGAGCTTGTGAGAGTAACATTTTGACGTCTTCACAGTTCCCGTTGCTCCTCCCACAAAATCATATGTGGTGGCTAACACCTCTTAGAGATGAGTGGATTCATTCATGATTATTATCGCTTCGTATATCTTCTGCTTCTGTCAATGACAAGGACTCTAAGGGATGCCCATGTCCTAGCACTCATTGGCCTATTCTAGGAAGGAACACAAAACCAGTTTTTGTAACAGAATAACAATCTGCTTTCTTTCTGTTTCTGTGAGAGATGTACCAGGCCTGTCCTTTGCTATTGCTTGTTAATTTGCCCCATTTTCACTTATTTCTCATGTATCTATTTTATGTCATCTTGCTGTTCTCCTAATTGCTGTGGTTCATACCTGTTGCAGCTGCATAGGGCTGTTTAATTGATTTTGTCCCCTTTCTGGAACCATGAAAGCTAGATCTCAAAAAAAGCTAGGTCAACAATAACTCCTTTGTCAAATATTTGATGAAATCCCAAGATTGGTCATAGCAGTGAGAGGACCCAGGATTGTCTACTTTGCTTATTGGCATTCATCTCTCCTGAAGTCCTGCATGTGAAATAAAAATAACAAAATTAGAAAGAAGACCTTCTTAGTTACATACTGCTCTGTTTAACAATGGGGCCGAGATTCAGCCTTAGAAAGTTTCTTACTTAGCTTATGCCAGAGAACAAATGCTCAGCTTCTGCTCATCCACAATGTACATATTCACCAATCTCTATAATGGGCAGAATGCCATATTGTTAATCTGATGAAGTATATATATATTCATCTTCATAATCACTGAAATTCACCAAAGTAAATAAAAGTGGAAGGTTCAAGAAACATCTGATTCTTCTGATTTATTGATACACGAACTGAAGAAATAATTAAAAAAAAAACTTGGGGACAAGGAAGCTTATCTCTTCAATTTACAGACTTACTTAACCTGTTGAGCTCTAGCTGTTCACAACAGCAACAATTCTTTATAACATTCACGTGGTCAAATAAAGAAAGATAAAGAAGAGATGGGATAAATGGTCTTCTAAGCATGAGGCAGGCTGAAAACATCCTCAAAACCTCAGCCCTCAGTCCCATCACTTACACATTCTGCAAATATTTATGTTGCAGATGCTTTTTCAAGACTCAGGAACACTTCAGTGGAGATATAAGTGTGTGTTATTTCTTTGTGCAGCTGTAGGATAAAACAGACATTATTATATAAATATTGAGTAACTTCAGAGATTTGCTGTTAAAATAAAAAAGGAAACGATATCATTCAATACAGTTTTATACAGTGGGAGAACAAAGGATTTAAAGTTAAATAAAAGCTCAATTTCTTCAGTGATACAAAAGCACTAGATGTGCTGTTACATAATTAATCTTCTAGCCTTTCCCATATAGTCACCTATAAAACAGAGTGATAAAGATTATATAGATGTGTAATTCTTGCAGGAGATGCAGAAAATATAAATGGCAATGAATACATTTGTGTTTTGCATAAGCACTGTGCTAAATGTCTTACCTGGTACTCTGATTTTAACCCTCATAACATTCCTAGAATGTACTCACTACTCCATTGCCTGTCTTAATGATAGACAAAAGCAGGAAAGAAACTGGGGTGGCGACATGGCTCAGCAAATAAGATGAAGTCCTCTTCTTCCGAAGAATCTGAGTTCTGTTCTGAGGATTTATGAGGTTCAGAGCATCTTGAAACCCTACCACCACAGGGCCACATGCAGGGATTCAAACCACACTCAGACATATAAAATTTATGCACAAAATTAAAACTAAATAAAAAATTAAAAATCCAGAGAAGTGTCAAAAAAAAAAAAACACCTCTAGATCATTTATTTTATGTGTGTCAGGAATTAAACCAAGATTCCCAGCAGCCAACAGCTCACAGACATTTGTGACACCAGTGGCAAGGGATCCATTGCTTTCTCCTGACCTCCAAGGGCATTTGGACAAGCATGTCCTTACACACACAGAGACAAATGAAATGAATCTATTGAAAAGTACAGCAGCTGATAAATAGTGTGGCAATTGTATTTATCTAAGGTCATTGACATTCAGTGGAGATCCATAGGTCTCCAGATAAAATTATGACCCCTTTGTTTCTCTTAACTAACATTTCCTTACCTAGCAGAGTTGAGATTCAGTCTTTAAATATGTAAAGACATTTTTTCTTTGTCCAAAAAAAACCTTTTGAGAGAAGAAATATGTTAAATAACATCAATATATTTCAAGATTGATTGTTCTTGTTGTTATTGCTTTCTATTTTAAGATCTTTTTCTCTGTACATTCTGAAGAGTTGAGATACAGAGAGGAAAGATATTTGGAGATAGAAAAAAATCAATGTTTCATAAAACTGGCATAAGATTTGTCCAGATCCCAGGAGTATAGAGCACAGTGTGGAGATACAGAAGTCATATGAGGGATTTACTTATTATCAAGAGGACTTATCTTTGCTTTTGGGGACCAGCATGGATGTAAATTCAATAGTACTGTCAAAAGCAGCATTATGAAACTAAATACACAAAGCATGCAGAAAAACAACTGATGGGATATTTCCCATTTTTATATAAATATTCAGTTTCATCATGTTGCTGCCAGGTTAACATTTTTGGGGGAATGGTAGGTGTGGACCAATGTGAATAAATTAAGGAAACATAAAGCAACATCATGATTGGCGTACCTTCTGACATGATTCAAACAACTCACACTCGGGGCGAGAATATGAATTGAAGCCACTTGAAGTATAGAAGAAAGATTGAGAGTGTCAAGGGGAAGGGAATAAGGTGAAAATTATACAGAGTGGGGAGTTATCAGGAATAACACAAAGTGAACTTGAATAGATTGTGAGCGGCTTTACATTACTGATGAAATAGACTCAACTCTAGTTGCATTATCAGGAGCCTTTGCCTGAGATAAAGACATTATCTCCAAAGAGAGCTGATACAGACAGCATGTACAATAATACAACACTTTCTGTCTTTCCCCCAACCTTCAGTCAATTCTGGATGGAGCCCAGCCCAGGCAGAAGAATACAGAAACTTGCTTTTATAAGCAGCACCCCCATTAAAGAACAAAGTACCACAGAGATTTAAAATGAACAGATTAAGCATGCCTGTCACTCATGCTGGCTGTGTGTGGTGGCTAATGCAGGCGGCTCTGCTCTATTTGAGCCAAGTCTCTTGAGAACAATTTTAAAAGTGTGACTTAAATGGAGTCACTGTAAATGAGTCTGCACAGGGCAGGCACTGAGTATGTCATGTGAGAATCAGGCTGTTTGTGACAGAAAATAGATGACAACCCGAAGCCACAGGGAGCATTGCATTCTTAAAAAGAAAACTACTCAGAATTCAAAGAATTTAATATTATTATGAACATGATCTCAGAAGTGACAGCAACCCACTGCTAAAATCATAGATGTTTGTAAAGCTGTGTCTTCACATGTATTTAATGTGCATGCAATGCACACATTAGCAAACACACACATATAAAAGAAAGCTGACAACGTTGTTTGATACAAAGTGGGTCAGTAAACCTTGCAGTACTGGATTTTCCAGCAATCTTTATATATGGCAAATTACCCCCTGAATTGTAATTATTATAAAATCAAATGTTCAGATAGATCTGAAGTCCTCTACCAGCACTAGCTTGATGTTCGTAACTGTTTACAAGACAGTCTCACTTTTTTTAAACCTTACTATACATTCCAATAACTGTAGCAATGTATAATTTCTGTGTTAATTAGAGGACTCAAGGAGAAACCATGTACAGGAATAGATATCATGCACAAAATTACAATAGGCATACATCAAAGATTACATCATATCCATTTAGTCTTACCTATTGTCATTTATTTAACTAAATTAAAAAAAATTAATCTCAATCTTTGTCAAAAGAGAAACTTGAAAGACATGAGGATGATTAGATGATTTTGAGGTGATTTGCTAAAAATAATAGTCTTAATATCAAATGAGATAATCTATTGAAACATAATTTAACATTCATTCACTCAATGAATCACTTAATAATTTCAACACACTTAACCTAAACCCTTCATATATGCAGGAGTATTTTAAAATATATTACACATATTCCATAGCCTCAAATGCCAATGATTTTGACTACTTCCTAAATTCAAGCCTTAGACACAAATCACAGTGAGGTAGGTTGTGAAATCTGTCACCCCTTTTATTGCTAGGCTTGACTCAAATGATCCATCCACTGAGTGGATATTGCCTTCCTATATCACAACACAACAGGCTTCTCTCCTAAAGATTTAGGATCAAAACTGATGATATTAATGATTGGACCAGAAAGAGGAAGTGAAGATTTTCCATCAATAGCTTGCAGGAAGAAGCTGACCTATGCCAGAATCTCCAAATACTTATGAAGGACAATCTGTGAGAGAAAATGAAGTTTACCTTTAAAGGACAGAGATCAGACATGATGGCAGGTATCCAAACAAATGTACCCCTATGGCTTGAGTTGAAATATCAAAAATATAGTCCAGAAATATTTCATGCACTAAAATAACCAATTCATGATGAATATTATACTTGAGTATATTTTTGTTAAGAAAACTCTCAAAAAACCCTGTTACATTGCTGGTACAATTTCAAGAAGTCAGAAAAAGAAAATAATTTGAATATGTAGCCTTGGAGAAAGCTTAATGCAATGTTTTGAAACTATAAATTTGTAATATGAATTGGATAAGTGGCATATTTTACAAAATGTTAGGGGTTACCCTTTCCAAGGACTCTAGAAGTTATGTTTTCTAATTAGAAGGCATTTTGATTCTATTATTATCCATTATGGCCTGGATTCAGAAAGAATACCACTATACATTTTAGTAAGTATTCACATCTATTAGCCTTGACCTGCTCTGTCAGACTTCTCTAATTTATTAATTGATCAAATATGTCTTCCACATCTTCAGAGTTTTATATTTTCAGAAAAACAGGAATTAATATATGGTTTTATACTATGGTATTTTTTTTAGCATTTGAGAATCTTTAGGCTCAATCCCTATTATAGAAAATATAGCAAAAAGGAAAATAATTATGCTCTATAACTAAAACTAGTTTTTAACCAAGATACCACTTTTAACATTATTTATAGACAGCTAATAATGATTTACATATCATCATTGATGATGAACTTTGCATGAATGGCAGTGAAGTTGGTGGAAAGAACTTAGACTCCACAGTAGAAACCATCATATCAGCAATGCACCTGATTGGTTCAGCATCTCTTTCATGATATATAGCACTTTTGGATTCAATTTTTTTTAAAGTATGACTTTATATCATTTCTGAGGACACAGATTCAGTTTTTAGCACTCAAAAGGTGGTTTATAACCATATGTAAATATAGTTTCAGGAGATCTGGTGTTTTATTATGAAGTCCTCAGACATCAGACATGCCCTTGGCACACACACACATTCAAGCAAGGAAATATTCATAAGCATAAAATAAAAATGAAATATTTTAATATTATTATAGATAATATTTCTATCCCATTGGATTCTTGCAACTACTATAAACAACACAACAAATGACTTCCTTGTTTATGTCACACAATAGGTATTCAAGTCATGGTACATTGATGAAAGAATTAGTAAAAGTTGATGTCTGCCTACATTGCATGCATTTTTGAGTTATGTTCCAGGCTGGAAACCCCCAAGTCCTGATTGAGTTAAAGCTGTGTTCCATATATATTATCATCTAAGACTATATTTGAAATATTAGTGGACATTAACATAGCTGGATGATCATATAAAAAGGAATGAATTTCAAAGAAAGGTAACTTTTCCTTGATCTTAAAGATGGATGGCACACAATATTTGATAACTAGTAACAGACGTGTATGCAGATGTCTTGACTCGCAGCGCTTTTGTTAACATGTTATTGCACATGCTCCTGTATCATTTGGGATTGAAAATCATTGTAAAATATCAGTATTTCTGTGAGGCAAGTAGAACCGCTGCATGTTTCTGATAAGCTAGAGCATGTGCTATGCCGCTTTTGTAATGATTAGGCATCCTGCGAAAATAGCCAAAAAGGTGGGGCTTGGAGCCAGCAACAGCCAGCACATTCCAGAGCCTATCAGAAAGCACCAACTTAGCAATGAGCACTGAGGCAAACCTTTCCCCAGGATGGTATAGAGAGTATATTAGGCTTACCCTTTCCTAAAAATATATGAGCTTGCTTGCAACCTCCCGGCATTTGTGTCATTTGCTCCACATCTCCTTACTCTCTGCACCCAGTGTCTAGAGACATCATCAGGCAAACAGCAACATTTTTGTAAAGCAAATTTCTTTCACGCCAACAGAGATTTCTTTAAAATATGTTTTGTTTCCTTAGAATTTCACATAATGTGAGTTAGAAACGTTCTTAGAAGCAAATGCGAAGGTTTCTTAATCAGAGCATGGCTGTATCTATCTTGTACACAACAGATGCAATCAATATCAAGGTTTGTTTGATGTGATTGGTCAGGGTTCACAAAGAGTCAGACAACTCATTACTTAAAGAATAGCAGCCCAAATCACACATCCCAGTCCTTCATCCACACATCAGAAAGCACAACCCTGAAACATGGCAGATAACCTCAGAGTGAGATGCTGAAGACCCTTCATGACACTGTTGAGAAGTAAGGTCTAAACTCTAACTAGATTGATACATTTTCTATAGCTTTATTGTAAACAAACAGATCTATGGGCTCTAAACACTATAAAAAAGCAACCCACTAGCTCTATAGGGAAACTAGATTGGCCAGATGGTATGATAAGATCTTGAAACGTTTTCTCATATATCTCCAATCCTCTCCATGTATGAGAAGATTGCAATGAGGTTTTCAGAAAAGAATCAAAACATGTCCAACATAGAAAATTAGCAAACATCCTAACTAATATGGAAGGAGAAAAATAAATAGCAAATTCCCAGTAAATTATCCAACAAATTGTTAGGAAATAGCAAACATCTGTCCATAAGAATCATAAATGTAAATGATCTCAATTCTCCAACAGTAAGACTGACTGAATGTACTGAAAAAAAAGCACTATCTGTAATGTTCAAGAAACACACATGGGAGCAAATACATCTCCCAAAAATTAGTATCAAAGGATGGAAATCAGACTACCAAACATTATGTTTAAAAAATAATATTCATACCTATTCTTATAATTGATAAAGTAGACTTCAAAACAAAACTAGTTAGAGAGATGAGGAGCTGTAGTATATATTATTAAAAGGAATAATCCAGGGCTGGAGAGATGGTTTAGAGGTTAAGAGCACTGACTGCTCTTCAGAGGTCCTGAGTTCAATTCCCAGCACCCACATGGTGGCTCACAACCACCTATAATGAAATCTGTTGCCCTCTTCTGGCCTGTAAGGATACATGCAAGTAGAACACTGTATACATAATAAATAAATAAATAAAACTTAAAAACAAAACAAACAAACAGAAAAAGGAATAATTCCTCAAAGAAATATAAAATTATAAATATTCATCCACCAGTTATTAGAGTTCACAATCACATTAAACTATAAATAAAAGGCAATGAAGGTAATGCTGACCTTGATATAATAATAGTGGAAGATTTGATACACCACAAAAATATTTAAATATGTTTTCCACACTAAAGATAAGCAAGGAAACATTGGAGTTACTGGAATTAGCAGATATATACAGAGTATTCCACCCAACAGATAAAAGAATGTACATTCAAAGTGACAAGTGAAATCTTCTCCAAAACCAACAATATACTAAAGCTTCTAATGAAACCATATCATTACAAATTATGAGATAATTCTTTGTATCCTATTACACTGCAGTCTCATAAACATAAAATTGAAATCAACACAGGAACTTGTAAAAACATAAGGAATGTTTTGCATTTTGTATGTCATCTTTTCACAGTGGTCATGCCAATGTTCTCTATGTTGTTCATATTTAATAGATATCCCAGGGAAGGGACTACTGAATAGTAAACTTTTGAATTAACAGTGGGTCACTAAAGAAATCAGAGATGGAATAGAAATTGAAGTATTCCTAGATTCAAATGCAAATGAGAATACAACTTGGGAGACTCTGGGGCACAGCCAAAGGAATTCTGAGAGGAAACATTATAACTGTAGAGATCATATTAAAGACTAAACTTACTTCATATAAGCAACTTAATGGTGAATTTCAAGCCTCTAGACAAACTAAAAGCCAAGCCCAAACACTATAGTTCGCAAGAAATAATAAAAATTATGAGAGAAGTGATGAAATATAGAATGAAAAGAATACTATAAAAATAAATAAAGCTAGGACCTGGTTCTTTGAAAATCTTAATAAGATTTGCAAACGCTTAGCCCAACTGACAAATAGAAAAATGAACATGACCCAAATTAAAAAATTAAAGATAAAAAGTTGCCCTTCAAATTGTAACATAGCACCATAGTGGCGAAAACCGCCTGAGAGAGGCATGACACAGCTAGGTCGGCCAATGATGCAGAAGAAATTACCTGAAAAATAAATGAACAAAGCCATGGCCATTTTACAATAAAAAAAAAAAAAACTCACAGTGGATAAAAATGTCTTCAACAAATGGTGCTGGCATAAATGGATATCCATTTCAGAAGAATAAAATTAGATTTATGTCTTTCACTTTTTATGAAAATAAAGTCAAAATGAATCAAAAACATCGTATAAAATAAAAAATGTTGAAACTGCTAGAGGAAAAGTTAGGAAATGCAAAAATAAGAGGTTTAGTCAAACCCTTTAGCAGAACTCCAATAGCATAGGAATCAGAATCAAGATTTGACAATAGGATTTCATAGCGTTAACACATACCTTTACAGCAAAAGTAACTATCTTCAGAGCAAACAGAGACTCTATACGACAGGAGAAAAATTTTTAGTGGGCATAGCTCAGACAGCAGGGTAACATCTAAGCTTTTCAAAGGCCTATATATTGAACACATAAAACTACCAATACATAAATGAACTAATGAAATGAATAGACACTTCTTAAAAGAGGAAATAAAATGGTCTATACTACTTCAAAGATATCAACGTCCCTAGTCATCAGGGACAAGAAAACTATTGAAACTTAAGATATTATCTTACCACCAGTAATAATGTGAGAAATATTCCTTTACATTGTGTGAATATATGTCATTTTAATTCTTTTACTAAAGAAGCTGACTCTCCAATAGCAGACCAGAAAGAGATTGGGCAGAAGAGCCAGACTAGGAGAATGCTGGGAGGAAGAAGGACAGAGTCTGGATTTGCCAGGAAATGCAAAGAGAAGTAAGATGGGTATGTATGGTGATATTTTATTTGTACTGAAATGTGATTTTATTTGTATGTTAATAAATAAAGTTGCCTGGGGGTCAGAGCTAGTAGCAAGCCATAGCAGAGCCGGCACTGGTGGAGCACGCCTTTAATCCCAGCTCTTGGGAGGCAGAGCTAAGTGGATCTCTGTGTGTTCAAGGATACAGCCAGAATGGAGACACACACCTTTAATCTCAATACCAACCATAGAAGACCTGGAGGTCTGTACAGACAGGCAGTGACAAGGCGGTCATGTGGTTGGGTTTACAAGCAATGAGAAGGTAGAATAGAAAGTCAATAAATGCACAAACACACAGGAAGTAGGTCTCTTTCGGAGAGGTAGGACAACAGTGACAGTGAAGGGTTAGGTTTTTAGCTCTTAGCTATTGCTCTGACCTCTTGGCTTTCATCTCTGTATTGGCTCTGTTGTTTCTTATTTAATAAGATGGTTACATGTACAGGTATGCCTAACTGAGAAAAGGTACCAAGTCATGTGGCAAAGCATAGATAAGAAATATGGGTTAATTTAAAAAAAAAAGAGTTAGCTAGTAACGAGCCTGAGCTATTGGCTGATGATTTACAATTAATATTAAGTCTCTGTCAATTATTTGGGAACTGGAAGTTGAGACAAGAAAAGTTTGACTACAAAAAATGTCTATCATAAAGAAATCTAGCAAAACTGTGTGGATGGATGGCTAGGTGGTTAAAATAGTCACTGCTTGTCTTACTTAGGTTTTCTACTACAATGAAGAGACACCATGACCACAGCAGCCATTATAAAGGTTTTATTTAATTAAGTGCCTTCTTAGGGTTTCAGAGGATCAGTCATTATCATCATGTTGGAGAGAATGGCGGTGTGCAGGCAGATGCAGTGTTAGAGTAGTAGCTAAGAGTCCTACTTCTTGCAGGCAACTAGAAGTTGACTGAAACAGTAAATGATATCCTGAACATAGGAGACCTCAAAGCCTGCTCTCACAGTGACACACTTCCTCAAAAAGGCCATAGGCACTCCAACAAAGCCACACTTCCTAATAGTGCCACTCTCTGTGATATTATGGGAGCCAATTACATTCAAACTAACACACTGCTCTTATAGAAGAAATGAGTTAGTTTCCAGTACCCATGTCAGGTGGTTCATAGGCACCTATAACTCCAGCTCCAAAGCACCCTTTCACTCTTCTTGCCTTCGGAGACACCTGCACACACATGGCATATATTCATAAAAATGTAGACAAATAAATATAAATAAAAATTAAGATAAAAAATCTGAAAATAAATGCCTGTGAGTATGTGGTAGGGTGGTGCTGGTGCAAACTAGTACAGGTATTTTGCAAATCAGTATATACACTGATATGACATTATTATACATGCATATAAACATGTACTTCCATATCTGATATGCATGTGTGTATGTATATTGATTCAAATGTATCTCTCCTAGAATGTACCCAAAGGATTTCTTGTCATACCATAGAGATATTTCCAAATCCATGTTTATTGATGATCTATTCACGAAGCAAAGAAATAGAACCAGTCTAGATGCCAATCAAGTGGTAGATAATGAAAATGTGGTACATATAGACAATGAAGTTTTGTTTATAAGTAAGAAAAATGAAATTATGAAATTTGCAGCAAAGTATGAATCTCAATAGCATAACATTCAGCAAGGTGACTTACCCCACAAAAGAGAAAAATAATGTTGTCTCTCACAGGCAGACACTATCTAATAATGCCTACTAAACACACATACACACACTGTGAGTATATATGCTTGCATGTGTGTATGTATGTTTGTATGAGTAATACTTAAAAAACTAGAAAAGAGATCAAGAGAGGTGATAAGAAAGGACAGGGGTGCAGACAACAGGAAATATATGACATGAATGTGGAAAAGAAACAGGAGTGGATGTAGGTCATAAAGTAGGATCAGGAGACCAAAGATTAGGAGAAGTAACCAATAAGGAGAATCTACCAAAATACATTTTGTATACCCAAATGATATGTAACACCTTCTTCTGGTTTAAAAATATTCAAAATTAGAAACACAAACGATCATAAGGAGTTTCTCCAAAGTCATCTCATCTGTGCTTTGAGTCTGTGAAATGTGGTTTATGTAAACGTATCAGTTTGCAAAACTCCACTACAGGGTCATGCCCATCGGATCACACTCATATTGATCATTTTCTGTAAGAAATGTATCATTTTACAGAAAATACTTTGCACTTAATATTAAATTAAAGTTAAAAAATCACAATGTCGTTGAGGTTTCTGACTCCTATTTGATTATCTCTGGTCAGGAATGAAAGTTCAAAAATATTTAGAGAGTACAAACGCACTTTTTAGTATTTAAAAATTCATAAAACTCTGGACTCAATTGGTAAAATGCTTGCAGTTCAGTCATGAGGAACTGAGTTCAGATCTCTCACACTCCTGTCATTCTATAAGCCAGCATTTTTGAGAGTGAGGAAGAAATAGGTTACTAAGAGCTTCCTCACTAGCCAGTGTAGTCAGGGGGTGAGTTTTAGATTTAGATTCAGTTTGAGTCTCCATCTTTAAAAAATAAGGTAGAGAGTGACTAAGGAAGACACTTGACACCAACCTTTGTCCTCTACAGGAATCATTATTCTCCAGGGACAAAGTTAGGTCATCTGTTCCATACAGTCAACACTGAACACACACACACACACACACACACACACACACACACACACACACACACACACACATACACACACACACACACACACACATACACATACACACACACACACCTCTTTCTCTAATACATTATAAGATTTTTTTTACTTTGTTAAAGAAAAATCTTATTAATTTCTTGTATCATTATACTTCCATCCCTTCTTAAACGAACAATCAAACAAAACAACAACAACAAAATTAAAAATATAATCATAAGAGTCTGTAGTAAAATTAAAACCAATTAACAAAACTCATAGAAATTTTGGCCTAGGATGTCATGATGCAAAAGCAGGCAAGTCAGGGGAGAGTCAAGCAGACACATCTTTTCTTTTCTAAGATCCATTTTTTATTCAAGATTCTGATTGTCCAAGTATTGTATTCATATAGAGAATGTTAAGGTAGCTCAAACACATACCTTGGAGTCCTGCTCAGCATTTATTTACATGCTTAACAACTAATGAGAAATATGCTCATGAGATAAATGATCAAGGGACTAGAATTGCAATATCTCCATATTTCTTTGTTTTGGAACAGCAGATAGATTAATGGGAGCACTTCAACCTATATTTCCATATTCACCAATCTACTATAATAAATTTGAATAAAGTATTACAAGACAACAACCCTTGAGAACAACATTATTCCTTTTCAAAAGAAGCTATTTTGGCAAGGAAGTATTTAAAAAATACACATACCCATATTATATATAAATGATTGTTCATTTTGGTCTTAATATGAACTTTTCAGAAAAATTTAAGATTAGTTCATAAGCTAAAATGTCTACTATATATTTCAAGTGGGAATGATTCAAATGCAACCTTAGGAGAGAAAGATATTTGGAATTTGTAGAAAATTCAGAAGTAAGGATCTGCTTTTACAAAAAGCACACAAATCTGACTAAATTAAATGAAAGTCTCATCTAACATAAGATTTCCCCTTGTGCTGTAAACCCCACTGCTAAAGTCTAGAAATGAATGGGATAACACATATTTAATTACTTTGTAACCTGTTAAGTATATACAAATATATAGTCTTTTTTAACCTAATGACTTGGATACATGAGTGAAATTAACTTTGATACTAGAAACTTTACATAGGTTTGAGGTGCTTTTCAAGTTTACTTGGTTGTCCTTCAATCTGAAAGCATTCATTGTTACTCCTTATCAACAGTTCAAAATTTGATATCTAAGATGGACACTAATGAAACTGAAGCAAATGGTTGAAGAAACTCACTTAAGGTCTTACATTATATTTTTTGAAGCTCTATAAAATTAATATGAAGTGAAGGTCACCCTTGACATCTAAGGCAGCTATCACTGCCTCAGTTTCATTTTTCAGTAAACTAGAAATATTTTTGTACCCACAATTTATTTATTTTTATACAAAATTCCAAGAAGTGTTTTCATATTAAAGTTGACACATTATGTGTATTAAACCTAACATCCAGAAAAGAGGCACTAAATCAACAGTGATTGTTTGCTTAACTAGTCAATGATTTTCAATAAATAAAATTCAAATGGTTCCCCCAAAGGAGACTATTGTTTTCATGTTGAGTCACTTCTTGGGCAGTGGTGTTTCTGAAGGAGTAGATGTCTCATTAACCTGGAATAGCAAAGAAACTAAGAAACATGTATGCTTGGAAAATGCTGTTGTGCACCTGTTTTACAGTTTAGTCTGTACTTACAGAAGATGTATGCAAATGAAAGTGTGTAAAGAATTGAAAAATATAAACCAAATAAATTTGGGTCACTAATATTTTGGTCTACGTATTAATGATTCCAAGCATAATAGAAAAGCATTTGAGTTCTATTACAAAACACTGAATAATTTTTAATATGACCTTCCATTTTGATATTCAGTCAACCTTGGCCAATGTTGTTTCGAACAGTGAACAAAGATGTTTCATAAGATAGTGCTTGCCAGGACAGAAATTACATCACTTTAAAAACGTTGGTAATTTGGGATATATATATATATATATATATATATATATATATATATATATATATATATATATATGTATATATATCTTAAAAGAATCATATTCCTGAGTCAGTAATGAAAAGCAACATTTAAAGAATTGGAATTGTGAAGACTGGAGAGATGGTTTGGTGATGAAGAGCACTTGCTGCACTTTCATAGGACCAGATTCGATTCGGTAGTAAATACTCATTTCAGGATATGCTCCAGGTAATCTAACACCCTCCTCTGGCATCCACAGATACCTAGACAAAGGTACCATATAGTTACACATACAGACACACATACACATGAACACATACACACATACCAACATACATACACACATATGAATATTTTTTAAAATAAATATATGAGTTCCATATTTTAAAAGTTAATTATGGGCTGGAGAGATGGCTCAGTGGTTAAGAGCACTGGCTATTCTTCCAGAGGTCCTGAGTTCAATTCCCAGCAACCACATGGTGGCTCACAACCATCTGTAATGAGATCTGGTGCCCTCTTCTGGGAATGCAGACAAAGCACTGTTCACATAATAAATAAATAAATAAATAAATAAATAAATAAATAAATAAATAAATAAATAAATAAATAAATAAAAGTTAATTATGAAAACTCACTACATATTGTTAAATTTATCTGGCCACTACAGTGTTCTATTTGACGTATTCCCAAGATTATACTGTAGACATTTGCATTTAAATCACTACCTCAAGTTCAGAGCACAATATTGGCATATATAAAAGGAGAACAAGAGGTAGGATTTGCTACTTAGTTAAACGTTAGGAATATAACACATATGATTCAGTATATAATATTCTGCCACAGATCCATAATCATGAATGATGAGCAGAAAATATAGATCTATCTTACCAGCATCACATTCTGCTCACTTTTTGAGGGGTACCCAAAAGTTATCGAATATGGAGTGATGAAAATGACCCAGAGGTTAAACTGCTTGCTGCACAAGCATTAAAACCTTGATTTGATTCATATGTCCTTTGGTGTATGGAGAGAACCAATTCCTGAAAGGTACTCTGGCCTCCATGCCTGTGATTCTGACACTAGTACTCTCTCTCTCTCTCTCTCTGTCTCTCTCTCTCTCTCTGTGTCTCTCTCTCTCCCCTTCTCTCTCTCTCTCTTATATACATACACAAAATAATAATAAATGACAATTGTTTAATACCGTTAATCTTTGTACTGTTTGATCGTAGATGTAGTGTTAGGAGTGTGCTATGTGAATGCACATTTGTACATGTGCATGGCAATGACAGTGGATGACATCAGGTGTTATCCTCCATCAAGTTCCACTTTATTTGCTATGGCAGTTTCTCCTGCTAAAAGCAGGGCTTTCAGATTTGCTTAGTCCAGCTAGCTAAATTGCCCCTCAGAGCCCTCATTCCCAGTTCTTAAAGTGTTAGGATTGCAGAAGGCTGCCATGTCCACCTGGCCTTTTATGTGCATGCTGTGGATCTTAACTCCCGTGGTTACACTTGAGGCACATACTTCACCCACAGCATCAACACACAAGCCTTAATTTTTGTACTTTTATATTCCATAGTTTAGTACCTATAGAAATTGCAATGGAAATCAATCCAGCCATAAAACCATAAACCCACTAGATACTCTAGTAGATTGCAGGCAGATTGGTATGCATTTAAGTTTATGTATTTGGTGGAAGGAATATTTTTTAGGCCTTACAGTCACTTTCCAGTATACGATAAAAAAATGTTTTATCACATGACTCCCTCTCATATGCTCTCATCGCCTCTCAGCTAGTCTAAAGGATCAGTATCCATATGTATAAAAGTCTGTTCCTTTTACTATTTAAGTAGGCTACATAGAGTTTACACAGCAGTTTGGGGGTGGGGGTGCAAAGAGTGGATTATTTCAAAAGTTTATACAGCAAAACAAACCAACAGTCTGTTCCTCTGAGAATGAAACTACCAAATGTTTGCTGCTGGTAAATGGATATACTCCGAAGCCTTCCCAAGAGTTTGCTTTGACAGATGTCTGCTGATGGACATTTGCACAAAAGTCTCTGGAATGCCTTATTTTATACCCAGTGTCAGTTGGCACATTGCTTTCTTCTACCTTCTGTGTTTCCATTAAATTAGGCTGGAAACAAAGACTCCTATTTACTGAGCAAATTCCTTTCTTTGTGAAATGGTGAACAATTACGACCATTACCCTGTCAGCCATTTCCATCAGCTCAATTAAAAAAACGCCTCCATGCTGCTTTCCGAATCACAGTCACCCTGAGTGGAGCCTGCCTTTGGCATACAAGAGTGTGAAAGTGTCTGATCAAACTGGGGAGAAGGCAGAAGGACCTTTTGTAACCTTCTTTAGGATTCTGAGAGAATTGTGTTCAGTAGAGTGTTGGAAAAACATCATGTCCACATACCAATGAAGAATATTCCATGACATATAATACAAAATAACCCCACGATGAATATCAAAGAGATAGTAGGAAAATGTGTTTTGATGAACTAAGTATCAAAGAAGAAAAATATACAAGTTGAACAAGGTTTGGTAATTATTTTAGCTGAAATGTGAATGTCTTTGTATTCCAGACATTTCCAGTTCCAAAAACATGGGAAAAATATGTTAATAATAAATAGTCCTTAATGTGTTTTCAGAGGTGTTCTTTTCGAAGGATATATTAATTGATACTTTGGAAATTTTATACAATACACTTCATCATATTAATCCTCCACTTTCTACTTCAAAGTCCTCCTGGATCCATCCCTCCTGCCTATTCCCCACAGCTTCATTCCCTCTTTAAAAAAAATTGAAATTAAGCCATCAACTCCAGTTATCACTGTCCATATATTCCTAGGTATGAGGACATCTCCCAGAACATGGTCAATCTACCAAGAACCACATCTTTAAAAAAATCAATTTTCAATAAAAGAAAAATATGACATCCAACTTCAATGTTCAAACTCTTTTAAAATTTGTAACGCCTAATTTGATCGAGGGGTTAGGATGTGTCTTTCAGGTTTGCTCTATTTTGCTAGAAATATAGGAAGATTTGCCTTGTTTTTAAAAGTTATGGCCATGGATTTCTGCATCTGCTTCCTTCAACACTGGATGAGGGTTCTATGATGACAGTTAGGGTATTCAGCCATCTGATAACCAGAGTAGGCCAGCTCAGGCACCCTCTCGACTATTGCCAGTAGTCTATGGTGGAGTCATCCTTGTGAATTCATCCAAGGCAGAGATCAAGGAGTCCAATCAATGAGAGAGAGAGGAGGGATTCTATGAGCAAGAGATATGGAGACCATGATTTGAAAAAGTACAGAGACAACTAGCTAAACTAGTGAAAATACATGAACTGTGGACCAATAGCTGAGGAGCCCTCATGGTACTGGACTAGATCCTTTGGTTAAGTGATACAGTTGTTTAGCATGAACTCTTTAGGGGCCCCCCAAGACTGGGCTCAGGACCTATTCCTAGTGCATGAGCCAGATTTTTGGAACCTAGTGCCTATAGTAAGACACTTTGCTCAGCCTTGGTGCAGGGAGGAGGGCCTTGGACCTGCCTCAACTGAATGTACTCCCCACAGAGACCTTGCCTTGGAGGAGGCAGGGAAGGAGGATGGGTTGGGGGGAAATGCTGGGGCGTGGGAGGAGGGAGGACAGGGGAATCTATGGTTGGTATGTATAATGAATAGAAAATCTCTTAATAAAAAATAAATTAGTTAAATTTATAACCTTTATTTCAGCCCTTGGGAGGCAGAGGAAGGCAGATCTCAGAGCTCAAGTCCAGCCTAGTCTACATAGTGAGTTCCAGGACAGCCAAAGCTACACAGAGAAACCCTGTCTCAAAAAACAAACCAGTTGGGTCATAGGGAAACATGCCTTTAATCCCAGCAGTCAGGAGGCAGAGCCAGGCAGATCTCTGTGAGTTCAAGGCCAGCCTGGTGAACAGAGCAAGATCCAGAACTACAGGCACCAAAACTACACAGAGAAACCCTGTCTCAAAAAAAAGAAAAAAAAAAAAAGCAAGGAAACAAAAAGTTATCAAGCTTTATCTTCTGAGTTTCTGATACAAATATTAATGGTATTTAAGCACTATAAAGATGAATAAAGACAATGAACTGACTTGAAAGAAATTGCTCTCCCTCTCCAAGAAGCTGTTCAGTGTCCATTTATCCTCAGTTAAGGATGGAGGTTGTGAACCTTTTCCCACACCATATTTAATGTTGATGGGATGACTTTATCTTGTGTAGGTATTGTAGAAGTAACATGTACATGAGTGTAGTGGTCTTTATATATCCAGAAGACCTATTTCATCTCAATCCTTCCTGATACCTGGCTCTTGCTATCTTCTACACCATCATCATTAATGGTCCTTCAGTTTTAAGGTGATAGGCTGACCTATGTTCCATTTGTGGCTCAGCATTCCACTGTTTCTTATCCTCTCTCGCTCTTGTTTTTCTCAACATGTTGTGAGTAACTTTTATAACCATGGTCCACTGCACAGAGAAAGTGCTCTGATGAGATCTGAGATAAACACTGACTGGTCCAGGACGGTTCCATCCCTTGAGGTTTGAGCAAGCACTCTAGAAGTGCTTTTAAAAATACTAGATACCGGGCATGATACCAATCTGATCAAATCCAATTGTATTAAATATTACTCAGTAACTCATATAACATTTATAGAAAAGTTTCTTTTCAAATTATAAGCACTATAAATTATTATTCATTTACTACATTAAACATTCATTTAAATAGATTTTATTTGAGTCCCATGATGCACATAGAACTTTGAGAAAACATGACAGAAACCTATTCAGTGATCATTTATACTCCATGCTTTTGAACAGTACATAACACATTTATTTGAAGATATATATATATATATATATATATATATATATTAATACAAGTAAACACATGATTATAATTAAGATCACCTTATGTTACAATGGCTTGAATAACTTTAAAGAACATAATAACAGTGGGAATTAAGAAATGTATACTACACACATGCCAAGGGTTAATACTAACTTATTTTTCATAATTATCATGTCTTCTTAAATCTGTAACTGACCAGAAAGGACTGAGAAAACCACAGGGTAGTTTAGGAGATAATACTTGCAGATTTAATTACAGTGGAGTCAATATTCTATTTAATTGATGTGATAAGTATTTGGTAACTTTTGAGATGAAAAATATGCTTGAGGTCAAAATGAAGTGGGAAGGTTTGCTAAAACTCAATGAAAATTAAAACTAATAGACAAATTCTGTGTTGCATAGGAAAAGCACTTTAAGTTCTGATTTTGTAGTATATTTGAATAATTGGAGTCATAACTTGATCCTAATGGCTTCTTGGTTCACAAATCAAAACCAACTTCTTAAGAAGCAACAAAATGTTTTCTGAATAATTAAGTTTCACTATTCATAGATAGCGACTTTCTAAAATATTTCTTTAGAATTCTAGTTCCTGTTGTAATTAATATTAAAAGCATGGTATTAGAAACCTAAGGATATTGTATAAGTAACAATCATATTTTATTAAAATTACAAAGCAAACGATTATTCATTTTTCTCTCATTAAGTTTACTTTATTAGACCTGGTGTGTGTTTCTGCGAAAGAATACACATCAAGATTTATTTCTCATAGAAATTTAAAACACATTAAAGGCATTTTATTGGTATGTTTGGCTTTTTGGATTTTGGTTGGTTGGTTTTTATAGTTTCTAATACTCAGTTAATACCATAGAAGATAAAATATAAAAGTAACATGTACTGTCAGATCAATATATAAATGAAAATGTGATAATACCATATAGAAAGGTTGCATTTAGTATAGAATTTAAAATTAACAATGGTCAGTCAGAAAATCACAGGTAATACTTAGAACAAATTATGAATGGAAATATTTATAGCACAGAGAGTATCAATTATCAACAAATGGAAATGTATACAAGCTCATATCCCATGTGGATTCTGATTTAAAGCACATGAATTTGGAACAAGGTGATGTCATTCACTGATTATAAATGTAGAAAAGGATTTAGACCAGTTCTCATACCAGCAAAAAAAATATATATATATTAAAGAAGAGTGAAATAGAATTTCAACAATATGATGAAAACACTTGTATATTAAAATTAATTAAAGTATATCAGGATTAACTATAAATATAGCCAAGGTCCCATAATGTGTTTATTTTGCCATCGGGCCCTAAGAAATTTAACATATTGAAAGAATTCTGGGAGGAAAGAGAGATGAGAAATGGTTCAACAGTTAAAGAGTACTCTCTGTTCTTACAGAGGTTCTGAGTTTGATTCCCAGACCCACACGTGCTCCATTTTCAAGATCTGCCTCTCCCTTCTGATCTCTACAGGCACCTCACGTGCATAATGCACAGCTACAAATGCTGGCAAAGCACCTACACACATATAATAAACACGAAGAGACAATGATTCTGCTTCAGAAGAAGAGAGGTTGGTGCCTCATGTATATAATCCTAGTAATAGGGATGCTGAGATAGAGAGATTGGCATGAGTCTAAGGCTACTCTATCTTACACAGGGTTTTCTCTGCTAGGCTGGAATATATAGCAGGCCCCTATCTCCAGAATTCAGCTAACTAACTAACAAACTAACTCACTCACTAACTAACTAACCAAATAAATACATTTTAAAATAAATTTCAGAGGGAAAGAGAAATAGGGATTTTTATAAGTTTTCAGAGGTTTATACCAAAACTCTAGCTTTGTTCTTTTCAACATTAGACATAAATAAATATAATTGATAATTTGGTGTTTTGTCACAATGGCTCCATCTCATGAACTTAATATTAATATATAATTACTAATGGTTATCATATTATACCAAAAAAGATAAATATTATTTCTGTCACCATCAGTCCTTTTCTTTAATAAACAGTCATATGTTACTCTAGTGAGGTGCTAAGTAGGTAAAAGCACTTCATACAATGCCTGATAGCTTGAGTTTGATCCCACTTAGGAAAAGGAATAAACTGATTCTAAGTTGTCCTCTGACCTCCACAGAGGGTGGTATCATGAGCGCGCGTGCGCAAACACACACACACACACACACACACACACACACACACACACACACACACACATATCCATCCATCATTCAATCAATGTAAAATACAAAGTAAGTCATTCTCTATAGAAATGGTTTTCAAGTGAAGCAATTATCCTCTCCAGGAATTATTTTCTCATGTCCAAAGATAATTTTCCCTGCCACAGATGAATTAACAGAGGACAAGAATGAAGGTAAAAAGCCTTCATTTTGAAGGAATGCTCACACAGAAAATAATTACCCGTTTCAAAAATCAACAGTGTCATAATTAAACATCATGTGTTAACACAAATAGGCTAAATATTCAAATATGATTTCTGTAGGTATGTGAAACATAGAAGAAAGATATCACTTTGGGAAGAAGTTCAATGCAATTCAGGTTTGTCAATAGCTTGCTCATGGAGAGTGTGGAAAATAGTCCTTGGAAAGATATGTAGGTAATCCAACATAGTATATACTATGAAGAGACCTGAGTACTGGCTTGGAGATATGTCTTCTGTATTAGGAAAAGTACCTCTTTGTTATTTTTAGATTTTGATCAGTAGAATAAATTCAGGGAATAATAATGGGTGTGGAATCAACTTGACCACCCAATGGACATCTGGGAAGATGGGATGATGTAAGAAGAAATAACATAGCCAGCGCTCAGCCTGCAATTTTTGTTTGAAGTGAGGAGGAGGAAGACATGTGCCCTGCAGTACATTAAGATGATATCGTTCACATATTATTTTTTCTCCTAGAGAAAGAAGATTAATCATAGTCAGTGCAGCAGAAAGTGCCCGGAGCCCTTTAGACTCACTGTGTCGGTCCTTTGCCCACTCCAATACAATCTGTAGTGTGTGAGACACAGTGTGGAAGTTGCTTCCTTTCCTGGAGGGTGCACAGGCTCTGAGTATAAATTGCACTCCAGACGTTTGTAGGGTAGCAGTGAGGTCAGAACTTGGCCTAGAATTCTATTTTATCTTAGCTTTTGGCCTCTTCTTGTTCTGTTCCCCATTTTATGTTTTTTTTCTTAAGATTTTGCTCCTTTTTTTTTAAGCTCCTCACTTGTGCAATGCCTCAGGGTTGACTCCCTGTAAACGTGTTCTCTGCCACCAAGTGTCTCTAGATTATCACATGTTTAAAGTTTTCTTGGTTTATGTTCTTACTGTGATTATTTCCTTCCATATTGTTGTTTTAAGATAACATTCTTATTTTTTTTCTTAATTTCTTCAGTTGGAAGTTCAGGTCATGATTTTCAGTCTTCCTCTTTCTAACACATGCCCATATACTGTTTATAATGCCTCCAAAGCACTGTGTGTAACCTACAAGTTATACTCTATTGTATTTTCATTTACATGCAGTTCAAAACGTAGGATAATTTATCATGTGACTGCCTTCTTACCCTATTTAGATTACACATTTTTGGATGTTTTCTCTTTTAATGTGAAAATTATTAATTAGTTAGAAACTAACTACACTACAAGAAAGATTACAGGATTTCATATCTTACATTCTTTTCTTAATGCACTCAGTGTCCTTTAAAGAATGTTTTCCAGTATAATGTTTTTATTGATTCTTTGGGAATTTCACAACATGCACCTCAATGATCACACTCACTTTCCAGTCCTCCCATATCTGCTCCCATCCTTGTGAGCTCCCTCCAAAAAATTAAAATTAAATGGAAACAAAAAAAAATTCAATTCGTGTTATCTATATACTCACTGGAACATGATGAAACTCTCAGTGGTCTGCCCCGTAAAAACCAAGTCCTTCCCCTCCTGTATCCTTGCAGGAAGCCATCAATTGTAGAGAGCTACAATTCAGCATCCTTATCACACTTTTTAAAAATTATCTTCATTAGATTCCTGTTTAGGCTATTACTTTTTCTTAGGGGGTGGGGGTTGGGAGACTGGGGTTACCACAGAAGCTTTCCATGTCCCTTTTTCTCAATTGTTTATCTACAGTCACCAATATCACTTCAAAGATAGCTTCCTAGCTCTTTACAGTCAGCAGGAACATTTATCATGGGCTTCTACATGGGTTCTGGTGACAGCAAAGACCAAGAACATGGCCCCTAGATGCAATAGGACCAAGGACCCAAGCAAGATCCCTGGGGTAGCACAGATCACTAACATCAACTTAGCCTTGTATGTCAGCTTAGGTGACTAAGGTCATTATGTTCCCTGACACAGCACAGCCCCTAGACATCAACTTGGATTTCATTGGTAACTGGGGCCACAGATATCAACAAACACCCCAATTGTTACAGGACCTCAGACCCAGACGTGGCCCTTGGTGATGTTCTAAATACACTAGGGCATATTTGTACTTTATTTGTTTTGTGTAGTTATCTATGAGTGTCACAAACTAAAATTTAGTTCATGTTGATAATGATTTTTTTCTGTTGCTTTTTTCATGAATTACTAAGGAATGTGTGCAAAGTCTCTGTAATTGTGGATTTCCTCATTAAATGATTTTATTGTTTTAAAGCTTTGTTTTCAAGAGCATGCAAATTTATTAAGGCTGCAGCTTTCTTTATTTTATGTTCTGTAACTGTTTATTGTGAGTGATACTTTTTTTCCCCTAAAGTCAGGTCTTTCTGATATATCAATTTCCTTCCTTTGAGCAAAATCTCAGGGCCTATTCTTTCTCAACCTTGTATTTTATCCTATATATCTTTATATAAAGTATAGGCTACTTGTAGGCAGCAAATTTGTGGCCTTACCTTCTTTCTTATTTTGGACTCAGCTTTATTCTATCTGGGCCATCTTGTTCTTGTTGTGGACTTCATTATACCATTAGAATCATAAATTGGAGGCTGTTCTGGGTCATAAATTCTCTTATTCTATCCTTAGTTTTAAATTTATCAGAGTACTCAGAGTCATAAGGTTCTTTCTTCGGTTTTTACAACCAGCTAACTTAGATACTCTGATAGACTGATCTTATTTCCATTGTCCTGGCATAACTACCCTTGTTTCTAAGCAACACTATTTGCATGGCTATCCCAGATAAGACTCTCGTGGATTTTTTTTTTTTTCAAGACAGGGTTTCTCTGTGTAGTTTTGAAGCCTGTCCTGGATCTCACTCTGTAGAATAGGCTGGCCTCGAACTCACAGAGATCCACCTGGCTCTGCCTCCCGAGTGCTGGGATTAAAGGCTCTCTATGTAGCAGCTTTGCGCCTTTCCTGGTACTCACTCTGTAGCCCAAGCTGGCCTCGAATGCACAGAAATTCTCCTGTCTTTGCCTCCCAAGTATTGGGATTAAAGGTGTGCACCACCACTGCCCAGCCAGGATTTTTTTTAAACTGGTTTTCTACAGTCAACGATTTACTATTTATTAACTGTGCTCAGTGGTTAGAAACCTCAAATGTCATTTAGAATTCTAATCTCAAGACTTTCATGAAGTGGTGGTCAAATAACTTTAGATATTTATGTTACTTGAAGACTACTTTTCTCTAGTCTTTTAACATTTAACTTTTTCTTGTGAATAATTAATAATAGTGTAAAGCATGCATGTAGGCGTGCATGTGAATACTAGATACCTTATAACAACAGAGAAACTGGGGTATATAACATTTGAACACAGAAAGGATCTATCTTGGGTATGTTGTGTGCTGACCAAGATGATGTTGTCAGTTGAGTTGACTTTTGGTTCTGATGTCATAGGCATACTTTAGCTCAGCAGAAGGTTTAGATTAACTGAACACATCTTTCACCATATGGTTGGACTGAGAGTTTTGAGGTGTTCACTATGTTATGTTCTACCTCATCCTTAGATGTCCCTGGTGCCACAGAGAAAAATGTCACTTTCTGTTCCTGCCCTGTTAAATTTATCCAGCCAAGTCTGAAGTATAAACTGTATCCCTGAGCCCAAGGATATATGGTTTTTGTCAAAGGTTAATGTTTCAATGAGCAAAACTTGTGGTAATATCTACTATGAACAACAATTCTCCCAAGAGAGATCATCGTGATTCTGATCAACCTCCCACAAATTCATGGATATCCATATGGAAAACTTAATTGAACAACAAAGGAGTAAATATAGCCAAAATGTTTCCAAAGAATACAATGTGTTAGCCCTTTTCCTCTGCCAAGTATTACTCATTGTAAGGTGTAGAAATATGACAATATGAGATGCCCATGAACAAAAATGGATTCAAATATTTTTATTGTTATTCAAAAAATAGTCTTATGTAAGATTATAGATATACTGAGATGTTTCTTTTTATGATTAACTCTTAATGTGAAAATGGCCTCCTAAAAATCCTAACAAAAACAGAATCAGCAAGTCAGTAACCATTAATTACTCATATGCTGCAGCCATTTCAAGATGCTGGTTCTTAATTTCTCCCTCTACAGGACATATGCAGAATTACACCCAGTACACCCTACAGCAAAAGTCCATAGGCTTTCCTTCAGTGCTCCAGTAAGGAGGTAAGTTCAGAGTTGACAAATTGTTGGATGCAATTTGTTTTTGTGGTCTTTATTAATCTCTGTCTTTATTATGCTTCTTGATCTAACTGTGAATTCCCTGTACCTGGTTGTCAGAACTCCAATAATCACTAACAAAATGAGGTAGAGTGGACAAGTGTTGAGAATTTGAAAAATCAGCCCCATGGTTGATGCACAGGACCTGCCAGAGAGCTGTTCTGTGATTACGTGGCTTTTTTTTTATTTCTAAGAGATAAGTTTCAAAGATAAAGAATATGGGAAAAGAGCATCTAATGCTTTATTTCTTTAAATTATTTGTTGGAGATGTAAAAATAACAGACAAAAGCCTGTGGGCTTAGCAAGATCATTAGTGTGAAATGATGTACCTGGTTCCAAAAACACATCCAAAAGCAATATGGAATATAAGCCAATTCCCAGCAGTTTGAATTTATTATTTATGATGCCAGTTAAACAAGGCTAATGTGCTCTGCAGAAGTGGTTATAGCAGCTCTGCAATATTAGTAGAAATTAGTCAGATGTTACCAGCTCAATACAAAGTGAATTTGCAAAGGTTCATCAAATGACAGTTTGGCTGAGTTAACATGACAGTTGAAAGCATTCAAGCTGTTTCAGTATTGGCAAGTGTGTTGAGAACCAAAGTCAGCATTTATCAGTGTTGGAAGGAAATTAAACTGAAAGCTGGGGGGAGTAGTAATGAGCTGCAGTGTTTTACATTGAGCAGAAATGTCCCCAACCTCCTCTTCCTCCTCTCTAATCAGGCCCTGTTTAGATTCAAGAAAAAAAAAGATGTAAGGGTCACCTTCAAGGTATTGTGTAGATTCTTCTCTAGTCAGCTTCTTTTCCCAAAATTAGGTGCCCTAGGATTAATCTCTAGCAGTGTGTCCTACTTTATAGGCTAAATATTATGTCAGTTTCCTGAGGATATGATACAGAAGAACTTGCTTTACAATATGTTTTTGATTAGTAGATTACCTTGCTGCCCAAAATACTTATAATAATGTTTAATCTTTAAATGTATAAAGTCCTCCTCATGAATATATGAATGATATATTTTTTATAAATTCTTAAGACATTGAAATACTATTTTCATTCAAAAATTATATCACATCAAGAAACAGAGAATGCACAAATATCAAAGCATTCTAAGTAAGACAATGTCTGCAACATTCTGTGGGGACTATCTATCATTGACATTCAGAGAGATGTAGAATATTTTTGAGACTTTAGGGAAAAAATACTTTCAATAGGAAGAGAAATCTGAGGAAATCCATAGTTAGGCCTAAATAATTTCTGTTTCCTTCCTTCGATTCCCTCCCCTATCTCTCTTGTGCCTTTCTATTCATAGTCACCCCACCAGCAGCAGCTGTTTCTGCTTGTTTGATTCTCCTCACTTATGGCACAAATATGGGGTCACCATGATGTTTGACATCTCAGCATGTATTAATTAGAAACAAGCAGATTCAAGTCTAGCCTCAGCTACAAAGTTAGTTCCAAGCTAGCCTAAGATGTAGGAGACATTTATCTCAAAACAAAACAATACAAAACAAAAGAAAAAGAAAAAAGAAAAATATCCCATGCAGTGATCCTTTCCCTATGGAGGGTTTGTCTATTCATTGAATAGTAAATTGTAGGAGCCTCAAGAATGGCTATGAATTTCAGTGAGTATAAACACAACATTGCTATCTTTAGAATATAGGCCCCAGGAACCTGTATGCATTTAAATGTCAATTAGAGGAAAATACATGTTAGAATATAGGAGTTTGACTCTTTTAGGCTAAGATTGTTCAAGTTAAATTCATGATAACTTCTGCTGTACTTCAAAGTTTAAATATTCTGGGAATACTATTTTGTATTTTATTTGTTTTGAGAAAGCCAAGTATTCTTGTTTGGTATTCTTAGAGAGTATTCTAGTACTCACTAAGCAGGCATGTTGTGTTCTTTAGTTTCCCAAGTGCTAGATTATGGGTGTGGGCCAGAGTTCTGGACTAGTACTATTTGGCAATCACTGAATCTTTTTATTTCTCTACCTGGACTATTTCTCTGGCATCTGACCTAGTCTTAATGACATTCTGAAAACTGTATGTATTTTTGTGATAAAATATAATCCAATTCACTTATGTAGTAATGTGATAAATATTCTAACAACCAATTGTGACATTTTTCTCACATACTATGTATTTTAGCATTAGCTATACCCATCTCTACAGTCATGGATCAGACCATTGCCACTATCTTCAAAATAGATTGAACAGATATGATTATTTTTACATAGTATTTAAATAAACTGTGTCCTAGAGATAAGAACCAGTCTGCTCCAGAGATAAGAAAAACAGCCTTCTCCAGATTATCTGGGGTATCAATAACTAAATGCATCAGTTTGCAAGGATGACTTTATAAAACTATCCAATTTGGGTAGCCTGGACAAGAACATATTATACACAAGACTGGGAATCAGAAACCCAAGATAAAGAGGTAGCTGGACTGCTCATTTTAGAGATCAGTGAGGGAAGACTTCCCCTGACTGCCTTATGTTATATATGAAGGCCTGTATTCAAATTTACATGTTTTGTACAGACCTCAGAGAATTTGCATTACAGTCCACCCTAATGAGCTCCCCTTAGCTAGCTTCTCTATAAATACTCCATTTCTGAATAGTGAAGCTGTGAAGCAGTGCAAGGCTCACTATTTGAGTATATAAATCAAGAAGGAACACATTGTGACCCATATATGTCATGAAAACTGAATTATTTGATTAACCACTACCTCTTCAATCCTACCCTCAGCCAAGGAAAGATGGGGAAGGATCAGAAAATTCCAGAAAAATCAAAACTCAGAGAAGAGACATTAATGCTCTGAAAATAAGATAGGCAGTGGGTGCTGCTGCAGAGACAAGACTTAAGTAACACAGAGGAAATCCAGTTTTCAAAATCAACCCAGCAAGCTTCTGAATTTACAGACAACCAGATCTCTTCTTAAAATTTGAAAGGATTACCTAAACCAAAAGTAAAGTATAGGAGAAAGGAAAAAGGTTCTTGCCTTTTTATTTAGTTTATGGTAATAAATTCTAATTATTTTGAATTGACTTTATTCTATGTTGTGTAAACCTGCCTCCATGAACTTTCTTCTTGCTCTGTTAAAGTACCAAAGTGTAGCAGGAATCTTAAAAGTTCTTATTAATAAAATCAAACCTGAGGCGAGTTATTGGGGTCCATACTGGTAGATCAGAGAGACAGAATAAGCCACAGCTATCTCACCTCCACCGGATCCTCAGCTGGTCTTGTCTCCTCAGACTGGAGGCTTCTGTGTCCTCATCCCAATGGCTCTCAGCTGAACTGCTGCTCAAAAGCCTGAATGCTTAACCAGCCAAAATCTTAACCAGCCAAATGCCTCTAGTTTCTGGTCCTCACGCCTTATATATCTTTCTGTTTTCTACCACCACTCCCTGGGATTAAAGGCTGGCTTTTTGGGATTAAAGGCGTGTCACCATGTTTGGCTGTTTCCAATGTGGCCTTGAACTCACAGAGATCCAGAGGGATTTCTATCTCTGGAATGCTAGGATTAAAGGTGTGAGTGCCACCATTTTCTAGCCTTTGTATCTAGTGGCTGTCTGTTCTCTGACCTCAGATAAATTTATTAAGGCACACAATATTTTGGGGAGCACAATACCACCACACCAAAGACAAAGGAAAATCCTAAGTTATTTGGTACAACACACCTATGCTTCCTCCCCCGCCCACACCTTTTTTTCATTGTAAGAATGCTTTGGGTGAAGTAAATATGCAATAACCAAATACTGAGGCTGTGTGGATGATGTGATTTTTGAAGAAAGGAGAGCAAAGCCTGAGCTCTTACTTGATGCTTTGTGTTAGCAGCTCTGGAGAGAAATTATCATAATTAATAAGAATTGATACCTGTTTATTGTATAAACTTGGGCATGGTTACTGTCCCTGCCTTTTTTTTCTGCCTCTCTCCCTACTCCTCTGAGACCATACAACAACAACAACAACAACAAGAAAACTATTAATTTAAAAACATAGCTATAGGTCTTATTTAATTCTATACCAAAGCTTGCTTTCATAAATACTTGAACATTGAAGCCTACTCCAAGTTTTCCTCCTTTTAAGGGAAAACTACAGGCTAATGTAACAGGCTAATGTGTAAAGTTCCTCAAGGAGGAAAGTGAGAGATGATGAGATTTGGGGGATGGTTTATGGGAGCAATTTGTAAGGCACACAAGAGGAATGACAGCATGATGACAGATTCACTTTTTATTCCTGAACCTTAATTAATCAGACATTATGAGTAACTCACTGAGAAACAACAGGAAAATTCTTCTGAGCCTTTCACAGATTATTCACCCCTAATCTATGGGGACTTCTTTTACTATTATTTTTCTTTCTTTGTGAGCTGCAGCTTTGTTGCCTTGACATCTACACTCAAGAGTTTTTGGTATCAAACCCAGCTATATAAAAAACTATCAAGCACTTCTCAAGTTTCCATAGTTCAAAGCAGCATTGGCTGCCAGCCAGCCCTGCAAGATGAATTGAGCCTCAACTTGGTGAGTGTGGCTGTGTGTGTAAAAAGGAGCTTGGGGGGTGAGGTAGGAAGGGCTTCCAATATACAGAATCCCAGAGGGAAGAGAATTGAATAATTCTCCAAATAAGGGAGGGTCATACTTTCCCACTACTGAGAATAAATGGAACGAATATTGTTATGATTAGATGCTGTGATACTAGAAACTCTACTTCTGGGATCTTAGTCTCTCTCTCTCTCTCTCTCTCTCTCTCTCTCTCTCTCTCTCTCTCTCTCTCTCTCTCTCTCTGATATATATACCTTAGAATTAGAATCATCAGATCACCTGGAGCAGGCGGGCCCACTAGACAAAGGTACTGAGAATGTAACTAATGTCTTTACAGGAAAATATGCACTCTTAATTGCTGAGCTATCTTCACACAAACACACACACACTTTCTTCTTCCTTTCCTTTGCTTCTTTACCTTCTTTTTTTTGTTCCGTTCTTCCAATCTCCTCTGTATTTCTCTCTTTCCCCCTTTTAACAACAACAACAAAATATACCAGTGATGATCTTATTCTCCCACAGATGATCTAGATATCTTAAATATTGGTGTCTTGTTTACTTTTTTTACAGTTATGACAAAGCACCATGACCATGGACTCATGAAAGAAAAGAGTTTATTGGGGCTTACAGTTCAAGTGTGTGAGTCCATGACTATGAAGGCAAGAAGCATGGTGGCAGGCAGGCATGCATCCCATTTGAACAGTTGCTGAGAGCCTACACCATAATCCACAAGCAGGAGGCAGAGGGAGTGTGCACTAACTGGGAATGGCCTGATCTTTTGAAACCTGAAAGCCCATGCCCAGGTGACATATCTCTTCTTGCAATGCCATATCTCCTAAAAAATTCCCAACTTGCAACCAAGCTTTCAAATATATGTTTAAAGTGTAAGCAAATAGATGCTTCTGATTCAAACCACCACAATTGGTATTGTGTTAGAATGAAAATACCAGTATTTGGGGCCTGAATTAATAGATCTCTCTTTTCATTGTCAGAGGACATAAAAAGGGGGAAATGCTAATAAATATGGAGGATGTGACCATCACACTGATTCGGTTGAATTATTTTTAAAGTTGTGTCCTGTGTTTTCTAACCGTAGTTGGTAAAAGATTTGAAAACACAGAATATGTTTTAATTTGTTTTCGTGTTACTAAAACATGTTTTGTGTCCCCATGGGACCTGTGTTAAATTCCAATCTTAGAAGGACAGTGAACAACAGTGTAGGCAGTATTTCTGATATTTCAGGAAGGGAGATCATAGGAACCGGAGAGCTAAGTTCTTAAGAATACTTGTAATTAGCTAGCAGTAAATATGGCAGCCAGAAATCAGCTCTTATCCTACCCATTCATTTCATGATGTTTGCCCTTTTTAATAACAGATCCAATTATAAATAGCAGGCATACTGACAGATTATGGGGAAAACTATGTTAGATCCATGAAATTTCCCTACCAGTCATCTGTGGACCTTCTGTGGTACAGAGATCAGAAGTGAATATTAACAGTTGGAGTGACTGGAACCAAGGAGGATGAAAATTGGAGGAGAAAAAGTACATCCTCATCCTTCAGTGACAAAATTTTCTAGTGAATTTCAACATAGATTCTCAGAGTGCCTGTGATGAGCTGAGTTTTCTTGGTCAAAAGCAATAATTGAATTCACTCATATTCCCTTCTAATTACTGTGTCACTGTCTTCTAAACACACTATCTCCACTCTGTTCAACCTGATGTAGTAGAAAAATCCAGCTGGAATCTGGGTTACTGCTCTGGTTTTTCCTTGTCTTTTACCTGTAATTTTCTTTCTAAGATGCTTTGAAATCATGATTTTTTTTTTTTAAGAAATCAGAAAAGTTAGGAGAAAATTAACATATTTTTCTAAATTTTATCAACATAAGACAACCATTTTAGCCGGGCGGTGGTGGCGCACGCCTTTAATCCCAGCACTCGCGAGGCAGAGCCAGGCGGATCTTTGTGAGTTCGAGGCCAGCCTGGGCTACCAAGTGAGCTCCAGGAAAGGCGCAAAGCTACACAGAGAAACCCTGTCTCGAAAAACCAAAAAAAAAAAAAAAAAAAAAGACAACCATTTCATCCAATTGAAAACATATTTTCATAGCTATGTATATACTATAGGATACAAAATTAAATAATTTCATCATGGTCTGTGTTCATCAACTTTTTCTTAACACAATAAGAAAATCCTTAGGAGTCATCATGCATTGCCTTATAATATTGAACTTATATAGCATAAAAAGTTAACTTGATCTGTAAACAAGAATTCTAGTATTTTTGAAGACTTTTTTCCATTTTGTACTAACAAAACCATTTTTGAAACTATTTCTTCATCAAAGAAACTTCTCTTTGTAACATATGGAGATCATTATACAAACCTATAGCCAATGAAACGGAAGTTGTGGAGCACAGTCCCAACTGATACGTGTACCACACAGCTCCTGCATCTAAAACCCAGGGAGCATCGTGGAAGAAGAAAGAGAAATATTGAACGAGCCAGAGGAAAAGGGAGTGTGCTGTAAAATTTTCTCCTAAGAATGTCAGAAGCTACACACGTCACCACCATGATTGCCTAAACATAAGCTGAACAACGAAAACAACCAAAGACATGCTAACCTAGTTCAGATAAAGTCCATAAGACATAAACCCTACATAAAGAACTACAGACAGCTAAAAAATAAAGAGACTGAGAGGAACAGTCTTCCATAGGGATCAGATAAAAACTGATTCAATTCTAAATGGCTAACCCTAAACTCAAACATATAAATAACAATAAACAGACACAGAAGATTATATTTATATACTTAGGTATAAATATGTATGTAAACACACACATATGTATGTAACAACAATTAACACAAAAAGGCCATGAATCTGAAAGAGAGCAAAGTAAGGTATATGGGAAGGATTGGAAAGAAGAAAGGGAAGAGAAGAATAATGTGGTTATCCCCCCAAAAAAAATACTTTACAAAAAGCTAGGAAATTCTCTTACATGTATTTTTCTTTCTTCTTTAGGGTTTTTTTCTTGAAATAGACTACTTTATTTATTTATTTATTTATTTATTTATTTATTTATTTATTTATTTATTTATTTAGCATCCCAGCCACAGTTTCTGCTCTCTCCTCTTCTCTCAGTTTCTCTCCCCTAGCCCCTCACTGTTTCCAACCCCTAATCCACTCTTCCTTTTCTGTTGAGGAAAGGATAGGTCTTCTATGAGTATCAACAAAACATAGCATATCATGTTGCAGTTAGACTAAGAACCTCCCCTTGTATTAAGGCTAGGCAAGGTGACCCAGTATGAGGAGTAAGGTCCCCAAAGCTTTTAAAAGACTCAGAGACAGTCCCTGTTCCCAATATTAGGAGTCCCACAAGAGAACCAAGCTACACAGCTGTAACATATATGCAGAGAGCCTAGGTCAGTCCCATGTAAGTTCCCTGGTTTTTGGTTCAGTCTCTGTGATCCCCTGTGATCCCAGGTTAATTGATTCTGTGAGTTTTCTTTTGGAGTTCTTGACCCCTCTGGCTCCTACAATCCTCTCTCCTCCTCATCTGCCGGATTCCCCTAAATCCTCCTCATGTTTGGCTGTTTCCATCAGTTGTGAACAATGCTTATCTGATCACAATTGGGGTAGGCACCAATAGGGTTGTAGGAGATAGCCAGTTTAGGCTACATATCTGCTATTGTTAGTAGCCTAAGCTGGGGGTTCTCCTTGTAGATTTCTGGGAGATTCCCTTATGCCAGCTTTTTCTCTGACCCCAAAATGCCCCCCTTTCCAAAATTCTCTTTCAGTATTCTACCTTCTATCCTCCCCAAACCTGATCACTCATGTTACCACCCCTGCCTGCCCTCAGTCCATTCATGAAATCGCTTTTATTTCCCCTTCCCAGGGACATCTGGCAATAGGACAACTAAAGGAAATAAAGGGGATACAAATTGGACAGGAAGAAATCAAAATATCATTATTTGCAGATGATATGGTAGTATACAGAAGAAACCCCATAAACTTTACCAGGGAGCTCCTACAGCTGAAAAACACCTTTAGTCAAGTGGCTGGATACAGGAGATGGGAATGGGGGGTGGGCTGGGGGAAAGGCTGGGTGGGGTGGGGTGGGAGGGGGAGAACAAGGGAATCCGTGGCTGATATGTAAAATTAAATTTAATAAATAAATTTACAAAATGAAAAAAAAGAATAACTCAAAAAAAGTTAGTAGCACTTCTATATAGAAATAATAAATAGACTGAGAAAGAAATCAGAAAATCAACCACCTTTCCAATACCCTCAAATTATATAAAGTATCTTATTTATATTTCTAACAGCAGGGAAAATAAGAACAAAGTGCTCCAACACAGTTGCTAAAGTGTTCTGCAAATTATGCCACTTTCTCACTTTGATTTTTCTACTCCTAAGCCAAATTATTTCTTACCTGCCGTTTCTATGATTTTCTTCTTACACATGACTTTATTTTTACTTTTATTACTTTAATACTAAAAGTCTGCAATGCTTCTTAAGGAAGTCAGGGAATTCTTACAATTAATCAACAAAGAATCATCGAACTCATAACTTTCCCTGGTGGCAGTAGGGTCACTCATAGAAAATGGATACGTCCTAAGATGATTACAGCATTGTGTTCATGAAGGCACTTGGCACAGTTCAAGATGTTGGTATATATATATATATATATATATATATATATATATATATATATATATATATTACCAAAAGATAGAGGCAACACATTTTTTTAATAGACAGGTTATACCAAACTATGAAACTATGAATTGAGAAGCAACTTACAGACTTACAGGAAGGTCTTAAATATGAGCAAATTCCTGACTCCAACAAAGGGTTGACATCAATAATCTATATGATCCAGGAAATAACACTCAAAAAAGCAAATAATTTAATTAAAAAGGACCAAAGTCATCTGTTTATGACTATCATAAATATAACAGTAACTCTTTTTTTGATAATGGGAAAACTTTTGCTATGAACTTTTCAACCTAAATTTCTCTGTGGTTGAAAAGTATCCCCAGCAGCTGCCTGAAAATTCCTTTCTAGGCAGCTGCTGTATTTGCGGGGCTAGAAGGGTTTTAAGAATGTACCAAGGGATTGGCATGTTGGGGGTGGGGAAGAGAGTATTTTTGCAAGTAGTGGAAATGAAGCTTTAATAACATATTTTCTTGTGGGCTTTTTAATGTACAGGGGAAAGATTTGAAACATAGGACTTATCCACAATATCTTAATCAACAATACCCTGTCTGCCTCTAAGCAAGCTTCCTCTAAGCAGAATGGAGCCCCATGTTAATCCATGTAGACAAGTTAGTACTTTTTTTCCTTTGTGATGTAAGCTGTATCATGATTTTCCTTGCCTTCTGAAAAATGGGTTTTATATCTTCTGGGTAAACTGAGCCACTTCAGCAGGTTAGGGAGAAAAATAAACTATCTGGGGTGTGATTCTTGGTAGTTAAGAATTCTCGCAGTTTCAGTTGGAAGTTATATTTGCAGAAAACAAAATCTTGGGTAACATTAGAGAAATAAAAAGAGAGGACAATGGGAAGCAAATTAGGTAAAGGGGAGAAAGAAAAAAGGAAAGAAGGATTACAGGATGGATAGAGAAGAAATAAGAAGTAGAAAGTGGTAAGAAAGAAGGAAGGAAAGACCTTTACTGTTAGTCTACTCATAAGAAAATATCATTTGGAATACCAGTGTCCCACAAGAAGAAATTTTTGTCATCGTGTTTATTGCCTGGTCTATATACTGAATCCCAGCTCAGTAAAGGCTACACAGTGAGACCTTGCTCCATCCAAATAAATGTGTAAGTCCATAAAACTTACATTAAAAAAAATTAACAGAAGCTCTAACTCATTAAACGAAACACTAGAATCAGCAGGATAATAAATATTTAAAATAAGAAAGAAAATGATTCATAGAAGGAATGGTCATAGATTCCCACTAACTCCTATAATTCACATTACTAAGTGTATACAGTACCTAACATACCCTTATGATTTGGTCTACAGGGGTAATCCCAGACATAATTAGTTACCCAAGTTTCTACATTCAGTTCCATCTACTCGCTTTCATGTATGATGTAGACATGTCTCTAACACTATGTTGCCCAAAATGAGCTGACAATATATGCTTCCAGATTTTTCTGTGCACTATACCTACTGGAGTATAGCTTCTGCCTGAAGGTATAATGTGATCATCTCCATGATACAGAAGACAATGTTGTGGCACACAGAATGCTTGCCCGAAGGTCAAGGGGATAAAGTAAGAAGAAAGACACAATGGGAGCTGGATCTATGGCAATGGTAGTGGAGTTGTTCTCACTTTATACCAGAAATGGGAGGATGGCTCATCAGACTATCACCTAGGATTCCAACTAAATCTCTGTCTTATGCCCCTTCTTCCAATTCATGTTGTTTGACTTAGGGTTGCTAGAGTGTTTATGAGATGGAAAGTTAACTTAAGGAAGGACTCTGATACAGAGTCTATGAATTCCCTATCTGTGATGGGATAGAAATGTTTTTTTTTTTATATTTAACTATCATTGAATCTTCTTTCCACTCAATAACTCCTCATTTATATTCTTATATGTTAGTCTAAGAAAATGCTGGTGTGTCAAGTTGGACTTTGGTAAATCATTTCTTTGGAAGATGTCCTAGAGTTCTAAAGTCATGCTTAATGCCATGAAACTTCTCGTCTTTAGCATTAGTCAAGATCATTAGAGATTGGTATTGGTGTTCAGTTAAACATCTTCACTGAATCACCAAGATAGAGATCTCTAGTTTGCATCAGTGGGTCTGCTCTCCACCCTCCTTTAGCTACTCTCTGCTTCCGAAGGCTTGCATACTGAAAGGACAGTTAAGACATGTCCTATGTTATCTTGGGTTATAATTTTGTGAGTGGCAAATTCCCATAGTGCATAGAGGTGGAAACTCCCCTGCTCATCATCTTAGTTGCTGCCAGCCATGTGACCTTCCGTTGGGAAACATTTTTGTGAATGGCCAGCACTTTTCTAGATGGATTTAAAACTGCTTATCTACTGTTTCCTGAGTTCATTCACCCAGCCGTTTTCAAGGGCTTGTGGTCCACTGTTAGCATGTTCTCCTAATTAGTAATTAGTCCACATCAGTGCTTTGTAAGTGGACATCTCAAAAGATTGTGTCCCCTTTACACTTTTTGTTATCTGTCTAGACTTTGGGATTGATCTGGTGCTCTATGTCAGAACAGATCCCCCGACTTTATGTATTGTTGAGCCAATATATATATATATATATATATATATCACTAACTCATATCAGTTGTACTATGTGGTTTCCCTTGTTTAGACACTGTACTCTGTGTCCCTTCAGAAAATGTCTTCAAGGAGCCATTCAAATTTTCTAATACATTAAAAAGAAGTGAAAAAAAGCTAACAACTGATGTAATCTCTAAAAAGGGATGGTAGCCAGTGAATGAATACTCTTCTTTCTTCTCTTGCTGTAACCATGCTGATGTATATATTTTGCTTAGATAATGCAGTATCTCAGTGTAAAACCCTGGTTGCCCATGGAAGGTAATGGTTTCAATAAAGAATTTTTGAATTGGCTTCTTTCCACTTTTATCTCATTCTTCATTTTCTCTGAAGTGGATCTCTTGAGAATAATCCAAACTAATTAAGTTTGGCAAATACCTGTCGAATGTTCTGGTTCTCAGCAAAGCATCCATCTAAGATATAACAAGGTGGATGAAATCATCACATTGCTTCACGTATACACACAATTTTGTTTAATACTAAGAATATTTGTGGTGGAGAAGTATGTTTAAATCATTTCTAGAATATCCCCCACATCTGCCTTGTACTGTGTCACCCCCCAACAACCCCATTTCTACATTATCATACGAATAAGAATAAATGTACTTTATTGCACATTGGATAATACATCAGTAAATTTTTCCAGTGTGGTTTTTGACAGGTCTCAAAGAGGTTCATAATAGCATTTCCCCTGAGGATACTACCACCATTATTCCTAAGTAATAAAACCTTTTAGTGAAACGGAAATTGGAAAAACCTCCATATTCTCAATACATTTCAAAATTGCATACACTTAAACTTTAGTTTTAGACTTATAACACGAATTCCTAGCTTATTTTCCATGGCAAAGCCATGGGCAAACAGGTGCAGGGAAGAAATTTAATTCCTCCACCCTTTCAGAGCCTGGTCTCTAAGACCCTGGAAATTTGAGTGAGCATTTGCACTGAGAAACCCTACCTTGAAGGTGGTATTGTCCCTCTTCAGGGAAGCTGGTGGTTCCTGCAATGACATTGTGATATTTGGAGAGCAGGTATTTGGAATGATTCTTATGTGAAAAAATGCTGACTCAAGCAAAAGGCTCTAAATATTGAAACTGAGATTAGGTACATTCAACCTCTGTGAGCATAAACAATTGTAAATTCTTAAGAAAGATTATGCAGTGGACACCAGACAGTTTGCATTGAATAACAGCTATAATTTCTATTTCTTTTCTTTTCATCTTTTTGCATTGATTCTGGTAGCTGAATGAGAAATGGATAAATAGAACTACAGAAGGAATAAAAGCAATCTATTCTTCCACCATTTCCAAGCAAGACCTGAAATAGCAACATTTAGAGAAGAAGCAAGAAAGTCCACTCTCTTGAGATTTGCAGAGAGGTTTTGTTTCTTAAGAGCTCTGATTCTGCAGAAGATGCCAGTTAATAGCATTGCCTTGGCCAGCTAAAGTAAACCTCAGATCACTTGAGCGTGTCACTTCTCTCTTTTAAAACTGCATCTTGTACTACAAATTAGTGTAAGCATTGAAGGCTATATTCCTCATCCTTCCTAATTCAGATTTACATTTACAGGAAAACAGAACAGAAAACATAAGCACGAAAATGCCCCTCACTTGCAAAAGTGCATTATTCTTCAAGGCCTGTGGGTTAAACCATGGAATTCAAAGTTCTGTGTACCAACCGAACTGATACTCCATCACTGTTACATCACACAGAGCCCTAGATCTAGTTACAGTCTATAGACCTGGGTTTCTAAAGAAAATGATTTAGTGGTGTACTCATGTTACAGAAAGGAGACATATGTAAGAGCCAGGAGCATCAAGAAAGCCAGCGGGAAGCAGCTTTATCTCTGGTGTGTGTTCCTAGTCTGTGTGCTATCTTGGGACATATGTTTTAAATAGGAAATACATTGATCCAAGTTATCCTTAGCATGATTGTTTGCTTTCTGAAAATATCTTGGCCCACAACATTCTGACTCTATGAAACACAGCCTGTACTTCAATCTCTACTTACTAATCCATTTACACACAGATACTTCTCAGTGTACATTAGCAATATGCCTGCATCAGAGGTAGCTATACAAAGCATAAAGGGATCTGAATTGCAGTAGGTCTCAATTTATTATTACATTTTTCCTTTGGAAAGCCCAATACTCATTATTGAATTCTTACTATATATTTGAAATATTTTTTATTATTATTTTGTTTTGCTTCCAAACTGCTCTGTGGTCCACAACTTAGCACTTACAAGTAAAAGTTATGAGTGTGCCACACACTGATATTAGAACCACTGCTTTATTCATGAGTAACTTTGTGAATGAAGAATTTTATCCTCTAGGGAAAATGATTGTTTTCTGACATGGCATCACTTGGAGAGGGGAAATAAGAATATGTCATCAGAAATAAATGAATGTGTTCAATTATTTATTCTTACTATTAAGGGAAGAGCAGCAGTGTTTACTCCCTTTTTATAACACACTCTAGCTTTCATTGTGTCTATGAAGTTGAATAGAATTGTTCTTTTTAATTAGGAAGCATTATAGCAGGGACAGATTTTATGGCTCAGTATTTTATAGAGGACAGCTCATTGTTTGGAAGTAGCACCAGGTAAGGGTTTTGTTGTTGTTATTATTGATTTTGCTTTATCAACCTAAAGCTGGAATTTTTTGAGGAGATGTCTAAGTGGTAAACCTCTCATTGTCACCAAGATTCACTTTTTCTACTGTTATTGTGATTACATTGAAAGCAATGAGCATCACAGGCTATAATGAATTCTGTAATATCATTAACAAGCGATTTGGATCATCTGTTCATTTCTTTTTACTCAAGACTTCAGAAAATGTCTGTCTGATGTACAACCACAAACAGAGAACACAAGTCTCAAATCTTGTGAGAAAACGCACTGTTAAGGTAATGGTGGACACAGGATCTGATGATCTAAGTATACAAGACATTGTCAGGATTGAATTATAACAATTTTATTTGGGCCCTAATGTGACAATAAAGTTGCTTTTGCTATTAATGTTTAAAACAGAAGTTATGTTTAAAATGGATATTAAAGTTAAAACAGCAAGTGAGATTCACTGTGGAAAGTAAACAAGAGGACGTTCAACTGGGTGTGAGATAGCCAAGCTGAACCGATAGAAAGAAGGTTAGTACTCTGAGGAAAACAACAAAGTTGGTCTCAATCTAAACAGGCTCCATCCAGTCAGATCCCAGGAAATCTACTACCGAGGGGCCTAAGAAAGACATTATTACCCTTTCCCATTTATTGTTAGTTACACCTTTATAATATTCTCATATCTAATATAACTAATGGTAATGGACTGAATAATGGTGATGAGAGCTTCTAACTAATTAAATGTTATTCTGCAAATTAGAATAACTTCTAATGTATGTATCCAAGTGAGAAGTGAAATAGTCCAGAAAAGCTGTAGATTTGTGTTTTATTCAGAAGAATTTTGATAAAATGAGTTTACCATAGGTATTCTATTCAGTAATGAATCTGTGATATTTTTCCTCTACTTATGTCAGGAAGGGTATTATGCCTCTCATGCATTAGAGGCAGCCCTTTATCTTTGCCACTCTGCTGAGTATGTCCTCTAGCATGAAGAGTGTACATACTTTCCACTTTTATTTTCTAGACTACATAAATAAATGGAATTATTTTGCATGGGAAACTACAATAAAAAAAGACAACTAACTACACTGGGGATCAGAGGGTGTGGTGGTCCTCCCCCACAATATTTCCACACATGGATATCTAGTAGAAATAATCCCAAAGGTTCTTGATAACATGATGCTGAATCTGAAAATGAAGTTAAAATATTATAAAGAATGCAGATAAACATCAATTTCAAAGAGCATTCTTGTTACTGGATAACAGTTTAGGTCAAGTGTTGGGTGCTACTTTTCTTTTTCAATTTTGAATTAAATGTTAGTGACATGCTATTTCTGCAAATTAGAATAACTTCTAAGGTATGTATACAAGTGAGACTTGAAATAGTCCTGGATAAAGTGGTATGCTTGTGTTTTATTCAGAGGAAGTTTGATTAAGTGAATTTACCATATATATTCTATTTAGTAATGTCTGTGATATTTTTCCTGTAAGAAAACTGTAAAATAAAAGTAAATATCCTGGCACAGGATCAAAGGATCTGCTAAAGCATTCAAGAACCAAATTGACTTGAACAGAATTATGTTAACAAAGATATTAAAAATATGTTGACCAAGAAGAGTAAACAAGCCCTGCATGGAGTTAGATGAGCACTTTTCCTTATAGCATGATTCATTCCTTTACAAACAAAACCTCCTCTGGACTAACTGTATAAACTTCTAGTTTATAATATGATATTAAATAAAATTACTAACAGAAATAAATAATTTGGAGACTATAAAAATACCAGTTGCATGTATTTAGAATCATCTTATCTCCCTGTATTTTTGTCATATCTGAGTGATGTAAGTAGACAAAGATGTTATGAAAAATAACATAAGTACAATTTGACTAAGAGATAAAAGTTTGAGGTATGGACTCAAAGGGAAAAAAATGTAGATTATTCTCTACCTGAGATGATTTTCAAAAGAAATCCTTGATGAATGCCCTGGGATTGGGAACACAAAGAATGATGTAAAGATAGGCAGGCAAAGAAAATAAAAAGCACTGAAAACAAACTTAGCTTACATTTCTATTTGTCATATGGTTGTAATACAATAGAAAATGTAAATGATTAGTTTGTAAAGAAAGGAACGAAGCTAAAAGAAACAAATTCTTACAGTTTATGGAAGTTGAAAATTAAGTTTGATCAGTCATATCATATTGATTGAGCCTTCAGAAGTAAAGCATGTGTTTAACAGTGAGAAATATCTTGATAGATGAGAAAAGTAAAACAGAAAGATGAAAGCTTAATCATGATTATACAGAGAATCAAAACTTGACTCTGTATTCTTAGTTGCAAGGTTCACTTTTTTTCCTTTCCACAACATATAATCACAAGGCCAAAGGCATATAATTCTAGAATCCCCATAGAGGAAATTCATACGGTCAAATTAAGTACTACACATAGTTTGTGTCACTGTGACATTGTATATCACATAAATATCTTAAGAAAGAAACATTTATTTCATCTGAAACTTCCTGTGGTATCAGTCCAGTCATTGGCACTATGGATCCTCAGTCTGTAGTTACGCAGAACATCGTGGTGGTAGGGTCAGATGACAGTGACGTCTTACCTCAAATAGACAAGAAGCATAGAGAGAAGGTGTAAGGATCAGAGTCACCTTTCAACTTCACATCAAGTGGCCTCCCTCTTCCAACTCGTCACTACCTCCTAATGTTTTCAGAAACTCTCCAAATTGTGCAACCTGCTTAGGGTTGGCATTTCAACATATTAATCTTTTGAGCAGGCACTTGATAACCAAATTATAATAGCTTTCATTTGAGTAAAAACACACAAATTTCTCTAGTTCTGTGTCCTAATCTTAAAACCTAAATAGTCTAAGAAAGCTAGTTGTTTGTAGGCACAAAAATTGCTTAAGTTTTATCAAACACAGTTATACTTCAAGATTTACTTAACATAATAATAACCCACACTTCTTGACATTTTGTTATACTTTTTTTTAGTACCACCTAATATTTTGTGCCTCTCTCAATTGTACATGAAACTGTTAAGAGTAAGAAAGACCCCCCCAATGCTTAGAAATACTCAGCAAAAAAATTAGAAAGGTATGAATGGTTTTACAGAACATGGAATGTGATCAATGCATAGATGTTCATCTTTGAGACATTTCCTCTTTCTTAGTCATAATGGCAGGGCTTGGATCTAATTTGCATAATTCATTTAATCAAGTGTACTGTTGGTAATGTGCACCAGCACCAACATAACTAGACCTAGGTTTCCTTTAATTCCTCCTCCTCCACATGATCCAGCTCTACCTCATCCTCCTCTTCCTCTTTCTCCTCATCCTCTTCTTTCTTCTAGAAACATTTTGTGTGTGGACCTCACTGGTATTTTAATTTTTTTATTTTTATTTTATTTATTTATTTATTTATTTTTAATTTATTTTTTGGTTTTTCGAGACAGGGTTTCTCTGTGTAGCTTTGCGCCTTTCCTGGAATTCGCTTTGGAGACCAGGTTGACCTCGAACTCACAGAGATCCGCCTGACTCTGCCTCTCGAGTGCTGGGATTAAAGGCGTGTGCCACCGCCACCACCACCTGGCTATTTTAATATTTTTATTGGTGCATTTTCAGTTTAAAACTACAAGATATCTAAACCTGAATATAACTTTTAGTGTTTTGATTGATAAATTTATATTAAAGTGGAACATTTATTATTACTTTCATTCTGTTAGGAGGCTCATAGAGAAAACCAAATTTGTTTAGTTCTATTAACTACATTAGCTCTAGAAAATGTCAATCTATCAAATTATACATTCATGTTGAGGCCTTAAGTAAGAATAATTTTGACATTCTTAAAATAGAATCCTTCAGGAGTTACTAGAAGAGAATACCGCATACTTCACATACAATGATTGAACTATGTGGTAGACATAAGGCATTTATGGACTCACAGTAGTTTATAATTTCCTTACACATTGTACAATATATAATATATTCTAAAGACAGCTTTTGAAGATTAAATGAGCAAAGAATTCTCCTCCTTCATAATGACTACAATTGATCCCTTATTTTTTTAATACTTTTAAAAATCTGTTATGTATTCTAATCTTTTGCTGAGCAAAAGTAGTTGATGGAGTAAGAGGTATGCAGTTTCTGTTGCTTGCATTGCTAAGTAACCTAAAGTATGTATCCTTCCCCTTCACAAGATGCTTCCTCTCTTCAGGGAGATTCAAGTTAAATTTCTCTTAATGTGTGTACAGAGACACTTGCTTGCTCCCATTTAATCACAATATCTTTGTGAACTGCTTATGAAGTGACTAAACTCTATTAGTTACTAGTTAAAACACTCCAATATCTATGCAATCTAATTTCACCTGTAAATTTAATATTGAATTCTTTCTATATAAAAAGAATTTAGACACTTATTAGAGTATAATTATTTATTTTTCAGCTTGAAAATGTTAACAAAATTTTCTTCTACTAACTCATTTTTTATTTAGCTAAAGTGTGACTTTATTTAGTCTATAGAACCCCATATAATATAAAGGGAAAAAGAAAACAGCATCAACAAATGAAGATCCAGGTTGAATACTTCATTATCTTAGGACCAGAGATGAAACAGTGTTATTCAGGTGCAGATATTTGCATATACTTAAAAGTATCTTGGTAGAGTCACATGTAAACAGAAACTTCAGTTATGTTTCCTGTACATATTTACAAAAACCCTAAGCACAGTTTCACATTATCCTTTTTGTATTCATAAAATAGTTTCATGAGGTGGAATTTTCTACTTCTGGCATTTTGATATCACCCACACACTTCACATTTAGGGAGCATGTAGAATCTCATATTTTTAAAGTGGTGTGCTCAACATGTGTAACTAACTACAAAATTATCAGGAGGTGTGGGAAAAGACAAATGAATGTGTCTAATGAGAGGTTTCTTGTTTGGAGCCTGGAATTTACTTGAAAGAAGTAGGAAACATAATTTTTTTTTTTTAGTCAAACAATGCATCAAAGCTTCCAAGGAATAAATTCAATCAAAATATATTTATTATGAGAAGGTACACTTTGTCTTATTCCTGGCATCATGCTGCTTTGTGTGGGCTTTGTGTGGGGAAAAAAAATCCCTTGTTTTCTAGGGAGCACATTTTGTAAAGTGCTTCTATTACAAGCATGAAGAAGAAAGTTTCATCCATAAAACCTATGCTAATAAAAGTAAACAAAGAAATACTGGGTTAGGCTTTTTTCTATTAAGAAAATGTTTTTCATTCGTTTTAGCACAGGCGATAGATTATGTTTTTAATCTGAGTCTTTGTTGAAATTGCTGAGCTTCACGGGCCGACCAGTCTTGCTTACCTGACAATAACTGCATTCTGTTTCAGGCTCAGTCTATTAAGGAAAATAAATGTATGACACTTGAGGAATAATACCCCTGTTACACTATGTTCTCCATATATATGTACACATAAATGCATGTATACATACACACACATATGTATCTACACACATGCATTGCACTACACAATTTCTTTGTCCAAAAGCCTATGTGTATCATATCTTATGGCTAGGGGGAAAAATCCGAATTTGGGAGATGTATTTTTGCCTTGACTTTTGGGATATTTTATTCACCATCAGGCCTACTAATTTATCTTTACCAACCACTAAGGATCCCATGTGGATGACACATCTGAGGAAAAGCCTTGGGTTCCTTGTTTCATGTGACATTCATCTGCCTGGAGTTTGGTGAAATAAAAACTGCAGACTGTCTTGTTAAAAATCACCATGGGAACTCTGCCATGTTTTCCCCACTTGGAACACTTTTTGGCTTCCTCTCATCAAATGGTGACTCTTTTCTCTTTTCCCTGGTGAGTTATTAGTATATTCAAGTACTAGAGTAAGTCATTCTTCATCAAGATAAGCTTCTCCTGTTCTACCTGTTAGTGGCCTTTGAACATTATCTATAGTGTTGACTAACCTTGGTTGTCAAACTTACATACCTGGATTAGAAAAAAAAAAAAGACACTTGAGGAACTGCTGCCATCGGATTGGCTTGTGGACCCTGGTCATGTCTTCAGATTTTCTTGGTTGTTGATTGATCTCAGAGGCCCTGCCTCACAGTGGGCAGTAGCATCTCTAAACAGGAGAGCCTGGTGTGTAAAAGAAAGGTAACTAAGCAAGCCAGACTAAGTAAGCAAGCCAGTAAGCAGTGTTTCCTTGTTGGATTTTGCTTCAAGTCCCAGCTTTGAGTTTCATTTCTGGCTTCCCTCCATGATAGACCATAACTTATAAACCAAAATAAAGCCTCTCCATCCCAAGTTGGCTTTGGTTAATGTTTTATCATAGCAGAAGACCCAAACTAGGACACTTAGAGAATTACTTTTTCTTCTAATTTGGTATTCAATAGATGTGTTATTAATTACTTTAGGCTCATCTTCTTTATCATACAGTTTGTATCATAATGGGATTTTAAAATTGACCAGAACTTTACTGAGAGACACCTGGCACACAATAATTTTGATAATTATTAAATAATTTAAGAGAAATTTTCTTTCTCTTAAATGTTTGAGAGGTCCTTTGTACTGAATACATATGATTGCATATTTTCTTGGGAAAATTTATTTTATTTTTTAACTTGACTTATGAATCATGGAGATGTTCTAGTCTTATAAGTATCTTTAATGCTGAATCAAATAATGTGATACTCTTTGAATGAAGCCCATATACCAACAGAGAATGTTGTATAAATTTTTATACAGCATAGATATTTCTAGGTTAAATTTTTTTCATACAACTTAGACATTGATAGTTGAATTCACAAAGTTAAGTTTTATTTGTGATGAATGTTGCATAGGATTATAACACACTAGCCACTGTTGCAAAAAGCAGCATTACTTACATTTCACTATGAATTCATTTTAATTTTCTTGAGAGACTTCTGCAGGAGGGTTCATCAGGTTGAGAAATTAATTGCAAAGAACTGTGCATGTCAAACCCTAACAATAATTATTTTACAGTGATTTGAGGACATTATATACCTAGACTATTGGTTCCCTTATGTTAACAATATAAAATATCGTCCTGAATTTCAAAGATTGTAAAATATCCCTTTATATCACCTCATAAAATTTCCAAATATTCAATATGTCATGTTGGAAAACAGACCACTTCTTATAATCTTATAATTCTCCATGCACAGTGAGATATAGTTTTTTAAAAAAAAGCTAGACTTTATACTAATTAGTGTGAGGTACACCAGTGGTTTAAATTGTTCCGGGGAAACAGTTATTTGCTTCTGGAGCAAACAGCTTCCAATATGTTGAATGCAAGGCTAACCATGCATAGAGCCTTTTATTTCTGCTCTTCTGAGCACATGGAAAATGATACCGGTTGCTTTAGCAGTAAAGTTTCTTAGGCACAAATCAACTCTGAAGAAAACTGAACATTCTGGGTGCCTTAGAAGGAACCTGGGAAGACTCCTTGAGTTCAGAGGCATCTGAATTCTTAACTATCAAATGGATTATTCTACCATGATTGAAGCAGTTCATCACCAGTTATAGGAGCTTGTTCCTAGGTAATCAATGGAGGTTAAAGCAGTTTTCTTCTTTCTAGAATTAGTTTTCTCATTAATATAAGGGAATTTTAAAGTGGCCTTTTGGGGAGCAGCTGCGTTATCTATTGTTTATGGAACAGCCTTGCAGTCAAGCTTGTTTTTTTGGCATTGAAATAGAAATGAGAGTGATTTGCATAAGTGGAATATTATTTGCTCTGTTGTTTTTTCTCTCATTTTCTTTTTCTGTATACTGCTCATTTGTTTTATTTTAATGATAAGTGACTTCCAGGCAGAAAACAACTAGATGCTATTTTTTGACCTCAAAAAAACAGGCTAAAAATATGTTCACAGAAATCAGAATTGGATTAGGCTTTGTTTTCAATTAACTATAACTTTTCCTTTGAGCAGAGTCAAATTTATCTGAAATCTATTTAAGATACCCAGATAATATGCAATAATATAAAATGAAGTTACATCTTCATTGGAAAACAGACTTTATAGAGGACGTCTAGCAACAAAACATGATGTTTGAGAGACAGTGCCCCACTTTATAAACTATCTTGAGAATGTAAGATTTTTTAAAAATATTGTTCATCTAAAATTTTGAATAATTCTTTCACAATGATTCTTAAATGAGTGTTCCCTTAAAAAGAATCAAGCGTTTTCAATCTAAATTCCCTTTCTTTATGCTTTGTTTTTACACATGACAATGGTTAGTTCAGTTGTTTCTCCTAAAATTTCTACACTGAAGAATCATTCCCCCAGAGTTCATAAAAGAACATTGTTTGGAAACAACATCTTTAGATGTAATCAAGGTAAAGTGAAGTCCTTCTAGAAGGCTCTAACTTCCCATAGTTCAGTGCAAAGAGAGATACATACATAGAAGAAAAACTACATGAAGAGACACAGGCAGAGAAGAAGTAGCTGGGACAGATCCCTTCCCAGTGCTCTCAAAGCAAGGCCTGCTGGTACCTCTATCCCAGATCTCTGTCAGCCATAAAAGATAAAATATTTTTCTATGGAGTTTGTTTTTTACAGTGTGATGCTTTTAAAAGATGGCCTTCAGCAAGATTTCTCCAGATCAGCCTAATGTTTGATTATGGGTCTCTGCATCTGTTCTTACCAGTTGCTGAATGAAGCCTCTCCGATGACTATTGGGTTAGGCACCAATCTATGAGTATAGCAAAATATTGTTAGGCATCATTACATTGATATTTTCCCCCTACCACTCTTGTTTGGTTCTACCCTAGATCTCTCTCTCTCCCTCCCTCCCTCCCTCCCTCCCTCCCTCCCTCCCTCCCTCCCTCCCTCCCTCCCTCTCTCTCTCTCTCTCTCTCTCTCTCTCTCTCTCTCTCTCTCTCTCTCATTTTTTTCAAGTTCAGAGATCTGCCTGCCTCTGCCATCCAAGATCTGGGAATAAAGATGTGTGCCACCACTGTCTGTCTGTCAACGGAATGTTTTAAAAAGATCCCCCAGTTCCTTGTTAGTAATGAAGTAGATAGAGTATAATTTTTAATAGAAGTTGCAATACTTATTGTCTAGCTAAAAAAACAAGAGATGTTTTGTTAAAAATCCCCATGTTATTGGTGCATTATTCCCAAAATAGACATCAAGATGTTCTAACTCATTAGAACAGTTGTGATAAGATACATGAAATACAGAAAATGCTGATCCAAGTGTCTAGCCTTCACTTAACACTTCATAAATTTTAGAGCCTATTAACTTGACAGTTTACCAATACAAACTGTTCCTAAAGTATTAACTATCATGAATGATACATATAGCTAGTAATCAGCTACATTACATTTCTAAGAGTGAAAAATTACAGGTAGATGTTATGATAAATGCTATCATCTCTTTTAATCTGTGTCTTTCTCTCTGTCTCTCTGTCTCTCTCTCTGTCTCTCTCTCTGTCTCTCTCTCTGTCTCTCTCTCTCTCTCTCTCTCTCTCTCTCGTGTGTGTGTGTGTGTGTGTGTGTGTGTAATTGGAAGATAGTTTGTTGCAATCCTTCATGGCAAGGGAATCAATGAAACTTGTGACTGGTGCCAAACCAGCTTCAATGTGTAAGTCTTCTCAACTCACTTAGCTTAATTAAGATATTATCCAACAGGTTTGTAGACAAACCCATAGCCCAGTAATTCCATATGCTATTAAGTTAACAATTGACATTAACCATTTCAAATACTAATTCTTTGGTAAGGATTAACACATATGATTGGGTATATAATCATGATAATGAGAAAGACAGTGGTGTGGGGGTGGTGGTGAAATTGACTTCTGGAATATTCATTGATCTATTTCTTTACCTGGCTTTCTCTCCTTTCCCTTTTTACTCCCTCTAAGACACCGACTTAGGTGATGGTATTACCCATGATTAGAGAGGATCATACTTCCCCAAGTTATCCTCCTCAGAGACATATGCAAGAGTTTTGCCTCACTGGTCTCCTAAGTATGTCTTAATCAAATTCAGTTTACAACTAAGATTAACCATAACAATATTCATTCAGAATCTCATTACTTACAGCTTTGTATGAGTTAAGTTTCAACCAAGGCTGACTTTTGAAGGCAGAGTAATGAGAGAGAGAGAGAGAGAGAGAGAGAGAGAGAGAGAGAGAGAGAGAGAGAGAAGTAGATGTAACTAATAAGCTTATCTTGAGTACATTTGCTGTATTTATTTTCATTTATGAATGTTGCAATATTTACAAATAAAAAGTGCATCCTAGGTACAGATGAACAGAGTAAGTCCCAGTTGTTACACACTTATGGAAACTGTGCTTATCGGACACATTGGTTTTAATCATCCTGAGCTATTATTGGTTCATAAAAAGTCTGTCTTCTCTGCCATATTCTTCAACCTATAAGTTCTTGTGTTAATTATGTTTTCTTTATCATGGGCTTGGGCCCTTGTAGAGTCAGAACAAAATGAATGCTTTATAAATCAAATAATGCATTCACTATTCCAGAGATGTATGGGAAGGGAAAAAATAATTATCAAGGCTTGTGTATGATCTTCAATCTTACCTAAGGAATAACATTTAGACAAGATATTATGGTTAAAAAAGATTCAAGCGGGATAAAAAATCAAGAGCTAAAATACATATGTGTGGGAAAGAATATGTGCTACAACAAACACACAAATTTGTAAAGAATGCAGTATCTATGAACATAATGAAATCATGTATAAAAGCAAGGAACTTGTACATTATGAAGGCTCATAAAAGCAAGGCTACAGATTCTCAACTGTAATTGATATAAATCTAGAAACAACACTGTGATTTTCCATTGCCTTTAGCACATCAAAGTGTGTAGTTTGGAAGACAATGGGAAAAAACTCACTGATATCTGGTTGTATTAACACAGTTTATTCTATAATTAACTCATCAAGAATTCAATTATTCTACTAAGACTAAATTTTATTAATCATTCAATATGTGTGGATATTCCACATATATGAATATATTGTTTCATGTCTTAGACATTTTTCCCTTAGGAGTATAGTATAAAATTTATCTAAAAGAACTTGTGGATGTTTAGTTATATCTATCTAGTGATATTCTTTGAAATCTCTAGGAACAGATGGTATTTTTTATATGAATAAATGGTAATACAATAAGATCTTCAGATGCTATTCCTAGTGTGTATATCCACAAAGTTGGGGAAATAGCCAAGAGAATAACACCCTTGTCACACAAGAGTGGGAACCAGAGTTTGAATCCCTGGTACCACATTTTAAAAGTTAGGTTTGTGTGACAATCCACATGTATTTCTAACACATTAAAAGCAGAGAAGAGAATCTCTGGGGAAAGCTGGCTAACTAAATTATGACCTCTTGCCTCTACACCCCAGCATGCACACATGCACATGGCCTTCACACATACAAACAGGAACACAAGTGTCTGCATACACAAATATATCTGTACCCATAGAGTTGAATGTGTGTACATATCCACATGCATACACCACACATACACACAGAGATAAAAATTATTTTATTTACTTACATATCTATTTATTATATTATCTACAACGTTCTATTTAATAGCAGATCAGGACACAAAGATGAGCAAAAGCTACAGGGTGCCAACATAACTTTAAGGAAGGTGAAAAAGGCCATCTCATCTGCTGTTTAATTCTTGGCACTTGAATAAAAATATACTAGCAATTTTCAAAATTGTTCAAAAAAATCCTCTCAAATCTATAAGTAGTGCATGTTTCACATATTTTAAAATAGGTATTCACTTTGATGTTATAGGAGAAGTTTTTGAAAGTTGTCATAGGAAAATTACCTGAAAAATGTATTGTATCCATATCAATACATCTTAAAAAGATAATGGATCCCACCCTTAGACAAAGAACTACAAGCAACAAGTGATTGCTGGGACAAGAATTACTATCTCCCAGGTATAAGGCACCATATTGGCTGTCCAATACAGAGAGGTGAGTCATGAAACCATATCCACACCACCAACAAACATATACTCAGCAGGCTGTATGTATGTATCTGCATATACATCCATATACATATATATGGATGCATATATCAATAATAATGAAAGAAAATAGTGTGGGAGACCTGCGAGGGGTTGGAGGAGGAACAAGAGTGGAAGTGATGAAATTCTATTTCAGTTAAAACACAGTAAAGAAAACAAATTACAAATTGAAAAAAAAAACCTTGAAATTAAGCTTTTGTGTCGTATAAACAAATGTTAATAACCATTAAAACAGGTTTAGTATTAATAGAATAACATTTATGAAAATGACAGATTTCTCCTTAGCAGGAATAATCACTGACTCAGGGCCATGCTTCCGCTGTCAGTTTCAGTGGAAACAAAATAATCGATGGAAAATGAAATACTACTAAGATTCAGTGATACGTTTATCATAATTAAAATGAAAATGTTTGAAATATCTAGGTGGAATCTCTCTAGAGTCATGAAGTTGGCTGGAGTAACAGTAAAGAACACTTCTTCTTCTTCTTCTTCTTCTTCTTCTTCTTCTTCTTCTTCTTCCTCCTCCTCCTCCTCCTCCTCCTCCTCCTCCTCCTCCTCCTCCTCCTCCTCCTCCTCCTCACTGTGCCTCCTAGCACTTTAATTTCTCTCTCCTACCTTCCTATGTAATTGTTTTTAAATTTTCAGGAAATTACCAAAGGGGAGACACGAGAATTTGTGTAGACTAGAGACTCTGCTCATCAAAAGTATATGAATATGTGTAAGTTCACAAGAGGGTGGGCATTTTTAATGTGTTCCATCAAACTTGCATAATGTAGTCTCATGGACACAATAAACCCTGCAAATTTAATGTCTCTCACCATTATTGTTGATTTGTACTGGTCATTAGATGATATGAATAAATTATTTCAATTACTTGACAATGTATATTCAGCGATTGATGCATTAGGGATTCATTCTGAGAAACGCACCCTTTGGTGATTTTGCCATGTGTTGAACATGATAGGGTATACTTACCCAAACTAGTTAAGATATAGTCAATGTATTTAGTATATT